>NC_135376.1:57836250-58545625 GCF_049243985.1 Paroedura picta | reverse complement strand
ACCACCTCTTTTATGATAATTTCACCAATTAATAATGCCCTGTTTTTAACACTAAAAGTGTATTTTTTCATTTTATTACAAAAAGTGCACTTGGCATCCAGCTAAGGAGATTTTCTGAAGTGACACAAATTGCTTTTTAATTTGTATTTGCAATACATTTTTAAAAGCTACACAGAATATATTCTCTTTCAGCATTGCATAGTCTTCAGAACTTTGAATAAAATATGGCTTCTTAAAGATTTCCAAACGTTTTCAGCTCAGTGACTAGTTCCCACATGCCTCTGGTGTGTTGGCTCTACATGCCAAGGAGCACTGAACTAATCTTGGCTTACATGTGCAGATCACTACATGGGATGCAGGTTGTATGTGTCAACATTTGCTGCCATCACAATCTGCTATAAAGAAGTAGCTGACTAGGTTACTTACACAACTTACACAGTCCCAAGTAAGTATGCAGTTGGTACACAGGGTAAATTCTAAAAAATGGGGCCATGAACATCTGGACCAACTCAAAATATTTGATCATTGGGGATATAAGTGGTTAAGTACAGATCTCATTGTCTTAAAAGGTTTCTGACAGGCCTGGAGAAGGTTTGTGTGTAAGCGTGGCATTCGCCTTCTACTGGTGTTTACAAACCCTGACACAAGGAACACTGATAGACTTCCATTACAAACCTGAAGTTTCTGAGCAAATATTGGGGGATTCTTTTCAGCTAAGTCAGGCTCTAGATACTGAAGTTGATCACACACTGAAGGTGGATGAGATATCCTATTGAGAAGAGCATCAGCAGACAGAAAGGAGTCCTCAGGTGGGGTCTGAAGGGCAAGGAGGATACAGAACAAGTAACAAAAACTAGCAGAACTTTTCATTATGAAAGTCATGCATCAATCAGCCTGTATATATGTCTATGGCTAGAGGAGTACTAATTAAAAAGTCAAACACTCCTGTTCTAGCAAAGCAATGGTTGTCTATTAAAACCCCCTAAGGCTGGCTGCGGTATTTTCACTCCAGGAGTCATCAGCCCTAGAGCTAGAGGACCAAAGTACAGGATGCAAAATTAGTTCTTACTATGTCAATGCTGTTTGAATTGATTCCTAAGGTCATAGGCTCCAATTCTTTTCCCTTTGATTTGTCAGATGACTGTATTTGTGCCTCTTGGCTAGATGCCAGGGAGCGTGAAGCTGGATGTTGTAATTTTATTCCAGAAGAGACTTGTGCTTCCGTTTCTTCAAAGCTTGACCTACAACAAGATAAAGCACTGCACTTTCAGGCTGGCTAACAGAAATGATACGTGGACCTAATCTTATCAAGCAGTTAAGGATCATAATGTGATAATGTGTCACTATAGTCTGTGCTATGGAAGCGACACAGCCTTCAGTTAAACAGTCCAATTCACACTTAACCAGAATCCTACTGCTACCATGTGAAACAGTCCTGCACAACACAGAGATTGTACTCCCACTTAAAACTTAGTCACCCACTGAAGAACCTGTGTTGTGAGAATTTGAAAAGGTAAAGACTTTGGATATCTAAAGGTACCAAGTTATTTATACTCTCTTGGACCATTACATTTTCATACCAATTTCTGCAAGCTCTGAGACTTAAAATGAATACAAATAATTATTTCACGGTCTAAACAGCTTTGCAAAAACTGCTCAGTTGCAAATTAATATTGTGCTTTGTCCTTTATCAAATGTCAACTGTTTTGTCCAATATTAATTTCTTCTGGGTATTTAGTGCCTAAGAGATGTACAGTTCAAGCCATCTGAGGAAGTGAGCTTTGACTCCTGAATATTCAGAATGTATTTTCTTAATCTTTAAGATCTTAACTGGACTTTTGTGTAATTTTGCATTGTTATGGTATGTGAGGGCAATCTGGCTGTGACACCTGTCAACCCACTGATCACCAGGGTTGATTTGGTTGACACAGCTGGCTAGGTGGGTGTCCCCTATCTTCATCACCGCTTGATGTACATCCCTCCCAAAGCTGCACACTCAATGGAAGAGGACAATCATCCCAGATAAAAGCGTGCAGTTCTTCAGCATGATTATGGAGTTGCTATTTACATGTTCTGCCCAGTGATTCTTCTACCAAATGAAGCATTAAAATAACCTCGCGGGGGGAAAAAAAACAGTAGCTAAGTAGACCAATTTATAATTGTAATAATGACATTGACTCTTTATAAATAACTATTCTTCTTGAGAATATTGTGAAGTACCCAGAACAAGGAGTTGTAGAATCTGATAATCGGACCGGAGGAGACTTGACTGGACTTTCCTGCTGAGCATCAAACATGAGGTACAAAGACTGCTTTGTCTGAGCATCATCATCCTGCTGTCAAAACAAAAGAAACATTATCATACCTCTTTTTCTAGAACAAAGCTGTCACTCCCCTGCAATGCAACTAATGACACAGGACTAAACCACCAATGACAGGTCACAATATGCTAAATTTATCTGTCAGTGCTGAGCTTTCACTCAAAGCAGAGGCAGGAAAAAAAAGACAGCAAGTTGGTTGGTTTCTTTGAATTTAAATAAGCCACTAGACTGAGACTAATGTGTTTATGATGTGTATTGCATCAGGGCAGACTACTTCTGGTGTGCAGATAAAACCATTAGATATGCACAAAGGGGAAACTTACAATGATGGAGGAGCCTATCTTCTCCATATACTCTATTTCATACGAGTTGCCATACTCCAGCTCTGTAATACAAAGGAAAGAGCACTTAGTATGGTAGTAAAAGCATTCTTCTTGACACTGCACAGGCCTCAAGGTTTTATGGCTGGTGCTTTCCTATTGAGCATTAAAATCATCATTATCAGAGACAACTCAAAGCAGGCTAAATATTGATTTTCCCCCCTTTGCATATAAATTACAGTCCACTGCCACAAACAAAGTACTGCATGTTATTCTTCCTCTTTCCTGAAACAGCTAAGCCCTGGCCTTTTTCCTAATGTTCACAGTGTTCCTTTCCCAGCTTTCAGATCATTAAACTCACATTGATCTATACTGGCTTGAATTTTCTCTGCAGTACTCAAAAGAGTTTTAACAAGCTGATGAGCATGTTCTTTTCCATAATGCAGTATTGTCCAACCATTATGGTCGTATTACCTGTCTCTTCCAATGGGCTGTGAATGTAAGGCCACAAAACAGCTCGGCTATGTTTATTGAAAAGATTTCTAGACCACCTTTCAGCACACTGATCCTCAAGACAGTTTACAAAATAAATATGCTATGTAACAATAAAGGAACTCCCAAACATCACGTTACCCTATAACAAGAACTCAGCTGAGCTCAATAGTAAGATACAGTCCAGAAACTTACAGATATACTTAGAGTCTTCTAAAACCTAGCATGCCTACTGTTTTCCTCCTACAAGCGTCAGTTTTGTTTCCTTCTAGATGCCTGTTTGCTTCACTGCAGGGAAACATGACTGGTGGGGCTATAGACCTAACAAGTGGAGTTGCATGATAAGGTTTGAGAACATTCCCAAGTAGCTGCTGTTTCTTTCCTGAAAATCAAAACCTAATTGTATTTTTGGATGAAAAGCTGAAAGTTGGAAGTGATAGGACTCAGACTCACTAGGAGAAGGGGAAAGCTAATTCTTTTCATGAAGCAGAATGACGTGCCCTCTACACTCATTAGCCAGGAGAAAGGTGCTTGTCCTCCCCAATTCCAAAGCAGGACATTTAGGAAAGGAGGTGTAGCCTTAAAAGGCATTTAATTCCTGGAAACATACCATATGGCCTTCTTCCCTGGTGGACTCCGCCACAATGCCTTAGTGCAACAGCCCCCGACCTTTGTAAGGCTGGGGACCGCATGCGGGGGTGGGAGGGAGAGGGCGTCCCGGGTGCCGCGCATGCGCGGCAGCTCCACACAAGCGTGCATGCACAGAGCTGCTGCACATGCGCATTTGCGCCGCCTGCATGCCGGTGGCCGCACCACCATCCCCCCCTGCAGTGAGAAGCGAGCGAATTGGCCGCCGAAGCAGCCGATTCGCTCAAGGCCCGGCAAGCTTCTTGCTGCGGGGGGGGGGGGGGGGGTGGCGGCATGGCCGCTGCCGGCCCGGTGCTGAGGCTTTCCTGGACCGCTACTGGACCGTGGCCCGGGGCTTGACGACCCCAGCCTTACTCTATCAGATATTTTCTTGGACTATGCTGTAGTTCTGTCAAGAAACTTAATGTTGATTCTTGGGCTTCCACTGCACATTAGCTCTTGTATATAAATAAAGGGCTCCCCATCTTCTGGTAACTGGCTGGAAGTTTATTTCCCTGAAAAAAGTGGCTATGACTTCCCTGATTAACATGAGAGCAACAGAGTGGTTTTAGCCATTTTTTGTATAGGGGAAAATATTGCCAAGAACTACAAGCTGTCCTTTAGCCAGTTTAAAATCTAGTTTGTTCATCTGCTGTCCGTGTGCAATCAGCTCCTTTGCTCTTCACAGAACCAGATGTGCATTTGGTCAATGATGGGCCACTTTAATGACTGGAAAACATCCTTAAGAGATCCAGTTTTCAAAAACAGACCAAAATTACTCATTCATGAACACTTCCACAGTTATTCACACAATTACTACTGTATGCTGCTTTGGTACAATACAGTTACCACTGAAGTTTGAAGTATTCAGATAACGTATTATTTTGTTTTCCCTGGAACAATTTGACAGGGCTTAATTTTTATCATCATCTTAGTTAAGAAGTTTTAACTCAACAACAGAAAACATGACACAATTAATTGAACGCATCAACTGGGTGAACAACTGACCTGCAAAGTCTTATACCTCTGCCCTCCAAGGGTTCAAGAATATAAATTCCCGGCAAAAGTTCACAACTACCTGACCAGGAACTAGCATGGCAATTTTTCCTCATATGCAATAATGGAAAAACATCTGTTACAATATGGAGAATCCTTCTGTGTGCTCATTGCTTAATTTCTCATCATATAAAGGACCAAGAAGCCCTCGCATGGCACTCTTGGAATATGTGGAAGCTTCCAGCAATCAATATAATATGTTAATTTAAAAAAAAAGAAAAGAAAGGCTTTTCCTTTTCTAACCTCATATAAATGTGTTATGGTATTTTTGAGAATGAGAAAAATGTATCATTTCTTCAACACCTTCCCTCTCTTTTCCTGCCATTCCAGATGAAAGCATCTCTTGAAAATTTAAAGGGCAAAACAGCAGTAGTGAATAGCAGTAGTGAAAGAACAGAAGTCATTTTTTTCCTGCAGAAGTCCACACTCAACTCACTAGCAAACTTTGGATATCTAGCAGTGTTTTCAAAGTTTAGAACTTTTCTTTCAAAGTCACATTGTTCCAATTATAATGAATACAGCAACTAATCTGAGATTAGGGGGCGGGGAGAGGGAGCCGCGGCCCGGTGCCAGGGCCTTCGTGGCCCGGCACTGGGCCGCAGCCCAGTGGTTGGGGACCACCGCTCTAGAGGCATAGCACAATTACTTCAGTTTTACCCTTACTATTGTCACTCCACAGAATCTGACTGTAGAGTTCATGAGTTTGTGATTTTGTATGTAATTCTAAATACAGGTTGTCAATTATGAATGCAGAACAACAAAAATAGTAGACTCCATCTGGAAAGATTTCTCTTTCTCTCCAAGTTCTTAGCACATTCACTGAATAATAGCTTATTACACTGAATAATTTAATAAGGAAAATTCCAGTGGTTTTGCAAAGAAACAAATTCAAAGTAATGCAATTGAAGTAGCTAAGTACTAATTCAGGAAAAGTGACTATTAAGTCACCTTTGGGTAACAGGATGATGCTCAAAGCAGATACAAAAGCAACACAAATGACAGTCTCAGAAAAAAGTAAATTACTCTTAGGTTTTCCCTGTAGTATGAAGGTAAGTCCAGAGGGAAAGTATGATTATACTTAAATGATCTCAGAGGAAATATTACCTGTTAATTACAGGTAATCTGTGCCATGTTATTCAGTGGCTGTAGGGAAATAAGCATTTGCTCTCCCTTTGGCATGACAAGTGTTAATTCAATGAACTTATATATTTTTTGATTATATCCTTAGTTTAAAAAGAATTCATTCCACTTTGTATTACAATATTTGAATGATAGTTTATGGTGTCCCATATGTAATTCATCTTGCCCTGAGATCTTCTGGAGAGGCTTAGTTCTGGATGCTTTTTTCAAAGTTTCTGTCTTAAATGATACAGGGCCTTTTTTGTGGTGGCAAGCTTCACCTGGATCCCCCCCTCTTAAATGCTCAATCCTTCCACGTTGTTTTCATGAGTCTAAATAAAACTGGAAAGTATTTGGGTTCCTAGAGAGGTGCATTTTCCTGTGGCAACTTAATTAGGAGATTTAATGAGGATCCCCATTAATTGTTTTAAATACTACTGGGGGTTAAGTTACTCTAGGTTATCTAGAGAAAATAAACAGATGCATAGATGCAACAAAAATGTAGCCATAGGTGGAATACACTGAACTATGATAAGCAAGATAGAGCTTGTATATTCTGAAGGTTCTGCTTGTGGAAAGGATATCTGACAGTTTCGAAAATCAGGATTAAAAACAGATGTCTCCTAAGTACATAACTACAGAAGTAGTGGATAGTTAATAAACTGTAAAACACCAATTTTATATATGCTGTCTAGTGAAGGGAATCCAAGGACAAAGAATACAGGGTTCTTCATTCTCTCTATTTAATCATACTGATCTTTGTCCCTTTATAGGCCAACAGACACATTTGAGAAAGATTCCACCAAAATGCTAGTAAGCTACCTACAAAACTAACATCGTAATGGAGATCACATCTGCAGCTGGGGGATGTGCACATGTGTTTTAACTACATGTGCCTAGACCATGTTTAAATGTTTTGTTTTTTAACTTCCTTTAGCTAATGTTACAACAATTGTGCTAATTAGTAATATAAACAAGGAGCATGGCAAGGGTAGAGGGAACAAAATGGATGTTAAATTTGTTATGGGCTTCTTTCTCTTTACTATTTATATTGTTAAAAATAGAACTTTTTTTTTAAGGAACAGAACAAGAAGAAGAAATATGGGCAATTTTTGTTTTACACTTGTTTTCAAATATTTTTAGAAACGTGATTTAAAGTAGGACCTTAGAAGCAGTAACGCACAACTACTTGTCTACCCACAGTGAACCCAATTTCATGCCCAAGTGATAATCCCCATCCACCAAATATCTCCAGAATTCAGCCTGGCCTGGAGGAAATTCGCCTACCATTCAATAGGGGTGATCAATATTTCCCTGGGTATGCAACAAGGACAAGAAACAAACACTAGCATATCCCTTCCTTCCCACCCACTCACAATCTGCCTAAATTCATAAAATCAGCATTTCTGTCAGATGACTATCTGGCCTCTGCTTAAAAACTTCCAATGAAGGAGTCATTAAATGAAGCGATATATACTAGAAGACTATATCAGCAGTTAAGCATGGAGAATAAGAATATTTTGCTCTCTGCTTGCCTTTTCCATGTGAAGTAAAATACTGGCTTGCCACTAACCCACTTAGCTTACCTTCTGTAGGAGAGCTGAACTTTGTTTCATTTACAAAAGTTGACAGATCTGATGGTTGAGGGTAATCCTGTTTATCTGAATCTAAGTCCACTGTCATACAAGTCCACTTCTGACTGCCTACAGAAGACGCAAGTTTCTCCTCGTCTGTCGCATGAACCACAGTGGATACAACGGAGGGAGTTTCAGCAGTGGGCAGTGACATGGTCTCCTGAGAGAACAAATATACAATAACTGTTGCACTGCAAAGAAAGAAGTAATTGTTCTCCCTTTCCCTCCCAATCCTATTTCTGGATTCCTTTTACTTTCATTTTTAACTCAATCCTACCTATTCCAGCTCAATACAAAGATATGAGGATCTCATTCCTGAAAACACACTGAAATATGATTGATTCAAGTGGGTAGCCGTGCTGATCTGAAGCAGCAGAACAAATATAGAGTCCAGAGGCACCTTTAAGACCAGCAAAGTTTTATTCAAGGCATGAGCTTTCGTGTGCAGGGACACTTCCTCAGATACAATGACTGGAAATATGATTGGAACTTCTCCTAATGCCAAGGGTTATTTCTTTAAAAATATTAATAAAGTAAGGGAAGCTAAAGTTAGGCCATCACAATTATGTGACTGTAATCCTCTTGTTTTACTAACAGAAAAAAAACTGAACTCAGACTACCTGAAAGATTTATTTTAACTGTCTATCAGTGCCATCCTAAGCATGCTGGTGCACACTGGAGCTTTAACTTTATGAGGGTTCTGGGGATGGGGCATATTTAAACTGGGATCTTTTATATCAAAATCAGATGCTCTCCCACTGAGCCATGATCCCTCTCCTTAAATTAACTGAGCTTCTGTTATTGCTGTATTTCTATTAATCCATTCAGGTATACTAGGATTTTACATTGCTATTTTTGCTACTTTCAAATCCACCCAGTTAAAATTAAATGCTTGAAAACATCACTTCAAAAAGCATATATCTATGCTTGAAGAACTATTTAGCACTACTTAAAACTCTGAATCACAGCTTTTACAATTAGTTGGCCTACTAAAAAAATCTATTTATCTTTTATTGTTGATGTACACAACCAAGAATACAAAGCTAACTGGTTTGCCTAAAGAGTGTGGTTCAATACTGAATACTGACACTGCAATCTTTAGAACACTTTCCTGCAAATATACATGAGAAAAATCCTGAGTAAATCTTCTTAGGATTGCTATCTAAGTGCATTTTCAAAATGTAATTTCTTGGCAGTCATAATGAAATATTAAGACAACTGTTACATCTAATAGATATGACTAAACCAGAAGGAAATATGCAAAAAATGTTTTAAAACTTTACCTGAGAAGGTGGGTCAGACAATGGAGATCTTTTTGGTGACTTTTTCACCCTAAAAGTATCGCTGGAAAGGAACAAGAAAATGTGAATATGGCAGGCCAGAGAAAAATAATGCCATGTAACAATAAGCAGCACATATCCGAAGGAACCACCATCACCAAAGAAATATTTCCTACTTCAGAGAGCTTCATAAACTAGCACAATGAAAATGCATGCTTATGATCTTTCATTTTGCATCATGCACTTTTGGGTTGAATCTTTGGTTGGGGGAAGGTACACCAAGCATGCAAATTAATACGTAGGTTTGCCATATTTCCAAAATGATGAGGAAATATTGTTCGAATAATGAGATACAAATTCATTGATTATGATACTGATGACAAACAAAAATTGTACTTGTCTCTGCAGAGGCATCCAAATTAGCCCTTTGATTCCTAACTCAAAATGTGTCTCAATTTATCTGAGTAAAGGAAATACACACACACACAACTGGACCATCTCACAAAGATCACTGAGTCAAGCCATTTTCTCCTGCCTAGCCTTTTGTGTGCAAGTAGAATGAGCTAAGTTTGGCTAGAGCAGCAAAATCAAACAATACGGCCAGTTTCCCTAATAGTACAATAGTCATTGACATTTCATTGTTAGTAATACCCACTCTACCCTTGAAGGGTACAGGAGGGAAATTTACTCAGCAGGAACATAATTCTCAGGAATGGCTCTCCAACAACTATAAAATGCAGGAACATCACATATTGAATCAGAATATTGGTCTATCGAAGTCAGGCTTGACTACTCAGACTGGCAGAGGCTCTCCAGGGCTGCAGGCTGAGGTCTTTCACATCACCTACAACCTGATCTTTACTGGAAATGCTAGGGATTGAGTCTGGTACCATCTGCATGCCAAACATATGCTCTACTACAGAGCCACAGCCCTCTTCTTCACTGCCTATCCTTGTTCTTCGTGCTGGAAGACAGCACGAGTTCAGTCATCAGTGGTGCCCTGAATCTAAAGAATAGGAGGAAAGAGAGACACTGTACGTGAAAAGGGATATTTTCCAAACTTGCACTGTAGTCCTAAGCGGAGCTATACTCTCAGTGGGCTTAGAAGAGGCAATTCTGTTTATGATTGCACTGCTCTAGCAGGTCTCTGGTGAGGTGACATACGAACTACCAGTTAAATCCAAGAATACACGCAAACATATTTAATATTTTCTGGCTTTTGGTGAAAGTTGTATAATAATTACCCTTCTTCCTTATTTTATCCATTTCTGAAATATTCTTGTATTCTGACTGGTACAATGACTAGGTTTCTATTGCAGTCTGAGCATCCTTAGGGACTGCTCCACAAAGTTACCATGATCTTCACTCATGTTTCTCCTCTTCTGTCACTATGCTACCTAGTGCTAGGCAGAGTGCTGAGGCTTATATGAGACTCCCCTGGTTTCTGGGGAACGGATACTGAGTTTCATAGCCCTATTTACCCCATCTCTCCCCTTATCCCTGGTTCAACTGACAGACTACACATACACACCACCTGTGTCCTCCCAGATGAACTGAGAAAGTGAATGAGGCAGGTATCCCTCTATATATCCATGCAGACTCTAAAAGTATTAAAGTGAAACGGATTCACCGAGACAGAACCTATCAAGACACAGATCTCACAGCCAGCCTATGATATAGGAAGAGAAAGAAGTAGCCAAGAATTGCCAAAAGCTTTCATGCTCTGAATCAACGGGTTGTTGTGGGTATTCTGGGCTGTGTGGTAAGTTTTAGCCCCTGATGTTTTGCAAGTAATGCCTCCTGTGGCTGGCATTTTCAGATTTTACTGGGGAAATGTCAGGGACCAAAACTACTTGACCGCAGGCACAGCCTGGAAAACCCACAACAACCAAGCCAAGAGTTGTGGAATGGCATTCAAATATATGGTACCCAAATAGAGACAGAATTATCCAAGAAACGTAGAATGGAATAACCTTGCTGCCTGAAGACAAAAGTCATAATTTAAGGTGCTCAAAGTGCTAATAATAATTTAAGTGCTCAAAGAACTTTCCAGAGAACTTGCACAACCCTTGTCCATCATCTTTGGGACCTCTTTAAGGACTGGAGATGTCCCGGAGGACTGGAAGAGAGCAAACGTTATTCCGATCTTCAAAAAAAGGAGGAAGGATGACCCGGGAAACTACAGACCAGTGAGTCTGACCTCTGGGTAAAATAATGGAGCAGATATTAAAGGGAGCGATCTGCAAACATCTGGAGGACAATTTGGTGATCCAAGGAAGTCAGCATGGATTTGTCTCCAACAGGTCCTGTCAGACCAACCTGGTTTCCTTTTTTGACCAAGTGACAGGCTTGCTGGATAGTGGACATTTGGTTGATGTCGTTTACTTGGATTTCAGTAAAGCTTTTGATAAGGTTCCCCATGATGTTCTGATGGATAAATTGAAGGACTGCAATCTGGATTTTCAGATAGTTGGGTGGATAGGGAATTGGTTAGAGAACCACCCTCAAAGAGTTGTTGTCAATGGTGTTTCATCAGACTGGAGGGAGGTGAGTAGCGGGGTACCTCAGGGCTCGGTCCGGTACTTTTTAACATATTTATTAATGATCTAGATGAGGGGGTGGAAGGACTACTCATCAGGTTTGCAGACAACACCAAATTGGAAGGACTGGCAAATACTCCAGAAGACAGAGACAGAGTTCAACGAGATCTGAACACAATGGGAAAATGGGCAAATGAGAACAAGATGCAATTTAATAAAGATAAGTGTAAAGTTCTGCATCTGGGTCAGAAAAATGAAAAGCATGCCTACTGGATGGGGGATATGCTTCTAGGTAACACTGTGTGTGAACGAGACCTTGAGGTACTTGTGGATTGTAAACTAAACATGAGCAGGCAGTGTGATGCATCGGTAAAAAAGGCAAATGCCATTTTGAGCTGTATCAACAGGGGCATCACATCAAAATCACAAGATGTCATAGTCCCATTGTATACAGCACTGGTCAGACCACACCTGGAGTACTGTGTGCAGTTCTGGATGCCTCACTTCAAGAAGGACGTAGATAAAATTGAAAGGGTACAGAGGAGAGCAACGAGGATGATCTGGGGGCAAGGGACCAAGCCCTATGAAGATAGGTTGAGGGACTTGGGAATGTTCAGCCTGGAGAAAAGGAGGTTGAGAGGGGACATGATAGCCCTCTAAATATTTGGAAGGTTGTCACTTGGAGGAGGGCAGGATGCTGTTTCCGTTGGCTGCAGAGGAAAGGATGTGCAGTAATGGGTTTAAACTACAAGTACAACGATATAGGCTAGATATCAGGAAAAAAAATTTTCACAGTCAGAATAGTTCAGCAGTGGAATAGGCTGCCTAAGGAGGTGGTGAGCTCCCCCTCACTGGCAGTCTTCAAGCAAAGGTTGGATACACACTTTTCTTGGATGCTTTAGGATGCTTTGGGCTTATTCTGCATTGAGCAGGGGGTTGGACTAGATGGCCTGTATGGCCCCTTCCAACTCTATGATTCTATGATTCTATGAAGGTTGCAGCTCATCAATTACATCTCAAGCAATTACTGGCAAAGCAACAAGTGAAAACAAAAAGTGTTTCAATTTACACAGAACAAATCAGTATTTCATTCATTTTTGTTTGCACACCAGACATACACCCTTGGTCAGTCAAACACTATTTATAAAACACTATACCACATCATATACAAACAAAGATACTAGCTTCAGGAGTTTCTTTAAAAAGGGGTAATTGTGTAGCAAACACAATTGCCATGACTCCCAAACTCCAGACTGGCAACAAAGGTCAATTGACAAGAGAAGAAAGGGTAGCAATATATTTGCATGGCTGTAAGTCAGTAGTAATCTATTAATAAGTAAAATACCCATGAATTGGCTGGCAAAATTAAACAAGTAACATTTAAAATGCATCCGACAGACAGCAGTCTCATTCAAGCTTAGTGACAGTCATGCAGGTTCCTTAAAACAAGAACTTTGGCCAAAACAGTTGAATTAATTTTGCCAGTATAGAAAGCACCATGCCAGCAGAACAAAGTAACAGCAGGAAAGTGGGTACAAATAAGGGGATGATGGCACCAGAAACAAAGGATGAGGCATTTCCAACCATAGCAAGCATGTTTAGCATCAAAGTTACTTACAAAAGAGAACATACAGACATCACATCTTCAACCATCCTACGACAAATAAGACAAAGAGAGAGAAAGACACAGACAGAAGGAACTGACTGACACAAAGGAGACACTATTAATTGCATTAGTCTAAAGCCAGTGTGAATTTTTGCCACTTTGGAAAGCTCACATCTCAAAACACTCATGATAAGTCCAAGGTAACGGGGCCCCTAACACAGAATTTAATGGGGCTAATCAAGCACACTGATACAAGCAAACATCCTATCTAAGGGACCTGGGTACAGTGAATTGCTGTTAGAGTATGCCCACTGTCCTTGCTTGTAGGGAATTAACAAGACATGGCAAAGTTCAAGCTTTCTTAATCCACTGCAAAACATTTCAGGTAGGCTTTCATTATCAAACACAAAATCTGTTTTTTAAGGCAGATGTCTATTTCTGCTGGTTTAAGCATTTTCAATGGGTTGACATGGCAGTGGCCTTGGGTGGCTTATACCAGTTATAAGTGTGCTCACAGAAACTAGAAAGGGCTATGTTTAAGAGGTAACAGATGACTAAGCACAGTGGTATCTTTAGTTACCAAATTTTAGGCCAAACAACATGCAACTTTGGGGATGGTGGAAAGTGCCTTCAAATCACACTCAACTTATGGCAAGTGTGGAGGATATTCAGGCAAGAGGTGTTCAGAGATAGTTTGCTATTTCCTGTTTATACAACCTGGGACTTCCTTGGTCATCTCCCATCCAAATGCTAAGCAGGCTTCTGCACCCCGATAACATTGGGCTATTCTGGGCTATCTAGGTCAGATATTTCAAGCTGTGGAAGACTGAAATCTTGAGAAGAATGGAGACAAGGAAAACTCTAAACTGACCAAAGAAGGCTTAGGAGTTTCTGCCACTCAATCCACCCCACCCTAATACTCATACAAGTTTTCTACTAACAATAAACTTTGGGAAGTTACACATAGCAGCATATATAGTTTGGCTCTAGTGATCACTGTAATCTCCCAGCCTATGCATTTTTGAGCTGCACTTCTAAATCATCATGATCTGGCCAATACTGGAATCTAGCCAGTTCCAGAAGATATCTGTAGCACCTGTCAATGCAACATCACTGGAATTATGAATGTATCTTTATAACTTTCAGTACCTGTAATCTCAAACAAGATTTTATAGATATACAGGATTGTCCTGAACGCTGCCCTATCACAATATGTCTTTTTGAGATGCTTTTCTGCTAATGGGCAACTTGGTGAGACTCTCAACTAAAAGAGACCACTATTTTATCAGGTTGGCTCCCATACAGTTTTTATAAGTCATACTACAGTAACTTCCTTAGAAACAGTGGGTATTTGCTCAAAACAAATCAACAAAAAATGTTCAAAAACACATGGTGAATGCTAAATGATAAACTAAAAGCTAAGTCAGGCAGAGAACATTCTAAAAATGAGCACCAGATTCACTTATTCCCTATGTTCTTTGCGCACCAAGATCCCTCTGTCCCTTCCTTGTTTATTATATATCATATTCTTGAATTATCTTACATTTAAACTTGAGTTACCAACTCTGGGCTTGGAAATTCCCAAAAATTCCGGGACGGGGTCTGGGAGGGCAAGGTTTGGGGAGAGAAGAAACCTCAAAGGGGTACAGTGCCACAGCGTCAACCTACAAAGCAGCCATCCTATCCACTGGAATTTATCTCTGTAGCCTGGATATCAGTTATAATTCCAGGAGATTTCCTGGCCCCACCTGGAAGGTGGCAACTTTAATTCAAGCTAGCAAATTAAGGCTTACAGTTTTCCTTCAGGGTGGTATTAAAGAGGACAACCTAGCAAGATTTGCCTGAAGAAAAATGCTGTATTCCTTTAATAGGACATTATTTACCTCTAAGAGAATGAAGGCTTATTCTCATAACATCAGATCATAGTAGGGCTTAACATTTGAAGCAAAACAAAAGAAAAGCCAACTTCTTTATAAATACAGAACCATGCTGTTGTTTTAAAATCAAGGCCAAAAAGTTTCAGGAAATAATACTTTCAAGAGATAGTCTACACTACAGGCATTTAACAGAACATTGGAAGAACTGTAAACTCTCCACATAGATCATAGAGCATCTCATGTCTGCACAATATTCTTTTGCTTCCAAATACATAGAAATTTCAGTCTCTATATAAATATATACTAATTATAAAATGTAAAACACAAAGAACATACAGAAAATACATGTTGACAAGTCATATTTTAAATAGAAGCTAACTAATGCACACTCTTCTCTTCCCTGAAGTTTTCACCCTACCATAAACATTTCTAAAAATTTATACTTGAGATACCAAGTAATCTAAAAGAAAACATGAACAATATACACCTAAGACCAACTTCCCTCAAGTGCTTTCTGTCATGCAGTTACATAAGCAACCCTTTGTGAAAGCCTTCATTTGTGTTAATGAAATACAGGTGCAGCTGTAGCCTGTGTGTCTTAAAAAGCAAGGACAGTATTCATTAAGGGCCAGGTTGATTCTCCAGTTGTAATTCTCAGGAATGCTGAGCATCAATAAAGATCTACTGAGCATCAATAAAGAATTTTTTTCTATGGGATGCATTGTTATTATAAACAGAACGTACTTTCTGTCTCAAATTCATTATCACATTTGTGAGCCAATATAGGCCTGACTGTAATTTTTTAGAAAAGATTACTCATTAGTCAATGTACCCCTTAATGATACTGCCTTTGCTGTCTACATTTACACCTGCATTTCATTGTCACTTATATAAAGGCCATGATATGGGACTGTGCTTTTATTTCAGCAAGATCCTAAAGTAGGTTGGATTCAGTTCGAGCTTTCTTTTGCAATTTAATTGTTAGTTACTCAAGTCCTTCGATAAAAATTAAGATGACTAAAATTATGTGTTTTCTAAAGTGATGTTAGCTTGCTTTAGGTAGGAATGTATTTATTTATATGCTACTTTTTTTCTTCTGAGAAGTGGCTAAAGTGGATCACAAAAAAACCAACTAAAACTAAATATATTTGGGGTAGATCCTGCTTAATAAAGTTGCAAGCAGTCTGTTTCTTTCCTTCAGTTCCGTGTGTGGTTTTAAGAACATGTACTGAAACTTTACTTTTATACACAGATGTCTTCTAGATGGTAAGCACTCTATTATTTGTGAAACATGTTGGACTTTGTTAAAACATGGTACTTGAAATTTGTTTCTCGTTCATTTTTGTAGCATATAGTTCCCCATCAGATCTTTTGCTTACCCAGTTTAATATCTGAACCAACATAACTATGTAGCAGGCTTTTTAAAACAACCAAAATTACTGCTAGTCATAAATTAATATGGAGGACACCTCAATCAGCAATCAGCATTTCCCTGGGCATGCAAAAAAGGGCCATAAGAGCCAAGCTAAGACACAATCCCTTCTTCCTACCCATTTACAATCTGGCTGAGTTCACAGAACTGATGTTTGCTAGTAAACAGACCTAACTAAGTGAGGTTTCTTTGACTAGTCTCCCTTTAGCTTTGCTTTTAAAAAGATGAGACTCATAGGACACTGACCAAATATATTTCCAAAAGGACACTGCAGAGCCGGAGGAAAATAACCAACATGATTAGGTGGCTGGAGCAAATTCCTTCTGAAGAAAGGCTAAAGAGTCTTTTCAAGTTTCAAAGCGGCTTACATTTGCCTTCTCTTTCCTCTCCCCACAACAGAAACCCTGTTAGGCGGGTGAGGCTGAAAGAGCCCTGATATTACCGCTCGGTCAGAACAGCTCTAAGTTGCTCTGAATCCATGAACAACAAACCACTTTTCATGGTAGACTTTTAGTCACATGGTAACAACCTACTGAAAGCTTTGCTATTTGGAGAGACTGACTTATAGGTGCATCAGCATAAACTAGAAGTGCAGGATGATATAGGCTGGGGGGGATATTCTAGGGAACTTACATTGCAAAGTATACCTTGAGACATACTGTTTTATAACCTCCTCCTGTCAAAAATGTAACACAAATTTAAACTTATATAAATTTTTGTGTTTCACTGATAAAAGAAAAAATTCTTTCTGCAGTATTAAGAAGCCGAACTGAAACATTTATTCACCATTCCTCCAACCACTTACCCAACAGCAATCCTACTTAGAGATATGAAATGACAAAACAGACACACTCACTTCAACTGTGCTTGGGGCTTCTTAATTATACGATGCATATGAACAGAACTTGTCAAGCAAATGAACAGAACGTGTCTGGACAAAGCTTGTCTACTGATGATGTGACTTCCTCCACTGATGCACAAACTGTGCACAAACTGTACCCACATGGTTGAGGCTTTACAGGATTAGCATCTAAGCCCTGAGAACTTTTCTTGTTCAACTAAACTCTTTAAATTTATTAGCCTTTGGGGTTGCCAGCTGTCTGGACATAAAAAATTCCTGACTCTTTGCTAAAGGCTTAGTATGTGGAAATAGCCAGCTGAAGCTTTTCATAACACAGAAGTAAAAAAAAAATTAACTGGTGAATATCCTGTTTTTCTCCAGACAGCCCAGGCAGTTAGCAACCCTATTAGCAGGGCTGACTTAGGCACAGCCCTAGCTCTCCCCCCTGGGCCAAAAGAATATTTTTATTTCTTTTAAAAATCAGTAGGGGGAAAAATAAGCTTTTAGGATTGAAGAAAAGAACGACATTTTAGAGTCCGCAAAAATCTTATTAAATTTGGCCTAAAACAGGAAAAAAGGTTGAAGTATAGAAAGATATCAAAAATAACGTTTAATGTTGATATTATTATGGTGGGAGGGGCCCACAAAGGTGCCTTGGGACCACAGAAGTCACAATGCAGCCTTGCCTGTTAGCTTATGTACATACAACTACTGACGCAATACTGACGTTCTACTTAAAATGGCTGACTTTTCTTTTAGTGTTTATAATAGCTTGGGATAAGGTTATCTTAGGGACTACTTACTTCATTATGATCTTTATGATATACTGAGAGTTCCATGGAAGTCCTGATCCATGCACTCCCATCTGCAGAACTGGATAGGAGTTGGGTGACCATAAACAACAGGGCATTTTCTTAAGTGGCAACCCCCCAAATTAAAAAAAAATCCTTTCACCTTTAGGAATCTACATTATATTTTAAGTACCAATTTTTAAAACTGCTTGTTCAGTCAGAAATTTTATGGGTACCTGTTCTTCTTTTTATTGTACAATGGCAGCTGCTCCTTTTATTGCTGTTAATTACTTTTTATTGTTTTAATGGTCTGCTTTTACTCATGTTGTTAGTCTCTAAGTGATCAGCTTAAGCAAAATGACTTGACATCAATATTTTAAATGCATAAATGGAAGCAAGTAGTAAATTAATCTCAATCAAAAATCCAGTCGGATGGCAAACCTTAAGTACCCAGCTATCAGCTGTGGCTTAAACTCTGCAGGAAGAAAATAAGCTTCAACTTGATCAAGTAACTGCATTCAGAATTCAAAACAAATTAGAGGTTGATTCAAGGCCTCGGAAAGCAGGAAGGTTTCAACTGTGCTCTGGCCTGAAGAGAAGAGTGAGTGAGCATACGAACGAAATTCACACCGATCCTAAATACAGGTTGTGTTTGCAGTAAATATAACACCTCTGAAAAGAGGACATTTTTAAAAAGAGGAAAACAAATGCAATCTAACAGCAAAGATCAGGGGAAAGTACTTATTGAAGCTATCTAAAAAGAAAAATCCATTGCTTGCTTCTAACATGTTCACCATGCTACTAACACATCATCTAATTATAAGTTTTTGAAAATAAACAAGAATGTTTATTTAGGACTCAGTTTCTCTTCTACGTTCTGACTTACGTCTTAAGTGGTGTTTTCTTCTTCTTTGCAGGTTTGTTGACACAATCCCCTTCCATTCCATTGATGTCACTGGCATTAGCTGGTATCTCAAAGGAGGCTGGAGATTTGGTGGGAGAGCTGGCTACCTTTGAGGAAGACTTGAAAGGGTCAATGGAGTCCTCACACATATCGGGACTGAAACTGTATGTTGCTGCAGTTTGTTGAGGCAGTTTAGGGGACTCTTGCATTTTGGACGTGGAAGAAAACGGATTGAAATTAGGATCATCCCATTTATCAATATCAAAAGTATAAGAGCCTTTGGCAATAGGAATGTCATTTGGATCACCAGATCCCTTGGTTGGAGTGGTAGGTGCGTTGTCAATTTTCTCCACAAGTTTCTTAGGCTTTGGCCTCCTGAGTGGCATTTTAGCACCAGGCTTTTTGCCCACTTTCTTGGGCAAAGAAGCACTTTCTTGTTGTTCTTCTCCACTGCCTTTTTCTTCAGAATAATCAAATTCCAGTCTAACTGCTAAGCCTTTCACTGGTGGATCTTCTTGTCCCCCTGTGTCAGACGGAGTCACCTCCACGGCCTCTGGTGCAGTCGAAAGAGCAAGGGCTTTCTTGCCAACAGGTGGAGAGTTCTGCACTTTGTTGTCTCCAGTACTAAAAGCAGTAATTTCTTCAGAGTTATTAGGGTCAAAAGGATGTGCTGCTTCGAGAACAGAAGGGGCCTCCTGTTTGTCAGCAGCACTTTGGGAAATCTCAGTGCTTTCAGGTTCAGTAGGTTCCACTCCCTCTCCAGATGTCTCTTCCCCACTTAGGGCAGCAGATTCCTGCTTGATTTCAGATGGTTCCGGTTCTTTCACCGGTGGAACGTCTAAGGATTTTTTTGCCAATTGCTTTTTCTTTAAGGAAGCTGGCCGAGGCTTCTTTGTTCGTTTAAGGGTACTAGAAGCGCTGCTTGAACCAGTACCAAATGTATCTGTTGCTGAACCCACTGTCTCGTTATTACCAAGAAAAGATGCTCCATCAAAATCACCAGCTTGCAAGCTAAGGGACCGAGACAAAGTAGATCTGGAAATTGGAACAGAGTCTGTGGATTTTCTCCGGACATGTGCTTTGGAGTCACAGCTACTTGAGTCTGGAGAGCTGAGATCTACAGTTTGCAAAGAAGCTACAATCTCAATGTTATCAAAGTCCAAGTTGTAAGTCCCACTGCTAGCAATGGGCTTGTCTTCATCAAAAACAGTAGAAAATGAATGAGACGGAGGACGGAATGGACTTTCTTCAATTGATTCACTATGTGAAACTTCTGTTATTGATATTGTGTCACAACAAAAACCTATTAAAGCAAAAGAGAAAGTGGTTAGTATCTAATATGAAACAGATGGGGGGAAAGATGAATTACATGAAAAGATTTTGAAGGGAGTTATTGATTGGGTTCTTTGTGAATGTAAGAATCCGGAGCATAACATTCTGTCCTTTTTTAATTTACAGAGAGCCACTGTGAATCATGTTATTACAAGAAGAAAGAAAATAGGAGAATTAAAGAAGTAGGAAGTTGGGAAGCAAGAAGAAGACAATTTTTAAGAAACTCAAGAGCAAGATTGGAAACTTGTTCTGAACAATTTTGAAATGAAGGCAATTGATCAGAGCTAGCTTGGTGTAGTTGTTAAGAGTAATGATCTCTAATCTAGAGAACTGGGTTTGATTCCCCACTCTTACTCCACATGCAGCCAGCTAGGTGACCTTGGGCCAGTCACAGTTCTCTCAAAGCTCTCTCAACCTCACCTACATCATGGGGTGTCTGTTGTGCGGAGATGAAGGGTAGGCGATTGTAAGCTGCTTGGAGACTATTTTGGACAGTAAAAAGCAAAGTACCAAAAAGGGGAGTTGTGGGGACTGGAGATTGATAAGGGCCAACGGTCCCAAGAGGAATCAGTCATAGCAAAGGTTTTGAGATGCTTGCTTCATTATACCTTCAATAAAGAGATTTTTTTTTTCAACAAAGACTGCTTATTGGGAGCAATCGACTTGACTCTCAGAGATTGCTAAGACTGATGCCCCTTGGGACTCTCACAGTATTACACTTGAGTTACATGAAGAAGGAAAGCCTGACCTGAGCTTATGATCGAATGAAAAACAACAATTTCTACATGATTTTCTAGAATATATCTTTTGTTTCCTAAAAAGCCAAAACTTTCTGTTGTTGGTTGTTGGAAACAAAATATATCACTGTAATGATCTCAAAAACTATCCAGGAGGAATTGAAATCACCTTGAATTATAGCAGAGCAAACAGAAACCAGAATGTGATAATTATTTATTTTCAAGTCAGAATAGTTCAGCAGTGGTACATGCTGTCTAAGGAGATGGTGAACTCCTCCCCCCTCCCACTGGCAAGCTTCAAACAGATACTTATCATGGATGCTTTAGGCTGATCCTGCATTGAGCGGAAGGTTGGACTAGATGGCTTGTGTGGCCCCTTCCAACTCTATGATGCTACGTTTCTTCTAAATGCATGAAATCTTACCTTTTATGATAAATTCCACTCTCTGTATTTCTTGGGGAAATCTACTGGGAGTGCCTTTTAGCTGAAACCGTAAATATAGCATTCCCTGTCTTGTAACTGGAAACACACAGATCTTACAATGGTACCTTAACAGTCATGCAAATATTTTTGAAATCCTAAACCAACTCCAATTTCATTGTGTTCATCTTTGAATGAAATTTGTGGGAGTAGGATTTTAGCAGATTAGGCAAAGAACTGGTGGCTTGACTAAGGCTGCAAGCTTCATAGCTAAGGAGAAATATGCACATGGGTTTGCCACATCCAACATTCTACAACTGCCTCACATTGGTTCACATGGATCACCACCACTGCCTCTGCACACAGAGGGTAGCACACAGATAAACACACACCAAAAGGTAGAAACAAATGTATGCCCATTCTGCCATCAAATAGAAAATTTAGCATATCAGAAAAGATCAAATTACAAATACTTGGCATCCTGATTTCTAGCAGTCAGCATTCATACTTTTGCTGGCTAACCATTCTAAGCCCTTACTTCCCCGGTAATTATTTATCTCTGTACGTGGCCTGCTAAAGGCTCACACAGAGGCAAAACAAAGGATATTCACAGTGCATTTCAATATTCTAGTGGGCCATTATAGTAATCAGAATATAGCTGCAGATTCAGCTTTTGGCCTAATGTATTTACACAGCAGCAATTAAATAAAGCATCACCAGTGGTTAATCACAGGTTTTTAATGTTATTGAAAGGAGGGAATAAGTTCTACATACCTGAAGAAACTCCTCTCTGACTAAATACTTTGAAGTTGTTTGTATTACTCATAATTCTTTGCATACCTACACGAGTTTAATATGCTAAATGCTGCTGTTTTGTAAGCAGGCAGCTCCATTGTTCCATTCCACATTGTACAATGAAAAGTACATGTGAAACATGCTGTACTAGAAGCAACTAGAATTTTGAGGATGTACTTGTATTAATTGGGAGGGTACCAGAGCCAAGGCACTGGGTTGATCACTTGGGCCATGGGAGGTTGTCCCCCCCCATACTGGCCCCAAGACGGGGTAGGCTCAGGGGATCTATGCCCCTCGCCTCCATGCGTGCATGCTCATCTTACCTCCCCTGTTTTGCCACAGTACCCCTGGCCCTTTCTCTGGCATAGGCTGCTGGTAGGCACTGTTTCGGAGAGACGAGCTGGGCCTTGTGGGAGGGGGGAGCGGGGAGCAGCGACCTGGTGGTGCTCAGTGTCCGCAGCGGTCTTTCTCTCCTTGGGAGCTGAGCATCTCAGGGTTCCCCACTGTGCTGTGGTGAGTTGGGGGCTCCCCTTCCCTGGCGTCTGGGGCCAGGTTAGGCCAGGCCTCCTGGAGTGGGTGAAAGAAGTCCAGGGTACCCAGGAGGGAACCTGAACAATTAGCTTTTTAGAGTTGTCATTTCTCTGGATGAGATGAGGTTTGTGACTGGTGGAAGAACAGAATGAATATATATATAGCAGAACTCCAAACTCTGTGTTTATACATCTTAGGAAGTTTTTAAAAAATCTGCTTTGTTGAGACTGCTTTGAAGTACAAGGGCAAAATTCTTCTCATTTCTGATTCACTTCTGGTGTCAAGAGGGCACGATCTAAAGAAGCTTCCTGAGGCCGCAAAGCTACATTGTCTGACTGTTCATGTTTTCCTGCGCTAGTTCCACCCCCCACCCCTTTTCATTAAAACATGTAGCAGGACTCTTGCAAAAATGCTGTAATTATGTTTTTAGAAGAATATTTTATTTTCCAAACCTCCTACTTTAAACTGTTTTTAGAATTTATATTTGCATTCACTCAAATTATTATTCTAGTAGATTTCTTTTTTAATTATCAGAGAAAGGTATACAATTTAATAATAATTTGATGTCTCTATTGGAATTATTTAAAAGATAGCAAGCATATACAGGAAAAATAATATGGGAACTCTGAATGATTCAGAATAACATTTATGACTATTTAGTGGCAGAAATGAATTAGCCAAGGTACTTCCTGATGAAAGATCTGCAAACATGGGGTGCAGTGCCTCATGCTAATTGCTGCCAGACAAAATAGGGTACTAAAATCATTTCTGAGGCACAGAATTTGTGGCAGGAAACTAGTGAATTTAAACCAGTCTGCTGGTAGATACTTTTTATTGATGCTTCTTCCCTTCTCCAGGAATGCTGCTTTCTGGGAAATACTCTTCCTATCTGAATTAATATTATCATTAAATAGTGGTCCTATTTCAAGTTTCCGGTTTCAGTAAGATGGATTCTTAAAAGAATGGGTAATATCTGATTAATCTCAGAATGAAGATATCAGGGTTGTGGTACTGAAGAAGATTTGTAGGAAGGATAGATGGGGGCTAGTGGGCAGCATAGACAGAATTATGCAAGAAAGTATGTGCAAATGGTTAACTTGCATAATTTGTGTAGATAATAGAACTATTAGTATGTAGGTTCAGCTAGGCATAGAATTTTTTTATCCATGCAGGGAATGATTATTTTTAATCATCCAGCCTGCCTTTTCCTCTGACTAGAAGGGACCCAGGATGGTTTAAAACAGCAGTGATCAATCGACACTGACTAAAACAAATTAAAATGCAACATCCCATCTCTTTCCATTTTAGATCTCTTCATCTATTCTAGTTCTGGTGAAGTACAGAAATGTAAGGAATTATATCTTAGAATAAGATTAGTGAATCCTCTCCTGTGTGTGTGTGTGTGTGTGTATGTGTGTGTGTGTCGGGGGGTCTATCCTCAGTTTATGTTTCTGGTTCTGTTGAGAGGAGGGGTTGTTGGTCCAAAGATGCAAAGTAATGTTTACCAACAATATTGTCCTGGAAGAACTTCATATGAATCCAAATTGTTACTTTCATTATTAGGTTTGCCAGTAGTTTAATAAAATCAATCCTAACCCAAAGAAGTCCTTCTAAAAGGGTAGCTATGGCAGTCTATTGCAGCTAAATAGAACATGAATCAAGTAGGACCAGATTTATTCTAGCATAAATGTTTGTGAATCAGAGATCACTTCATCTGATGCAAGCTCTGACTCAGCAAACTTTATGCTGGAGTTAACCTGGTTAGTTTAAAGGTGACCACAATAGTTATGTGACAAATAAAAATAGTACCAGCACTGCATGGCATTTTCATAGCCTAATCCACAGTACTATTAAGTGGAAGGCATGAGGAGGTAAGCGGTCCTCCAGTCAAGTAGGACCCAAGCCACATATAATCTTAAACGTCAAAATCAGAACCTTGAACATGATCCGGAAACAGACTGGTAACCAGTGCAGTAGACTAGGCAGTGGCTGGACATGGGTCCTCCAAGATGATTATATGTTACATAACTTCAGTGGCACGTCTTTCTAGACATGAAACACCCTCTGTTTTCTGCTGATCATCAGTTCAGGCCAGTATATCCTATCAGAGTCTCCACCGTCTGTCTCTATCAACAGCTGATATGAAGGAGGGAATGAAGCTGGCATTTTCAGCTTGTGAGAAACACAGGCAAGAGATTATTCTTAGATTGAAAACAACATAGAAAATAACATGAGGGGAAGGTATGAGAAGATACACACATATTATATGCATCCATCCATCCATGTATGTATATAATATATATGTAATATATAATATATTATAATTAATATATATTATAATATATAGCATATATTATAATGTGTGTGTACATATATGTGAAAGTTGGACCATAAAGAAGGCCAAGTGTTAAAGAATTGAGGCTTTTGAACTCTGGTGCTGGAGAAGACTATTGTGAATCCCTTGGACTGCAAGGTGAAAAAACCGGTCAGTCCTAGAGGAGATCAGCCCTGACTGCTCCTTAGAAGGCCAGATCCTGAAGATGAAACTCAAATACTTTGGCCACCTCATGAGAAGGAAGGACTCCCTGGAGAAGAGCCTAATGCTGGGAGCGATCGAGGGCAAAAGAAGAAGGGGACGACAGAGAATGAGGTGGCTGGATGGAGTCACTGAAGCAGTTAGTGCAAATTTAAATGGACTTTGAGGAATGGTAGAGGACAGGAAGGCCTGGAGGGTCATTGTCCATAGAGTCACTATGGGTCGGACACGACTTCGCACCTAACAACAACAACAACACACACACACACAATCACTAGAATGAGAGCCCGTTGAATTATGGAATACAACAGGTGTTAGGATATCCCATGGGGGGGGGGGGATGGATGGAAGGAAGGATGATGGGGGGAAGGAAGGGAGTAAAGGAGGGAGGAAGGCAGGAAGGGAGAAAGGAAAGAAGAAAAGGGGGAAAGAAAAGGGAGAGAAGGAGAGAGGAAAGAAGAGGGCCCGAAAGGAATGAAGGAAGGCAGTCAGGGAAGGGGAAAAGGAGGGAGTTAAGAAGGAAGGGAGGAAATGGAAAAGTAGGGAGGGAAGAAAGTAGGGAACGCCTCGGAAACGCACAGGGGCTGCCCCGGTGTAGCACATGCACATGTGTTTTGTGCCGGGGCCAGCAGGGTAAGCGGCAGCGGCCAGTGGGGGGGGGGGGGGAGATGGGGAAGGGGCGGGGGGAGTGGACCCCTCCACATGCTTTGGCAGGAGCAGGGGGATGCCCCTGCCGGCTTTGTGGCTCCACGGAGCCCACGGGGCATGCAGTGTCCCTACAGGGATACCATAGGTCGGGGCCGGGCGGGCCGAAAGCGCTTTCGGTCCGCCACAGCCCCTGCAGGCGCCCACAGCATCCAGGAAGCTGTGTAAGTTCCAGCAATTCTATAATGCTGGCCTTCTGTGGCCCTGGGCCAGACTGGGTCCTGGATGGCAGCGACGTCAGGCATAATCAGGGATTTTCCCCGAAGCCCTGTTGCCGCCTCTTCAGGCATTCTGGCCCATGCATAATGGGCCATAGAGAAGCATCCCTATTCAAGGAAATAGCACCTATACAATCATGTAGCATCCCTCAAAGTCCAGGCATGCTGAGTTGCTCACTCCAATGTTCATAAAATAAAAAGGGAATATACAGAATGTAGATCTATCTAGCATGCTTTTTATCCCAACCTTCTTCTGAGAAGCGTAGGGCAGTATGCATGATATTCTTTTCCCTATGACCCTGTGAGAAGAGTTAGAATGAAAGAGAATGAAGTTTCATGAATGAACAGGGATTTAAGAATCCTGATCTACCACTTTAATAACTACACTACACTGGCTTTTGTTCCAATTGTGCGGTATAGTTTCAGTATGGGAAATAGACTACAACAGCTGATCTACACAGGAGACTGAGAACAACAAGGATCCATGAATGGAAAACACTATAAAATTCTACAATAATTCACTTATGATTATCTATATTCATAGAGTCATAGAGTTGGAACAGACCTCCAGGGTCATCTAGTCCAACCCCCTAAACAATGCAGGAACTACCTGCCTACCCACAGTGACCCCCATTTCATGCCCAAATGAGCCCTCCACCAAAAATCTCCAGAATCCAGCCTGGCCTGGAAATTCACCTGCCACCCCACAGCGGCAATTAGCAATTCCCTGGGTATGCAAGGAAGGGCAGCAAGAGACAAACACTAGCACATCCCTTCCTGCCCACCTACTCACAATCTGCCTAAGTTCATAAAATCAGCATTTCTTTCAGGTAACTATCTAGCCACTACTTAAAAAATTCCAAAGAAGGAGAACTCACCACCTCCCATGGAAGCCTGTTCCACTAAGGAACCACTCTAACCACCAGGAACGTCTTCTGGATGTTTAGCTGAACATTCTTTTAAATTCATTTCAACCTATTGTTTCTGGTCTGACCCTCTGGGGTACCAGAAAACAACTCTGCTCCATCTTCTATATCGGGGGTCATCAACCCCCGGTCTGCGGCCTGGTACCAGGCCGTGAAGGCCACAGTACTGGGCTGCCGGCAGCCGCACCTGCCTCCCCCCCACAGCGAGAAGCTCGCCAGGTCCAGCTAGCTTCTTGCTGCGAGACGGAGGGGAAGAGGCAGGCGCGGCCGCTGGCATACCGGTGACGCAAACACACATGTGCGCAATTGCCGCGCATGCGTGTTAGCACCCCCTGGTGGCGGAAACGCACAGTTGCCGCGCGTGTGCCCGGCGTCCGGGCTGTTGGCTCTCCCCTCACCCCTGGAGGCGGTCCTTGACCTCAGAAAGGTTGGGGACCGCTGTTCTATATGATAGCCCTTCAAGTATTTGAAGATGGTTATAATATCAACTCTTAGTTGCTTTCTCTCCAGGCTAAGCAGACCAAGCTCCCTCAACCTTTCCTCATATGACTTGGTCTCCAAACCCCTCACCATCTCTCCTCTGGACACGCTCCAGTTTCTCTTTCTCTTTCTTCTGTTGTGGTGCCCAAAACTGAACACAGTACTCCAAGTGAGGTCTAACCATTAAGGTCTAACCAGAGCAGAGTAAAATCGTAACATCATCTCGCTTGATCCGGACACTATACTTCTTTTAATACAGCTAAAAATCCTGTTAGCCTTTTTAGCTACCGAGTCACACTGCTGACTCATGTTCAGTTTATGGTCTACTAAGACCCCCCAGGTCCTTTTCATACATACTACTGCCAAGAAAAGTCTCACTCAATCTACAGTAATGCATTTTCCCTACCAAAATGCAGAATTTTACATTTTTCACTGTTGAAATTCATTTTATTCATTTTAGCCCAGTTCTCGAGCCTATCAAGATCATCCTGTATCCTGATTCCCTCTTCTGCTTTGTTTGCTACCCTTCCGAGTTTAGTGTCACCTGTAAATTTAATAAGTACCTCCTCTATTCCTTCATCCATATCATTTATGAATATGTTGAATAACACAGGGCCCAAGAAAGATCCCTGAGGCATTCGACTTGTCACTCCTCTCCAAGAAGATGACAAACCATTTACAAGCACCCTTTGGGTGCGATCTGTCAACCAGTTCTCAATCCACCTAACAGGATCCATACCACATACGTTACTTCTATAACTCTCTACACTGCCTCAGTAGCCACTGGAAAAATCTGCCTCAATGGTGCATATGAACTGAACATTTGCAGAACCATGTAAAGTATTAGATTTATCTAGTATGGGACACACTTCATAAAATATAAAAAGACATGAAACACAGACGTATACACTTGTGAATATAATACATAAAAGTATGATTTGCAGATAAAGCCCAGATAATTTTCTTTATCACAGAAGAACTTTTGGGATGTACAATCAGTAACACAGAACAATAGATTCTGGTTACTTCACAGAAATGTTCTTGCCTTTGGCTAAGGGCAGGTGACACGAGAGGAAAATGGAAAGTAAAAGAAAGAAAACAGATGCAACAGTGGAGACAAGCCACAAATAATCAGGGAGTTCAGAATGAATGTTTTTTTAATTAAAGATTGCATTCAAATCCTACTTAGCAAATGCAACCTTCCTTTCTCCGTTCATTTACATTCCTCTAGCAATCAGGGAAATCAAGTTTCCTTTTGTTCAGATAACAACATATACAAAGCTCTTTGCTACACTAAAAATACAGCTAAAATGAAAAAGAGATAGAGAAGCTTGGGCTCGTATTTTTGTGCATATGTCTCAGTCTAGCTTAAAAAATCTGTAAGAAATCCACTTTAGACAGCAACTGTGTTTGCTGTTGGTACATTAATGCAGCATGTGGAATATGAATAACAGAGATTAGTCGTTAAATGTTGATGTATGTCTATTGAGCTCAAGTCTCAACTGGCTTGCCAGAAAATGTCGTACTAGTGCATACGGAATTGCAGTAGTTAGCCCCACTTTGAGCACTTTGTGAAAAGAACACAAACATACATGCAGCAAACATACATGCAGCATAAAGCATTAACTATCAACCTCAACAGCAAATTACTGATTTCAACAGAAACTGCGCATCCATATCTTTGTAGTTCCACGCAATAAACCAGCATTACTATTCTAAATCTGACTAAAACTGAAAAGCAGCATCTAAATACTATAATCAGAGCCTAAAATTTACGGATCTGAGTTAAAACATCATTATTTCACTGCCAAGTTCTATTGTAAAAAAGCGATATAATTTCAGTTGCATTTTACTTTGCATTCCATTCCACCTCACCTAAACTGCAACATGATGGAGATGTATATTCATCCACTTTCCAGGTTTCTCCCTGCTTTGCTACAAACTTGCTTTGGTATGATCTTTCTAGAAAGATGGTATTCAAGGTGGGTTAGGAATCCGATGCCACATCCCCTCATGCTTGCCATTCCCTCCTCTGCTACTGGTAGACGTTTTGCTGGTTTTAACAAGTCGGCTGTAGGTATGTCATTACAGCATCACTGCACTATAAGGTAGGAAGTGGAAATAGTAGGTGTGGAGGATAGCATGGAGAATCCCCCCTGCAGAATCTCCATTGCCACTGCAAACAAGAATACAATGGAGTGTTTTTTAAATGTAAAATGTGATTTTAAAATTATTGTATTTTATTATACTGATGGTACCTGCTCTAAGACTCATGGGATAAAAAAAATAAAGGTTTATAATTTATGTGAAAGCAGCTTTAGTCTATATATTTAATATGGCATTTTCTCAAACATCAGTGGGTGTCTTAACTCTGGAGACTGCCTGAAGGTGGACAAACAGAAGGAAGTAGACAGAAAACACCACATCAGCAATTGGCTCCTATATACAGGCTTCTGTCAATGTGTTCCATTAGGAAAAGGTTGGTAAAGTTTCCAAAATGACAGGTTGAGGAGATAAGAATAAGGATTTCTTCAAAAAGACTGAGGTTGAGGTTAGCTCTGGACACTGACCCACCCTTTAATTAAAACAGCACATTTGGACATTTAGCACACAGCCTGTAAAAATATCAACAAACGAGACTTCCCTCCTGGATCCGAAGCCACTTTCTACAAGTCAGTTATACAGAAACCAGGGCAGTGGTCAAAACTCTTGAATGTATGTTGTTCCTGTGACACTGAATAAAAGAAAACCAATACTGAAATGTTACTTCCTCTTCGTATCCTCAGGGGGAGGAGCATTTCATCCAAAGTGTACTTGTTACCTGTATCCTCAGGTGGAAGTTGAGGCCTTATTTCCTGTTCTTCTACATCAAACGTTGGAGCCTCCGGCGGTGCTTGTAGCAGTGGAGGTGCAGCTTTCACAGGAGTTGTAGACTCTGGTGTTTCAAAAGCTTCTTCAGAATCTGAACTCCTGAACAAAATACAAAAAAAAAAAAAAGGCTACTAAAAAAAAGATACAGGAAGGCAAACCAAACCAACAGCAGTTGTAAAATCCAGAGCTTTTTAAGAAAAAAGAATGACTCCAGAGCTTCTTTTACAACATAATTTCTAGAGGATATCATGCTCAATGGTTCACTCAGGCAAAATCTTGACATGATTTCAAGACTGGAATGCCATTTAGGGAGAGGGAGCAGCTGCATTTTTCAATAAACCCTTTTGGCCAACATGTGCTAACTTCATTTCAGATCAAGGCCCAGGTTCTATACAGTTATTAATGGGCAAGTGCTTTACTATTAAGTATTCATATTTTTAAAATGCCTGTGTTTTTTAAAGTGAGGGCGGGTTGCTATTTAGTATAAAGCTTCACAAGTCCCACTACCCAGCCTGCCCAAAGCTCCAAAGCCAGCAAAAGGGGGAAACAGTGGTACAGGATCTTTGGGCAAAAGCTGACACAAGTTCTCCTGCTACCCATTTACCCAGGCACAAAACATGCCACTTTTTATGGCAGGTAACTTTTTTATTGAAAACTGCCCTGAGCCCACTTGTGGGTAGGGGTGGTATAGAATTTAGATAAATAAATAGCTGGTTTGTTTTAAAAGGCATTTGTTATTATGTGTTTATTTTTAAGGGGAGGAGGGGTACCTGATTATACCTTTATAATGTCATTTCTGTAATTATAAGAGATTAAATTATAATAGATGAGGTCAATGCACATTGTGCTCCCCAGTCTACTCCTGCCATGTTTCCACAGCAAATCTCTGACCTTCCTGATTCCTGCATCCCCCCTGCCCTCCCCCTCTCTTAAATGGCACCACTACTGCCTTTTGGAATTGTTTGCTTTCCAGTCAAGTATTAATTTGTATTTTGGATACAAGAGTTCCGTACAGTTTACCAGGATCACACTTCTATTGTATATATAATCCCATACTTATTTTTTAAAAATATTTTAATAAAAAATAAGAAACCAGAAGGAACATGATGAAACCAAGCACAAACACACAATAGTATGCAAAATAGAGAAAATAGTTAAAAAGAAAGAAAGAAGCTAGAATGAAGACATCTGTTAAAATAATAATATGCACAATTAAGGGGAGAGGAAGAGAGAGACCAAATATCTGCAAAGTAAAAAAAATAAAGACTACCATTTGAGTATATGTTATTTCTAAAATACAAATTTGGAGAGGTTTGTTTTCTTCAACACAAAACAGAAATCAAACACTACAGGATAATTTTTTTAACAATACGATCCAAGCAAAAAAATATAAACAATGTGATTGACTTGAAAATTACTATGCAAGCATTTCAGCTGGTCAAATGGCAGCTTTTCCTTCTGGTCCTTGATAAAATGAATTTAATGGTGTGACAGTTTCCTGAATGACAGGACTGACTTGCCTATTTCCAGGGATTCGCTGCATGGCTAGGAGACTGTAGTCTCCGCTGCTTCTTACAGCTGTCCACATCCAGCGCGCCCACTGCATGGGGGACAAAATGTGCCATGAGGTGAAAGCCATTTCCTCCTAAGGAAGCACTCTGAAGTTGTCCAGATGCAGTAGATAAGATGCAGGGCTTCCCTCAGTTAACCAACTCAAAAGGGGAAACACAGGTCCTCCGAGATAACAAATGGCTGGATTCTTAAGGAAGGATTTCTCTTAAACACTGAAGTGCAGAGGGCTGGATTTGCATGCCCTACTACAATGGCTTAAATCTCTTTCTCTGTGCGAAGGCTGTGGTGAAAAGATCCCAGTGTTGCTCCTGACATCTCAAGTAGTTTGATGGCTGGATTCCCTTCAGTCGTCCTTGCAGAATGCCAATGAGGTTTAGTCTCCCTAGCTCTCTTGTCAGATAACATGCAGCTGTCTGGAACCTGCTATTCTCTTCAGAACTATTTGCCTGTCTCTGTACCTGTGCAAAGCCAAAGGATTTATTGTAAATACCATTCCGTTTCCCAGACCCCCCCCCCCCTCCGTTGGGCCAAGCTTGTTGTGAATTAAAGTTCCCTCCTGCCTGGAAAACAAAACAAAAGGTTTTGATCATAATGCTCCAGTCACCTATTATTTCTGCTTCCTAAAAACATGTTCGTTGTTTTCCAATTCAATCCATGTTTGTGTAGAATGCTAAGCCGTAGATCCCCACTTTTATTGTTGTTATTCCTTCTAAACTCTGCGCACTTCCCCTCCACTTCCTAATACTATAAGACTGAATCAGGCAAACAAAGTGCTTCTGCGGAAGAAGAAAAAAATAAAGGCACTAGACCAAACAAAGAATTATTGCAGGGGCATTCCAACCTTCTGAAATATCACAGGTGAAAACCATATAGTTTATTCTTTGACTGCATCCCTCCCCTCTATTCCTACTGACAAAGCAAAACTGTAGAGGGTTGACTTCAATAAGGACTGTATTCAAAATAAAAGGGCTTCCTCAACCCCTTCCAAAGAGTATATCCTTTATAAGCATGTGACAAGTACTATATTTACATGTCCTGAGAATTAACAGCCAATCCCATTTCTTGGCACAGGTTTCCATACAACATATATTAATGAACATCACAGATTTGTCTTATACACACATTACGGTGGTGGCGTGCATTACTGGGGATTTTCCCCGAAGCCCTGCCACCGCCAGCACAGGCGTTCGGGCCCATGCATAATAGGTGTTAGAATGCAATGTATGAAAGTGATAACAATGTTGATATTTACTTCTATGCTTGAATGTTGTGTTGACAGGTTATAGTTTTATACCAGTACTAGCATCAAAGCCTGTTCCTAAGAATGGGCCTTGAAAGGGCCCCCTCCCCTGGCCCCCAGCCAGGCAGCTTAAGGTGGCTTTGGTTTAATGGATTTTAATGGATTTTTAAAGTTTAATGAGTACTTCTAAAGGTCCAACAAAGGGAATGAACCAATAACATTATTCCCTGTTACTAAATCAATGCCTTGGTACTAACTCCAAAGTAAAAAAAGCAGAGCTTCCCAAAAGGAGGAATAAAATTATATGATCGTGCTCCCCCCCTATGACCTAGGAAAGTATGGTTGCCAGTTTTCTGATGCAATGCTTACACAGAAAACTCCAGTTTAGCCACGACACTGATTAATGAGGGCATCACAGGATGCTTTCCTACAGTGAAAAAGAACACTCATGTGTTTAAGTAACTTTATAAAGTAAACCTGCCATACATTTTGACTTGGCATCATGCTTATTCCCACATTGTTCAAGAAGAATTGCTCATTATTTTTTCACAAACAAATGCCAGGGTGGCAAAGCAGTGGCTTATAAGCAGTTGATAATATGGGTAACATGGAGTGTCATAGAAATTGCAGAGAAGAACAGGTTAGTATCCCATTTCAAACACCTACCAATGACATGGGTCAAACATGGGAAGCATTTATAGGTCTTTGCAATCTGCTTATGTTTTCATCAAAACATATTTTGGTTTTATACACAATCTTGGATATATTACTGCTCACCCATACTCCAGGTAATTTATTATGAAGTTAAATATCTCTGGTCCCACTTACTAGAAACGCTTCTGTCTAGATTTCTGGCTCATTCTTTAGTGTCTCCCATTAAAAGATCATAGGTAGTAGGATAAGAAAGACCTTCTTCTCCTGGAGGCACCACTGTCATAGTACACTATATTGAGCTAGACAGATGAATGAATATGACATGGGATAAGGAAACATCACATGTTCAGATTTCTCTGTTGTTCTTCTGTGGTGAGCTACTTTACTGAACCATCATATCTTCATCTGCAACACACAGCTATTCTTTGTCACAAGGGATTTTTGCCTGGTCCATCCCTTTCCAAGGCATCTTCACTGCACGCTCTGTCAAAGGAACACTGCAATAATTAGCAGTGACCTGTTGAAGATACTGATTTGCTGAAATATAAAGAACTCTGATTCATGTAGAGGCCAGACTATATGACCTATTTATAGGATAATTTGGGCCAATTAAGTTGGCAAGAAAACAAGACCATTGACAAGGGAAATCAGGATAGCTGCCTCGTTTTTTGTTTTTTGTTTTTAACTTCAGGAACTTTTCTTACAGAAAGGAAAACAGAACAATCAAGTAAATAAGAAATAAAACCATCTTAAAAATTATGACACTGCATCAACTCAGCATTAAATACCTGTTTAATACAATGATTAAGTATTTTAGAAGTTCTCATACTGATTTGTATGTAATCAGTAGCAATGCTAGAAGCACAGAATGCTCTGTTCTAATCACAGTTATTTGCTGTTAAGCATCTGGGTCAGGGGTGTTATCTCAAGCACAATAAAATTAATTAGATTCAGTTCTGTCAGAAGTACATCTGCATGAATGAAACTTTTTGCAGTGTTACCCAAGTGTTATAATCTCTTGTTTCATATACACAAAAACAGATTTTCCAAGTTATATGAATAATATACACTGGAATCCAATTGATGTCATTACATATAGATCTCTTTTACTCCAGTGTATATTCACACACAAGGCTGGGCATTAACACTTTCATAATACGTATTAAATATATGAAGGTTTTAACTGTAGAAATGCAACAAATAAATAAAACTGCCTTACACAACTAACTTAGCAGTACTGTCTACTTTGACTGACTAACAATGACTCTCAAAAATCTAAGTCAGGAACACTTCTACCTGTACTATCAAGACCCTTCCGTGATGAACAGGATATTAATTCTTTCAATTATGAATAATCAAAAATATGAAACAATAAAAAAATGAACAGGAGAACATTTCATTCTCCAGTGGTGCATATCTGATCATGCTTCAAGAAAAAAAATTCAAAGGGAGATTTCAGGGTAAATTGCTAAATTCAAATTATCAATTAGGGCTCAGTCCAAATTAAGGGTTCCTCTCACATTACATTAACTCTGCAAGTCTGGTGCACGTGTTATCTATTATTGCTCTTATGGAGGATAACAATGCTTGGATACATTTAAAATTGGCAAAAAAAAAAAAAGAAACAAGACAGTATTTCCAAATTACAAAACAACACAAGCTTCCTCTGTCCCAGCATGAAGTAATTTTATTTATTTACTAGCTTCAAAGCCCATTCCTAAGAATGGGCCCTGAAATGGTCCCCTCCCTTGGCCCCTGGCCAGGCAGCGTAAGGTGGCTTTTGGCTGCAGCTCACAGCCAAATCAAGTGGGGTGGGCAGGGGCTGCACAGCTCATTAGCAGGTCCGAGACAGAGCTGCTTAGCAGGCAGTCAGCAGGCTGGGAGGTCCTCGTCAGGCCAGGAGGCCCTTGTTAACAAGCCCTCCACCATGACCCTTTGCCCAGGGCCCTCTCCCCATACCTGCTGCTGGCTCCAGGCACTGAGGCATCTGAGAGCAAAGAGGCTAGAGTCCAGGGACAGAGGGCGGAAGATGCAGGGGCAGGGCCAATCAGGGCAAAGCTGACTGCCCTATTCCCACTTGGACAGCATGAAACGTCCCACCGCCTAGGCTGTTTCAGAAATATATACAGGAATAACAATGGATGATACCTACCTAGCTACCTACCCATCCTGCCTTACTTACATCAGTCTCCTTTCATCTATTTCATCTGCACACAAACTTGTGAGTCTGATTGGTCCAACATCATCCAGTATGCTTCCATGGCAGACTGGGGATTTGAACCTCGGTCTTCCAAATCCTACTCTGTTATACTAACCACCACCATATACTGGCCCTAAGATATTACTCCGTCACTCTAAAACATTACTGTGCCACTGACTCTCCTGTACATTAGAAGTCCGCACTCCTAACCACTACACCAAACTGGCTACACCAAATAGCATGCTTCTTGAAAAAGTAAGCAAGGACACTTAAAATAATAGCAAGTTTCTATTCTTTATGCTAACAAATGGAACTAGCTTTTTCACCTAATGCCAGATCTAAGGATAGATGAGCAAAAATACTTCCAGGGAATTCCTGGTTAGCAAAGAAAAGGGGTGACAGGCCCTTCACATGCAATATAGCCAATAGGGCACTGGCTCATCACAGAAAGCATTTTGGAATTGAAGACACATACAGTGAATTATGGGGTTTAATTGTGAAGTAGTTCACATATAATGCATCTACTTTGCATCCCTGTAGTGCAGTAAACTGTCTACAGTAGCAGCATGACAGAATAAGTCTATAATTTAAGCCTTTGTTTACTGGATTCCTTTGTCAAGCATGCAGCAAGAAAGGGAAGACAGTTGTAATGTTCCCAGTAGAATTCAAACCACATTCAAGCTGATCTTTTTTACAATTCCAGAGAGACAAAAATGATAAATGCCATTTTATATAGCTTTATCCCCGACCTTCAAATCCATTTGTTTTAAAAATTGCAACTCATAAATAAAAAAGTGGTTATCTGAACAGCTAACCATTGGCAAACTAATTTTTATCATTGGTTGCTGCTGGTTATAGGCATAAAAGGTAAAGGTAACGGTATCCCCTGTGCAAGCACCGAGTCATGTCTGACCCTTGGGGTGACGCCCTCTAGCGTTTTCTTGGCAGACTCAATACGGGGTGGTTTGCCAGTGCCTTCCCCAGTCATTACCGTTTACCACCCAGCAAGCTGGGTACTCATTTTACCGACCTCGGAAGGATGGAAGGCTGAGTCAACCTTGAGCCGGCTGCTGGGATTGAACTCCCAGCCTCATGGGCAAAGCTGTCAGACGGCTGCCTTACCACTCTGCGCCACAAGAGGCTCATGGTGATAGGCATAGATGAAGTTAAAACATGGCTAAATTGTATCATGGGAAGTAGAAAACTGTTGCCAGTTTGAAGATTAACCACACTGTGTTCCTTACTCTCCAGTATTTCAGCATTCTCCCTCACTTCATAATACAGGTTTAGAATCAGATGCAGACAACTAGCATACATTTGGCAATTAAATCCTGATAGCACCACAGTTTACAATTACCAAATTACTTGTTTTTATCCTTTACAGGGAAGAACAGAAGGGTTGACCTTAATCTAAGCTACATAACCTTAGGGGTCAGTAATATATCAGGTGCCATTTAAAAGCATTCGATTAAAATCATTCCCTTTCTTTCCACAGGGGGTAGTCTAGATACCTAGCTTTAACAGCCACCTTCAGCCAAAAGACAGTGAGGTACATACTTATCTCAAGAATCCATTTACCAAGTATGTCCCTTGGGGCATTTTTTTTAGTATTATCTATTAATGGACTGCCATCATACCCTTGTAGAGGACAAGATCATCTATCCTATGATTAAATCAGCCATTATAACAAGCCCATGCTGTGAGGAGACGAACAATGTCTAGACAATGGTGGCAGCAAAAAGGCAAAGAAAATGCCACAGCTTGATAGAAAAATTAAGTGTGTTCTATTATCATCAATGCGGGTATAAGTCCACCACACTAGATGAACTTACTGCTAAGATTCTCATATGTCTGACTTTCAAGACTCAATATTTTGTATATCTAGGAATTTTCAAGCCATGGAGGAAATAGTTTTCCAGGAAAAAAAAATATAACTATTGGGGAAAAATTGAACATTTTCTTATCAAACCTGAAATTATTTTACCACTTTAGCATTTATCATTTAACGCTTAGCTTCTGTTTGAGTAAAAAAAACTTGCCTCATAAAGCATTTAACTAATTTAAAAACAGAAAATATTTCAAAAGAGATTTTTAAAGTATTTATCCAATACTGGAAAAAAGTCCTTGGGAAGGGGAACCGAAACTAAACTCTCCCCCCCCCCCTTGGGTTTTCTGGTTCTTTAGGAAGTCTTCACATTTCTAGTCAAGAATCTTCTTTACCCATTGTTATTTGTTACAAGCGCCTAAACCAAGTAACCCAAGCTAGACTGATTTTGGCTGAATCTGCACGGAGCTTTTATTCCAATCTCAGGTCAATTCAGTCCCTGCCGTCTACATTGAATACGATATCCATTTTGATTTGGGGTGATTTTAATTTTTCAGCTGCAGCAAGCATGATTGATCCAGCGTGATCCTACCTTTCCCCCATGATATCTTGGAGTGGATATAACCCTCAATATTTGAAAGATCGGCATGAGTAAAGTTGCAGCTCTCTGCTTTTCCCGAACTAAGTTGCTGCCTCAAGCCTCCAACATTGTAGAAAAGCCCGATTGGCCAGGGCATCAGTTCAAACGCTTCCTCATTCCCAGGTTGCAAGGCTTCCCTTAAAGGGGAAGCCCTAACTTCTCTTGGCAGAAGCTCCAGAAGTCATCTAACTTCTCTTGGCAGAGATTTATTGTATTTATTCCCCCATGTATTTATTCTTGACTTTATTCCCCCTCCTCTGCTGTCTCCAATCTACCCCCCCCCCCCAGTTCAAGACAAGAAAGAGAATCCTGCTGCACTTGGCTCCCACCCCTCTTCTGAGCTTCTCTAATCATGTGCAGAATGCTTTTTGTTTCAATCGGGGGGGGGGGGGATAGAGGAAAACCCGAGTTCAAATCGATCTGAATTCAGCAGGATCCATAACAGAATAAACAAAGTAAGTACAGAATCAGCCCTTGTCAGATCTTAGGAGCCAAGCAGGCTGAACACTGGCTAGTATTTGGATGTGAGACCTCCAAGAAATACCACAGTCATGATGCAGAGGCAGGCAATGGTGAGTCATCTCTGAACATCTGTTGCTTTGAAAACCCCATCCTAAGTCATTGTCTTGATGGCAAAAAACAACCATTTATTACAAATTGGCATATTTATTTATTTACATAACACCTTGGTTACAAGCAGCATTGTGTGACCTGATACATTTCTGTTCTTGGTTGTCAAAATTACATATTTGGCCTTAAATCTGTCCAATATAGAGGCTCATGTATGAGTACCTTTAATAGCAGATCTTAAGAACAATTTAATCCCACTGGTAGAAAGGCAATTTAGATATTTCATGTTTGGAAATGATGATCCGTTTGTAAAAAGCAATTTGTGTTTATAACAAAGATGGCAGAGTTTTATGGGATTTTAAAAAATGGATCAACATAATGAAGATGGCCCTGGATGACCAACCCTCTGATAAGTAGTGTACTTCGATCACAAACAGGCAGTAAGACTCTTTATAGTAGGGATGGTCAAACTGTGGCTCTCCAGATATCCATGGGCTACAACGCCATGTGCTGGTAGGGGCTCATGGGAATTATAGTCTGTGGCTATCTACAGAACTACAATTTGGCCACCCCTGGTTTATAGCATCTTTCTTATCAGTTTAAATGACAAAATGCAGTTGTGGGTGATTTTTCAGGAATCACAAAGAAACTAAACGATGCAGCATTTCCCCTTCTGTTTCCTTGTTCCTATGGTCAGATCAAAACAGTACTCAAACCTGCATCAGGAAGAAACCTGGGATTAAATGTACACAGCTCCTTTTCCCGCAGCCTTGTATTACACTTTGATTAATCCTGAAGATCTATAACTCTGTCATTTATATTTAGAATCACTAACCAAAAGTAGAAAAGCCCTCTCATCTATGTCCTACATTTTGAGAATGTTAATTGCAAGTATGCTACATAATTACTTGTGCTATAACCCACATAAACATTTTGCTCCATCTTTTGTAGTCAAGTAATCAGCCAACAGTAAGTCATGCTTTTGAATGGTCCTTTCTCCCTCCCTATAGTAATAGGCAATACTCTTCTATTTGTCAGCAAGTTATAAGACATTTCTGATCCCAAATCAGAAATCTTCCAAATCAGTTTCTAACTTTTTCTTTGACTTTCTGAAACCATGTAGCAGGATGTTTTCCCCTCCTGCAATAACCATACCAATCTTCCCTTCTCCGAATGTCAGGTGTTTACACTGTTTGGATTTTCCATTTTTTAATTATATAATTCCTTTAACCCACTTCCTAGTTTTGTACTTTCATCTAGTTTTGTCATTTCTTTCTTCTGAATTTGTAAGCCTCGGCTTAACCCTCTGGCTCTGTCCAAAACATCATGCCTACAGAACTATGAACTTTATACATCCCTACGAACTTTACATATTATGCCCCTGGATTAATTCAAATTGAACTCTGCATTAAATCCTACAAACAGTTTTAACTTAAAAAATATATTTGAAAACCTTACAAGTACATTTATGATATAAAGCTGGATTATTGTTCTATATTTATTTATCCAACATTCGTGTATATTGTACTAGAAGTACCGAAGTACTCAATTGTCTCACCATTCTGATGAATGTGTATACATGTCTTCCATGTACTTCTCAAATACTCCAGTGGATATGCCTTGGTCTTGTAATGCTGCAGTAAATTAAGTTTCTGGGAACAAAGCTATTTTGATAACTTATTTTTTTTAACAGCTACAGTCTAATGACTGTATATTTGCTGCAGAGACCAAAAGGAAATCCTGTTTAAAACTGTGTGTCTTAAGGAACTTTAGCGCAGAAGAGTGTAGCTTTTATCTGTTCTTACAAATGCCTGCAAAACCAAATTATCTTTTGCCATGGAAGCAGTCATGCAATTTGTTTATTAGAGATAAGCAAGAAGTATGTAAGAAGTCTCTTTCCTGCCTGGCTGTTAATTCCTCACACCTGCGCTTCCCCCCCCCCTGCAGTAAGAAATAGATTAATGTCATGTGACTGTTGTACAGCTTACACTAAAAGCAAAGCTGCAAGGTTTGCAGTTTTCCATTCTGGAAAATGGTACCCTGTCTCCTATAAATCAAATTTTACTGAGGTAGGAAGAGAAGACCTATTTTAGTGCAAAGCAATTACACTAGAAATAGCATGGCCTTTCTTCAGCTCAGCAAAGCAAAACAGGCATTGGTCTCTAGAGAAGTATTCCAATACTCTTTAAGCATAAATATATATTTATAATACTTGGGGAAAACAGAGCTTCGGGGGGGAGGGGGGAGATCAACCCCTTTAATGAAGCAAATTCTTGGCCATCCATAAATGACAGATCCTGAGAATATCAAGGTTTCAAACTGGTAAACTGAAGGACATAAGTAGGCTACAATGCTGCTTAACATTCTTTGGAAATAGAGCTATTTTTAAAAGCACATTTTACATCTAAATCCCCCAGCCTATTCACTGAAATGCAGCCCTGAATTTAGTTGTGTTAGAATAGTCAACTTCAGGTCCTGAATGGACTTCTGCTACCTTCATTGTTGTATCCAAGTCACTAAGTGTGCCTTTGGCTACCATAGTTCTACCATGGGAGAAGCAGCACTGCACAATCAAGAACTATCAGCATCCCCAAGAATTGGGGCCCTGAGGCACTGATGGAGGGGGGGAATGGGAGATTAAGGAAGGGTTTTTTTTTTCTTGTTGCCAGAGCAAGTTATTAGTTTTTATGGGGTTTTAGTCTATTGTAACCTGCTGCAAGTTGTTTCTGAAAGCGGCAGGTAAGAAATCTAATTAATAATAGCAGTAATAATAAGAATAATCAATGTCACCACCTATAGAAATGTTTAATAATATGGACTCCTTTCAATGTCTGACAATGATAAGGGACATCATTATTATGTCCTAACAATAATAATGGTTGGGCTGGACTGGAGGTAGGTCATCCCCAACATATGCAGCTAATAGCAACAAACCAGACTATTTGCTTAGCATGCAGGGTCATTTTTCCACCCAACCGATTGAGACCATTTCCAGAGAGGCTGGCAGTACTGCTGGGAAAATTATTGGGTGGTATTTTTTAAATTAAGACTCAGCCTTCTTACTGCTGGGAGACAGTGATGTGGGAGAAGATAATGGTCATGCCTTAGCCATACAATCATCAGTCAAATACAAGGCAATTCCGGCAGCAACATTTGCTTCCAGTATGTTTAACAAACTATGTCCCTTGCCTTCCCTACAGTAACTCTTCAGTAACTCTTCAGTTTGCCTGTACCAACATCTTCACTGAGAGGCTGAGTTTTTTTGTTTTTGTTTAAGAATTTGGACTAAAATGGCTGCCCAAAACAAAACTATGTCATCCTGACAAACGTTGTAGAGGCAAGATGGCAGGTGGGTGATAGAGAACAATGAGATTATTTGATTATTATTATTAATAATATTAAACATTTTTCTCCAGCCCAGCTCAATTCCAGGTTGAAGACTTACTGAAAGGAAAAACAGATTTAAAACTTCACAAAATTAAGTGCAGTCTTTCTTTCCACTGACCCACTCTTGTAAATGCCCCAACCCTGCATTAGTGTACAAGAGAAACACAAGGTGGGGAAAACCTTGTTTCCCACACAATGTCTGGTTCTACCCCCAAAGTGGAAGGTAACACTTGGGAGGGTAACACTTCTGGGGTTGGTTCCAGGGAAAGGTAGGATTTGGGGGAGGGAGTTCAGCAGGGATGTAATGCCATACAATCCAGCCTCTAAAGGTCCAACTTTCTCCAGGGCAACTCATCTCCAATAGTCTGGACATCAGAACAACTATGGCCACCACTAGTACATTTATTGCATTTGGGGTTCAGTTAGAAGTTGGTCTTACTAGACAAAGGCAATCTATGCCCACATTTATGACCTAATGAACTATCAGAAACAATAAGCTCAATCTACCAATGCAGGGATGATATTTCGATTTTATATGAGTAATAAAATCTTGGGTTCTATGAGAAAGCAAATTTTTAATGTGTATTCAGAAACGTCTTCTCAGCCTTGTGATACAGAACATTTGAGAAACAAATTCCTTCAGGGCATTTTTCATCAGTCCCACTATTTGTTTATTTTTAATTTAAATTGTTATTGTTGTTGTTAGTTGCAAAGTCGTGTCTGACCCATTGCGACCCCATGGACAATGATCCTCCAGCCCTTCCTGTCCTCTACCATTCCCCGGAGTCCATTAATTTAAATACCAAGTATTAATGTTTTCCCCCATGTTCTTGGCAGAATATTTGTTCAGTGGTGAAAATATTTTATGCCACTCAATTTTGGTGCCATCATTCCCACTGATAATTACCTTAGCCCTGGTGACAGTCCTGAACGTAGAACCCAGATAGTATATATAAAGAGAACCCAGCAAGAACTGCTTTTTCTTGCAAGCAAATAGGCTGCTAAACATGGTGCTGATCTGATGCTAGATTATAATTTACGCAAACCGTAGTTAATAAAAACCATTTCAAATCTCTTCACATTATATGATAAAGTTCTAGGCCTAAAAGAAGAACAACCAAAGAGTCTACATTATCAAGCTCCTAATTCTCCTTTGTCTGGATATGCTTTTGTCAATAAAACACATGAAGATAATTTCATCATTTCATCTCACTGGCAGCATGACAAGAGCAGCAACAATGGGCCACTTAATAATCTCCTCTCTAAAATACGCAGCACATCTGTAGAAGTCTCTTAAGAGATGGAAGGAAATAACCAAACTATATTTAGAATATACACACCAATGTCCAAGGCAAAAAAATACACATCGTGGAAGATTAAAACTTGCTTAACTACTTGTTCACCATATCTTTCCCATTAAGTGTCTTACTTCACAACATCCTTCGATTAAAGGTATGGTGAATTAGAAATATTTTTGGTTTTTGGAACTATTAACTTGAGTTCTGACACAATTTGTCTCCTAGGATCTGTAACAAACTGCCCCATTGCTATTTCAAAAGGAGTTTTTTCCACTGGGCTAGGGAGAAGGGAGGAGGGGCTGCTGCCGCTGTTCACCTTCCCTTTCACATGTTAATTGACCCGGCCAGGAAGCAGGTACCTGAAATGCAAGGAGCGAGAGCTTCTTCTTCCCAGAATTCCTAGGTGACGGGCTTCCTGTGGCAGACAGGACAGGAAAAGTATATAGGATTGTGATCAGAGAGGTTTTTGGTGGTCTTTTGGCTTGGGGTCATCAGGGGAGGAGCCTACTCTTGGGAGAAGAGGTGAGCAGCCATCTTGGACATGTGAGCAATGCAATGAGACTCTGGAACCTCTTTAAGCAAAGGTGCCTGCACTGTATTTAACATCAGATATGGTATGTTTAGCAGAGAGACAGAAGGACTGCGTTTCATCCAGTTTCTTTTGGTCTTTTTTGCTTAATTCTGTGCTGTGCTAAAGATCTGCTTTTTAAACCTTTTTCTTTTAATAAATCTTTTATAAACTGGAAATGAACCATGGTTCTCTAATCCACGTTATGCTCCCCCACCTTGGAAACGTTTGCAGAAGTGCAAACAGAAGACCAGTACCTCATCCCCCAAAGTGCTCAGACGGTGGGGCTGTGGGAGACCACAGAGGCAAGGCCACACAAGTGCGGAAGGGGCAGTTAGGGGTCCTGGCTTCCCCAGCAGCGGCCCTTTACATTAGCCAGGTGGCGGCGGCAGTGATTACCCAGGGAGTTGTGTTTACCTGAAACCTTTGTAGCCTTCTGTGCAGGCATACATGGGAACTGCATGATTACAAGCCAGCCCACGGAAAAGAGCTTCCAAATTGTTCTGAAGAAGCTTCTAGGTTTGGGTGTGTTCCCCTAACCTATGGCTATGGAGGTTTTTTTTCTCACCCTAAAGGTCATGTGACAGAAGAGGGGTGAGCACTTCCTTCCATTCCCCTAATCTCCATGAGAAGGTCTTTGCAAGTTTGGCAACCTATACCAAGGAAAGGAGGGAGGGATGTGTGCCTGCACAGAAGGCTACTCTATGAACAACTATTAGAAGTGAAACCCCATTTTTATCTTCATGGCTTCTGTGCATTCCCACATGGGGGAACAGCATAATTCATGTACCTGAGGGGAAGGGTGTGAACTGATCAACAGAAAGTCACTTGTTACACAGCTTTTCCCACTGCAGTTTCACATCTGGAGTCCACATTCATCGAGCAGTGTTTGATGAACATAGAGAGAGTTGACCAAGTTACGGCCTTGCAAATTTCTTCCACTGCGAGTCTGGCACAGAATGCTGCTGAAGGCATCTGAGCCTTCATTGAGTGAGCTTTCAGGAATACTGGGCAGTATACCTTAGTTTCATCATATGTTCTTTGTATTGCAAAAACCATCCAGTGGGAGAGTGACTGTGCTGATGCAGTTCTCACATTATTTGACCCTTTGAAACATACAAATAAATGTCTACCCATCTTAAATTTTTGTATCCTTTAAAAAAAGTACTATTTGTAAATCTATTGTATGCATGGATTTTTTCAGCCATGACATCTTGTTGTGGGTTTGTGACAGGCAGTTATAACTTGTTTAACCTTGTGTGAATGTTTTTCAAAACTATTGATGAAATCCAAGACTAACAAAATGTTGTCATCATTATGCTTACTTTGTCTTCAAGAACAACTGAAAGGTTTTTTTTTAAGCTACAACGATCAACATTTATTTTGCTACCACTTATTGAAGCTCTGATGGTAAATAGCCACAGATATGCTATTTTTATATAATCAGTTTTAAAGAGCTGCTTAACTGGGTAAGAAGAAAAATTATTGCACACAAAAAAGTGGAAACAGATATATTCCACTTGGGGCTATTTATTTCTCCCACCAGCCTGTATCATTTGTTGTCACAGCTCCCACTTTGTGCAATGGCTTGCCTTAGGAAGTAACTGAAAGCTTCCATGCTTTTGTTGTTCTGCCAACTGTATAAAACAGGAAGGCATTGTATAAAAGGAATAAAGCTGCAGTACAATGGAAAGGCAAGCAGTTGTATAAAGGGAATAGGACTATAGAGAGCCAGTTTGGTGTAGTGGTTAGGGGTGCAGACTTCTAATCTGGCATGCCGGGTTCCATTCTGCACTCTCCCACATGCAGCCAGCTGGGTGACCTTGGGCTCATCACGGCACTGATAAAACTGTTCTGACTGGGCAGTGATATCAGGGCTCTCGCAGCCTCACCCACCTCACAGGGTCTGTTGTGGGAAGAGGAAAGGGAAGGCAACTGTAAACTGCTTTGAGCCTCCTTCAGGTAGAGAAAAGTGGCATATAAGAACCAACTCTTCTTCTTCTTCTAGTCCATTATAGTTTATTATTATATTGCTCTTGCAGCATCACACTGAAACTTTTTTGCATTGTTTCTATTTTTCTGTGATCTTAGCCCTATTGCATTGCTTGCTGGGTGACTCATACTGTTATTGCATTATTTTACACTGTATAATCCACCATGAGTTTCAGCAAGAAAGGAATGCTATGTAATTAAATAAAAACATTCCCCCTAGCATTATATTCTATGTACAGATGAATGGGGTGCTATGTCAGTAGATGATATGGGATGTATGTCGCACAAAATGGTTAAAATGCAGGAGAAAAGACATAACAGTATACAAAGATCGTCCACATTGAAGGTTTTTTTGGTCCTGCCCAAGCCGTGGACAATGAAGGGGCAGTTGCCCAAGCAGCATATCTTCCTGGAATGCAATGGAAGCTGCATGGCATCTTACACAGGCAATCTGAGTGCTATCGGTGTCCAGGAAGCTGCCACAGCACTTATATTGCCTGCTGAGGCCTTTGGCAATGATCCCACCATGAAGATGCTGTGGGCCCTGAAGATGCACTGACATGCTGAAGTTGATGGTAACCTCATTTCTGTAGTTGATTCCTGAAACTTACAAGCGGATTACCAGATTTATGCAGAATATAGGAAGAACCTTAAAGACCTTAATATTGATGTCCTTGATCTTGCGGATCTTATTTCTGAACCTGCAAAAGGGAAATGGAGCCCCTTCTGCTTACAGTTTTATGGGGTACAGGAAAACTTTAACCATGGCACTCTCCTATGGCTGGACTGCAGCAAAGGTTACAAGCAAGAGAACCCTTTATTAGCCACCAGGATCCAGTTCTTCCCCATCATAATAGCCATAACCAAACCAAACAGTGGGTTAGCCAAACAAAGTTGTTTACAACTGGGCTAGTTTAGAATCACAGAATCATAGAGTTGGAAGGAACCTCCTGGGTCATCTAGTACAACCCCCTGCACTATGCAGGACACTCAACAACCCTATTGCTCATCCACTGTAACCTGCCACCCCCTTGAACCTACACAGAATCAGCCTCTCTGTCAGATAGCTTTCCAGTCTCCGTTTAAAAATTTCCAAAGATGGAAAACCCACCACCTCCCAAGGAAGCCTGTTCCAATCTGCTCTAACTGTCAGGAACTTCTTCCGGATGTTTAGACAGAATTTCTTTTGAATTAATTTCATCCTATTGGATCCTGTCTGTCCCTCCGAGGCAAGAGAGAACAACTCTGCTCCATCCTCTATATGGCACTCTTTTAAATACTTGAAGAAGGTTATGAGATCCTCTCTCAGTCGTCTCCTCTCCAGGCTTAACAGACCAAGCTCCCCCAACCTTTCCTCATACGTCTTGGTCTCCAAACCATCTTTGTTGCCTCCTCTAGAAATGCTCCAGTTTGTCTACATCTCTCTTCAACTCTGGTACCCCAAAAGCTTCCATCCCATTCCAGGCAGATATGCTGCTTTTGATTTTGGCCCTGGTATCTGTTGGGATTTTGGCCCTGGTATCTGTTGGGAGGATCTCAGCCAGAAATACACATCTTGTTTGGGAGTCAGAGAATGCAGCTGGGATTGTTTGGCAGGCATAATACTTTATGAGGCAGCCAATTGGAATCTGACAGAATCTATCACCAAGTGTTTTCAGATAACCTATAAACCCAGTTGCTTACTGGATTGGGAGAAAGGGTGATGTGGCCTGGAACATCTAGCCAAACCTTAATAAAACGAGCACTACTGCTCTGGATGCTGAAAGGCCTAATTCATTCATCATGGATTCTGCTGGTAAAGGGAGGTAAGATCAGAATGACTGTGTGTGTCTTACACAAGAAACCTCCTTGGTCAATATTTTCAAACAAGGGGTTATTTTTGCCTGATTGCTAGGCTTATAAATTAAGATGAGTAATGTAAACCTTCGTTCACATTTCTTATACACTATGCAACAACAGTTGCATACCAGAGAAAGATTCAGGGATTATGTGGTGTCAGTATTCCATTTCAAAATCAAATGACGTAGGTTATCATTAGCTATGCATTATTCTGTAGAAAGAAACTTCCATACATCACATCAGTCCCACAGCTATTCAGAATGCTTTCAGTGATGCTGTCACAGCTTAATAGATAGTGTCACACCATCTAGGTTTTATGGCCTTGTCTTTAAGGTGAACTGCATACTAGTACCCACCATTCACTCTTAACTGTGAAAAGATTCTTGTTGAGCAGAAGAGGGAGGACAAAAAGGCAACTACTCTGATGGACTTCTAGATTTACATGACAAAGAAGACACTGCACACACTAAAATGAAAGTTAAATTGATTTAAGATTGTCCTATACTCCAGGCTTCTTCGATTAAAATCACTGGAAACAATGCATCTTGAAATACAGTAATTGCTAAACCTGTTAATTAAACCAAGAAGAAAAGGCCATTCTACGAAATCCAATAAAGATCACTTTCTAGTATATTCACTTAATATACGAGAAAGTGTGTAATTTATTAGAAAGGGTGTAAAAGGAAGCAGTGATTGGGCCTAACAAACTGATAAGGCCATATACACAAGTATCATATTCCAGCCTAAAGATGACAAATCATTTTAAAATCCTTAGGAACAAGCCCAGTTCAATGCTTGTAAAGAACAGTTTATTTTCACCCCTCAGCTGTGAAGGAATTAAGGCATCATAATGAAGGACAATTAGGATTTTTTTTTTAAGGCAACCTTTTATAAAACACATAATTTAGACAAGGGACATGCGAACTGGGGGAAACGTCTGTATGGGGCAGGGAGAAAAGCTCTGGAAAACAATGAAAACATGCTGTGCATTTCAAATAGAATCAGAGGCATTTTTCATTGAAAACGGTGATAGGTTTGATTGATTATGTCTCTAGAGCATATAGGAAATAAACAAATGGTACAGAGAGCTACCGCGCTGCATGATACAAAGGGATGTCTTCTCTAACTCAAATTCCTACGTGCTACAGAACTATTTTAAAAAATGAATCAGTGTTGAAAACTGATGACATCTTCACTATGCCCGGAGCAGACCACAATGAACATTACACAAAGACTGTGTCACATAACTGGGTCTCTTTCAGTGAAGCCCACAGCTACCTCGTGGCGGTTCCAATCCTGCCTTTACAGGGCTAAAAAGGAGTAAAGAGATCCCACACTTACATTGCCTCTGATGGTTCCCGAATCAGGCTACTTGTCTGTGCCTGCTGCAGAGACTGCGACCCTCCCATCCTCAGAGTGCCCTTGTACGGGAGCTAGCTGCAATCCGGGCCAGCTTCCTTGTTAATTCCACCAGCGAGAAACCTGGAGCGATCGGACTGTGGAAGCTGCAATACTGCAGTGCAGATGAAAACAGCTGCTTGCATCAGTGGCAGCAACAACCAAGACACTTTCACAGCGGCTTTCCTTCTCTGAACTGTTGCCAGGTTCCTGTCTCGGCTTCCCTTTTGCTTCCCCCTTATCCGAATGAAAATGGATTTCAAACAAATAAATGCTCCAACTATTGTGTCAGACCGAGTAACAGCCAGCAGCATTGAGACGAGGCACTAGGCAAGTGCGTTTATGACAAGAGCTATTGGCTACCACCAAGTGGCTATGGAAAAAAGAAAAGAAAATTAAGACCCTCCCTTTAAGCACACATTGTCAGCTACTGTGGATCCCTAAGGACCTCCAGGCAGGACCATTATATTATGTTGACTCAGCTGATTTGAAATGCAAATAGGTTTGCTTCTCATGTCCTGAATGTGCTCTTTATTTTGACAGGAAGCACGGCATATATTTTAGAATAATAAACTATAGCAAAGATTAATATGGAGGGTTTTTATACGCTTGTTTCCCTCCTCCCTCCTTTTCGAACAAAAGAGTTCATCCCTTTTTCTGAAATGGAACCTTCCATCAGGAAAGTAGGGAGAATGTCATGCATAGCCAAGGTAAACAAGGCAATGTGTGAGGATACTGGGGAGCAGTGTGGTACAAAAAGATTATTGTATTGTAAGAGGCAAGATGAGAGGGTCAAGGAGGAGGAGGTAGTGTGAATTTAGCAAGCCTGCCAGGCAATGCATCAGCTAGACAGACAGAATTCAAGAAGATGTGAGGATTTTAAGAAAACAGATGCATCACAGAACACATGGAGAGGCAAATTCTTTGGTTTCTGTTCTTAAGCTTCTGCAATACCAGCTTGTAAAAATCTGCCTGCTAGCCGGGAATGGTAGGCACCAGCAGGTTCTTGCTCAGTATTACCATATTTGGGTGGCAAAGAGAGGTTCTACAAATAAATGAGGCATTCAGTTATCCAAGAGGAACAAATACGTACTTGAGAATTGTAGCAGCAAAAATCACACATAGAGACAGGTGTCATTTAGATGCAACAGAAAGCCTGAATAAACCTTAGGTAGGTTTAGGCTCAAACATTCTCTTCCTCCTTTTGCCATGGCTTGATTATTACAAGCAAGTACCTTTGTGGTGTTCTGACCTGGATGGCCGAGGCTAGGTCAATCTCATTAGATCTTAGAAGCTAAGCAGGGTCCACCCCTGGATAGAATTTGGATGGGAGATCTCCAAGGAATACCAGGGTTGTGACACGGAGGCAAGCAAAGGAAAACTACCACTGAACATCTCTTGCCTTGAAAACCTTATGGGGTCACAATACGTTAACAGCACTTTCCAGCAGCAGATGCTTGGAATAATTACAATGAATCTGAGGAGGGCAAAATAGTAGGCACACTGAGTAACATTTTTATATTGTTCTAAGTTTAGAAGCACATCTTGGAAAACAGTCACTTCATTTAGAAACCACTCCAAATAATGGTTAAGCTTCCTGAATTGGCAAAACATGATTTTAAATCAATCAGCAAACCAGAATCTGAAACCAGGCAAGTTTGCAAACCATGCTGTGACAGACCGTCTAGGTTCGGTCTCCCCCAAAGAGCAGCCAGTGAGAGCAGATGAGAGACTTGGGAAAATGAAGTTGAAAAATGATGGCTAGAGGTTAGCACCAGACAAATGGACAGCTTTAAGTGCTGGGATACAAAGTGGGTTTATGACTGAGAGGAACTGTATAGAAGAGCTGTTTGGAACAGGTTGAAAATAGTAAATTTGCAACTGAAGCCTACCAGTGCTAGGTATAGGACTTCGGCTCAAAAGTTCAATGGAAGTGAAATGTTTTTTCTTGACCTTAACTTTCCTCAATGTTTTGTTCCTATAAATACAATAACAAATATAAATAAAAATATTTTGTTCTGATTAACCCTGTGGGCTGTATGTCCAACAGAAACAAACACACAATTGAATATCTCAGTCTACATACATATATTATGGGATATGACAATGGTGGCGTGAGAAATTGGAAAAGGGGGCCCCAACCCCAATAGCTCCATATAAGTGAGGGCTGATTATTTGAGTGGGCCAGTCGACCCTGTCTGTGTAGATCTCTGGGAGGACCTGAACTGTGAGATGGTTTACCTTGTTGTTCTATAAATGATGTTACCTGTATCATTTTCTTGTTTCATGTTTCAAAGCCCTGAGCCTTTGGGGAGGGTGGTAAGTAAGTAAGTAAGTAAGTAAGTAAGTAAGTAAGTAAGTAAGTAAGTAAGTAAGTAAGTAAGTAAGTAAGTAAGTAAATAATCATAAACTGCACGTATTCAATCAGGAGAAGCCACTGATCACAGTCTTTAAAACACTCACATCTTCATATAACCAGATATGTCATATTTGCTGTTTCCCTCTCAAGCTTCACCCATGATTATGGTGGGCATGCCCCACATACAGAATTCATATACATACTGCCTTGCTGTACTCTCTTAAATTCTGCTGATATCACTTCTCATACTTCTCTTGAATCAACCATCTGAGTGTAGGCTGGAACCCACGAGTATAGCCCAGTAGGACAGAGTAAAATTTAAAGACAATCTGGTTATGGGATCAAAGGAAACAGCCTGGTAATTTTGGGGCAAATTCAAGAGTTTGATGAATCAACAATCTTTGCATGAGCAGTATATAGCTGAGTTAAAATATTACCCAAGAAAGAAAATGTTATTTTATCCTTGTTCTTCTATGCTGTCATAATGATTACAATTCTATAATCTTTTCATTTCAGGATCAGATTTACTACTGGCATAATTACTTTGCCTTTCACTTGCTATTCTATTTATAATTATGGGAATCTTTTGTTCTGGTGTTATTCATGAGACACATTCATCCCAACTGCAAGCACAGCTGTGAACTCTCTTTTCAACTACATGTAGCCCACATACACAAACTGCAAAAATACTGTTAACAATTGGATAACTGAAATATGAGGAACAGCTCATACAAAACAAAATACACTTGAGCATATGTAACATTTATTTGCACTGATATGACTGCTTACTAGCAGAAACCTAAAAGAAAAATGCAGGAAATATCCACCTCTTGCCATTCCTGTAAACTAATGGGTGTTGGGGAAATATCCATCTATAGCTTAGTTTGTCAGCCACGAGCCAAAAAGTGGGTCATCTCAAGGCATGAAAAGGCTGTCAGGCCTGAAGAAATGTTCTGTACTGAACCATGACTGAAGAACTCAAATGAGATTAAAATACTGAAAAATATTGCAATAGCTTTATGTACTAAACAGCTAGTGTACCTTGTTGAGGTTTTTATTCCTACATAGCACTTCTCTATTATGGTAATATTGTAATCCCTTAAACATGCTAAATGTAAACTTTTATGTAAATGTGAACAGTATATAGGCCAAAAAATTGTTAGCAGCTGCTTCGGTGATCCCTGATTTAAACAATTATAAATAATATGAAATGACCCACCTGATCAATAATGGCAAATTATTTACATCTGTTGCCCTGTAAACTGATGGATATTTCCAACCTCCAACTGGCACCAGGTGGACAAGAATCTTTTTTGGAATGGGACCAGGATGTTGTGAGCTCTGAGCTTATTTAAATTTCCCAGTTCAAATCCTACACTGTACTCTAAAAAGCTTTAATATGACTAAAACTCCTGAGTGGAACAGCAAGGTACTACCCCTCCTTAGTGCAAACAGTCACATTACTATGGGTAAGCAAGTAGCAAAAATAATTATAATGATGCATTTAATTCCATACTGAACCACACTGTGTGGATAAAAAAACCAAAAAACATGAACAAAAAACACCTAGAAATAGGAGATTTTTCTACAAACCCACAGGAACTCTGAAGGTAGCAGAGAATTTTTTTTAATTAAAAGGTAAGTGGTTTATTATTGTACCAAGGAACTTAAAAATATCACAACTTCTCAGCTGTAGAAGCAGTGAGAAGATGGGAGGAAACAACTGATATAGAAAGGTGGAGAGGGAATGGATTTCCTCTCCTATATGCATCTTTATGGATTCCCAGTTTGAACTCTCACAAAGCACTGAAAAAGTTAAAAGTCTTCTTTAATCTAATTTAATGACTCCACCTTTAATTTGTACAAAACCAAGCAGAATAAAGCTGGGATAATTAGGTATGCCTCAGATATATGGAGTCACTGAAGCAGTAGGTGCAAACTTAAATGGGCTTCGGGGAATGGTAGAGGACAGGAAGGCCTGGAGGATCATTGTCCGTGGGGTCGCGATGGGTCGGACATGACTTCACACCTAACAACAACAACAGATATTACAACTGACAACAAAATGAACTCTCTTTTCTATATTAAATGCTTTGGAATTCTTGTTTCATTTCATTTCATTTCATTTCATTTCATTTCATTTCATTTCTCTCTCTCTCTCTCTCTCTCTCTCTCTCTCTCTCTCATGATAGATCTTCATGTCTATGAATCATCCTAATATTCTCCTGTATGGCTCTTCCACCCATTTCTGTTTTTTATGTGCTCCATTGAAGTCAATCAGATTTAAAAGGTGTAATTCTGTTTTGGTTGGCACTATGCACGGAGTGGAAGGTCCGCATTCAGGGTGGAATGGCGATGGCTAAAATCACCAATTATGCATGCCGCAAGCGGCAACCGGGCGCAGAGTCAACGTATGCCGCCAAAAAACCTGCGTTAGCGAAATGCGGAAGAAAGTGGAGCTTCCCGGGCAACCAGGGCGCAACCAAAAGTGGCTTCGGATTGGCATAATTGGCTGCTCTTGGTTTTGCCGCCATTGCGTTCCGTCCCGTGCGTTTGCGGTTTGCGTTCTCCAAACTGCCGTTTCAGCGGCCGTGCATAATAGGCCTATGAGACTACTTTTCATTCCAAATTTCCACCATATTGCTAAGCAACACTTTTCTTGCCTACCCTTTATCAATAGGCTAGGCTATTAATTTGTCATTTTGAACTTTCCCTGGAATTGAAAATCTAGTTTGGTTCATGCTTCGGGATAGCCCCCAAATCAAACTCTAAACCAATGAGAAAGAGGGGAGCACTCATGAATGGTTCAACGGCTAGCAGTTCTGAGCCAACACAAGTTCGTAAGCCAGTTCATGCCCATCCCTAGCTAGATGCCCCTTATTTGAAAAGGATATATGATCATTCAGAAGAAATATCTTCTGAAATTTAGACCTTACAGCTATTATCTTCTTGAGTACACACATAGACCGTTTATGCACTGGGAACTTTACTGCCCCAGCTCCCATGCAGGAGCACAAATTGAGGGTGGATGAGGTGCACCAGGTCAAATGCCCCCCCATGTGGGTGCAGGAAGAGGTGGGGCAACCTGCCACGACTAAAACTCCAGCCTGCAGCCTGGCATGAAACCTCCAGTGCATAAACGGTCATACACACAAAAACACTGAACTTTACAAGACACTTTACCAGAAGAGTGGAAATCAACTGTATTCCAAAAATATTTTCTGTTAAGATTATTAGCTCAACAGCTATGCCCCATGCAATTTTGTTTCTAGATTAATGTTACAGGGGTAGGCATAAGGTGTCCTTGGATGTACAGTCACACTGCTTTTTCTTATGACTCTTTTCACTATCTTCCATGAACTACCTAGATCACTGATACCTAAGGCCTGACGCAAACAAGAGTTTGCAGGCCTCTATATTTAGATTTTACAAAAAGAGCACAAGAGAAAGTAACTGATAAGAAAACGGTATGAAGGCTATTTCTGGGAATTACAATATAAACATCCATATGTTTTACATAGTCTGACCCACTGTATAAATAATTCAAGGAAGTAGCTCTGCCTTGCTAGCACAGTGGAAGATTTGTATAGGCAAACCTGTGCAACAAACAACTTGGATAGGCTGGATAGCTGTGGCTCAATTATCCGGAAATAATGCTGCTTAAATCATCAAATTTTAAGTGTGTCAAATGGCTACGTAACTTACTAAAATGTAAGCAACTTGCCACCTCTCTTGAGATCATTATCACACTTTCTCTTTGTTTGATTCACACTTTCTTCGTGTTTGGTTCACAAACAAACAGAAATCTGAAGCAATTCACAACCATGCCCTATCAAGCAAATCCATGAGCAAGAGCCTGGAAAGATACCAGTACATTAGTTAAAAAAACCAAACTAACATGATCAACCCAACAGAACTCCCATGTTGATGCTATACTGTTCCTGCTAATGTAGAGTTTTGAGGATTATCCCCTAAATGAGCCACCGATGCCTGGATCTGCAACACTGTATGTCAAAAGATAATTTACAGAGCTCAGAGACATTCCATTCTCCTACTCCCCTTCACTGAAATGAGACCACTGATAATACGGGAAGTTTTGTGTGCGATTTTCTGTATTCACTCATTGACAAATGGTAATGTATGCATCTATTGCAGATTCTAGTAATACGTAAGACAGTTGCCACAAGCCAGCAGATTAAATTGTTAGAATGGAAGAAGACATGTCCTCCAGAGGATGCACAGTTCAATAGTCTCAGTTCCAGTGTGTGACCTTTCTATTAATAGAGGTGAGAATTCATAAGTCATAAAGCAGCTAATAAGCATCAAGACCAATGCTGGGTTTTGTGCACCTCACGGGTGTGAGCATGAGGCTCATTTATGCTTCAAATAAAGAAAAACAAAGGCTGCAAATAAAACCAAATGGATTTTATTTAAAATTATTTTTAAAATCTTTTGATACATCATGATTAATAGCTGGCTTCTATGATCATACGAGTATCTGGTATAGGTATTTCACAGAAACAAAATCAATGGCTACTTCTGCCACCAAAGTGATATAAAACACTGAGGTCTCAGATGCTTTCTCCTATTTATCTGTGGTAATTGAAAGCTAAGACAATTTAGGAAACAAATTCCGTGTAAACCACAGAATGCAGCTAGCATAACTATTAATCAGTTATAGAGCTGTGTGTATTATAATGGCTAAAAGTAAATACATTTGCATGCTATTAACAATTCAATATAAGTGAATTTTATAGAAAATAATTTCTTTTAAGTGTACGGCAGTTTTTAAACTGCGAGATTCCCCCCTCCCCAGCTTCAAAAATGAAAGTCAGATTGCATCAGCAGAACTAGTTGATAGTTTTAATGACATATTGATTTTCATGTCAACTGTACAGTATTAAAAGGAAACCCACAGCAATTTCATTCTGAAATGCAAAATGTCTTCTTGTACTGAACTGGAAGAAAAATACGCCTTTAAGCTTGATTTTTTATCAAGTTTATCACAGCAGAAGGAAACTAATACTTCTGTAAAACCAGCATACTGTCTCTTCTGTTCTTCTGCACCAAATATATTTTCTTCTGCATCAATATATAAAATTAAGGCTTTAATAATAAGCCAACTAGAGGGATTCAAGGCCACAGATCTAGATGGCAGGCTTTATCTATCACTTTGGGAAAGGATATATAATCCTTCTGAAATCAACTAACAAGATACTTTCTGTTAATATATTACCAACAAATGACTCATACCAAAGCCAAAATACTCAGAGACAAGTTCCTTTGGCAAATACAATGCACAATACCTCTTTTTTTCCTCAGTCAGACTCCCATTTCCTTGAGCAGGTAGTTCCACATCAGTGACTGGTTCCGAAGTCAAAAATCTTTGGTTGGGGAAAGATGTGATAGCCTGGTCAACTTCTTGACAACCATCAGGCTTGGAAATACTGCAAAATAAATTCAGCCAGTCACACTTAACAACCGGTTTTCAATTGTATCTGAAAGTTTCTACAGAGAGGATAAATTATAGTGTGTTAACTAATCATGGGACCAAACTTAATTTGAATGAACACTGTGATGCCTAAGGTTGTAACTCTGAATTGGGAAACTCCTAGAGACTGGACGTAGCACCTGGGGACATGAGGGACCTCAGCAAAATATAAAGCCAAAGAGTCCATCATCCAAGACGTCTATATGCTCTATGGAAACTGATGTCTGCGATCTCAAGATCCCTTTTAATTCCAGGAAGTCTCCATCCTGCCCCCCCCCTTGAAGAACAGTAACCCTATGTCTCACTGGACTCTCAAATCATATCATTATAAGAGTGTGAATAAATAGGAGCTTTATAGTAATTTATATTAAGATACTGGATTCTAAGGAATTGTTGATGGTAGCTATTCTACTATAATTACTACTACATGGTATCAAATATGTTTTAACTTAAAGCATTAATCTAAACTTTTCTGACTTCTGTACTACCCAAAACAGCATGATTATCGCAATATGTTGCTTTGAAATGTTTTTCATCTACCACGACTATATATTCCTCAAGAGAGGGAATTAAGCTTTTAATTTTATATACCTTAGTATAAAAGGTATATATCTATTTTAAATGGTGAATGCCTACAGCAACAATAACATATATGCATTTTTTGTTATAGGAGTGCCCTCTATTGATCAGAAAGCAAACAGCATTTTTAACCTTGCTCCAGTCACTGTAGAGTTACAGAAAGCTGAATGGCACAGTGAAAACAGAGAAAGAAATGCATATGCCATTGTCAAGTTCCAAATCACTCTTCTGAAAGAGCACAAAGAATCATTTGAATTCACTAAACTTCAGAACAGTTTGAATTGGGAATGTGCTGTGAGAACAAAGACGACATTCAAATATGGAGAGATTCCAGAAGGGCCGCCACATGTTAGTCTGCAACTGTGCCGCCATAAAATTCTGTTGAATCTCCCTCATAAAAAAGAGCCTGTTTGGGCAAACTCTCCTTGTTTGTCATTACAAATGAGCTAGAAATCCAGGGGAAGTGGGGGTAGAGACTTCTATTTCATTTGTTGCAGAAGTCAATCAATGCAATGGTTACAGTTTCAAGACTGATAAATGTACTTCCATATACATGGTGCACAGCCATAAAGTTTGGCTTATTTTACCAGAAACTGATAAAAAATATTTTATTTATTTAAAAAATATATCTGTCCTGCTCGATTAATGTAATTATTCCCAGAGCAGCTCAAAACACTAATTAAAAAAGGATATAAACAATATTTATAACAACATCTTATACAGCAGTGGTCCGCAACCTTTTTGGGGTTGCGGACCGGTGGGGGGAGGGAGGGCAATCTGGGCGCGCGAAACTGCCGTGCATGTGCGTTTGCACTGCCAGCGGCCGTGCTTCCCTCCCCCCCCCCGCAGAAAGATGCTTGCCGGGCTGCAAGCTCATCGGCCGCTTTGGCGGCCAATTAGCTCATGTCCTGCCGAGTTTCTTGCTGGGGGGGCAGAGAGAGGGAGCCGCGGCCCGGTGCCAAGGCCTTTGCGGCCCAGTGGTTGGGAACCACTGTTATACAGGAAGAGAGCAAAAACATTGGGAACCTGTAAGAACTAGTGATATAATAAAAGCGAACAACTAGTTAAAATTGTCAAACACAGCCACAGGAGAGAGAAAAACTTTAAAACAGCAGGATCCAGATAGAATCAGCACGGTCCAATTAAAGCATCAAACAAATAGAGCAGAATAAAATATCCATTACTATGGAAGATTTAAAAATGCTTGGGAGACTTTCAGGCTACTGTAAGTACACTTTCCTTGGAGCAAGTTCCACTGAATAGACTTGAGTAGGATCCTGATTATACTGCCGATAGGGGATACACTTGGGAATTAGATATATAGATGGCATCCGTGAAATACAGTTTCAACTGGCAGCCTATTGCTTTTCTCTTCTATGACCCCTTGTACCAGGCAAATCTTAAACCCCGCCCCGCGGCACAGCGCGCCACGTCGCGGAATAAATAAAAGAGTAAGGGCTCTGTGGGAGGAGTTAGGCGGGACCCTTCGGGATAAAAACTCGGAGAGGGCCAATCAGGAGACGCGAAGAGGCTCCTGATTGGCCCTCTCCGAGAGCCACTCAAGGGCCAAGTGGCCTCCCTATTGGCCACTTGGCCCGCCCCGGACTCCTCACACATGCCACTGGCAGCACGCACCTCAGGTAAGTGCGAACCGCGAAGTAGCGCCCGGGGCCGGCAGAGGCCTTGCCCACCCACCGCAGCCGGCTTTTGGGAGGGTGGGGGGGCGGCAGCCGGCCTCATGTCGCCCCGGGAGCGGCTTCGCCGCTCCTGGGGCGAGAGGAGGCCGTTTGGGCCTTTCGGGAAGGTGGAGGGGGGCGGCAGCTGGCCTCCTCTCACCCCAGGAGTGGCAAAGCCACTCCCGGGGCCAGAGGAGGCCGTTTGGGCCTTTCGGGAAGGTGGGGGGGCAGCTTCGCCGCTTCCGGGGCGAGAGGAGGCCGTTTGGGTCTTTCAGGAAGGTGGAGGGGGGCGGCAGCCGGCCTCCTCTCGCCCCAGTAGTGGCTTCGCCGCTCCCGGGGCGAGAGGAGGCCGTTTGGGCCTTTCGGGAAGGTGGGGGGGCGGCAGCCGGCCTCCTCTCGCCCCGGGAGCGGCGAAGCTCGGGAGGGTGGGGGAGGGGCCCGCAGCCGGCCCCCTGTCAGAACGCTGTTCTCTCTGACTTCTCTCGGCCCCAGGAACAGCCTCACCGCTGTGAGGCTGCTCCCGCCGCCGAGAGAAGACAGGCTCCTAGTGCCCATTTTATTCAGACATAAAATGGGCTTAATATCTAGTATCTTAATATCATCAATGAGAGCTAACATCGTGTAGTTGTTAGAGCACCGTTTGTCACCTTTTTGACCATAGAGGACCCCCTGAAGTATTCTTCAGGCTTTGAGGACCCCCAGAAGTGATGTCAGCTGGCCATACACCTGGGAAGTCATGTGGCACCGGAAGTGACATGACCCAGATATGCCCACTGGATGTGACCTCATCAGACAACTCCCATATCGCAGGAAGTAATTTTACCAGGCCGCTTCCTATCACCAGAACTGACATATCTATTAGACCCACCCCACCCTCACCTACATTTGACTTTCACACATTGCTAGAAATGCCAGCCAGGAGACGGGGGAAGGGGAGGGCTGGCCAGAAGCACTTTCCCATTGGTTGGTTTCCGGCACAGGGATTCTGTGGACTGTTAATTCACATGGCCTTCCTTGTGTGGCACAAAGGCCCTTGATGGCCTTTGAGATTTGGCTACTGTGTGATACAGACTGGTGGACATGAAGGACCATTGGCCTGATCCAACATGGCACCTTTTTTGTTCTTATGACTGGGGCTTAGGGGGCAAATGTGGGAGGGTTTCTGGAGTTCTGGCTCTGCTGGTGGACCTCTTGATGATCCCTGGGATTTGATGACTGTGCGACACAAAGTGCTGGACTGATCCATCGTGGCTTCTCTCATGTTCTTATGGTTAGCTGGCAGCCCATCTGGTGAATATTCAGTCAGGAGCAGGGCTGGCTTCTGCAACATTACACAGCAAGAGGTGAAGAGGAAAAAGCTACGGCCTGGCTCTAGGCTTCTGGCGGAAGGAGGATGTCTTATCCTCCCCAAAGAGGTCCAGCCCCCTTGCTCAGGCTTCAGCTACAGCCTCTTAAATCCATCTCAGACACCCCTTTCCCTGAAGAACAACAAACAATCAGAGTGCAGGTATTATTCTATTCATGAAGCATAGGAGATAAGTTTGTACTTCTTTGAGATTGCCAGCCCCCCCCCCCCCCTGGAAGTTGGCATCTGTAGTAATGTGTGAAAATCAAATGTAGGTGGGAATGGGGTGAGTCTAATAGATATGTCAATTCTGGTGACACAGGAACTGGTCTGGGAACCTCAATTCATGTGATGGGAAAGCACCACTGTGCATAGCATCATCACTAATAAAATAAAATGCTTGTTAAATAAGAAATTAGTTTCATTTTTGTGTGTGCAATATGCTAAATAGAACATCTTACCTGAGCAAAACAGGGAAGCATTCATCTCATCTCAGCTGTTACAAAACCCACCATGCAAAGCAGCAATTCTCTTCAGAGGAAATATCTGTGTGATTTGGATGTGTTCTACGGAGATTCCCAAGCAACAACAGGAGATTGGCAATCCCAGGACCTGAGAATATATTCTCAGGGTCAGCTATGGCTGCCAGGGCAAAATGAAACCTTGGAAAAAAGGAATCCTTATGCAGGCTGTGTACAGTCCTTGCACTAGATCCAGGTATAGTAGCTCTCAGCTAGGGATGCCAGTCTCCAGGTGGGGGACCTGGGGAGCCCCTGGAATTACTACTCATCTCCAGATGACAGAGATCTGTTCTCCTGGAGAAATGGCTGCTTTGGAGGCTGGACTCTGTGGCGTTGTGCCCCACACAGGACCAGCCTCCAGATGGGACTCCCTATTTTCTTGCTATTCGGGCATACAACAGGAGAAGGAACAGGGGGAGGGGCTATGTGCTATTAAGAGCCAGCCACCCTCCCCAACACAAGCCCTTGCTCCCTTTTCGTTGCAAGCTCACCAGTTTTAGGCAACCCCCCCCCCACACACACAGTTTTCTGCCTTTTTCCTTGCAATGGGGCATACAGCAGGAGAGGGAGCAGAAGGGCAGTTAAGAGCCAGCCTCTGGACAGTTAAGAGCCAGCCTCTGTCTGTCTGTCTGTCCGTCCCATCCCCCCCCCCACCAACCCCATATAAGCCTTGGCCCTCTTTCCTTCACAAAGTTCACCAGCTTTATACAGGAAAATGCCACACACCCCACTGGCTTTCTGCCTTCTTCCTTGCTTTTGGGGTACCAGTCCATGGATCAGTTGGTACCGGGCCACGGCTCCTCCTCGTCTTCCTCCCCAACTGCTGTCTCAGGGGCTGTCCTGCCATCCTGCCACCGGCTCACCTTTGGTGCTCTCTGGCAGCCGCCATAGCTGGGGCTCTCCCTCGGCTTGGCACTGCGCAGCTGCTGCTGGCAGCATCCCCCAGCAGGCAGCAGGAAGTCAGGGGCGCCAGTAGGAAAGTAAGTGGAGCAGGGGCTCAGGCGGCGGCGACATCTCTTGACAAAAGACTACCCCCCCCCCCCAGGCCTCAGTAAAATTGTCAAGCGTTGACTGGTCTCCGGTGATAAAAAGGTTGGGGACCACTGCTCTATGGCACTATACACAGGTGAAGTCCCTCTCCAAACCCTACCCTTTCTAGGATTCCTACCCCTCAAAAATCTCTAGGTATTTCCCAACCCAGATCTGGCAATCCTCTATGGGGGTGGCGGGAGCCCCTCCACCCACACCACAGTTCTGAGCAGGATTGGGCCCCCACAGCATTTTTAAAAGTTCAGTTTTATACCTCACTTTTCACTACCCAAAGAAGTCTCAAAGCAGCTTACAATTGCCTTCCCTTCCTCTCATCACAACAGACATCCTATGCGGCAGGTAAGACTGAGAGAACTCTGACAGAACTGCTCTGAGAACAGCTCTAACAGGACTGTGACTAGTCCAAGGTCACCCAGCTGACTTGCCAGATTAGAGTCCACCACTTGTTACTACTATACCAAGCCGGTTTTGCTATTGAGACAAATACTTTGTCACTCTTGGAGACACACAAGGCTTCCAAACCTATCCTTCCCTAAACAGATGGGCATCTCTTATACTGTGATAATTGCTGCATCTGAGCATTTATTATTTTTATTATATCTTACTAGGTTTATTTCAAATGGATATACATACCAGTCAATGGTAAAGTGCAAAGGATTATAAACAGATCGTTAGCAGTTCATCATTAAGAAATAATTTTCACACCATACAGTGTTTATTTTTAAAAACAAAACGTAATAGATGTGACTAAAGGGGGATGGGTTAGAAACTTGAGTGCTGGAATCCTGCTTTTTAAAAAGTGAAACTCAAGCATCTCTCAATGCCAAAATTAAAACAGAAGCATCTAAGAAAGCGGGGAATTCATTGGTTACTAAGGATGTTATAGATATTATCCAATAGGTGCCTATACTACTTCTGCTCACCTTCATCCCCTAAGTTATAAAATGTTAATACTTTGAGGAACTTTAAGCTCTTCCAAAGCAAAGAATCTATATTCTAACCACCAAACAAATATACATTTGTGGTCTGGAAAGGCCTTAAGTGAAATGATCTCATAATATTATTCACAAGAACAAATTTATTCTCTGAGATACTCTCCAATTCCTTGCTAAGCCCTTGAAATATTTCTGAAATCAAGCCCAACAGTTAGTTAATGTACATAGCCATACATTAAGTCCAGAAATGTACAATTATTCCCTTCACAATGTTAGCCTCTACTTATTTCTTGTTCTTAGATCCCTTTGGGTAGTTTTTCCTCCCTTCATTTAAATTTGCCATTGACCTTATATGGTAATAACATAAAATATTCTGTAAATAGCCATACAGCACACCACACAATTCCAATGCTGAACTGGAGGAAATAATAGAGACTTTGGTAGCATCCTACAAATCAACACATTTATAAGGACATGAGCTTTCACAGCAATATAGAAGTGATTGCACGGCACAACAGCATCAAAGGCTATATGGAATGATAAAGTTTATTTTATTTAAATATTTATCCCTACTCCCTCCCCCCATGTGTTACCCGAACTGGATCCCTCAAGGGGAATTGTGGGAAAGATCTAAAGCAGTTTACAACACTGTTCTTGCCTTCTCCATTTTAACCTCAAGCTGGAAGAGGTGTGCCATTTGCCTTCCAACAGCAGATAAGCTCTTACCCTCTGGCTCAATTCCCTGTCCTGGAGAAACTGAGGTACAGGAGGGGAAAATGGCTGAATATTGGTCTCCATAGTGATGCCCTAGGAATTTCCTTATGTCTGTCTGATCTTTACCATAGAGATTCCTACAGCATCACTTGGAAGTGATGTCACATCATTCCCAAATGCCAACCCTACATACAACCTTTAAAATCTCCAAGTGGTACTGGTAACCTTACTTAGGAGGAATGTTAGGTTGACATAGAGTAACTCAGTGAACTTCCATGGGTGAAGGGTGATTTGGACCTGTGTCTCTCAGATCCTAATCAATCATTATACCACATGCAGTTACTTCTAAATTTCAGTAATTAATTCTATAATAAATAATTTACATATAGAATAAATGCATACTTCTTTATTATCTTTCAGAACTGCACATTAAAAATGCTTTCAGTAAAAGCAGATTTGTTACTTCGCCTTGCAAGGAGTCTAAAGCAAATGCCAATGTGGAAAAATGATGTTGGAATGGAAAAATTCACTAAGTTCTTGAATCCAGCTCAGAGGTCTTTCCTGCAAAATCACTTTTGGTTTTCAATCTACCACATTTTTCTGAGCATGTTCACCGTTAAAGCATTTTCATACATTCTACAAAGTGAAATACAATCTCCAGAATTCACTCCAGAATGAAAAAAAAAAATGAACCACTCGTATTCTAAAACTCCTGACAGTAACTTTCTGGTCTCATCTATCTCATGAGCCTTATGCAGATTTTTCCAGAAGATTATACCAGGATAAAAGCCTCTGCTAGCAAAGCTTTTGTAAGATCTGGCTGGAGAGCACTTCAAATTCTTAGTTTTAAAGCAATGCTTGTCATATGTTTGAACTTGTTTCTCCTCCCCCCTTTCAAGCTTTCTTTTTATACTGGGAAGCAGCTATTTGCCATGCATGACCGTATGAATAGACTGCTATGCATGACAGTTTGAATAGGATCTATTGATTGAGGTGACAAGATATCAAAGCAGGAGCACTCCTTCCTTCCCCTTCATCCAACAGACTTGCTTGGCTTGAACCCTCTCAGTCCCTGCTCGACTTGAGAAGCAGCAAGTTCAGGAAGCCGGCTAGTGGTGGTACTAATAGCATGCTTCTGGCACAATGACAGACCATGCTGTGCCACAACAGTGGAAGGCTTCAATTATTGAGCTATGCACAAGTGTGTACAGGGAGAAACATGCAAAGCAGATGATACCCTGGTCTTGTTCCTGTAAAAACTTTTAAGCTAAAACCATAGTTTGTTATTACTCCTACGTATGCATAAGACCACAGGCCTGGTTTCATGAAGACCATAGGTAAGAGCTACATTAGCTGAAGTAGCTTAAGAAAGCAAACTCTCAAGATTTATTTTACCAATGAAACTATAAAATATTAATTATATCTAATGTTTACTCAAGGTTGCCGTTAAGTACCACTGGACTCCATTCAACAATGCTTAAAGTATAATTCAGGAGTATACCAAATAAATGCTGCTCACGTCCATACAACAGTTGGAGTCATGGCCTACATTCTCCATTGTCATCTGAATACTCTTAAAACAACAAACTAATCTGGTGGGTTGTGGGCAGGAAAAGGAATGCAGCATGTGACTGTAGAGGCATGATAATTATACCAGCAGTTGCTTCCCCTAGTATGGTAGAAACTTCAGCATCTAGCAGTTTTGTCCTATGACGTCTGGACAGTCCACCATGTCAGTTTCTTAAAACAATTAGAGAAAAATTTGACGTAGCAGAAAAACTGGCATGCACACAAAAAGAGGGCAACATGGGTTCTTCTGCATGGCCAACTGTCCATTATATGGATGGCAAAGGTTGGAAGATTGTCCACATGATGCCCACAGGTTTGAATAGAACAATTTTTTCAAAATCATATTTTCCAAAATATACTACTGCAGTGACAACTTTGAAATTTATATTTATTTTCACAATAGAGGCATGTATCCAACTAGGTGGTTTCTTGAAGCAGCATTTTTATCTGCAGAAGACTATTTATTTATTTATTTGTTTGCTGTCCTCCTCTAAGGCTCAGGCTAGGAAGCAATTGCCACACATCTTCCCGCTTATTAATGCAGACATTCACTTTGACCCTTATCCTGTATCTGCAAGTCAGCAAGTTCCCAAGAACAAACTTTGTATGTCTGGGGAAAATGACAAGAAACTGCAATGCAAGGGAAAGAGGCTATGGATGGTTAGATACAGCCAAGAATCTCTTATTCGTACATACATACTTAAAAAACTCTATCCAAAAGCCAAGACAAGCAAGATATGTTAGGCCCAGGAGAGTTGCTAATTCTGGGTTGAGAAATTCCTGGAGATTTTGGGGGTGGGGTTTGGGGAGGGAGAGACATGCATGGGATACAATGCCTTAAATTTCACCCTCCAAAGCAGCCATTTTTTCCAGGGGAACTGATCCCTGTGACCTGGAAGCCAGTTGCATTCCCAGGAGCTTCCCAGCCACCAGCTGAAGACTGGCATTGGGGCCTATGATATGTAAGACCTTTTTAGAAAGGATTACATTCGCTAGGTTTGTTCTCTCCATAACATATCATGCTTCATAACTATGTTTAAATCTAGTCAAGACAGCAATGCATATGTTTGTTCTGCACTAGGTTGCCAGCTTGGGCTTAGGAAATACCTGGAGACTTTGGGGGTGAAGCTAAGAGTGGACAGGAACCTAGGTGGTGTATAATGCTATGGAATCCACACTTCAAAGCAGCCATTTTCTGCAGGGGAACTGATCTGTCACCTGGAGATGAGCTGTAAAACCAGGGGATTCCCAGGTCTTCCCTGGAGGCTGGCATCCCTAGATCATCTGCATGTTGGTGTGGAACGCAGATCTCTCAAGTACTATCTCCTTTTTCAGATGGGAGAGTGATGGAGGATAATTGCGTGACATATTCACAATTTGTGTAATCAGGTGTCATTCTGTACATAATGTTTTCTTTTTGTTCAGATGCCATATTCATGAAATGTTCATCCAAGGAATGCTTATCTTTCATCCTAGGGTTAACTCAGTGGTCTTTTGGAGGCCATTTAGAACTTGAACATAACTTTTTGTGGTTCATGTTTTCCTATTTACCTCTGGGTTTTTTTGTTTTTATCTTTCCTATTGTGCCGGTTCTCTCCTAAATTCTGTTTGTAAACTACTGTTGATTCCTGTTGAAAGAAAAGACAGAGCTTAAATATTTGTATAACTAGCAAGAAAGCCCATTGCAAGCAGGAATGCAATGGACTCTAGGACCCAGCGGACACCAGGAGGTGCAGATCTCTCTCTGTGTCTTTCTCTCTCCCTCTCCTTGTGTGTCTCTCTTGTGTTCCTCACAGCAGGAGGCATATCAAGTAATCAGGGCTGGTTTGTAGGAGGGAAAGAGGGCTGATGTGCAGTTTGGGGCAGCTCTCTCTGTCTGTCTCTTTCTCCCTCCGTCACAGCGGGGGCAGCTCTCTCTGCCTCCCTCACAGCAGGAGCAAAGGAGGGAATGAGGGCTTGTGTTCGGTGTGACAGGGCTCTGTGTCTCTCTCTCTGTCTCTAGCGTGGCTGAGAGGAACGTGGCTAGCATCCAGGGAGAGAGGGAGGGAGCTGTAGGGGCAACCAGACACGTTCCACCCCCCAGGCTCAGACAGCCAGACATGTTCCACCCCCCAGGCTGTTTCACAAATATACAGAGAAGCCATGGATAAGGATATACCTGAAGAACCAACTCCTCCAAGTTCATCAGCTAAAATCTGTCTCTCAAGTCCTGCTCTTTTTGCTTCTGTCGTAAGTGGTGAAGTAGACAGCAAGTAAAGATAAGACATCTTCTGGGTTGGCCCCACACCTTTAGAACATCCCCCTTAGAGTTACGGTGATGCCCACTTTATAGTCTTCTAGGCATCATCTTTTTATGGAGGCTTTTAATTAGAGGTTTTATCTTATCACCTTTGAAATGGTCTGCTTCTGTTTTATGGATTTTATTTTATTATTTTTTATGTTGCTTATGTTTAACGGATTATTCTTAATAGCCTATTTTTAATGGCTTGAATTTTTTATACTGCAGTTCTTAATTGTAAGCCACCTGGACCAGATTCTGGAGCGGGGACATAGAAAAATTCTAATCAATAATGTGCAAGTTAGACTACTCAACAGTGGGAAACTGGAAAATGGCAACCCTAGCTATATAATACTTTGAAACAATTTATTTATGTATATGTATTTCAGAGGCTAGATTCAAGTGGGCAGCCATGTTGATCTGAAGCAGCTGAACAAATTTAGAGTCCAGTTCTATTTCAGAGGCTGCTACTTTGGGTTAGGAAATTAATCTTCACAAGTACTCAGGCTCTTGCTCATTATACAAATTACAGTACTTGTTCCAAAATAATATAGAATGTGTAACATAGTTTTCCGCCCTCTATACCCCACCCTGGTTTGAGCCCAGTATTTATCTATCTAAAAACTCTACCCAAGAAACAATTTGTTGTCACAGTGCAAAATTATGTTTTAAATTTTAGTTACTTATTGGGAAAGACAGTTGAGAAATTCTGTTGAAATACCACTCCTTGTTGGAGCAGATGGTTAAATATATCAGTCCCTGTCACAGTTTGGGCACTTAAAAGGATGTCCGTGGCCCTGATCACACAGAGCTTGCTTACACTTAGGAACAGTGAGGTAATAGTGCCCTAGCAGCCCACTAGGGGATGGAGCAAAAGTGGCTCTTGAGAAAGAAATACACAGATATAATATCTTGACTGGACAGATGGAGAGACAACTCTGGGCTCCCATTACACTCTGCCATCTGGAAGACATTTAGTGCAAAATGACCCCATCCTCATACAATACTTCCTTCACACCCGCACTCTCTTTATCTATCAGAACTGGAGGTTAGCCGTTAAGGATAAACATAACAGCAAAAAGTTATAAAGAAGGGCCTATAAAGTTCATTTTTACATTGCTAAATATGGAAACTTGTTGAAGACTCCATTGTGACAACAGGGGAGTTATAAAATACACATGCATAGAGGCTAAAATATTCTGGCACAGCCGGATACAGACACATATACAAATGTATAACAAGGATATTTTAAACAGAGTCACAAAACAGCTGTTGATTAATGCTGTATAAAAGCCTGGACAACAAGAGACGTACTACGGTTGCATAAGATAAACTATCCATCCAGATGACAGGAAACAACAGACATCTCCAAAGAATATAAAACATCTCCAAAGAATATAATTTTCTCTGTTGACCAAATAGCAACAATATAGTTAAGTAAAAACTGTGCCCTGTAAAACAATTTTTCAACTTGTCCTCTGAAATGAGGATCCGCTTGTCATTTCAGCTATGATCTCTTCCTTAAGGCCACTTCACACAAAATAACTCTCCTGTACTCGTTTTGTTTCAGTAGAAGAAATGTTGTGCACAGTACCACTGATGATGAATGAACACTTCATTTCTTCACTGCACATAGGCCCAATCAGTTGGAAAACCATCCTCTGAAGTTGCCTTCAAGTCCACTGTTGGTTTGCACTTCTGAATGTATGCTCCAAGTCCAGTCCCAGACAGATAGCTCAGTTCACCACTCCTTCCGCTACCTTTATGTTCAAACTTGTCCCTCTGGCAGATGTGTACAAGTGGGTAAGCAGAGCATTACGTAATTGCCTCCACTAACCATCTGCTGGGGGAGTGCTTTTAAATTTCCATCTAGAAATGCATGGAGTATTGTTCAGAGACCTATTCCAGCAAATTATAAATCAAGGTAAGTAGAGAACTGACCCATTCCAAATAACCTTTCTCCATCAAGGCCTCTTTAGGACTTGTTTATTGCCATAGATCACTGCTAATCTAGTAAGAGGCAATTTATCTGACTAAAGTTGCCAGCACTAAACTAAAACCAACAAACAAAACACCATTCATGAATTAGCATCAATAATGGTAAAGTGGCAAAAAATGTACATATCTGAAGATGCTGCAGTTTTGATATATTATGATGCAAAGAGATTTATGGAAACTGCACAAAGACAATGAAATTACCTTCAAAGGATGAACAGCTGCCTTTTCCTGTCTTTCTCCCCTTCCTTTCTCAGCTTGAGAACATTTGAGACTGTCTCCTGAAGTTAATACTTGGCTCCATTGAACAGATGTAGGAATTAGCCAAGTCTTGATATCCCAGAACAGCCTTTTCAACCTTTTGACAAAGGAGGAGCCTCCAAAATAATTTTTCAGGCTTCAAAGAGCCCTAGAAGTGGTGTCAACTGGCCACACCTCCCTGCACCACTCCCGGAAAGTGACATGACACCGGAGGTGAAATCACTAACTGTGTTAACAGGCAGTCTCTAGGAGGACTGAGAGGGGCAGAGGCAGCAGGCTCCACCCCCGCCCATGTGCAGAAACCATGAGAGAACTCACACTAAGGAGGGAGGAGGAGCAATGACAACAACTGGTTCCCTTAGATTGTGGCTGAGTCCATTAGGGCATGATGGGAAAGATCACAGACCCCCTCCAGGGTTCCTGTGGACCCTCAAGGGTCCATGGATCCCTGGTTGGGAATCCCTGCCCTAGAACTATCTACAGTACAGACAATAAAGAAACTACTTAAAGCTTCCCTATGTGCTTGAAAGTCACAAACTCATCCATGAGCAGACAAGCTCTTTGCTCCACAGCATAAGATCAGTGCCTTAATACTACTACTCTTTACAAATGTTCTCATTATACACACATACATTCCTTTATCACCTGCCCTTCCTTGTTTTAACGTGTATGGAACCAGCGCTATGTAATTAATCCCAACCTTACCAAGTCTACACTTTCCCAGATGTCCAAGTAGCTAAAGAGCACCAAATCTAAGCACATGCCTGAATGCTGTAGACCAGTGGTCCGCAAACTTTTTCAGGCTGCGGACCGGCGGCAGCAGGAAGGGCGATCGCCTGGCCGCACATGCTGCGCATGCCCGGTTGGGTTGCGCATGAGCATTTGTGCCATGCGCAGCTGTAAGCACGTGTGCGTGCGTGGCGCAGACGCGTATGCACGGCCCGGCGTAGCCCTGCGGAGGCAGGGAGCTGCGGCCCGATGCCAGGGCCTTTGTGGCCCAGAACCGGGCCGCGGCCCGGTGGTTGGGGACCACCGCTGTAGACAACTGCCTTTCCTGTACAGAACAGTATTTTGCACCTCCTAATTTTTTTTGGGGGGGAGGATACAGGGCAGTTAACAACATTTAAACAATGCACAATAAGCAAAAAAAATAAATAAATCAGCATATACTTCATTAAAAACAGCTCCTGTTATTTGTCTCCCTGTGGGGATTGATCAGAGTTTGGAGGGGTTCCTGTCAGTGGATGTTTCAAACAGGGAGACCAACATCTCATTATGTCATTGCCTGACCTCAGCCCTGGCAGAACAGCTCAGTTTTGCAGTCCATCCAGAATTGTTAATATCCTGGGGGGGTCCGGATGTTTTCATGCAGAGTGTTCCATGACGCTGGAGCCAGTTTTATCACTTTGGGGCCGGGGTATAGAAGAGGAGGTAGTCCCAAAGATACAGGTCCCAGACTCTTTTGGACCTTGAATGTAAGAGAAAATCTCGAATCTGATGCACAGGTGTAATATGTGCTCTCCATGGAGCTCTTGTCAGGAGCTGAGCAGCTGCATTCTGGAGCAGCTGGAGTTTCTGGAGCAGCCTCAAGGGTAGCCTTGTGTAGTGCAAGTTAAAGAACTCTAATCTTGAGGTGACTGTTGCATGAATCACAGTGGCTAGGTTGGACATCACAAAGTAAGGTGCAAGCTGCTGTGTCTAACATAGATGGAAAAATGCCCAAGCAAGCAACATTTGTGACCTGGGACTCCATAGATAGAAGGGAATCCAGGATCACACCCAGACTCTTGACAGTGATCAATGGTACAAAATTACCATTTGCTTACAACAGAAACACAACTGTTTTTCTTACTGTACCTTGATGCAGTCAGCTCGACAGAATCCAGAACAGCAACATGTCCATCGGAGACTAGTGGCTCCTCAGAACAAATCACAGTAGACACTGATTTTATGTCATCATCAGGTATCGAAGAACTTGGAAAAATAAGATATGGACAATTATTACTACACACTTTTGAAATGACAGTTCTTTATATGTATCTATCAAAACCAGGCAACAATATTTCTAGGCAATTATTTTTTTTGGGGGGGGGGAATCAAAATAGCTACTTGAAAGTTCTTAGTCAAACTCCTGAACTTGTTCCTCTCAGTAGCTTACTGTACCCTGCAGAAGCTATCAGTCCTTCCCACAGGACTCCCTGGATTGTTTTGGAGTCATGTGTACCTAAAAGCTGATTTAACATCAGAATATCTATTTGCGTTAAAACATTTGAGCCCAGCAACCAACAATTCATGTATAAGCTTTCATGGCATGCACATTTCTTCAGGCTACATTACAGTCTTTTCATATCCCGCTATACAGAATACAACATGCTCAAGAAAGCTCTTACACTATACTGTTTTGATCCTGCATTTCCGCGGTTTCCAGCTATGACTGAAAGCTAGCTTTCTGACTACGATCAACAATGGTAAGTGCCTATGGCAATCTAAAACTACAGCATGAGGAAAGGAAGAATTTCAGTGAGCAAGGAAGATTAACTATATCTCTTAGGAAGCCAGCAATGACATCTGCACAGAGCTACTCCACCACAGTCTTACGGCTCCATTGCCCAGGGTGCTGAGAACAGCTACAGATTGATTACAAACATTTGACTACAATGGCCTCAACATGATGAAATAAGACTACTTGTGGAGGCCAGGGCAGAATCTGCACTTACTTTGTTTATTCCGTTGTCAATCCTGTTGAATTCAGATCGATTTGAACTCGGGTCTTCCTCCCCCCCCCATTGAAACAGAAAAGTGTTCTGCACGTGGTTAGGGTAGTTCATAAGAGGGGGAGAGCTAAGCTTCTTTCTTTTTTTTCTTGAAAGGGGGGGAAGAGGAGCCAAGCAGAGATCCTCTTTCTTTTCTTGGAGGGGGGAAAAGAGGATCGAAGAAGGCAGAGGAGGGAGAAAAATCCAAGACCGACAGAAGTTGAGAGAAATGAGGGGCTTCTCCTTTAAGGCAAGCTTGTCACATGAGCAGCTTCGGCCAATCAGGGGTTCTCTACTATGGAGCAAAGCCCAGATTCAAAACAGCCTGCTTTCGCAATTTGATTTATAAGATATTGAGCATTAAAAGCACTCTAAGATATCACACAATAAAGGTAGGGTCACTCCGGATCAATCCTTCTTGCTGTAGAAGGAAAATTTAAATTGCCCAAAATCAAAACGAAAATCGCATTCTGTGTAGACGGCAGGGACTGAATCAACCTGGGATTGGAATAAAAGCTCCGTGCAGTTTACACCCAGTTTACACCTTTCTAACTTCAGGAAGGTTTGTAACACAGTACTTTTGAAGGGGGGGGGTTGTGATTAATTTGCAGCTAAGAAATTTTGTACAGCAAAAACATATTTTATTTTGATTTGCAATATTTTAAATGTCTCTGGCACAACATGGTGTGGCAGAGTATGTTTATTTATTTATTTACTTAAGATTTTTATACCGCCCTTCCATACGGCTCTGGGCGGTTTACATAAAACGCTGTAGAACATTTACATAGAATATATAACAATATAACAAATAACAATAGTGAGTAGGATCTGGATAATCCAGAGTTGAATTTCTATTCTGCTATGGAAACTCATATGAACTTTGACCTGTTATTTCCAGTCAGCCAAACTACCTCACAAAGTGATTGTTGTAAGAATAAAGTGGAGGAGAGGAACATTAGGTATATTGTCCTGAGCTTCTTAAAGGAAGAACAGGGCTGAAATGTACTAGATAGCTCTAAAGGTAGGTTATAAGGATTGAATTAATTATGAGATTTACCACAATAAAGCCTGTAATGAAATCTGGCAAATCAATATATAAATTGAAACAGTGACAGCCATTTATAGTTACTGATAATAAGCTGCATATTTATCCATTTCCTCTGGTACAGTCTTCTATGAAATTCCAGATCCTTAGAGACACACCTTCAAATAATTCATTTTACAAGTCATCTAAACCTTGATAGTGTGAATGTTGAACAACATAGGAAATTACAAAAATCTCAGTACATTTCAAGTTTAAATATTCAAAGAAATGTTGCAACTCTAATTTAATTTGGGTCAGATCTATTCAGAAAAGTCAGAAATATCCCAGGCAGCTTTCACAGGGCAAGGATTCTTTGCATATGCCATTGTATGCCTGTTGGCAATGGAGCTTTCTGCAAACTTTTCTCTGCAATGTGCTGTGCAGCAAGTATATACTGGCTCTCAAGGGCATGGATGTCAGAACTGCTGCAAGAACTTTGTTTTTTCTTTCTTTCATGCACTTGCTCAAGTTCTATAAGGATTCTATTATAATTGGGAAAGGGAAGTATAACCAATTATTGCAGTGCACTTGCAGCTCTGACATACCAGTAGTCACCCAGCGGCTTTTCCTCCACAACTGAGACAAAAACTGTCTGTGTCTTTCCCCTTAAATTACCCCAACAAAAAGGGCAAAAAATGTCATTTTTAAACAGCAATATCTGGGAATTCAGAGGACATAAGATTTGAAATGGAAATAGAAGACAGTAGATCATTATTGGGTTTTAGAAATTACTGACTAAAAAGAAAAAGGAAAAATCCCACAAAAAGCTCTGGAGTTGCAGAGCAGGAAAAAATGTTGAAAAAAACCCACACCTATCAGGGGGCTGATTGTACAAAAATAGTGCCATTAGGGGCAGGATCTTTGTAGCAGAAAAATACAAGTTCTTCAACATAATGTGCTGATGTTCTTGGACCACATTTTTATAAAACAGGGTAAAGCAGATATAGGAAATAAAACATGACAATTGGGATAGTATGTCATTTTATTTATTTTAAGTGCTGGAGAAATTGCGGAAGCAGCCACAATTGTAAAATATTCAGGATGCTGCTCTTAGAACACTCTCAAACAATGTAAAATGTACAGTGCAACCTTTCAGGACAAAAAAGTAATTTCTAACTGAACTCTTTAAGATTATATACAAGAAAATCCTTTATAGCTTGCTAGATAAATTCTTAAGGAATATTTGTAGTGAAAAATTGCCTCCAAATTAGGGTATGTGTGTGGCTTAAACATTTTCCTTAATCATTTGATAGTTTAACTACCAGCTGTTCAATAGCAGCTGCAACTAGCACACTGGCAATACATTCTAAAGGCCAGTGGTCTCAGTGTCTGCAATTGAGTCAACAATGGGGTAATGCTACATTCTTCTTACATACTATGTTTTGGAGGTATCTGGGACTTCAGTAGCATAAACAAATGGTGTAATTTTAGCATTTTGGAATGCTTACTAAATACACACATACACAAAGAGCCTTATGATTTGAGGAAGTATTGAAAACATATGAATGATCCAGAAGCAAAATCACACTGCCATGTTCCTTACCTTCTTCTAAATAGGCCACAGTAACCTCAATGAATAATAAAGTATTTATTGAGTTACAGTCACGGGTAAACACAAGGAATATCATTTGGACACCTCTTGCTTTTGCAACATTAGTACATCTCAAAGCTCACAATCCAAACATTCAGATGTTTTACAGTATAATCTTAAACAGAACTACACCCTTTCTAACTGCATTCAATTCAGTGGACTTTTTAGCAGGGTGCATCTGTGCTTAGGACTCCTGTGTTAACCTGTTATTCAAAGCAAACAATACTATTAATGTGCACCAGTACAGGAGGCAGGTGAAGGCAGGGCTTTGATACATCTGGCTTTCTGTACTCACCACAGGATGAAGGACATCACAGGGACCACATACTGCCATACCTCAAGAACACATTCCCTAGCTGCACACTATATTGCTGAACTAGGAACACTTTTTATTAAGCACTTGCTTACAAAACATTTCCGGTGATTTCCCATTCAGGCTGGTGATCTGCTTCATAAACACACAATGGTGGTCTATTAAAACCCCATATGGTTACTTTTTGCCAGTTTGGTTCTTTATGCAAAGTGTCTCAAGGGTTGGGTTGACTGGAAGCAACAGATAATGTATTACATGAAGCCATGGTTAAAAGTTACACGTCACAGCAGCTTTCTCTACTGAGACAGTTCCAGAAAGCAATCACAGAAATAGCTGCAAAACGTAACTATGTGTCACCTGTCAGATGATATTTCTGCAAGACAATGTGGGTGGATGTAAAGCAAAGAGTGAGGGGACATCAAACTGAGAGTGGAAGCTGCCTTCCAGACAGCTGTTTGTTCTAATTATAAACATTTAATTCATCCATCTCAAGAGCCACTCTGCAGATTTGTTGACAAACACAACGGTGTGTATCTGCTAATCAGACTGCAACAGTGGGTAACAAAAAACAAAAGTTTTCACCATCATGGGAACATTTTGTAACTACTAAGTTTGCCTGTGTGTGCAAATGGCAGAATGGAGAAACACCTGAAGTCTGGTCTTAGTGCATTGTTTCTGTATGATGGAAGCCTCCATGGGGCATACACGGCTTATGATATGCATTGTGCAAACGGTCAGGCAGGCATGCAAGGGTTAAGAGCTCAGAGGTCTTCAAAAGATTTAATCAAAATCATAGTTTTCAGATTGCTAAAGCATCAGAATCACTGATTCAGGCTATATTCTTGGTCCACAGGATGATATTAAGGTTAATGCAATGGAGTGCATGAACCAGCTTTGCACCCATTAACATGTTCCACAAATCATCTGAAATGCAGAGGGACTTCATAACAGATGTACAAGAAATTCTCTGCAGGAAAATCAGTGAAGGAAAGGTACTCTGAAAGCAGCAACTCTGAAAAACCATTGCTTTATACACACATAACAATATGCAAAATAACCCAGCACTTGACCCATGTCCTTTCTATAACAGAATCGTAAATAACTCGACCTCTAGAAAATTTCTATTGTTTACTTCTCTTTTATAAAGATTAGATTAGAAGCCGATTCTCCAAAGTGTTTGGATATGTTTCCTTTTGAGACAATATTGTTTATCACATTTCTTATCGAAATTCAGGTGAAGAATAATATAAGATACATATTTTCACTTCAAAGGAAATCCTTGAATCTAGCTAATAACACTGAGAAGCAATTTTCCAAAGGGAAATTGGATCATTCTTTTGTTCATGTGCCTCAACATTATACATACAACTATCAACTGTGCCTGCTACCATTCCAAAGAAAGAAAAAGTTATATTTGCATAATCCTAAAGAGCATACATGAAGGACTAAAAATGCAGAAATCCAAAAAGCACTTGGATTCAGTGAAAATGAAAATCACAACAGCTTCCCCCTGCAAAAAATTAACTCCTCTGTGGTTTTAACAAATTGTGCTGTTTAAGCCTTTTATACTATCTTTAACCGCTCCTTGCGGAGCAGATAAAATAAAACAGTAATTGCTCCAAGGACGGGCCCTGTCCGGGATGAGGAAGGGTGCCGATAGGCCCCTTCCCCTGGACTGACAATCAGAGGGCCCAATTGGCAGGCCCTCCAATTGTCAGTCAGGCGGCAAGGGACCAATTGTGAGCCGAGCATAGTGTGGCTCGCAATTGGTTCCTTGCCACTGGGCTGACGAATCAGGAGGTGCGAAGCGCCTCCCGATCCGCCCCCTCCGAGTTCAGCCGCATGCGCCCGGCCACCGCCATTACCTGCCTCGCCTTGTAGAGGGCAGGTCACCGTCTTGCTGCACGCCCAGGACGGGCTGGCGGCAGCGGCCGTCATGGCAGCGCCAGCTCCAGCCACGCCCGCCAGCAGAACACCTCACCACCGGCCCGCACAGCCAGGAGCGGTCTGCGCTGCCACCCGGTACAGGAAGACACGGCGGCGGCCACCCCGCCCGCACACAGCACCGCTCAGACGCGGGCCCACATTGCCCAGCAGCCTGCCCGGCGGAGGAAGCTCGGGGAACGGTTGTGGAGGCGCAAGCTGTGCCGCCACCCACGGTGACGGCGGCCCCGCCCGCTGCTAAAGAACCGGCCCATCGACTGCGGCCTCGCCTCCAGCTCGACCGCCTCCATTTACTCCCTCGATCCCACAGGACTAGGTAAGCCGCGCCGCGGGGGGGCAGGACGAGCCGGCACCAGCTCACACGCCGCCCCAGTCCCGCCCTCGGGTCCGGGGCCTGGCCCACCACAGCCAGAGAGCCACCCCGGTAAACTACCGAGCCCTGCTAGCGCCCGCTGTATTTGGAGTACAGCCGGCTTATTTCCTAGTATATTTATATGCCAGAAACATTTTACCTGGTAGATTTGTGTAAACCACCCTGTTTTTATATACCCGGGAGCAGTGATGGTTAAAGGGGGAGGGGGAGTGACAATCCAATCATGAAAGAGATTTGGAACAATTGAAACTTACAGGAAAAGGAGTATTATCATAAGTGGTTACTGCCCAAAGAGAGGGAGCAGGGGAGCCTTCCTCATACCTCTCTGCTAACCAATGTCCTCTTCAAGGACATAAAAGTGGATATCTTGCCTAGAAACCTTAGGGTATATTTTTACAACACTGATCAGATTCAGTTTCCAACATGGTGTTGACTGTAACTTTGACTGTAAGAAGTGTTCCCAGAGAGAACATGATTATGAAAGATAATCTTCAAGGAAGCAAAGCAGTATACAAACTTCTCTACCCCACATAACCTCAACATATTCTAATGGGACTGAATTTGTCAGAAATGCAAGCCCTGAGGACCTGAACTCCACCCTTGTGTGCCTATTCCATGCACACACCTTAAATTGCTAGGAATTTGTTCACCCTCTTTCAAGCTTTTACAGTGAAAAACAAACCAAAACAAAAGACTTCTATGTCATGAAGGTGAGCTTCTAAATATCAATGCTATGTTGGACCATACAGCAACCAGTATATTCACACTTCAGTCAAGTAATTATCAGTGGCTTAAATTATTTTTGCAGAGAATAGCCTGCACTTGCAATTAATTAAGAGAAGTCCAACAGAAACCAGCAAGGATTATCCTGGAGAAATCCCACCTCAATCAACTGGGGGGGAAAAAAAGATTTGTTCTCGTGGATCATACCTTTCCACCAAAAACATTTGTTTATGCAATCAAGGTTGCCAGATCTCCTTTGGCCTTTTCAAATCAAAGCAGGGACGTATTAAGAAAACAGGTTTGGTTGCTTTATAGTACCTTGCTTATAGTACCATGGAGAGAAGGAAAAAAGCCAGAAACCCTATACACAAAGGGAAGATTCATAGCTCAGTAGAAGGGCATGCGCATTGCAGGCAAAATTCCCAGATTCCGTCTCTACTATCTCCAGTTGAAAGGTCTCCAGTAACCTCACTCTGCAGTCACTCTGCCGATTCAGGTGGGTAGCCATGTTGGTCTGAAGCAACAGAACACAGTTTTGACTCCAGTAGCCCCTTTAAGACCAACTATACTGTTGTCAGGCTATAAGATTTGGTATAGGATTTTGGGTATAAGATTCTTATACCCAAAATTAAATGATGTTGGTCTTAAAGGTGCCACTGGTCTAATACTAAGCTTGGTGGACTGATCACCAGGCTGTGTACAGGGCACTCAGAACAAAAAGAACCAAAAACCATACTCAGTCCCTCTTTATGCAGAACCAGCCATTTATTTACTACATCAGTGTGGACTCAAGGCATCATTCTTCTCTCCCCATTTCATCCTCACAACAACTCTATCTGTTAGGTAGGGCTGAAAGTGTATGAGTTGGCCAAGACCACCAAGCTAGCTTCCACAGCAGAGTAGGGATTTGAACCTGGGTCTTCCAGAAGGTACTAGTCAGAGCTGGTTCTTACCTTTTTAAGTCTGACCTCAGGACTGTTTAGGCATAAAGTGAGACTAGGATAATACATCTAGTCTTGTATTAAAGTGAGAATTCAAAAATAAATCCAGTGGCCCATATAATACAAACCCACATATGTCACAAGCAAAGAGCAGGTGCAACTCAGTAGTTGTTACAGGCTCAGTAGAGTATTTTCATCCCTGAGGCTTATATAGTTCCACCATATAAATGTAATATATACACTGGAGAGAAGATGTTGGATTTCTCAAAGAATGCATGTTACTAATCCCGTTTACTAATAAATTAACTCTACCGAATATAAAACAGTACTTATTTCCAAGCACATGTGCACCAGATAATCAGTCCTAGTGAAATCAGTGTAGGGGAATTCCAAACAAATATGTTTAGGATCTGGATGGTCCAGTGCCACTATAATCACTGCAGATATTCTGGTTTAAGTGGCTAATGAATCCTAAGAACATAAATAAAAATATTGTAATGCTACACAGTTATGTTAAACGTTATACACACACAGTTATCACTCAATAAGCCAACCCATCTGTCTCATTACTATCACAATAGCCGTCAGTCCTGATAAACGTCAGACGGATCTGTTCAGTAACAGACGCACCAAATGGCTTGCCTTTCCTTGCATTACGAAATAGCCTCTTATTAAAGTCTCCAGTTTTACTGCACATAAAAGCAAAAGCCAGACCTTTCCCAGGATAACATAACTAGCCAACCCACTGCGTCTCCATGGAACTGGTAAACACGTCCTGAGTCACAGAAATTCAAACACGTTTTAGAGTGGTGTGCAAACTCCCCTTAGCATAAAGTCTGTACTTTCTTTGGAGAATCCCCCCCAAGGCACTTCCAACAAAGTTGTTATTTGGTAGAGTTGTGGTATGGCACAGGTTACTGCTCATAACAGCAAGGGACAGAGTTTGGAGGAAAGAAGCAAATCTGAAGTGCTGTAATTTACCCCCAGAAAATAACTTTCGTTTTAATACAGCTATTTGAGAATCCTTTCGCCCCATAACAATTGCTTGCCCTATTTCTACACCGAACCATTTCAGACTTACCAAAGCCTAGGGAGAAATAGAACAATGTTGGATCATCCTCGGAGGGAAGAGCAAAACAAAAAAACCCCACCTCCCAGACAGACACGTTTCCTTTAGGAAAAGCGCCTGTAAGATTCTACCAATATTATTATTTTTCAGTTCCAAATCAGGACTATTAACATGCCAAATTCTTCTCCCTCTGAAATCCGCCAGGAGTGCAAAACTTCTCTCAGGACTCCAAGAAAGAATCCTTAAAAGTCTGGCGTTTGATGCTGCCTATCTCCTCAGAATGGAAAGGCTGCTTGAAAGTTGAGCTGCACAAAAGGCCACTGGCTATGTAAAAAAAACACACACACACACACTCTCTCTCTCTCTTGCACAAAACCTGGAGGCGCCCAGCTTCCGAGGCTCCTCCCCAAGGAGTGCCTAGCAGCATCTAGCAAACACGCAGTTGTTGCGAAGGCATCCGAGGCCGCTTGGCGGTCAGTGGAATGTCGGCGGCGCTGGGCAAGCCTCTTCCCCCCCCCCTCAAAACTCCACATTTGCAACGCGCTGAATCAGAATCAATCCCGACAAACTAACCCCCGCTGCATTCGTAATCGTTTGGCGTTTGCACTGACTGGCTCTTTCCTCTTCCTCCTCTCCTCCCAACGCAAGTGTGTCTGTATGCCAGGGGGAAGGAACACGTGGTTTTTATTCCTTTCTCTCCAGCGCCTACAGAAGTTGCTTTCCAGGAGTTTCTGAGTCATGACAAGCTGATCGCACTTTTGAATGTTCCAGACGCTTTTGGCTCGAGATGGCAATAATAACTCCCCACAGACACGCGCACGCGCGCAAGAATTAGGCACTTAAAATGCCAGATCCACGAACACCCTTATTGCCTTCTTTCTAGCATCTCCACACACACACCACGGAATTCTGTTTGATTTGCTGACGCTTATGGAAGTGGCACCAGTTTGAAAGCGGGTCTGGAAAAAATACAGGCTATGTGCGTCTGTGTTGTGGCCATTATTTGTTTTAGAGCTGCCAACTCACAAATGCATGGCGATTTGGGGGGCAGACCCAGGGAGATGGGAGTTTGGTGAAAAGGAGGAAGCCCTTAGGGTGTGATGCTACAGAGTTAATCTGCCAAGGCAGCCTTTTTGTTCATGGAAAATGATGGAGGTAATTCATCTACCATCTTACAGTGGTTATTAGCAATTCCCTGGGTATGCAAGGAAGGGTTAAAAGGTAAAGGTAAAGGTATCCCCTGTACAAGCACCAGTTCATGTCTGACCCTTGGGGTGACGCCCTCTAGCGTTTTCATGGCAGACTCAATACGAGGTGGTTTGCCAGTGCCTTCCCCAGTCATTACCGTTTATCCCCCAGCAAGCTGGGTACTCATTTTACCGACCTCGGAAGGATGGAAGGCTGAGTCAACCTTGAGCCGGCTGCTGGGATTAAACTCCCAGCCTCATGGGCAGAGCTTTCAGACAGCTGCCTTACCACTCTGCACCACAAGAGGCTCAACAAGGAAGGATTACAAGAGACAAACACTGGCACATCCCTTCCTGCCCACCCACTCATAATCTGCCTAAATTCATAAAATCAGCATTTCTGTCAGATGGCTATCTAGCCTCTGCTTAAGAACTTCCAAAGAATGAGAACTCACCACCTCCCAAGGAAACCTGTTCCACCGAGGAACCACTCTAACTGTCAAAAACTTCTGGATTTTTAGCCAAAAATTCTTTTGAATTAATTCCAACCCACTAGTTCTGGTCTAACCCTCTGAGGCAACAGAAAACAACTCTGCTATATGACAACCCTTAAAGTATTTGAAGATGGTTATCATATCACCTCTTAATTGTCTTTTCTCCAGGCTAAACAGACCAAGCTCCCTCAACCTTTCGTCATACGTCTTGGTCTCCAAACCCCTCACCATGTTTGTAGCCCTTCTCTAGAAACACTCCGGTTTCTCTACATCTTTATGAAACCTTTTACAAATGTTATGTCTCTGTGCTGTCTGCCCAGCTCTTACCATCTTGAGAACCCAGAGAGGGGGGTTGGCCAATGTTTCCTTCCCCTGGCTTGGAGTAAACCTTACAAGTACAAAGATCTACACCGTATGACTGAAGGTAGGTTGCGGAAGCTATTTTTGGGCTGGCTCTGCCTCCTGTGGCAGCCTTTTTGTGATTGCACCCACCACATTGTCAGAATTGTAAATGTGCCCACAGGCTCAAATAGACTGGGGACACCCAATCTAGAGAAATAAATATGAGCAATACATGCTCCCTTGGGTTCTAGTGTTATTAGGGAAATACATCAGTCTCTTTCTGGTCTTCCTGTTGGTTATGCTTCCAACAGCAAAAAATAAAACACAAGGTACAACATTGTAGATAGGAATGGCTATGATTGGTAGCCTACACTGTCAGTTTGGGAATGCAAAGGTGCAGTACATTTTCAGGTGCAAGTAACTGTCATCCAGTAAACATTTGGCTTTGCTGAGCAGATATCCTTCACATTTTTACTTTTCCTCCTCTGGGCTATTTCTGATTTGCTGGTTAATTACTTCCCATTCATTCTACTGTCCCTGGAGTTCCTGAAATCACTCCCAATCAGTTCCTGCTGGGGATGCTTGGGGGGAGGGAGTTATTTCCCCTTCATGCCCCAAATAATTGCTCATCAGGTATTGCTGTGTTATGCAGATGATTTTGTGCCGTTCTGAAATTTTGAGCTTAAAAAATGTAAGAAGCAATTGTTAAGGCTAACTAAAGCAGTCTCCCTTCCCAGTCATGCTGTGGTCTCTGTGAATGAACAAGTGTGTTAACCTCAGAAACAGAAAGTACAATGTTTATAGGAATAGCAAATCTGAGAAATCTCAGTGGCACTTTGCTAGCCCACGGTTGGTGCCAGGATTGATTCTTAAATATATATATATATATTTAAAACTGGCTATAGACATTGTCTAGATTTTCCATAAAATCTGAGTGATGTGATGATCTCCAATCCATGCTAAACAGATAATAAGGAAACACCATGCTCTTTCCAAACTGGCAAGCCAGAATTTGATAAAAACAAAGTAATGCTATTTACTGAACAAAGTTCTGTTAGTTAAAAATCATGAGATATTTAATCATATAGAACAGTGGTTCTCAACCTTCTGAATGCTGTGACCCTTTAATACAGTTCCTCGTGTTGTGATGACCCCCAACCATAAAATTATGTAAGTGTCCTTTCACAGAAATTAAACCGAAACTGACCAATGGCGTGAAGATCCATTGTTCATGATGATTGTATATAAATTGTTTTTTTCCCCGGGGTTTCTCAGTTCAGTTCTGCCACTTGTCCCACCATGCCAATCTCACTCTTTTCTGCTGCTCCAGACAGAGAAACGCTCTATCTCAATCTACCCCACAAAGCTGTTGTGTGGATGGCACTCCCCTGGCCAAGTTGCTTGCCCTGCCGCAACCCCTGTCAAAGGGTTGTTCGACTCCAAAAGGGATCCCAACCCCCAGGTTGAGAACCACTGATACAGAACTTATACTTGGGCACACTAGAAGACCACTTTCTTTACTCTTGTGGAGAAAACCAGTTTACTTGAAGACCCCTATCAAGTAAGCTGGATTTCTCGATAGCTGTTCTGGTCCCCTGTCAAAAAATATGTATCTTTGTAAAATGTGTTCAACTCCCTTTCAATTGACTTGTGCTGGGTTAAATGTGGGTAATCTTAAATGCTTTAATACTTTCATACGGATAAAGGAATAGAAATAGGAAATGCATGTAAAATAGGAATATAGATGGAATAGGAATATTCTTTCAATTCCAGATTAAAGCATAGCTCTTATTTGCATGGAAGTAACAGAGAATGTGGAATCTCTATCTATTATTAAATAAATGTATTGCTAAGCTATTTTATTTTAAGCTAATGTCTTTATATCTTCATGTTTAGTAAAATAATAACTCTCCAACCATTTCAGGAACATCTGAAAAAGTCCATACCTCTTCATTTACCATATCACCAGTACAAGAGCATTTCTTTTAAAGAGTTATGAGGGTAATTTGGTTATTTGGTAATTTGGAGAGCCAGTTTGGTGTAGTGGTTAGGAGTGCGGACTTCTAATCTGGCATGCCAGGTTCGATTCTGTGCTCCCCCACATGCAACCAACTGGGTGACCTTGGGCTTGCCACAGCACTGATGAAACTGTTCTGACCGAGCAGTGATATCAGCGCTGTCTCAGCCTCACCCACCTCACAGGGTGTCTGTTGTGGGGAGAGGAATGGGAAGGCGACTGTAAGCCGCTTTGAGCCTCCTTTGGGTAGGGAAAAGCGGCATATAAGAACCAACTCTTCTTCTTCCTCTTCCTCTTCTAATTGACTAAACTAGAACCTGCTATGTGGTCTAGTTTGCTGGTTTTCAATCCATGGGTCAAGATGGTTATGTGAGTTGTAAGCCCTTCTAAACTAGAGCTGTCTTTTGTAAATGCACATGAAGGGAGAATAATAGAGTTTCACATCTTTACTTACTTTATATATACACTAGCAGCCACTGTGGGGGGGGGTGGCCCCTTCAGAGCCATCCTTGTGGGGCCCCCCGCCATCCCTGGCCCCCACCCCGAGTCCCTCGCCACGGCAAGGAGAAAGGAGCAGGGTGCTCCCGGCCGCCTCCCTGGCGATCCCGGGGCTTTGGGGCCGGCAAAGAGACAGCCCCGCTGCGTCGCTTTGAGCCTCCCAATTGGGCCCTCCGCTTGTCAGTCCGAGACCAGGGGCCAATCGTTGCCCCTCCCAGCCCTTACTGTTTTATTTATACCACTCCCACGGAGTGGTTACAGATTGAGTGGAGCAGCAGAACAACGAGAATCTTAATATAACAATTGAATGTGTGTACTACCCGAGGAAATGCCGAGCCTCTGATCAGCCTTCACTGGAGGACATGCCCCCATTGGGAGAGGACACTCCCCCACTGACAGCCAATCAGAAATTCTTCCATGCCCCCATCCACCTTCTTCTCCACTTCCATGCTGTTTCCCAGCATTTGGCATAAGGAGAAAGAGCCAGCAGGAGATAAGCTGGAGAGCTGTGGGATGCTGTCTCAGCATGTTCTTCCATGGGCACGCCATGCTCCCTGGCCTCCTGGTTGCCAGAAGAGCAGGAGAGATCGTCTGGGTGTGCTCCACCATGGTCACACCATGTTCCTAGGCCTCCTGACTGCCCAGAGAGTGAGAGAGGCTGCCTGGGCACACTGCGCTCCCAGGCCTCCTGCCAGCTGGGTGAGCAGGGGAGGCCATCTGGGCTTGCTCTGCTATACCAGCCTGGTGGCCTGCATCACTAGCTGGCCTGTCCTGCTCCAGAGGAGCCTTTCTGCCCTCCCTCAGCTTTTCTACAGCCCATTTTGAAAATGGACTTTCCTTCTAATAGGTTTAATAACTGAGATTGTTCTGACTTTTGGTTTGTTCCTCATTACGGTGCATCTCCTGGTTTCCACTTGTGTTTTCTGTTACTAGGTCTCTTGTTCTGAAGCACATATTCTTGGCCTAGATGCTACCTCCCTTCCATCTAATGTGCCTCATATCTTGTGCTTGCACCTCAATGGGTCCTGGATCTAGAAAGCAGATGACCAGAAGTCTAGTAATTTCTTGACCAATTGTCTTATAAAAGCAGTTGCACAATTAGGCTAAAGGACAATTAACACACTTTTACCAGGGTAGTTTGGGGCCCTTCATTGTTACTTTAATCCTATAGTATGCCACTCATAACAGAGGTAGAGACTGTCTCTGAATTCTACTGATTCCTTCCCACACTTGCAGCTGCTTGTGCTGCACTGAATACAAATTCAGAGGGTTTCCTAGCCATCAAGAGTGGCTTTTAAGGGGAGGCCACATAGGACTATGGCAGGCTGTCAAAAGTGGGAAAGTTTAATTCCAGGGCAAAACTCTATACATGGGTTTTAAATCCAAGCCTGTGTCTGTATAGTTATCAAGATACTGGGATTGGATCTGTGCAAGAATATGTGCAAGCAGGGAAGTGTTCAGAGATAAGTTGTTCCTAGAGCTCTACAAAAATAACAGTTTACTTATAATTTGGGATTCTTGGGGACTACAGTATGTTTCTAGCCCTTGTAGTTAATGCAATATGTTTGTGGTCCTTTTTACTAGATAAAAATATTTTCTTCATTGAACTAGTTTAGTCTTATTAATCAACAAATGTTCATGTGTTATTCTCCAAAATGACACAAATAGTATTGTATCTTACACATCCTTATTCAGAAATAATTCCCACTGGATTCCTGAGATTTAGGCATACAGCCAAAGCTTTATAACTTAGTTGCACATAGATATTAATTTTCCAGTACAGATTCACTGCAGTGGAAATTTATATTGAAAACTACCTTCCTGCACATGAATGTAAAACCCTTGAGGATAATTTGTGGTCAGTGTAAATTAGAGCCATTCAAATCTTAGCAGTGTTGGACCTTGTGGGCTGATAAGAACTTTTTCTTTCTGTTCCAACTTGTATTATGGGTATAAAACCTCAGAATCTCACTACACAATTGTGGTTCAGATAAATCCCCAAAGAAGAAATGCTCAGTGAAATCACCAAAGCTTGATGGATTGAGTCTCTGTGCTAGGAAATCACATTTTGCATAGTTTCCAGTTGAAAACAAAAATTGGCCCAAGATAACTCGAAGGTTAGCCAGAACTAGTGGAAACAGTTCCCCCTCCTCAAGAATCATTTTTTCTTATTTGGGTTTAGTGACAACATCCCAGAAGTGGTTACTATGGCCTGCAATAAAAATAAAACATTGTCAATGGGCCCTCCTCTGAAAATTCACCCCCTGAACAGGAGAAAGGACTGTGATAGGCAAGCTAATGGTGGCTGACGACAACTGTGGGTTGTTATTATTATTGGCTAATGTGTTATTTTAAACTGTGATTTTACTGTTTTAAAATGTTTTAATGGATTTGTCAATAATATGTTGTGAACCGCCCTGAACCAGCAATGCAAGGAGGGGCAGTTTTTGAAATTGAAGTATAAATAAATATTTTTTAAAGTTTCTATTTTAAAATAATGTATCCCTAGAATGTCTTCTATGTGTTTGTAGCAAAACATGGGCTTATAACTTGTTGATCCTCTGTTTAGTTGATCCTCTGTTTAGTTTGGATTAATAAAAAGCCATCTAAAGAGGGCCATTGCCGCTGCCGGGGAGGAACGCCGACAGGGACCTGGCTGGTGGGAGAGAACTCCCAGCACTGGCATTCTCTGGGCAGGGTGTGTGTTGGCATGGCAACAGGGGGCGTGGCTGAACTGGGCGTCAGTTAAACGGATGGCCTAACATTGCTCGGCCTCTTTTTCCCCATCAGGGCGCCCAAAGATGAGAAAAGCACCCTCCCTCCCTATTTATGAATTGTTGGACTACTTGTTAGATTTTGGATTGTATTGTTGTTTAACTGTCACAGCCGGCGGAAGTGTAGCATGGGAAGGATCAATTTTGGGGCGTCCAAGCTTGCGCGCTGGCCTCCCCTAGATTTGGGGGGCCCCTTAAGGCAGTGGTCCCCAACCTTTTTATCACCGGGGACCACTCAACGCCTTTTACTGAGGCCCAGTGGGGGGGTAGTTTACTCTCAACCACTGCCCTAACGCTCTCTCTGATTGCTATGGTAATGTTTAAACATCCCTTCAAAATAAGATACAGACACGCCACAACAATGAACATAAGGAACATTTTATTTTCATGGAAATTTTAACTCATGACAATGACAAATCAATGGGAACCCTGAGCTTGTTTCTCTGCAACGAGATAGTCCCATCTGGGAGTGATGGGAGACAATGACACCCGAAGTGTGTTGTAAAGGGCCAGGGGGGATGAAGTAAAGGGCCGGGGGGGGGGGGGAGAAGGCGTCCTTTGGGGCCCACCTCCAATTAGTCGAAGGACCACTGGTGGTCCGCAGCCCACAGGTTGGGGATCGCTACCTTAAGGGGCTGTGTGGATGCAGAGCCTGGTTGAAGGCTTGCATTTCCAGGAGGCAGGAGAACCCAACAGAGGCTGACGCCCAGAGGGGTCACTCCATGTTGCCTCCCCCCTTTTTCAGCCTGCCATTATGTCCAGGATTCTGGGCTGGATAGCCAATGCAACCTGTTGAGGGACAGGCTGTAATGGGCTGCCTTGGGGTCAGCTGACCATAAGAGGGCAAATTTCTCTTCCCATGCTTGCCACGCTCAATGCTGAATAAAGGCTGTGGCCAAATATTTTACGCCAAATTATGGTTGTCAGTGTCCTCATTAGGCGGTCAAAATCCCCCTGCAAGGCAAAAGGATCTAGCCCTTACTCTGAGACCTTACCACTTGTCCATCTCTGAGTATACTTCCTATTACATGCCTCGTTCTCCCTACTCCCATATTATCAAGTCTATTGGAAGCCAAGTACGAAATGGCTTTTTCTCAGATTTTCATGGCTGCCAATACATAGGCCCATTATGCACGGCCGCCGAAACGGCGATTTTGTGTCACATGGAAAACGCGGAAGGGGAAGACGCGAAGCACACCAGTTATGCATGGGAGGCGGCACAACGGCGGCAAAACCCAGAGTAACTGATTATGCACGCAGCGCTCCTGGCACCGCCTCTGGTTACGCCCCAGTTACCCGGAAGCTGCGCTTTCTTCTGCGTTTCGCTAATGTGGCTTTTTCAGCGGCATGCACCGAAGCTGCGGCTGGTTGCAGCCGGCACCGTGCGTTATCGGTGATTGTAGTCACCGCCATTCCACCCCGAATGTGCGTTATTCCCCCAGTGCATAATGGGTCATAAAGACACCTTGTAAATTAAGGTGGTGTTTTTTTTCTAAAACAGAGCTTTAATTTTAACAAGCTACGACAGTAGCAAGAAATTTTCTCTTATGCTCTGTTTTAGATTATTGTAACCTCTGTTCTTTTGTGCTCATCCGGATCCTTCCTTATCCCCAGCTACTGATGCCTGCCCCCACAACCTAGTCTTGCATCTTTCACATGTTGCCACCTATTTATGACCTCAGATGACTGGGGCATCTGAAAATTACCATGATAGTTGGTAAGGTTCATATGGGGTTAAACTATAAATATACATAAATCTAGCAATGAAACTTTCATCTGGTACAAGAAGTCTCTTGTATTAGGGGAAAACCACAGAGGAAATGACTGACGTTAACAGAATGGATACGCAGCATCTAACCTCCCATTCTGCTATGAATGTAACAATAACATTTATAGTTGCTTCACTAATACATCTTGTGGGTCAAACCCCAAACTTTGAATTTTTAAAGGAAATTATTGAAGGTTTTTATTGTGTGCTATGAAAGCTATACTTAGAAGAAGAATTGGTTCTTATATGCCGTTTTTCTCTACCCGAAGTAGTCTCAAAGTGACTTATCGCCTTCCCTTTCCTCTCCTCTCAACAGACACCCTGTGAGGTGGGTGAGGCTGAGAGAGCCCTGACATCACTGCTCGGTCAGAACAGTTTTATCAGTGCCGTGGCGAGCCCAAGGCCACCCAGCTGGCTGCATGTGGGGGAGTGCAGAATCGAACCTGGCATGCCAGATTAGAAATCCGCACTCCTAACCACTACCCCAAACTGGCTCTCTTATTGCTTGATGTAATGTTACCACTACAATTAATTCTAAGAATGTTTAATAATCTCAAGTGTTGTGTAATACCTTTACCAAGCCAAATACATACAGTAAATGGTCCATCTCAAAGATGAAAGACGAAGTGAGTTTCTACAATATAAAAGTATAAGATTGCATAAATTGCTCTAAGAGTAGAAGGTGAGAAGGTCAGGTAAAAAAATCTCACAAACGATTATTCCAGAAAAGGTAAGATGTTATTAAAAAGATAGAGAACTAAATTTAAAGCAAGTTCTGCATCCCCTATATATCTGTGGTGTCTTGTGTTACCACCAGCATACATTACACAGATACACAGGATCTGTATATGTTTCTGCCAGATGTAAACAGTGGCAAAACTATACATCATACTTCATTACATGTGAACAAGAATAAAGCTTGATCTTCAGAATGTCATGCAGATATCTGGCTGGACAGCAGACAAAAGGGACAGCTGCTTTCACACATAACACGTTTACAAAAAAGGTCCTGTGTGAAATCTGAAAACACCAGAGAATAAGTAATGACAAACTTGGCTGCTGCATCTTGTGGAAAAGGGAGCTGTGTCTTCCCTATTTCATGAATATTTAATGCCACTGTTTGCTACGGAGAATAAAGACAAAAATGAACCCAAGTGTTTGAGATTCAGATTTCCTTCATTTCATATGTCTTAATCCACCATGACAACTGATAAAACTGAAAAACAACATATTGAAGACGGTATTTAAATTCCTGCCTTGGGAAGATCCCATCCCCACCTGGCTAGTATAAATGAAAATACTGTAGCTGCCATCACTTTGCAGCTAGCTGCTATGATTAATTTTCCATTCCACTGAATTGTTCAGAATTCTAAAGTGACATAGCTTGATGCAGACCAGTCCTCAATCATTTCAGGCAGGAATTGTATGCTACAGCTGCTAAAACAGCAGAGCTACCTGGGACACTGCTGCGTCTTAACAGAGCTCCTTGGTAGACAGAGGCATTAAGCAGTTTTACACATTTTAAATACATGGTAAGGTTTCAATCTCAAATATGCAAAGAAAGAAACTTCTTGACCAGCAGTTCCATCCTGAACAGTGATACCTTTTTAAGCCGTGTGATCTTCATAAGCTAGGAAGAGTAAGGAAACTCCGCTTAGGATTTCATTCTAAACCATTTACACACTGGAGGTTTCATGCTGGGCTGCAGGCTGGAGTTTTAGTAGTGGCAGGTTGCCCCACCTCTTTCTGCACCCACATGAGGGAGCATTTGGCCCAGTGTGCCTCATCTGCTCCCAATTTGTGCTCCTGCATGGGAGCTGGGGCAGTGAAGTTCCCAGTGCATAAATGGTCTAAATGAGAAATATGTACATCTGGTTCCGAGTCATGCCAGTGAACTGCACTATGCTAGAATCAAATTAGTAGCCACGTGGCTCTACACTAATTTTCACAGTCCATAGCATATCTCTTTTCAAGAAGCAAACTATTTCCCAGTGGAGACTTCTGAGAGCCAGCATGGTATGATAGCCCAAGTGTCAGACTAGGCTCTGGGAAATCTGGGTTCGAATCTAACAACAACAACTCATGGGATATAAGACTTACAGTAAAAAAAATAACAACAACTCTCTTAGTCCCATAAACTTCCTCTTTACTGGTAGAGAATATGGACAAATATAGTCACTAAGTGTTCCCTTAAAGAGCTATATACAGTTGCTACATCTGAATCACCTTAGAATAAACCAGACTTTATTAACCTTTTGATCATGGAGGCATTCCTGGGGGAAAAAAAAATCAGACTTTGAGGCACAACAGCTGGCTGTGCTTCCCTACCATGCCCCAGGAATTCCACGCCTCCCTGTCATGCCCCTCTGCTGTCCCCAAGCCCCAGAGCTCGTCAGGGGCCTTCTCAAGCTAGTACCAAGCTGTATCTTGAGCTAGACTGTGGCAGGCCCCCTCTCCTGCAGGATGGGAATGGACAGCTGGGGTACAAATCCAACACTTAAAAAATAAACAAGAAACAAAACCAATAATTCTCTTGATCCCCAACTCAAGGAGTTGCAGCAGTGACCTGGCAGTGGCATTTCTACATTTAAACTACTCTGGACTCTTAACACACTGAACCTTTCTTGCACCTAACATACCCTTGAGTGAATAAGGAATGTATGCCTTTCACTCGTGTTACTAAGAGTAAAATGTTATGGTAATATAGTTTCATGTGATTTTGTTGCATTTAACTGCCGTCAACACTGTATCATATATATAAATAAACACATCCCATAGGAATATCACCACTATAAATTAGAAGACACTGGATATAAATGGTGGAGGATGCATGATAGGAAAGAAATATAACAGCAATAAATGTGCAAGTGGGGAAGGAAATACTGGGAAGTGTGTGTGACCAGCTTACAGCATCTACAATGATTCCATTTTAGTATCCCCAAATTAGAGCTATCCAGATCACTGCCAAAAACATACACATAGGCTGTCAAGGGATATCTGCTCATTTCTTCCTGCAGTTGCACATTCTTGTACTAGGCAAAGTTTGAACAAGGGCAGTGTTCCCTGTTAACCGGCTTGGGAAATCAAAGTACTTGACTGTGTGACTCTATTTTCTCCATGTGTACAGTATACAAAATAGACGTATCCACAGCCATCAAGCTATAAAAAGTTACTGTTGTTCTGCAAAAAGTGGCAGCTGCTGTTGCTTGGGTGGAATGCTCAGGCAGAAAAAACAGGTGAAGATAAATCCTTCAAGCATATGCCAAGTACAAAGAAACATAGTTATGAATTAGCAGCGGCTACTCAAAGACGTCACCCTATTTGCAACAGGAAGCAAAATCCTTTTAAAACATAGGGAGCGTTTTTTACACTGCCAGTGTAAGCAGAGCTACAACTTCGTAAAATTACTCAAGTGAACAGGCTTATAAGGGTGTGCAACTCCCCTTAGAATTGTCTCTGGAACCTCTGAGTGGATACACAACGGACAAGGGTTGTTAAAAAACAACAGGCCCACCTCTTCACTACTACCACGATAAAGAAAAGCAAGTGTGGAACATAGAATGCATGAAGTTTGTTGATGCCTCTATTCAAAACATCTTCCAAATATATAATTCCTCACAAATCAACTAAAAGTAGCCCAAATTAATACCTTTGCTCATAAGCATTTCATAGCTTCTCCTCCAAATGCATTAACAAGAGACATAAAACCTTTATTTTCCAATCAGCAGTACAGCAGCCTGCATCCAATAGCACAAAACATCCTTACAGGACAGCTATTGATTCCAGGGACTGTTCCCAAACAGCCTCCCAAAGATTATGTGGTTATCGAATGTGGGAACTATTAGGATTCCTGTTTATGCTGCCTGCCCCCCGCTAATATGGTGGAGTTTATGGTACTTCTGTCTGGAAGAAGGGGTGACACCTTGTTGTCTGGCATGACTCTTGCATCTCCAGCAAGTGTCCTCTAGACCAGTGGTCCCCAACCTGCGGGCCGCGGCCCGGTGCCGGGCCGCGAAGGCCATGGCGCCGGGCCGCGGCTCCCTCTCCCCACCCCCCCCGCAGTAAAAAACTTCCCCGGCCGCAAGCTTGCGGCCCGGGAAGCTTCTTACTGCGGCAGGGCGGGGAGAGGGAATCGGGGCCGGGCCGCGCCTGTGCGGGCACGGCCGATGTGCCAGCGCGGCTCGCGGGCGCGGCCCGATGTGCAGGCGCGGACCGATGCGGGGGGCGCGGCCCGATGCGCGGGCGCGGGCCGCGCCCCAATGCCCTGCCGGTCCCCAACCTCAGAAAGGTTGGGGACCACTGCTCTAGACATGCAGGCATGGAGCTAGTGAGATGATTCCCATCACTTCACCTCCAAGCTAGGAAAAAAAAACTCAATGTAGTAAACCTTGGTGAGTCAGGCAGTCAAGAAGCTTTCCGAAGGAACCAAACCAGAAAAAAAGTTGGTAACCCATCAGCAAATAACATGTTATAGGAGGGGGAGGGGGAAAAAAACTCTGCACAAACAAGTTTTCCAGTTTCAGTGTCCAATTCGGTGTCATGCAACTGGAAAGAATTACTGTTATGGAGTGGTACCACCCTCTGAAAAATGTTAATGCTTTTCACTGTACCTTTCTACTTTGATGGCATCTCTTGCCTCCTCTGAGGCATCTTTGTCAGCTAGTATTATATCGTCCTCCTCAGGTGCGGCAGGGAGAAAGTGACAGAGCTCAGGAATAGTGCTGAGATTATGGAAAAACAGGGACACAATTAGTTACTGGAGAAGAGGACTCGTTTCACAGAACTAAAATTTATTCTTGTAATTTTTTTCCTGATATGCAAACCGGTGATAAAATAAGTTTACAGAAAACAACTATTAAAAAGGGAATGAGATTGGAATATTTTGAACAGCGCTGATTACTGAAGGAAACATGTAACTTTGTGGAGAACCAGGCAATCTAAAAATCCTGAACAGGCAAACCCTAAATTTAAAATTCTCACCCTACTAAATGCCTGCCAGAATGCAATACAACTAACTGTCATAGAAATTACTGCTTCTGCATTATTGGACAGGGTAGTCAAACTGCAGCTCTCAAGATGTCCACGGACTATAATTTCCATGAGCCCCTGCCAGCATTTGCTGGCAGGGGCTCATGGGAATTGTAGTCCATGGACATCTGGAGGGCCGCAGTTTGACTACCCCTGATAGGGGGCATTTCAGAAGAACAGCAAACATTAGACAGCAAGTTATGGTCATCCATTAGGTGTACTATATGGACAGCAGAATAACTGCTAGTCCAACCTTTTTAAAGTATGAAAGAACAGGCACCTCTGTCTGCAGCTGTACCGAGCTTGCAGAAGTGCTGATGCAACTGTCTGATTTATGACTGACCGTTGTGAGGTCCTATATTGTACCTAAGTATTGTGGCCAAGAAAGAAGTGGGAAAGACTCCTGAGGCTCCAGCTCTTTACAGGTCTTTACAGGAGTATATCCCTCCTTCCTCTAGCAACCCATAGACATTTCCCTGAACTAATATTATATTCCAATGAAAATAATTACAATTTAGATTCAGGTAGGCTACAAAACAGGACTGACTTGTGACTTTATGCAGTAATTAAGGTTGTCTACCCCAGCCCCTATTACACAATATCGAACTTCAATATACTGGCATGTTTCTTTTACAGATAATTTTAAATAAGTACCTTTCAGCAGATAATGCTTCGGTAGCCATACTTGGGTGTTCACTGTGAAGGTTTTGCTTCAATTCAGTGAGTGAAGCAGCCGATTTCTCGCCGTGGATATTTTTAAGGCAATTCTCCTGTGTCCGATCTTTTTCTCCATCCTGATTTGCAGAAGCAACAACAGCATCAGTACTTTTAAGAATCATATTTTCTTCCATCCTGCAAATCGTTTCCCAATGATTTTCTGCATTAGACTCTTGATCACAAATGCTGGGATGCAAAGCTGAGCCGGTATCCTCATTCTCAGTTAACAATATCCCTGTAATATCTTTTTTAGAGGTGTCAACAGAAATATGTTCTTCAGTTTCTGCTGTGCTCACCATGGTGTCATTTGCTTCTCTGACACTGCCAGGTTTAGGTTTACCTGGGGAACAATCATCAAGGTGTACTTCATTTTTTAAGTAATCTATGAGCCCATGTGCTTCTGTCCCCTGTCCTTGCTCTTGAGACAGCTGCAGGGGGGTTGCATTTCCCAATACATCAGGCATAGTAGATTCTTTATCCTGGTGTGAATTTTCATCCAGAAGATTAGAGTCAGTAGATTTCTTCTCATCTTCGTCCGGCAAAGTTCTGGAGTGTTCTGCTTGTACTTTGTGTTCGCAAAGAACATCTAGAAGAAATGGCAAGGCTGACACGTTGCCTGAATTTAAAATATTCTCTTTGTTTTCATCACCATCACTTTGCCCCAAGGGGCAGCAGAGGTTTCCATAAAGTTCCATAATCTGCTCTTCTTCAGACAAACCTGGTTCTGCATCACACATGCTAATTAAATTGCCTTCCTCCACAAGGGTAGTTCTAGCAAACGCACTCTTTGGAATAACTTCTGAGGAGACAGCAGTCATTATAGGGAGGTTACCATCAGGAGAAGATAGCAGATTCACTGTCCCTGGGCCACAATCGTTAGCAAGTTGTAGTATCTCTGTTTCCACACTAACTAGATTACCACCGTTAGCACTGCCCACTGGACTAACATGTTCACTTTCATCACTCTTATTATTATTATTATTGCTCATTTTTGAACCATCCAACTCACAGTCTAAATTTGGCAAAGTTGCTAGAGATGATGTATCACTTAAGCTATATTCTTTGACAGGAGATTTTTCTTCTCTGGAGTCCTGAGTGTTAGTTAAGATTTGGGTTTCTTCTTGAGTTATCTTAACTTGAGTAGTCCCACTGGATGTTTCATCCTCTGAAATCAATATGTCTCCTTTCATTTTCTGGTCAGATTCAGGTTCTCCACTCCCACTGTCTCCATCTCTGGATTTCAACGTTTGCAGAAACTCCAGTCTTTCTTTCGCTACAGGACTGTCCTTATCATTGGCAATGTTTTGATCCGGAAGGTGCTGTAATTCTCCCTTGAGAGCACTTTGAACTGTTTTCTCGAATATTTTGCTAATGTGCTCCCTGAAATCAGAAAAGCCGGTGCCAAAAGCCCTGGGAGTCTGAACATCAGGTTCTAAAGATGGTGTGGGAATAATCGTTCCCGTTTTCAGGGTGGCGAAATTCTCTGTTGAAGCACACTTGCCTTTTTCAGCATTCTGTGTGTCTTCTGTTCCCTTCCTCCACTTGTCATCCGCGCAGGTGATATTTGCTGTAACACCCTCATTACTACCTGCTTGCTTCCCAAGAGATGAAAGACTCAGAAGCTTCTCTTCCAAGCTTGAAAAGCTGAAGGGAGAATCCACTGTGCTGTCACACGGCTGGGCTTTGAAGCTGACATCGCTTTTCCCTCCTTTTGTTCTAATTGCAGAGATCTCCGACTGCAGCTTTTTGAAATTAAATGGTGACAAACTTCCTTCAACCTGCCCAGGCTCAGCCAAGCTTTGTAAGGTCACGGTACTCTCTTCTGACTGGAAAACTTGCTCAGGTATCGCAGACTGGTTCCCTGGGACTGTCTCTGAAGAAATGTTGTCCAAATTCGCTGCTCTAGAATTCCTTTCATCTATTGAGCTTCCCCCTGCAGAATTATCATCTTCCTGGACGGCGTCAGCAGCACCAATATGCAAATCAGACCCAACACCTAAGACATTTTGGTAAGTGGCAACCACCAGTTCCTGTCTTTGTAATTCACCAACAGTGCCATCATTCAAGCTGCCTGCCAGTTGTTGGCACTCCATGTGCTGTTCACATGGAAAGGCTGGCGTAGAAAGGACTGCTAGTTCCCCTTTAGAGCCACCAGGTAACAACTCAGCTTTTGGAGAACTGTCCATTTTATACAACATATCGTTGGAAGGCGTTTCTGTGGGTTCAGGCAACACCAGATGATGATACTCCTGTGCTTCTGCCGTTTCGACTGCCAGAAATGTAAGGTCCTTCTCAAGACTTATTTTTCCATTTTCATCGTTGCTGATTATTGCTTCAGCCAAACTCAGAGCCTCTTTGATTTCAGAATCAGAACTTTCTTTTGCCAATTCCCTCTGATTACTCAGGAGCTTATGATCAGCTCCGTTTCTTTCGGGATCAGGATGAGCATGAGTCATCTTAAAATCTGTGGGCAGAGACTGTAGCACAGCATCAGCGGTGTCTCTGTTCTGTGCCACTGGAATGCATTCCGTAACACCAGAGTTGCTTTCATCGCTGTCGCCTGCCATTCCACATAAACCACCTGACTGCTCATTTATGACAGATTCTTTAGCCTCCAGGCTTACCTCTTCATGAAGAGAGTCTGAAGTCGATGAATTAGAACCATCCGGCTTGCTCTCGCTTAAGGTTTCTTTGCTGAGACAACTTTCTCCCTCCCCTAGGTTTGTTAGGGCTTGCAGGCTGCTGTCTTGCACAGAGTCTCCTGAAGTTTTAGAAATACTTGGTAACAATGTCTTTGCTTTCCTCTCCAGCTCACAAAGTACCGGTTGGGGTTGGGCAGGAATACCTACAGCTGCTTTAATTTCATTTGCACATTGCTCTTGATGGCTGTTGCATTCATTTAATACAACTGGGTGTTCCTTCTTGGGATATACCACACCAAGCTCTTTTTCACCAAGACTTGTGGTTGTGTTACCATTATCATTTTTGAGTTCTGAGCTTGAAATGCATTGTTGCTTCCAGCAGACTGAGGCAAGGGCTTCTGGATTTTCTTCTTGTTCTGCTTGTGGAGATGGTATCAAAACCGCTGCGGTGTGTTGGACATCTTTGCTCAGAAGAGTATCTACGGATGTTTCACTGTCATGGCTCTTGGGAGGAGAATCATGCTCCATTATGCTTCTACTGTGTGAGTCTTCAGAACTCAGTTCCTGGTTACCAGTCTCCATAATGCTTGCTGAAATAATTGGGCTGCCTGAACAACCCTCTTCCGTACTTTGGTGCTTTCCTTCAGTCACTTGTTCCTGCTGAAGTGGCTGTGGGGAATCCAATTTGCTCTCAGTCTCCTGCACCGAAGCAGTGTCAGTTGCCTGGCCTTTCATTCCTGTCCTATCGTCCTCCTGTCTCATTTCATGACTTTCTTTGATATCCACAGCAGTGGTTAGTCCAGCAACAGGCACAGGTATGTCGCCAGCATCACAGCTGGTTGTCTGCTTTTCCCTTTCCAAAGGGGACACATCTTTCTGGATCTTTGTTTGTTCTGATGTGACATATTCAGTAATCCCTGCCCATTCATTTAAGCCCTGATGCTCAAGGCTGGCTGATTTCCCTTCCAATGCCAGACTGCCTCCAGAAGTTAGTTCATGCATAGCTTTGCTTTCAGTCTCCCATGCAGTGTTTTTAACTGTTGAGTGCTCCCAGGAGCTGTCTTGCTTATTCTGCTTAACTGTATTGTTCTCAGACTGTGCCAGAAGCAGACCATGCACATCAGCTAAACAAACCTTCTCAGCCATTTTACAGGCTGACGAGCTGCTTTCTGGAGTGAGGTTTAAAAAATCATAACTCTGTGGATGTTTTGCCCCTTGCAAATGTAGCCCTTCAATAGGCAAAAAGCTGTCGCTACCCTGTCTCTCAGATGTGGCTGTTTCCTCTGTCTTTGATCCTTGACTTAATTCAGGTGAATGAATTTCAGGTACATCCAGATTACATTCTGAACTCAAGGTTTTTTCCAATGCTTTGTCACTGGCATCACTTTTTAAAACGTTTAACAGTGGGCTCAAGGGATCGTCCCAGTTAACACCAGCCCTGCCCTGCCTTTTGTTAACATCAGCAGTTAGTGCTGTTGCCTGGAAACTGTTCACCTCTTCAGGTATAACAGGACTTGTTAAAACCAGACTTCCGTGACTTCTAACCCCTCCCAAAGAAACATCTGTGTTTTCTTCAGGTACTCTATTTTCTTTTGGTATGAGCTCAGGAAGCTCGCTCTCACTGCTAAAGTCTGTCGTTTTTCCCTCTTGGGAAATTGTTTGATCTACTTCAGAATGCTCCCTGATAATGTTTGCAAGATTTTCTGGGTCAAACACAGCAAGATTCTCCCCACTCTCACATTTAGCTTTCATTGTTGCCTTGGTGCCAGCATGTTCTGCTCTGTGCTGAGCTGCTTTTACTTCATCATATTCCTCGGGCAAAAAAGGCTCTGAAGTCACTAGAAAACCCACACAGTGGTCTTCTCGTCCAGTAGCAGACAGGGATGTAGGTTCTTTATCTGGGACTTCATTTTCAGACTGAAAATCCTTAGTGTCTTCTTTTGCTAAAGGTATCAGTGATAGATCTGGCGTGTTAACAGACAAATAGGGCACAAAAGGGCAGGACGCAGACTGCTCCTGGTTCTTCTTAGGGAACACTTGGCAGGGCTCACCCACTTTGCTTGCTGTTGCATCTTTATCACGTGCCTCACTAGGTGCAGTGAATGCAACAAAACTCATCTCAGGGAGCCCTTGGCGAGGCTCATCCACTTCGCTCCCTGCTGGATCTTTACTGCCTTCATCGATAGCAGCAGCGAATGCCACAAAATTCAATCCATCAGCAACTGCTCCATATTTTCCGATGTCTGAACCTCCTGTTGTGGGATAATTTGGGATTAAGGTTTCCTGTTCAATTAGCAGGCTGTCTGCACCATCTGTGTTCTGCCCACCTAGCTTCTTTACAGCTAGCTCCTCGTGACCCACTTCCCAAAATCCTGCCTTGCGGCTGGTCTCCTGCGCGATCATTTCATGTCCCCCTTCTTTGCTCTTGGGTAACGGGATGACATGCGTCTCCCTCGTGTCACTCATCTGTTTGCGCTGCTGTAGTGGTTCTAATCCACTTGAATTGCTTTGTGCAACGCTAGCCCCTGGCATCCAAGCAGCATCTGGAGGAAGACTGTGTTCCAAGCCAGAACTACCTGGATCTCCCTCATCCCGTTTGTCAAGAGTGGTAATAGTCTGGCCAGCTTCTGAGTCACAGTCCACAGGCATAGCAGAAGTAGCTGCAGTTTCTTTGTCATTCACCAAGCTTGGGCCAAACACCAGTGAAGGCAACCTGCCTTGGTCACCTGCAAGATTACTGGCAGCAGATTCCGTAGCACTTTCTGCCAAAGGCATCGAGACAGGCTGTCTTCGGTCTTTTGTTTCTTCAGGCCATTCCAAGAAATCAGACCCAGCTTGTTCTTCTTGTCCATGCAGGATGTTCTCTGCTGCTGTCACCTCTGTAGATGCTGCAAGGTTTGCCGTGGTTGATTCTTCAGCAGCACGGCTACAGAGACCTTCATTACTAAGGCTGCCAACAATGGAAATGTTATTCATTTTAAATGGGCAACAAAGCATGGAACAACAGAAAAGTAATTCACAACACATAAGTTTCAAGGCCATGCAAAACATGCACTGCAATGCTGACTTTCTGCTTTCATTAAGCAAGAGACCAAAGGCAAAAACTTTGTAGTTTTTGTAGAGAAAATCATTAGACAGAAACAGACTCCTTCAGCATTTTCTATCTCTCACATTCAGACTGTAGACTTGCTTTCTATGGATAATTTTTTAATTAAAAAATTAATAGTTGCACCCAGTTCCTTTCACTCCAGAACAGAGAATAATATAAAATAATAACATAAGTCCCAGGATGAATGCAGAATATGGAAAATGCAGCAGAGTATGATTGAATTTTTGATGAAAATGAACATATTGTTCCTGATTCGTAAAGGCTATGAGGTTCAGTTTTTAGTAGCACATGTCTAAATTAAGCAATCAAGGCTTTTATTGTATCCCACACTCTCCTGAGATTAAATGCCACTGAACTCTCTGGTACCTAGGCTTCAAGAGGTTCAAATATACCCCACCCACCCACCCTTTTTTTTCTGTGCCACATTTTGGAACTTTTGGGCCCCTTCTCAATCCTGCTTGGCTCTATGACTTGTCTGGTGCCAAAAAGGACATCTTCACCCATCACTGTTTCCATTACTGAATTGCCAGTCTCATGCCAAGACCCTCCCAAGCATCCTCTCTCACAAGCATTCCCAATCTGTTGCTGCTGTCTACATCTTCTCAGACTCCCTATCCTTGCTTTCTCATCTGCTATAACTGTACAGCTGATATTGTCCCAGTAATACACACTGACTCACTAGTTTCTACTGAATCTGAACTGGTTGTTCCCTTTTAAGAAATGTTCCCTAGATCAGTGGTCCCCAACCTTTTTATCACTGGGGACCGGTCAACGGTTGACAATTTTACTGAGGCCCAGGGGAGGGGGTAGTCCTTTGTGGAGGGACGTTGCCGCCTGAGCCCCTGCTCCGCTTGCTTTCCGCCAGTGCCCCTGACTTCCCGTCACCCACTGGGGAGCGCTGCCAGCAGCAGCTGCGCAGTGCCATGCCGAGGGGGAGCACCAGCCATGGTGGCCACCAGAGAGCACCAAAGGTGAGCCGGCAGCAGAGTGGCAGGGCAGCCCCTGAGGCAGCAGCCAGGGAGGAGGATGAGGAGGAGCCACGGCCCAGTACCAACTGATCCATGAACCGGTACAGGTCTCCAGACCGGGGATTGGGGACAGCTGCCCTAGATGATCAGCTGGGTACAGTTTATTACTCACAAACTGAATGCAGCCCATCAGCTGTGCATGGCAACACACCAGAAATACAAGAACCATCTAGGGTTGCCAAACTCCAGGCAGGACTTGGGGAACCCACAGAATTTTCAACTGATCTCCAAACTACACAGATAGGTCCCCTGGAGAAAAAGGCTGATTTGGAGGATGGTTGTTGCATGATGATGTGCCTCATGCCAAAGATAGACGTATATGTGGCTATTTTAATTCATGGAATGTGCAGATGTGGAGTCAATGCCATTGGTTTAAATCATCCCTCATTCCTGTATTCTTTTAAAATACTGTGTTGATTTTGTATACAAATAGGTATATATAATGGGAAAAAGATGTTATGGCAGAAGTGGAAAAAAGAGGGCCAGGAGACAAAATAATAGTAGCACTGCCAGCTATAGGGTTGGGAAATTCCTGGAGTGCTATGGGGTAGAGCCTGGGAATGGTAGATTTCAGGGAGGGGAAGGAGCTTAGCAGGGTATAATGCCATGGAGTCTATCCTCTAAAGCAGGGGTAGTCAACCTGTGGTCCTCCAGATGTCCATGGACTATAATTCCCATGAGCCCCTGCCAGCAAACACTGGCAGGGGCTCATGGGTATTGTAGTCCATGGACATCTGGAGGACCACAGGTTGACTACCACTGCTCTAAAGCAGCCATTTTCTCCAGGGAAACTGATTTTGGTCACCCAGAAATCAATTGCAATTCTGAGATTTCTCTAGGTCTCAGCTGGAGGTTGGGAACCCTACATGGTATCAATGAACTTTCCACTTACAAAGGAGAAATGAGAAAAACAGGAGGCAGAATCAACACACATGGTAAGTGCTCAGATCTCACACAATGTCTTTTCAACAAGAACTAGGAGAATGTGGGAGCCTCGCCACCTGATCTGTGTCCTTAGGGAAGACCACATAATACCAAGAACCAAAGTCTGACACTTCCTGATGGAATCTATTAATATTTTGATTGATGAGACTAGGAACTGAGTATAGTAATCTCTTTCAGAGGCTTTTTGGTTGCATTCAGATATGACAGTAAACTTTTGTTTGCCCTTGATAGGCATGGATTCAGAGTATTCCTGTATATGCATGCCTGCTCTGTCCTGCTTCCTGTCTCCCCTTCCATGTGGTATGTGATTGGCAGCTTTCTGGCTGAAAACCGTCAATTGATTTTGACAGCAAATACAAGGACCTGGTAAAATTAGTTTTGTTTATTCCCCATGAACTAGGCTTCTATGCTGCAGTTTAGTTCCAGTTGATGTTCCTTGTTTGCAAAGGGAAACTCATCTACAGTTTGAACAGGCACTTGCATTCAGATGTTACAACAAACTGAAGTTTGAGTCAAGGCTTCACAAACTAGGAAGTTTTCAGTTGCACTCTGTGTGAGGGGAAGGAGGCAGACAGAGAAGCACTGCAACAGTCTGTGTTCAGACACATAGAGATTTACCCTGACATTATATGCCTGTGCTTTTGCATGACTGTTTTCTCTGCAGGAACCAAACTCAAACAATAGGACAGCAGGAGTTCTCACATTAGCAGATGGGTTAGTAATATTTTGTGGACAAGCAGTTTTTACTTACAAGTTTGTATTGTCCATTGGTTTCTAACCAGATAGATCAAAAAGCCATTTGTTACCAAACTGAAGAGCAAACAATTGAGAGCAGAGAGTCTAAGCCCTAAGTAGTTCACATTGTTAATTTTGAGTATCTCTAAGGCTCTAATTGTAATCACTGCAAAAAAATCCCTTGCATGGAATTAGCCTTCGTTTGGCACATTATTTTTGGTAAGATTTCAGTCAAAACCTTTGGATGCCCTGTGGATGGGAAGGTGTGCATTTTTGCAGGTTCTGTCTACATCAGTATCATTTCTTTCCCCATACACTGGCAGGCTTTTAAAATTTAAATGGACACTTAATAGATCACTATAATAATGTTATGACTATCAGTTGCCATTATCTACTAGTTCCTGACTTTAATTTTTGTAGAAGTAACAATACGTACATTTCTAGCACTTTTTATTACAGAGTTATAAGGGAGAATGTACAGTATGCACCTTTCTCCTTATAACTTCATAATGAAAAGAACTAATGCTAGGAAAATAGCAATCGTTCCTGGCAATAGATTGCTATACTATTTTTCAAAGCTAGCAATGCCTGGTGTTTTTTTTAAAGCCCATTGTGAAGGGAGCAGATTATAATTTTAGGGGGCCAGGCAAGGAAAGTGCATGGAAACTACCATCTGAACGTTCACTGCAACTGGAAATGCACCTGAGCCCTTGAGTGAAGGGGCCTTTGCCGCTGAGCGGGGGAAGTGCCGTGGAGGACACGGGAGCCCACATGTGACTGCATGTCCCACCGGGCAGTGCGGAGCAGCATGGCAATGCCACAGCACAAGGCACCATGAGGCAATTAGATGTGGGGAAAGCCAGGTGCCTTATATGGGCAGCCTGAATTCACTCGCCCTCTTTCCCCCCCTCGGCAGTTGAAGCAGCAAAACCCCCATGCAAGGCAAATGCTTCCATATTCATATCTAGGTCGGCCAGGGAGGGAGCTGAGGAATTCCTATTTCCATGCCTCACTCCCTACTACTGGTTACCTGGCCAGCAGGGGCAAGACCTCAAGTACAATGCCAGTGAAATGGTGACAACACTTCCTATGTGTACCATAGAGATGTCATCATGTCAGTAATGTCATGGTGATGCTTTGGTATTTAGGCAAAAACTCTATGGTAGAAATTAGTTTTGCCATAGAGTTTTGCCCAAATACCAGAGCATCACCATGACATCATGATATAGCTTGGGCTTCCCTCCCACTCCTGGAAAATCCTCCACCCAACCCCTGCTGCTTGCCATATTAGCAATGCCTAGCCACATCAGCAATGAGAGCTACATGTAGATACTACGTGTGGAAGTAGCCTAGGGGTGGTAACATTTTCTAGAATACAAGTTCATAACCCGTCTGGTCCTGTGCTGATAATAATTTGATAGAGCTACATTAGCAAGCTAGTTTCCAAGGGGAGATTTTCATTGGGGAAGGAGTGAACTCTGTGCTAAGTGGTTTTAGCCTCATACGTTAATTGCAGCACACTTAATACCTCTTCATACTCCCTTTGTACATTGGTTTATCTTACTCATAAAAATTAAATGAGAAAGATGTAGGAGGGAAGTTTCATAGCTTCAGTCTGATGCTGCCAACAGCTACTATCCTGGACACCCACACAGAACTGGTGGTTATGGTGGTTACTGGTTCTGCCTCAGTTAATTTGGCTTAATTTTTTAATGCTTCAGTATATTAAGATTAATTTGAAGCAATGGAATTGTGCCTGTAGCAGTGTTCCACTATTACACCATCTCCCCAAATATGAAACAGAAGAAAGCAATAGTCTCACTGTCTACTCTGGCTATGATCCAGAAAACTGCAAAATGACAGGATCCCACCGACAACTACAGAAAAATAACCTCAAGCAAAAACTGTTCCATAGCAGAGACTCAGAAATTCCAGGTTGCTGGATGGCAGCCAACAGTTTAATGTGTTGAACAGCAAAACATAGAGTTGTACCCAAGACCGATATTGAAAATATTACTTGTATAATAATAATAATAAATTCTGACATGGCTAAAATGATTTACATTTATCACTCATGTAAAATTACCAAAGAAAAATGTAACTTGTTTGTAGGGAAAAAATTATTGTCTTCAATTTCTGGTGACACTGGAGGGACATTGGAGGCAGGGGGGGGGGGAGGAAGGCCTGCAGTAATACATTTGGTCAGCTATTTCAAAACAGTGTGTAAAGTCTCTTCACCTGTGGAGCTCTCCTGGCTGGGTACAATTCTCCTTTGGACCTCTAGTTCACTTTGCTTTCCATTTCAGACTGTTCTTCTGGACTGCCTTCCTTGCCTTTTCTTTCCCCTCTTTTGAATTTTCTTTCCTTACTTTCCTCTCTGCTTCTCTAGGCCTGCCTCCTCCATTATCTTCTAACTTCCCTTTCCCCAGGTCCTTAACCTTGCCACACCCCCTTTTATAGCATCTCAACAGTTCATTCTAATGCAGCTGCAAGCCCTTCAGCCTGTCTTACTCTGCCCTGACATTAAAGCAACCCAGTCAAACACTTACTGCTTTCTCATGTTGAATATACTCAGTTTGTTACAATACCTTTTTCTCAGAGCTGCTTCAAATTATATGTGATTGCCTCAACAGAAAGTGTTTCAGCACAGTGAATAGATTCAAGTGGGTAGCCATGTTAGTCTGAAGCAGCACAAACAAAACAAAATCAGAGTCCAGTGGAACCTTTAAGACCGACAAAGATTTATTCAAGGTGTGAGCTTTCAAGTGGTTGTGATTTTGTTTTGCAGTGCAGGGAATATTAGGACACTGAAGCAGCTTTCAGCTGTGCTACTTGAAACTCGGATTTAAACAGGTCTTTGAAGATGAATAAGATTAGCTCTGATCAGACTGTGGCCATGGGAAACATGGGTTTCTAGAGAAAGTACGCCAATAATGCTATTTGCAAGAAGTCTATAGGGTACCACAGCATTACATCCAATTTGCTAGATTTGTAGTTCACAAAGACATATCAGAAATAAAACTGTCAAAGCCAGTGATCCACGGCTCACACCCTACTATTTACTGCCGGGTTCGAGGGGTCTGATTGGCTGGTTTGGCCAATCATGTGGTTGTATGTGGATGCCGTGACACAGTTTACTAATGTAACAGGATTAACTTTTGCTTATATATTCCTACTGTTATGATGGTCAGTTCTTAGTCTAACGAAGTGTGCTTTCACTCGAAAACTCATGCCTTAAATAAATCTTTGTTGGTCTTAAGGGTGCTACTGGACTCTGAATTTATTGTGCTACTTCAGACCAACACGGCTACTCATTTGAATCTATCCTGCAGTAGCTGCTCATTGGTCAGTTTCAGAAGGGGTGAAATTGTAAGGAGAGATTCTTAAAGCTTCTTTCACTTCTGGTTTTCCATCTTAGTAGGTTTTTCCATTTTCATCTTGTCTAAGCTACTTAAGCATTAAAAATATATATATTCTAAGCTCCGTTAAGTCTAGTGACAATCAGGGTTCAGCATTAGTGCCAGAACTATAGAGAAGCCTTTCATGTGATTTTTTTTTTTTTTATAAACGCTCCCAAGGGCTACTGTCTGCCATCTCCCCTTCTCCTCCCATCTGGTCAATTTCTTTAAAAAAAAATTAAGGCAATTCAGTACAATTGGATTCCTGTTACATGTCTTTAAAAGCCCGCCAAAGAAACCTTCATATACTGTTTATCACCTTTAGACACCAACCTAAGTTGTATAGTTCAATTAGTAAGATGTTTGCATGAATATCATGTGATGAGTTTAAAGCTAGCTGAGGGCATTTAGTTTTTCCTCACACAGAATTTGCCATGCCAATTCAGTTTACATTCTTTGCCTTTGAAAACCTCATGTTTTAAAAGAATGACTGTACCACATTTTCTTTTCACGCTGTTCTTTCTGGTCTGCTGCTAGACTGAGGGCTGTTTTTTTCAGAATCGTTTTAGGCTGCTGAATGTTTTATACATTTTACACACCTAGCTTACTTTGAAGCTAAAGTCTTCATATTTGTTAATTAATGTAGTTTGCACTTATTGAACCAAGATCGACAACACAACAGTTATACAATTAGCATCATCAATTCAAGCAGTCGAGCTTCAGAAACATGCAGAACCAGCCTAAGCTATTCTGTTATTCAGAACTCAAACCCAATAAACAGCACAAAATGATGTGTAGTCTTAAAAAGCTGAAATAAGCTTACTTTTCTACAGCTGCATTTTCATAGGAGCCAGAAGCAAGCATTATTGATATCTTTGATTCAGCCAGAATGAACAAATGTGTTTCCTCATGCCAACTCCAAAAGGCCACAACTGGTCTTTAGTACAGGGTTGCTCACATTGGCATTCTGTACCTGCTTATGACTGGGATATGGGACCCTGAGTCTGCCTTGACATCCAGCCCAACAAGAAGAAGATTGTTTGGGGTAGTAACCTGGAGGGGCTTGCTCTCATTCCAGTCAGACACCATAGGCCAGTTCCCACTGTTAGGAAAGGTACAGGAAAAGAGAAACACATACACATGCACTCATCTTCAGAGAGTAATCAATTGGCATGCAGCAGATGGCTCTCAGAATATTACCACTTATCATATTTGTGTTGCAGTAATTTAGATGCAAGACTAACAGAATGCTAACTATCACCTAGCAGAAGAGATTAATACAGTTAAAGACACAATAAATGGTAAGCATATTAAAACACTGCTAGAAGTTATGATTTGCATCCACCCAATTTTTTTGTGACAAAGCCAGAAAGAGCAATCCATTCTGACCAGTGAGAATGCTGTACAAGGTTTTAGAGGAATGGGGCCTGCATACAAAGGGAATCAGGCAAGAGTGAATGGAGAAGAAGTTAGGATTCAATCCTATAAGTCTTTTACCTTTTACTACCACTTAATATAAAGCCTTCTACTGGAAAGAATGTGCTGCACAGAAGCCATACACCAGAATAACTCTGTGGATGCAGTGAGTGGTACATTACAAAACATACTGGCCAGAGGTTACAACTGCACATTGCTGGTGGATGCAAATAACAGTCCAGGATGGGCTAATTAAGGGGCCAACCTTATTCAATTTTATATCAATTATATATGGATTCTGCAGTGCCCACAGGCTAACCCATCCCAATCCTTATCACAGTCTGAGCATTTGTGGGATACAGAAGAGTCTGGCCCCACTGTTTGTGCACCATGGCTCTCAGCATAGAGTCATTAAGTAAGGTTACCAACCCCCAGATTGGGCCTGGGGATCTCCTCAGAAATTACAACTGAACTCCAAGCAACAGAGACCAGTTCCCCTAGAGAAAATGGCTGCTTTGAAGGGTAATTTTAGGGCATTATACCCTGTTAGATCTCTCCCTCCCCAAACCTTCCACTCCCCAGTCTCCATCCCCAAAACTCCCCAGGTTCCAGGACATTCACAACCTGGGCCTTGCAAACCTACCATAAAGTATACTTCTTGCCAAGTCTTTTTTAGTGCCTGGGGATGGAGGGTGTCACATCCTCCCCCTCTAGTTGTAAGATTTATGTGTTGAAAATAATGGCATCCCTCAAAGGCACAAGGTTCCTAGTCTGAGGTTTGCCTCTTCACCCTACAAACATGCCCCAGGGTGCTCACCTAAGCATTACTGTGCACAATACAAAAAGCTTTTACTGCACATTTCTATGGACACCCACCATGTGATAGAGCCTGGCAAATCTGTTTCAGATAACTTTCAGGGCAGAAAATGTTTAAAAGGAACAACAACACAGTTTAAGGCCAATTGTATAGAGGATGGTTGGGGGACCCTAGAGACTGAAACTGCATATTATATTATGATACATTCTGTGGTACATTTCATTTTTTACATAATGCAGCCCATGAAGATTCTAGATGAAATGGAAAGCTGGCATACAAAGAAAGACTCTCTTTACACTTTCTCCTCATCTCATCTCAAATACCCATTGTATGCCCTTATCCCTTTGGGAAAACAACAGGAGCAGTTAGGGTGTGGGAAATGGCACAAAGTGACAGGGTTAAAAAGCCCATCTTGCTGTCACCAGTTTTCCACTCCAGATGGATGCCTGAGTGTATTAAAAGAGAAAAAACACCCCTGCCCCAAGAACAGAATGTAGAGCCTTTAATTAGTAGCCAAGCTGGGATAAGTTCCAATGTTACACTGAAGCTATTAGAAAACATTAATGGCACCCCTGAGATGAATACCGCATACATGAGGACATGGCGCTTGGTTTTAGTCCAGAACAATCACATTCTAGTGCTCTCATTCACAAAAGAGATTAGAAGAACTCTTACTTCATCATGAGCCTACATTGAAACAGTATTTGAAAAACTGCCCCTTCCCTCAACTAGCTGCAATAACCAAGCGGTTAGTGAAGTAGTAAAAGATTTTCTGTTTGCACTGGCAAGTGTTATTGTAGCGGGAATATCTCGGGAGAACATTGGATGCATTCTGTCATTAGCAGTTTGTAAAAACATTCCGTTTCCTACCTTGGATCTTGTGCAGCAATGGCAGAGAAGTCATCTGGCAGAACTGATGAAATAGCAGAATCTATAGGTGAGGGATCCAAGATGTCTTGTCCACTACCTCTGTTTGCACCCCTTTTCCTCTGTTTTTTCTTTTTTATTTCTCTCTCATTACCAGTTGGCGGGTTTGATTCTGGAACAGAAACTGGAGGAGGATCCTAGGAAGGCGAAAAAGGATAATGGTATCGTTAAAGGTAAAGGTAAAGGTATCCCCTGTGCAAGCACTGAGTCATGGCTGACCCTTGGGGTGACGCCCTCCAGCGTTTTCATGGCAGACTCAATACGGGGTGGTTTGCCAGTGCCTTCCCCAGTCATTACCGTTTACCCCCCAGCAAACTGGGTACTCATTTTACCGACCTCGGAAGGATGGAAGGCTGAGTCAACCTTGAGCCGGCTGCTGGGATTGAACTCCCAACCTCATGGGCAAAGCTTTCAGATGGCTGCTTTACCACTCTGCGCCACAATCGTTAAAGTGGGGTAATAGTTAAGAGAGCTAAACTGGGGTGGTAGTCATACGGTACTATGTGTGGGGGATTGCATGCCACCTTAAATCATGTCTTTTTTGCATTTATGCAGTAAGCTGTAATTTTCACCCAAAGTACAATGAACTCTTCCTTCAACCTCTTTCTCGAGACATATTTTTCCAACCTCTGGCATAACTCCTTACTTTCTCTTCTTTTGAAAACTAAGCATAGCCATTACCCAAATATAAAAAGGTAAAGGTATCCCCTGTGCAAGTACCAGGTCATGCCTGACCCTTGGGGTGACGCCCTCTAGCGTTTTCATGGCAGACTCAGTATGGGGTGGTTTGCCAGGGCCTTCCCCAGTCATTACCGATTACCCCCCAGCAAGCTGGGTACTCATTTTACCGACTTCAGAAGGATGGAAGGCTGAGTCAACCTTGAGCCGGCTGCTGGGATTGAATTCCCAGCCTCATGGGCAGAGCTTCAGACTGCATGTCTGCTGCCTTACCACTCTGCGCCACAAGAGGTTCTAACACAAATATATTCCTCCTCTATTCAACACAACTTGTAGTTTCCTTTGTTGTCTTAATGGCCTCAGATTTCAGGTTGTAATCTCGTCAGATGGTAGTATTATATGACTTCATGTTTCATGTATAGAAGATGAAAGAAGATAGATTGATTGATAGACACACAGATCAATAGAAGATCTGAGCCCCAGGCAGGACAAGCAATTGGTCCCAGCCAGGTGGACACCCTGCCCTTTGTCCCGGCAATGACCCCATCAGCATTCACACCTCCATCTAGCCCAGTCAGCTTGCCAGAGTGCAGAAGACAGCACCAGCAAGTAAATTTGACAGCATGTCACCACAGCACCTGGCTGATGGTGCATTGTCAATGCAGATGGGCCCTAGGTGCAGGCACTTCAGGGGATGACATCTGAGGCTGCAGGTGTGGCCATTTAAGGTAAAGGTAAAGGTATCCCCTCTGCAAGCACCGAGTCATGTCTGACCCTTGGGGTGATGCCCTCCAGCGTTTTCATGGCAGACTCAATACGGGGTGGTTTGCCAGTGCCTTCCTCAGTCATTACCGTTTACCCCCCAGCAAGCTGGGTACTCATTTTACCGACCTCGGAAGGATGGAAGGCTGAGTCAACGTTGAGCCGGCTGCTGGGATTGAACTCCCAGCCTCATGGGCAAAGCTTTCAGACAGCTGCCTTACCACTCTGCGCCACAAGAGGCTCTTAAAAAGATTTTCTGTTTGCACAAGTGGCCATTTAGCAGACTGCAATTCAGTGGAGTGGTGACTATGCTTCCTTGTGGGTGCAATCTGAGCATCAACCCCACCCATTGCCTTGCTCTCAGTTCCCACCTTGACCTTGCTTCAGGAAAGCTCTGCCTGACTGTCTACTGGTTCCTGACTCCTGTCTCAGCTTCTGGACTTTGGCTCTTTCTACTCAGACTTCTGACTTGGCTCTGGACCTCAGCTTGTTCTTTGGCTTCTCTCTGAACTACTGATTCAGCTCCCAACCTTGGCTCTCTCCACAACCACACTTCCACCTTGCCCCTGGACCCAGGCCTGTTTGGCTGGTGATTAGAACTCAGCCTGGACTTTGACTCTGCTTTCGGTATGTAATTTGAGAGAACCAGATTCAAATCCCCACCCTGCCATGGAAGTTTGCTGCATGACCACAGACCAAATATGCATTCTTAGGCTGACCTGCTTCACAGGGTTGTTGTGAGGATAAAATGGAGAACATCAACAACTTTGGGTCCACATTAGGGAATACGGTTGAGTATAAAAGAAAATAATACGTAGAAGTAGAGCCTACAGTTGATCCTTGGGGCTTGTATTGGTGATGGCCTTAAGCCCAGTAGTTCATCCCTCCCTTAGTCCTGCCCTCTCCAGTAGGGTTGCCAGGTGGTGACTAGAGATCCTAAGATTAGAATTTATCTCCAGGCAACAGAGGTAAATTTACCTGGAAAAGAATGGCTACTTTGTAAGGTGGATTCCATGGCATTATGCCCCACTGAAATAACTCCCTTCCCCAAACCCTGCCCTCCTCAGGCTCCTCCTCCCAAATCTACGAGTATTTCTAACCTGAAGCTGGCAACCTTATATTCCAGGCTCCACTTCCAAGTCACCAGGAATTTCCCAACCTGACATTTGCGACCCTAGGCTGAATTATACTCAACTCATTGAATTCAATAAATGAATTCATTTATTTATGACTCTGCTCTTTTCGTCATCACAGAAATTCAATGGAAGTTTTGTTTCCCCAAGGAACCTTTAAAAATATATATTATTATATCACATGTGTGTAAAAGGTTTTAAATTGGAGAAGACCATTAACACTGCTTTCCTACCTTGTGCCTAAGTTTTAAACTAGTCTGTGACAACAAAGGTTAAATTCACATTTATTTTTAGTATACAAATGTTCAGGAACAAATAGGCTAGCACTCCCCCCCCACACACACACACACACACTGCAACAGGGAGAAAAAAGCAGGACACCATGGAGAACATTACAAAACTCTAATTGAAGAAAGATGAAAAGCACCTCCCAGCTTCCCGCTTTTAAAGACTGATAAATGAATTGAGAGCATTAATGCTACAGAACAATTAAGCTAATCAATATATAATTTCCAAACAATTTTCTTAAACAGAACAATTAAGCTAACCGACATATAATTTCCAAACAATTTTCTTAAAACAGCCAGCAATATAGCAAATAAAGAGGACCCATCCTAGCACCAAAAAGAATAAAGCACGGCTTTCAAAAGGTTTACCCATCAGCTTGTACATGAGATTATTATGCATGCGGCCCTTTCTAAATTAAGTTTTCAACTGTTGTTTGTTAAAGCCCTAGCAACCGTATTAGAGAACTGAGCTGCAAATATTCCCAGTAGAAGTCTGAATTCACTTGGTTGAATATCAAGCATGAAGCATCCCTTAAAAATAGAAAGGATTTTGATCTCAGAAGCTGCATTTATAAAGCCTGAAGGGGCGTGTGGGGAAATGAACAAACATCCTCGACTGAATTAAAGTTAATCCAGTTACTCTCTCCCATCTTCCTCCTGTGGTCCTTTCCTCATCAAACTCTTAACCTTTTATGGCATTTGTTGCAACATGCCATCCTTCTGTGCCTGGCTGAAAGTCAGCTTTGAAGAGTTACCCGAAGTTTCCATTCCTAATAACTCGGTGCTTACAGGGAGACGGAGTGCTGGAATAAATCTTTGTAAATCAGACAAGAAAACTGTTCTTCTTACCTTTTATTGGCATCACCAGCTCCCAGTGAGCTTTTCTGATGTACATACACAAATGCATCCCGCCCCTTCCTCCCCCCTAAAGCTGCAGCCTGTTAGAATCATCAGTGAACTCCTCCAAGGCAGCCACTTCCTCCATAAGGAGCTTAGGAAGAACCTATCTGACTGCAGGTGAACGCTGGGAAATAGACCAAAGGTCATCCCCATGGCGTCAAGAGGAATCAGATTTCAGAAACAACTGCCAAACTAGCCAGAGAGACAGAGAGGATGAACACGTGCTAGCTGTTCAAGGCAAGAGAGAGAAGGCTGCACAGCACTTTAATTCCACACATAAAACTTGGTAGACTTAATTGTGCACATAAGCATCTGGATAAGAAAAGCAAAAGGGTTTAATTGTATTTGACTGAAGCGGTCAATGCAAATGAATGCCAAACATTTTAAATCAGTTGTATGGATCTTCCTTGTAACAAATGTAGTCCGCTTTCTAACTTTGATCTTGTTGTAGATTTCATATACTTACCTACTCAAAACAGTGATATGTGCCAAGTGATCCTAAGCATATATATTCATAAGAGCAGGCCAAGGTTAATAGGATATATTTAAAATTAGGGTTGCCAGCTCTGGGTTCAGAAATGTCTGGAGATTTGGGAGGAGGGGCGGAGTCTGAGGAAGGCAGGGTTTGGGGAGGGGAGAGACCTCAGGGGGGGAATAGGGCCACACAGTCCCTCTTCCAAAGCAACCATTTTCTCTAGGTGAACTGATCTGTTTTGCTTAGAGATAAACTGGAATCTCAGGATATCTCCAGCCAACACGTGAAGGGGGGGGAGGATTGGCAACAGCAGAGGATGGGGGAATAAATCCAAGAGGCAAATCTTTGCTGAGAGAAGTTAGGGCTTCTGGAGTGCAGTTGCTTTAAGACAAGCCTTGCAACCAGGAAGTCTTTGAACTGATACCCTGGCCAATCAGGGAAGACTGCTTTGCTACGAGGCACGGAGAAGGAAGTTAATTCACAAAAAGCAGAAATCTGCACACTTACTGATGGTAATTTTTCAAATATCAAGGCTTATATCCACTTCTGGATATGGCAGGGGAAAAGTAGGGTCACTCCAGATCAATCATGCATGTTGCAGAGGGAAAATTTAAAGCGCCCAACATCAAAATGGAAATCGAATTCAGTGTGGAAGGGATTTATTCGAGCTGGGAGTGGGTAGAAAGACCCGTGCAGACTACATCTGTCTTCCTCCCTTGCAAAATGGATTGTTCAGAAGAGCCTGTTTCTTTAGTAAGGGACTGGCAAGAGTTGAGGAGGAGCATCTGATTCCCTCTACCCCACTATTTCTTTTTTTTTTCTTGCCTAAAAACCCCCATAGCAATCTCCCCTGCCCTGCTTCCTTCTCTCCTTCCCACTCACCAGCCATTCAACCTGCTTCTAAAATAGCCTTCTTCTTGTCGTATTCTGCTTAGTTACAAATATAAATAGGCATTATGAAGTATGTGAAAAAACACACAGGCAGGTAGTTCTGAACCCAAATTATTACTATTATATTATATACTAAAAAAAAACAGAAAATAAAACTCCCAGATTGGATCTCCTCAGCAGGGCAACATGTAATTAACTCCTGCTGAAGTCTCAGAAACCAAATCTAGAAATAGGAAAAAGCTTTCAGTTGTAAGAGCTAGTATGTTTGCATAGTTCAAAGTCCATTCTATCATGAACCTTTCTGATGTCCTACAGACATCACCCCACCCAAGCCAGTACAACATATCGCTAAGAGCTTGTTTTTAGTTCCTTTGTATAACTTCAGTGGATCCACCAAGTTGTGAATTTTGTTCTAGCCCACATTACTTGGAAAACTAAAATATGAAATGTGAGTTTTTAAAAGTGTAAACTTCTGTATTTTCTGTTTCAAGCTATGGTTAGGTAACATAGTTCTGGTAACAAGCTATGGTTCTGGTGACAGAAGAATGATAACAGAAGAATTAATTATTAGCAGGGGTGGCCATTTAGCTTTCAGGGAGATTTCCCAGTGGACTACTGCCTAAGAGGTCTGCTGCCGGCCATGAGAAAGCAAAGCTGAGCTACAAGGACCACTTGACTCAGAGCTGGCCTCAGCAACAGCAGTCGGTGTCTGGTCGTCCCCTTTGTTTCTTCTGCACTGCTTCCAGTTGGGAGGTGATGTAGTGGGTGAACTATGCCCATGGTTGGCCTCACTGAGATGAGTGACACTTCAGGGCTGGTTTGTAGCTCCACAGAGGCTGTTTAGTCTGTCTTGCCGTAGAGCCATTTGTACTTCCCAGTCCACTCTAGACTGCCAATTGCACTGCTATATTTGTTTTCATAAGAAAGAGACACAAACCTAGTGTGCAGTAAACTAAAAGAACAGGGCATATTTCTAGAAGCTTAGAAGGTCACTGAAACTCTGGCTTAGTTCTTCAACAGATAATATCTTCAAAAAACCACCTCAGCTGCAGAAGGTAAGGTTGCCAGACTCCCCTCTACCCAGCCACAGGCAGGGGATGCAAGAGTAGGGCTGCCATATCCAGATTGGGAAAGTCCTGGAGATTTGGGGATGGAGCCTGGGGAGGACAGGGAGCTCAGGAGGGTGTAGTGCCATAGAATCTACCCTGAAAAGTAGCCATTTTCTGCAGGGGAACTTCTCTGTGAATGAGTTGTAATTCTCTGAAGATGAGTTGTAATTCCAGGGGATCTCCAGGTCCCACCTAGAGGCTGGCATCCCTAGCAGAAGGTGACTTGTGAGAAGCAAACAAAATAAACCCCAAACAAAACTCTGCTATTAAAAAAAACAGCAAGGAAAAACACTAGGACAGAACACATTTTCCTGATATCCTAATTTTGTATTTGAAGGATTTCAAATGAATTCATGGGTCCTGATCTGGATTACCAATTTCATAAGATCTCAGAAGCTGAGCAGGGCTGGCCAAGGTTATTGTTTATATGAGAGATCACCAAGGAATTCCAGGCACACTATGAAGAGGAAGGCAATGGCAAGGTTGCAGTATCCTCGTATGCTGCCACCAGCCATGAGGACAAGTTCAGGAGTAGAACTGTCCATTTCTGTTTTAAAGTAGTCTGGTATTTTAAAAACACACACAGAGAAACAAGCAATTTTCATGGGGAGGAGGAGAAGAACTTAAAGGCATGATCTCTTACGTATAGTATTTTCTGTTGTGAAGGTAATGCTTACTGACTGCACAGCAAGTTGCCAGCAGTGTTATGGAAATGTGGTGTCCAGGGCTTCAGACATGACATGAGTGTCTAGGAAAGCAAAGGGCCCTGGGATGAGATTATGCAAATTGCCCTGAATATTCCTAGCTCTCTGCACCGTCCAGGACCTCCTCCTATTCATCACTCCTCCTTCTGGTCCTCCTGCACCTCCTGCACCTTGCATAACTGTACAAGGAAAATAAGACAATCTTTGTAGGCCCCAGGTCAAATGTACTCACTGTCATAGATGATGTGAGCAGTTTTTAATGAAGGAAACTTTTGGTAGTGACACAGAGACTATGGAATGCCCTTCCTATTACTGTTCACATGGCAGTGTATATTTTTGGGAGCCAGACTTATTTTTTTAATCCAGTCCTTGAGTTTGATTGTCTGTGGGCTTCTGCTCTGCATGATTGATCTAGTTCATCATTGTGGCTGGATATTGTATTGTTCTATTTTTTAGGTTTTAATCCTAAAAAATAAATTCCTGAGAGTTACTGCCAAGTCCATCTTTTTAAAGGCCCTTCTTCCAAAAAAATGGGATCATGTTGTTAAAAATATTGTGCTTGTAGTGGATGCCACCTTCAAAGCGTACATGGAGAACAGGGATAACATTTCTTCTGATACAAACACATCAAACAAACAAGCTGCCCATTTGGATTGGTGCACCAGAATCACCTCTTGGTTTAACTGGATTATAGTCATGCTCATCTGCATGATGAATTGTAAGGGTTTGACTGGTATTCCTGGATCAGATCCATTTTGCATTTGGATCATAGATTACCTCTCTTGGAATTTATTCCTAACAGAAATCAAAACTGTAGTGCCTAACATAGATACATAGACTAACCTTGAACTGGCATGATATCTGAAAATTTAGTAGGCCCTGAAAACATTCCATTATTTTTTTCCTTCCTTTGTAGCTGGAATTCCCTGGAACTTCATGGGAGCTCCCCAAGGGCTCCCTGGCCTTTCCCCTATATCCTATTTTACTGACTTGGCCACACTTCCAGCCCAGTTCTAGGAGACCTCGAAGCCTGACAAATATTTCAGGAGCTCCTCCATGGTCAAAAGATTGGAAAGACTGCATTTTCATCTGCCTTTCTTGCTGAGACTCAAAGAGAATCACCATTAAAATAAAAAAAAAAAACAGTCAAAAATTATTTTGGAAGCAACATCACACTCACCTGATTTTCTGGGCTGCTATTTTCATTCCCCATTTTGAAGCCAAGATGTCAGGATCACTCATATGTTGAGAAAAGATGCTGGAAGAAACAACAACCATCAGATGACAGTGTAAACTCCGTGGGAAAACAGTTTCCAAAAAGAAAATTCAGCATCATCCCACTACCTCAGCTGTATTCCATTTTTTTTTTTTTGCTGACTCTTGTAGCAGCATTCCCTACATGCATGTCATGTATATATGACTGGTATCAATTAAGTTATCGCAATTAATGGCAAACAACAGTTTCCACACTGATGTTGATCATCATCCCCAAAGCTCTCACTGCCACTCTTCTGGCCACAGCAACATGGCAGCTAAAACTGAAAGATTCTTATTATCCCCTCCCCAGCTATAGGCGTTTCAGTACAAGTAGAAGTATCCCATGCAAAGCAGATTTGGTAGTGGAGAGAGAAAGAAGTTAGTTCTGACTCACAAGCTACCGAGACGGCCACCAAACAGCAAATATTCTTGTAGAAGAAGAAGAGTTGTTTTTTATATTCTGCTTTTCTCTACTAGGAGTATCAAAGCAGCACATAATCACCTTCCCTTTTCTCTCCCCACAACAGACACCCTGTGAGATGGGAGAGGCTGAGAGAGCCCTGATATCACTGCTCGGTTAGAAAAGCTTTATCAGTGCTGTGGTGAGCCCAAGGTCACTCAGCTGGCTGTGTGTGGGGGAGCACAGAATCAAACCTGGCTCACCAGATTAGAAGCTGCCACTCTTAACCACTATACCAAGCTGGCTGTAATAAAAGTGACAACAGTGAGTTTACTGTTGTAAAAGTAATTATGGAGAAAGCCCATTATAACCAATTCTTCATTTAATTGGCCTATAATACTTGTTCTTCAGATTGTTTCATAACATACTGATGTCTCTCTTGCCCACCAGATTGAAATTTATTATGGTAAAGTATTTCCACCTAATCTGGAGAGCCAGGCTTGATTCCCCTAACCTTGGCTTAGTCACAGTCCTGATAGTGCTATTCTCACAGAGCAGCCCTATCAGAGCTCTCTCAGCCCCACCTACTTCACAGGGTTTCTGTTGTGGGAAGAGGAAGGGAAGGCAATTGTAAGTTGCTTTGAGACTCCATCTGGTAGTGAGACATGAGATGCACTGACTCCATCCAGAAAACTATAGGCATCATTTTGCAAATCCAACGCAAGACTTTTAATGATAGGATGTTTTGGAGTTCATTAATTTATAGGGTTGCCATAAGTCAGAAGTGGCTTGGTGATACTTAACGCACATACATCACTTAGTAACATTACCAGTAATTAGGGACAGCGAGAGAGCATGTTTATTCACATTTCAGACATTATTAATTATAGTGGCACACTGGAAGCTTATACTTTATGGAATCTTTTCCTCTAGAAAGCCTTTAAATCGAATTTTATTAAATCACAGACTAGAGTGCAATATTGTGAAACAACAGTCCGTGAAAGGATGTAAATAATAAAATATTTTCTCTGCATAACTGTAAGAGCTCCTGTGGCTTCCATACGCTGAGCTCATTATGCATGCAGGTAGGACAGGGGTAGGCAAAAGGATGATTTCATTCAGGCTCTGCTGGATCAGTGAGCCGGGATGTGTATTTGTGTTTGCTGAGATGGCTTAAGCACAACATTCCATCCCTAATTTCTCCCCCCCCCCCCTTTCATTTTTGTATGGTCTCTAATACCTACAGCGTTTTCTGTGCAACTGGTAATTTAGGATAAACTACATTGATGAGATCCTGGTCTGAGAATTGTCAGTATCTGAAAATCGTACTGTTTCTCAGAAAGCAAAGAAATTGGAAGTGGTGGTCACTTGATTTCTTGTTTTATTGAAAGCAATTCCGATAAAGAAGACAGGCCACAAACACCCACCTAGGAAATCTTGCTAAATTGAGCATCATTGCCTCATGTGACATAACAACTAGTGTTGTTGGAGAGGTTCAAGTCTTAGCTCAACCACACTGGATGACTGGGAGGCTAGAATATGGCACAGAGACTGACATTAGGTAAAGGTATTCCCTGTGCAAGCACCGGGTCATGTCTGACCCTTGGGGTGACGCCCTCCAGCGTTTTCATGGCAGACTCAATGCAGGGTCGTTTCCCAGTGCCTTCCCCAGTCATTACCATTTACCCCCCAGCAAGCTGGGTACTCATTTTACCGACCTTGGAAGGATGGAAGGCTGAGTCAACCTTGAGCCAGCTGCTGGGATTGAACTCCTAGCCTCATGGGCAAAGCTTTCAGATGGCTGCCTTACCACTCTGCGCCACAAGAGGCTATTTTACATGTCTTTAAATTCACCAATGCAGAGGCAGACAAGACTATCACAGTGTTTTGTTCCTGTCATCCCCTCTCAGGTCTGCCTTTCCTGCTATAATAAACAACACCCAAAATTGGTCACAACAGGGAAGAGGTGGAATTGTCATAACATTTCAGAGCTGCCTTATTTCCCATTACTCTGTGGAATTGAAACATTCATTCTATTAGATGATTTTGTCTATCTCACAGTCCCTCAAATCTCACCTATCAGAGGCATAAATTAGAATAACTCTAGATACATTTCCCCTAGTAGTAAGAGTGAGATGCAAAGGTGAGAAATAAATATAAACCTGTTTTAGTTAATCATTTATGTTTGCAGTAAGCTTATACTGTATAGTATTGTCTTGCCTATTTCCATAGTTTGATGGTGCATAAGTACGACAAACTAGAAATCTGTTTTGATTCTTGGAGGTCTACTCCATGCCGAAAGCATACCCTGCCCAGACTAGGATTCCTGTACATTTCAGTCCTTCACCAGCAGGGACTGGGTGGGTCGGTCTGCACTAAGATAACAGTATAGGACACCTGGATATCTATAATAGGCCCAGGTCAAAGGTTTTCAGTGTTCTGTTTCATACTGGTGCCTTTCAAAAAGCAAAAAGCACCCAGCAGGATTTAAAATGCCAAATCTTTATATCAATACAAGCAAGGAAAGGAAGAAGTATCGTAGTGTACGTGTAAACACTAAGCAATAACAAACAGCTATAGTTGTTTTACATTGTATGTTATATCCACTACTATACTACACCAAAGTATTATTTCTGCTTACAATATGAAGCTTCTGGGTCTTCAATCCACATTTAATAAGGCTAGCACTGAAATATATCTATCTTAAAATGAAGAACTGAGTAAGTCATTCCTCTAGACAATTCATGAAGACATTGTTGCAGTTTAAAATATAAACTAGGAGCATTTAATTGGAACATAATAGAATCTATAAGAAGCACCACAAGGTTCTGCAAAACCCACTAGGGCTTTGTCCCCAATTTGTGCATTTTGTAAAGATTAATATAAAAATCCTTACAGAATTTTTGTTTAAAAACCCTTAGAAACATTATCTTTGTTTCATTTCTTTGTTAATCCCAGACTGTAAATATTCAAAACATGTTGATTTTTGCGATGTAAAAGAGCAAACATTTTATCTCATAATAGCACAAAGAAATTGCTTATCACACTTACGGTCCAAGAGACAAAATATGGTTCTGGTTGCACTGGAACTCTTTGACTGTTTAGAAACTGTCTCTAGCAGCTTGTTCTTTTCAGCAACATCTCGTAAGCCTCTCCTTTTGTTTTTGTTTTATGCCTTCCCTTCTCCGACTCACATGTACTTAGCCTTAATTTAAATGACCCACCTTCAATTAAACATAACCAGTTGAACAAGCAACTCAGACTCCACCCTAGGTACCGAGCAGAACCAGTTATACACACTCATTAGTTCTACTTCAGAGACAAAGATCCTTGAGAGTTTGGGCAAACAGAAAAACACCCTGGTGTTCAACACGAATGGAGGTGACTCTGCCGTCAGATGTGGAATTATTATACAGTTAATAAACTGCATGTTCATACTTCGCACATTCAGAACAAAGAACTTCCATTTAGCTGCAAACGCTGTTTATTATTACAAGACTCTCCGCTTACATCTGGAATGTTATACAAGGAATGTCTAAAGCAATGACTTTCACTACATGCAAATAACCATTTCATTATACGTTTTCTTCCATATGATGTATAGTAAAACGAGCTACATGCTATAGATCAGGGGCAGTCAACCTGTGGTCCTCCAGATGTCCATGGACTACAATTCCCATGAGCCCCTGCCAGCAAACACTGGCAGGGGCTCATGGGAAATGTAGTCAATGGACATCTGGAGGACCACAGGTTGACTACCCCTGCTATAGATGATCAGCTATGCCAGGGTAAGTGAGCTGTCTTGTGGACACTCTGATCATCTAAACATGTTACAGACTGTTTTATGTATTGTTCTCTGTTATGATGTAAACCGCCCTGAGCCTCCGGGGAGGGCGGTATATAAGCATGATAAATAAATAAATAAATAAATAAATAAATAAATAAATAAATAAATAAATAAATAAACTACTTTATAGCTTGAGCAGAAGATAAGGGGACAAGCCCTCCCCCAGGAGATGCTGAAAAGTCAGGGTCTGAAGATAGATGGCTATATAGAAAATATGTCCTCCTAGAATTGTTACACTGAGACTTTAAGTGCAATTGAATATATGAAACTGAATGGGATTATTTTTTTAGACTAAGTATTAAAGCACTGTGTAATAACTTTTAAAATGCTAGGGTGGCTTTTGATCATACAGCAATGAGTCTCATTGGAACTAACTATCAGATCTAATTCACATTATTTCAGTTCAATGGCACTTGCAGCATGGCCATTCCATGATGCAGCTGGACATATGAAGTACCTCCAATAAAAAGTATTATTCATGATACCCCCCCCCCAATTCACCTATCAAAAACCCACCAGTGGCCACACAGGTGGAGCCCTGATGACTGAAATAGCTTATGGAAGGGATAAGCTATGGCATGACACTACAGCACATTTAAAGTGTGGCTCATTAGCTTGGGATGTTTCACAGAATATGTGGAAGCAAACCCTTGCAAAACCCTGGCTACACGTATGGCCCAGAAACTACGACTCTGTCATGCCCAGTAGCCTCCCCACTCCCCAGTGTCCCTTGGCCCAATTATAGCAATATCAATTTAGATGGATGTTGGTGGGTGTTTAAGACATGTGGCTATCCAGTAATGAGCACACACATGAAGATTCATATTTAAAATCTTGTACAAAGCCCTACAAGACAGTCATCTGCCTGACAAGGAAACACATCTGTTGACTGTACATTAATTTGACAAAATGTGTTATGAATTAAATCTCAAACATGAAGATGTGCTGCAACCAAAAGTAAAAAGCTGCAGGTTCATGGCTCTAAGTACCAATCATAGAATCATAGAATCATAGAATCACAGAGTTGGAAGGGGCCATACAGGCTATCTAGTCCAACCCCCTGCTCAACGCAGGATCAGCCCAAAGGATCCTAAAGCATCCAAGAATAGTGTATATCCAACCTTTGCTTGAAGACTGCCAGTGAGGGAGAGCTCACCACCTCCTTAGGCAGTCTATTCCAAGCTGTATATAGTGCTGGAAAACAGGTACATGACTAGGCATGCAGACAGAAGTACATTGAGGGACCTCACCTTAATAAGTGCTCACTTGCTCAGCCCTGTGAGGCAGGAGTTTCCTCTCCACCCCTCTTTTGCCAACAGAAAAGGATGTGTGGGTCTATTTGCCCCTTTTCTCTGGTTCCATGTGCCTAGGAATAACCCTCCCCCCTTTTTCTGTTGGCAAAACCAGAATGGGAGGGAAACTGGAAACTGCTCCCCCCTCTCCCCACAGCATCAAGCAAATCATCACTAGTTAAGATGAGCTTCCCCATATATGTCTGGCTGCAAGTCTAGGTGAGCACCTGTGACATGGTATGTGTTGAATGCATCACGTAGTTACTCTCAAACTTAACTACAATATAGAAAATATACTCTTGAAGGAATTATTCCCTTGGATTGGAGGTAGCTTTGCCGATTTAACAGTAGGGATGGGAGTTTGGTCCCCCGAAAGCTTAAAATTACTCTTTGTGAAGTTTTAGAGATATTTAAAATTTCATAGGAGATCAAGTCAATCTGATTAATACTTAGTCCTAGCGACAGAGTCAGGTGTTTTTTAATTTGGTGACTTGACAGCCAAGGAGGGAGAATATTTCTGTATTTAAAGATTGATAAACAGATTTAAGTCCGTTGAAGAACTACAGTATTTGCTGGCGTATAAGACTACTTTCCCCCCCTGAAAAACATGCCTCCAAGTGGGGGGGGGGTCGTCCTATACACCGGGTGCACTTCAGTTGGGATAGACATAGCTGCCCATAGTGGCCCACAGTACTGTAATGTAATGTAACAAACTCTGTATTTTGAGTGGAAATGTTGGGGGGTCGTCTTATACACCCAGTCGTCTTATACGCCGGCAAATACGATTTTTGCTGTTGCTCATTTGTATCAGATTCCTTATAATGATTTGTGGTGGCATTAACTTCTTTACTCCCACCCAAAATATTCTTGAGGGAGAAAACAGACTCCAATAAATACCAGGCTGCTGTGAAAAGCTCCAGAGCACATACAGGAAAGGCAAAGGGCCATGATCTCCCTTCTTGAAATCATCCATAAGGCCAGACATTGATTCTTATGGGTGGGTTTAATAAATTCAGAGTTCCCAATTGGCCAGTGTTGTCTTTAGAAAGTAATTATTCCTAAACGCAACATCAATGCTGCAAATAACTTTTCAGTGAATCACACGGGAAAGGCAGAGGCCAGCAGACCGACACAAGCTGGTGATGCCAGCAGCATGGCCTCTGTTGACATAGTGACTTAATTGCTATTATTAACACAATGTCAGCTCCAGTGAGTACAAAGGAGATGTTGGCAAAGCTTGTTTTCAGAAACAGCCAATATCTTTCTCCAAAGCAGACTCTTGATGGAGTAGCCAGCTCCCTCAGTCCGGAATGGCTCCTCTGCCCTTGAGAGCTACTCTCAGGGGCCATGGGAGGCAGGCTGGGTTGTCTCTAGCACAGTATACAGATGAGTAGGGTGGACTTGCTGGATGGCAGGCTTCCCAAGACAGGGCAGATAATTAAACAGCTCTGACTCTTTCTAATTAGGATTGCTATATGCCACTTTTTGACCACTTCTGATCCTGTGCATTTGATAATTGTGTGACAGGTCCAAACGAGGCAGGAAACATATCCATTTATGACGTTGGGAAAAAGTTTATTCACTAGCTTTTTTTTTTGTTACCTCAGGCAGCTGCTAAAGCCACAGGAGCAAAGAAAGTAAAAAAAAGTGACCTCCATGAGCAACTCACTGAGACCCGTTTCTCCATCTGCAACATGAGAATAGGGATTATTTTATTTTATTTGTGAAGTGTTATTTAGAAACAACTAAAAGCAACTTGTATTTAGTTGCATAATCTGTGGGAGAAGAAATAAAGTGTGTCAATATCTAGTCTAGTCAATAATAAAACACATTGCTACATAATACTGGAATAACTGCCCACAGAAACAATCCTGTGGATTAAGCAATTGAAGGGATGGTGGGGATTAATATTGCTCCAGAATGTTTGGAATGTAATAGGAGCACTCTAGTGTAGACAAGTCTTAGATATCCTTTTATGTTCTCCCAATTGCATAGGTCACTTATTTAATTACTGTACTAAGGAAGGAGGAGACAAGCAGTAAGGAAGGGGAATGTCACCTCCTGGTAGAACACAAGAAGAAAAAAGAGCTGGTTTTGAATACTCCACTTTTCTCTTCTCAAAGGAGCTTACAAACACCCTTTCCCATCCTCTCTCCACAACAGACACCCTGTGAGGTAGGTGGGGCTGAGAAAGCTCTATGAGAACAGCTGTGCAAGAACAGCCCCAAGAGAACTGTAACTGTGACAAGGGCAATCAAATGTGCAGAGAATGCACTACGTGTGGTTGTTGACTGTTGTGGAATAACTCTGAAAACCTGAGTTGCATTTAAATAGAACACAAGCACCGGGATCTGAATTTGTTGTGACCTGGTGATAAAGAACACCTTCTAATTGGATTGCATGTTTGGGAAGAAAAGCACCCCCCAGCAGGTCCTCTTCTGGCGGGTCCTCCTCCTTGTGAGAAAGAAAGTCGATGGAGCCAGTTCCTGCTGCCCCAGATGGCACACACCTTCCATGCATCAGACAAACACAAAAACCTAAGCTCCTCCTCCTAAGGAACTCATGTAACATTTGTGTTGCTAGGCTGCCTCCGGCACTATTTATACTCCCATGTTATCATTTTCCAGTAATAAAAGCAAACTGCTGGCAATGACAGGATATCTGTTTTCAGGAGGCAGGAAGACTTTTGTTTAATGCCACCCACCCCTCCTCCCCTGATGGAACTTTAGGACATTGTCAAACACTGTAAACCGCGCAGAAATGACCATTCCAAGAATATTACTTTTCTCTTAAAACTCTAATTGGAAATAATTTTTAGATATTTGCATATTGGAAAGAATTGTGAGTGAAGGATGCTGGGATGTCATCCTTAAGGAAGAGACATATTGTCATGGATACCTACTGTTACATATTGCTTTCATAAGAGCTCTCAGTGTATTCAACAGGGCTTACTCACAGGTAAATGTGTGAAGAATTTCAGACGAATTTGCTATTTTGAGTACAAAAGAGTACTGGAGAAGGACATTCTGCTGCTGTGCTTTGCTTGCTTGTTTTCCTACACTTTACCAGATTGTGATCTCTGAACTGAATTACCTTGTCAGAGGAGTAGCTAATGCGGGAACACATTGTCAATATTCACTAATGTAATGTAACACACACCAACAATGTAACCTCAATGAAAACATTTGCCGCACTGTTTGTGTTTTGGCAGAGATTAGGATTCCTTCCTGTGTGCTGGTGTTCAAAGTGTTCAGGAAAATTTATTCTCAATAGAATCTTGTCTTCTGTAGAGTAATAGGTCTCTGAGAATAAAGAAACCCTATCCTCAGATCTCACTACTTTGATCTGGAGACGAGCCAAAGGTTGGCCAGACTCATAGTCTCCAATCCTAAAAATATCCATGCACACATGGAACCCCAAATTGCTAATAAGATTTGAAATCTGTCACTCTGTGTATAATCCTTGAGAGAGGCTGGGGGCTTCCATGCAGCTATTTAAAAATGATTTGGGTTGGTTTTAATATTAAGGGAAACTTTGCAATGTACCAAATATTCTCATAGGTAATAGCTCTATAAACCATATGAATCCAAAGTTCTGTATCCACAGCAGAGTCAGACTGTAGAAGGCTAAAGTCTGACATTTGAGCAAGCTTACTAGTGTGTACCTAAATTTTAATAAGCTTTAAAAAAAATCTTGTTTGGCCCTGGAGTGATAAATAGGAAGTCTTATGTACACTTGCTTATAACTACACTTTCTGTAGACAATAGGGTTGCCAACCTCCAGGTGGTTTTTGGAGAACTCCCATGATTACAGCTTATCTCACCTGAAAAAAATGGTTGCTCTGAAGGGTGGTTTCTATGGCACTGAAGTCCCTCCCCTTCCCAACCCAGTCCTCCTCAGGATCCATCCCCCAAATCTCCGGGTATTTCCAGACATAGAGCTGGTAATTACAACCTTCGTAGACAACATGAAAGATACAGGTTCAACAATTATTGCATGGAAATGCTAAGGGAGAAACATTGTTGCACACTGTCCATCCAGACAATGTCCATTCATCCCCACAGATCATATGGACCTGCCATTTCAACATATACTACTGTGTTTAGCCCTTCATAGAATCATAGAGTTAGAAAGGGCCATACAGGCCATCTAGTCCAAGCCCCTGCTCAACGCAGGATCAGCCTAAATCATCCATTGTAAAACCAACACAGCAAAGTCTGAGCAGCACACTGCAATATATTGTAGGGCTTTCTGCAGGGAGGGGGACACTATTCATGTTCCATGTTTAAGTTCCGGTGCCCTACATGCTGTATACTGGTGGTCCACAAGGCCCTGGCACTGGGCCACGGCTCCCTCTCCCCGCCCCCCCCGCAGTAAGAAACTTTCCAGGCCGCAAGCTTGCGACCCAGCAAGCTTCTTACTGTGGGGGGGGGGAGAGGGAAGCAGGGCCGCACATGCGCAATGCACAGTCCAGCCGCACATGGCACATTGCTCATGCACGGCCGCACATGTGCGCCGTGTGCGGCTGCGTGTGCGTGGCGTGCACGGCCGGGCAATCGTCCTCCCTGCTGCTGTCGGTCCCCAGCTTGAAAAAGGTTGGGGACCACTGCTGTATACCATTACTGGCTTTCTGCCATCAGAATGTTAAGGGCTTCTAGTGTGCAGTTTAACAACTCATATGTTATGATTCAACTTGGGAAAGCATCATAGAGACTGGTTAGATTTACACTACATTATGTTTTACTGAAAGGCATAAGCAACTCTGTAAAATTGCTGGTTTCATATTTACAGAAACACAGGTGTTGAGCAAGGCCGTGGTGAGAAGGCACTCTTAGTGGCAGCTTGTAACTCTTCTTCTAATAAGAACATTACAAGCTGTGTTTAACAAATTGTGAAGCCAGTATGAATAATATGTAAACTATTGAAGATTTTGTGAATATCTTCCTGATTACTTTTCCTTCTAACAAACAACTTATTCTTGCTGTGTCCAACAACTCAAGCTACTGAAAAAAATATGAAACAAATGTTGACCACGGATTTCATAAACTATAATGTAATGGTATATTTTGGCTCAGCAGAACTGTGCATTGTGCCAGATTAGTGGGTAACAGTAACAGTTTTCATAAAGAAAGTGGTTAAATGGGGTCCTCGGTTTACCATTTTGAATGACTTGGAAACAGTGAGCAATAAAACCATTTAGATGTCTCACTGGCGGCATTTCTCAATGCCTTTCCCTTTCGGTCCAATGTTTATCTTTTGCAATAAGATAACTCAAACCATCTGCACTGCAAACATACAAAAACAGACAGGCAAAAAAACGTATTGTGCTGCTTCTTCAATCCCTTGTAACGCATGCAAATGCAATCCTTCACGTTTCTTACCGCAAGCAACCAAGATGGTTCAGGAAACACAGAGAAAAACTAGGCTGCCCAGTTTAAACCAAGATAAAATCTAACAGCCAATGAATGGTACCTATAGTTGACGTCTTGATAGGAGGATGACAGATCTCTTCTATAGTGTTGTGGAACAAAAGCAGATGAAAACTGCAAGAAGCTTCCTATTGGCTCCAGGTTATTTCAATAGATGGAAGAGGTCATAGAGAGAACTTACAACAAAGTCTGTGTTCATTAGCATGTTCCCTAAACAACAATATATCAGTGAACAGAATAATAGTATTAAGCAGAACGTTTTTTTTCTATTGGCTAGCTGGCAACTATTAACAGAAATCATACATGGATTGTAAAACCCAGTTGCTTTGAAATGCAATTGTAAATGAGTTTTCTATATAGCCATTGACTGATTCAGGAATTGAGTAAAATCAGTAACTTTCTCAGATGTTTCTAAGCCAATGTGTACCAACAGTGAAAGGATGGCTGAAAAGCTCTTGAAGCAGCATATGCAAATTTGGCAGTTCATGACACTTTGCAATCCATGGATGAAAGATGAAAAGTAGATGTCAGAAGCAGACAGAAATTGATCTGTTGAGGAGCAGTCACCTGAGGAACTTGTTAAATGAATCCTGAATAGGATGTGGTTACTAAATATAAAGAGAAGTCAATGCCATAAGACTGACAACCTGCACAAACACTCTGTAAATTAAGGACAATATTTGAAAGCTGGGAAAATCTGACAAAACTGTGTTCCCTGCATATGATTGGGGGGAGGGAAGAAGATTTGGATTACAGAAAACTGACAGTTCATACTTGAAGTGCAAGTTTCTTGAGATACAGAGAAATATTCTTTCAATTCATTTTTCAAAAGCAGCCATAAGCCAAAAACATCACAATCCTCCTTTTTTTAAAGACATGCCCAATCTACTGACACCATTCTACACACGGCAATTGCAAAACTGGCTGCTGCCGAAAGAATTTGTTCAATAAATGGGAAGGGTGATTCATGTAGCATTTGATGTATCTTCATATTTGGCGCTCTGTCTGACAGCCTTTCCCAAGGAACTATAGGCAAGATAGGATGTCCGTCATTTGCAAATGGACTTTCAGTTTCCCAGATTAGGGTGGTGATCTCTTACAGTCTTGAGGAACATGGTGCTATACTTCTTAGTTGCATCATACACTTGATCCAAAAGCTAAGCTATGAACGGTCGAGTCCTAGCTTGTTATTTATTTGAAAAAATTAATTAGTCCAAGAACGTAGTTCTTTGATGTTTCAGACCTGCTGAGCAGTGCACTTGTAATTGTGCCATAATTCTTAATGCTGTTTTCAGGCAATAGAGCTGACAGATACAAACAAGGTACTATGCTCTTTTATAATTTTAATCATGGTTTCACACTACTGAATAATTCCTGAGTAAAGAAGTCTATAAAAAAGTGCTTTGAAAAATCACACTCAATAACATTCAGTTATTCATAAAACCAACAATTACTTGAATTCATATTCACTACTCCTCACCCAACCTTTTGGGGACACAAAATGACAGGGAGGGAAGGCAGGATCACCTCTACCACCTCCCCTTACCTTTAGTTATTTAGTTATTATATTGGTTGACTGCCACTCCCAGTCCAGCTGGCTCGTGGTGGTTTACATGATAGTCACAACTGGAATTAGACTCGGAGGTGAAGTTAAAATGCTTTAAAAATGCCAGTCAGTTGCCAATATCCAGGTAGTGGCAGGAGATCTTCCAATATCACAAATCTCTAGGTCACTTTGGAAGGTAGACTTTATTGCATTATACTCCATTGAAGTCCCTCCCCTCCCCTCCCCAAACCCTGCCCTCCTCAGGGTCTACCCCCAAAGTCAAGTATTTCCCAATCCAGAGCTGGCAACCTTACATCTGGTTTGGCCCTAAGGCTTGGATTCACCAGGAGTTTCCACAGATACAAGGGATGTCCACTCGCTGAGCCCAACTTCCTCAAATCTTTTCTCCCAGTGCTGTCCAAGATATCACTTTGAAATACTATACCTGGGGACAGGGGACTCCCACAAATAGCAAGAAGGGGGTGGGTAGGAGGTCTGCAGCAGGAAGGAGGAAGTAGCAAAAATCACATGCTTTTATGTGTGTGGGATTATCTGGTGGACTGGGCAATATTAATCTTTGAAATCTGAAACTGACGACTGAGGAAAGGTGCATTCAAAACATTTATATGACATTAACAATATTTGGAACTTTTTTTCACAATCTTTTTTTCTGCGCATTTTATCAAGCATTCTCTCCTGAATCCAAATAAATGCTATTGAACTGAAAGCAACACAATTTGGAGGAGTTAAGGTTTGTGTATTTTATGTATGAAAAGGCATACAAGGCTTCAGCTTTGATAAGGAACCAGTGGATGCCTAAGACAAAGGGCTAATTGAATTTTATTTTTACTATAATATTAAATGTCACTACTGTCACTCCCCATATGGCCCCCAGACTTTACATACTGAAAGGAGATTGATTTACTGGGGACAAAGTTCCCCAAATCCATAAAGTAATTCTATGCTCAGTTCCATCAGATTTATTGGTTAGTTTGTTGTATTAAAAGAGCAGACTTTTCTGACAACTTAAAAGACTGACAAATTTTATATGGCATGAAGTTCTGGAGGCAAGCTTCAAAAGCAGGAACTCAGCTTTTTAGTCTGACCTTATCCTTAGATTATACCATCAGCAGTAACATTTGGACTTTTTTAACCTTGCTGTTTTTAGCTTTCTGTTTCTGGTGAGAAAATGTAGCCTATATATTCTGTGTAGCCTTTCAAGCAGCCTGCAGGAGTTTGCTAAAAGACAATCTCAGCTTCCATTTTCGAAGAGACAGTGATGTTGGGATAGGATTCAGGAGACCCTGATTGAACTCTCCTTTCAGCCATTAAGCCAATGGATGACAATTACCACAAGCCCCTGCCAGGGCTCCCTGAGTTTAGTCACCCCTGCACTAAGCTCCCTGAGTAAATTGGGGGTGGTTCCTTTCGAACTTCTAATCTACCTTAGAGGAATGTTGTCAAGATTAAAAAAGGGGAAAGTAGATATGCTACATTGTGTTCCTTAGGAGAATGATGAGGGTTAGACCTCATTTGGAGTATTGTGTTCAGTTTTGGGCACCACAAATGAAGAAAGATGTACAGAAACTAGAGCATACCCAGAGGAGGGCTACCAAGATGGTGAGAGATCTTGGTATGCTTAGCCTGGAGAGAAGATGACTAAGAGGTGATATAACCATATTCAAATAGTTGAAGGGCTGTCATAGACCCATTATGCACGGGGGTTTTAGCGCACATTCGGGGTGGAATGGCGGCGACTAAAATCACCGATAACGCACGGAGCCGGCTGCAACCGGCCGCAGCTTCGGGGCATGCCACCGAAAAAGCCGCGTCAGTGAAACGCGGAAGAAAGCGCAGCTTCCGGGTGAAAGGGGCGCAACCAGAAGCGGCGCCCGGATCGCCGCGTGCATAATCAGTTACTCTGGGTTTTGCCGCCGTCGCGCCCCGCCCCGTACATAACCGGTATGCGTCGCGTCTTCCCCCTCCGCGTTTTCCATGTGACCCGAAATCGCCGTTTCGGCGGCCGTGCATAATGGGCCATATAGAACAGTGGTCCCCAACCTTTTTATCACCGGGGACCACTCAACGCCTTTTACTGAGGCCCGGTGGGGGGGGTAGTTTACTCCCCTACTCTCAACCACTGCCCAAACGCTCTCTGATCGCTATGGTAATGTTTAAACATCCCTTCAAAATAAGATATAGACATGCCACAACAATGAAGTGTGTTGTAAAGGGCTGGGGGGAATGAAGTAAAGGGTCGGGGGGGGGGAGAAGGCATCCTTTGGGGCCCACCTCCAATTAGTCGAAGGACCACATGTGGTCTGCAGCCCACAGGTTGGGGATCGCTAATATAGAAGATGGAGCAGAGGTATTTATTGTTGCCCCAGATTGTTGGACCAGAACCAATGGGCTGAAATTAATTGAAAAGAATTTTTGGTTTAACATCCGGAAGAAGTTCCTGACAGTTAAAGCGGTTCCTCAGTGGAACAGACTTCCTCAGAAGGTGGTGAGCTCTCCTTCTTTGGAATTTTAAAGCAGAAGATCTTATAGAAATGCTGATTTTATGAACTTAAGCAGATTGTGAGTGGGTGGGCAAGAAGGGATGTGCCAGTGTTTGTCTCTTGTGGCCCTTTCTGGCATAGCCAGAGAATTGCTAATTCCTATTGTGAGATGGTACGTGAATTTCCTCCAGGCCAGGCTGGATTCTGGAGATTTTTGGTGGAGGCCGGAATCATTTGGGCATGAAATTGGGGTTACTGTGGATAGGAAGGTAGTTGGGAGTTCCTGCATTGTGCAGAGGGTCGAATTAGATGACCCTGGAGGTCCCTTGCAACTCTATGATTCTACTAGTTAATTCTTTAAGTTCTCAATATGCTTTGCTGGAGAAAAATGTTCAAAATATTATTAAAAATCGTAAACATGGAAACAAGTAAAAAGAAATCACAGGCACATTATGGGTCTTTCTTTAATATCATGGGTATTATTATGTACACTCAAAAGAAATAAATTATTGGGGCTGAATAAAAGGTATTACATGGATTCAGTTCTTTTTAAGAAGTTTTGCATGGACTGTTGTGACCATATAGCATTTCCTAAACTGCAAATTAACCTACTTTATAATATAGTGTTGTTTCAATGATGACACGGCGTGAATCTGATTCCTAACTGGACTCATGACTAGGACTCTGGGATGTCCTGGGGCCAACACGCTATCCCTAGAGGAATGGTTCTCAGCTGTTGTCATAGTCCTAAGTGCTCTCCCCCCTCCACCTTGATCCCTTCAATCTTCATTGAGATTAGCACAATAGCACAGCCTTCCTCCAGCTGTTCTCTATTCACATCCCATCACAGTGAGTTTTTATGTTGGCAACTGTGCCAGTCAATGGATGGGGAAGGGGGGAGGCAGATTAGTTGCCTAATAAGATGCATCATCAAAGTGACTGAATTTAGACTGCTGTACAAATTGAAATCAATGAGAACACAATCAACTTACTTTGAAGGCCTTTCTTTTACATTTTTTTAAATGTTTGCTGTTTGTACGGCTAATGTATGATTTCTGTCCAAACACTGTTTGTTTTATAAGTGAAAACAAACTGGAAGAGGGCAAGTTGTCCTGTCTTAAAACACTGCAATTGACAGTTTTATACTAACTTGATATATTGCCAGTATAGATAATATCAGGCAGGTGTACATGATGGAGTATGCTCAGTATCACAGGTACCTTGACTCAACAATGATCAGGTGAACATCAACTACAACCATATCCTAAGCTATATCAGCATTTTTAACTTGTTCACCAGCATATAGTATGAATAAAATTACATATAAATACTGAATAAGTAGCCCAGTATAGTATAAACTGTTTCACTTCAGATTTAATTAAACTTTCATCTTGAGAGTCTTCTCTTCATACTTTTTTCTTTCCATCCCAGCAAACTCTTCTCCCAAGAAAATTCAGCTTAGGATGTTTGGTTCCAAATTAAGTTTACCATGTTATACACATTTTTGCTACGTTTTTAAATACCTCACTCTCCTCCGCCACGGAGAGTCACAGTGCTTAAAAGATTGTTCTCTTTTCTTTCATTTTACCCTCACAACAATGACCCGGTAAGACAGGTTATGTTAAAAGACAGTCACTAGCCCAAGATGGCCCAGTAAACTTCCATTACAGAACGGGGATTCAAACCTGACTTCCAGAGCCCAGTTCAGCACCATTACCACCACTATATCATGCCGGTTCTCTAAGTATCTCATTTCCATTACAACTCACCCAATCCATCAATAGCCTAAGTAACTTGACTCAGACTAAAAGGATTTCCAAATGCAAAAAAAGTCCTTATTTACATCATAGTTCCTTCTGGACTCAGAACATCAATACACATCAATACACAAGGCCTGGGCCAATCTTTGTTTTTTGTACTGACAATATATACAAAGCAACTCAAAACAGCCCATGCTATTAATAATCTGATGTTCAATTAATATCTGGTTAGTAAGATGAAAAACAACAACCCTTTTTGTTTTGTTGTGGTAAGTGAATCTCTAGTTCTGGCTGTGACCTAAATGAGTGCAAACACCACCTTGGGAAACAGACTGTTTTATGTGCTGATGACATGCCACTTCCAAGTTAACAAATGTGACCTTGCATCTTAAAAAGGACCATTATGTGAGAGAACTCCCCTGATTATAATGAGTAGCAGTGGCAGAATGCCCTTGCACCTTTTCAGGTGACATCACTTTTCTATTCCAGCTTTAGGAAAGATACATACAATGTTAGAAAAAAAAACATTCTGTAAATATCCTTCAAGTAATAGGAGCATAAAACAATTAATGTATCAGCAGGGGTGGGCAGGACATTTTCTGTAACTCTTTCTGTAACAATGCAGAAACCTGGCTAACAAAAGCACTTATAAACTTCATACTGTCAAGAACATGCATAAAAATTGGATTTAGGTATTACTTACCTAGAGCTTTTCTTAAAACAACAACACAAGAGTGTCCCCTGATCTTACCACGTCCTTTGTTGCCTTTTACTCTTCCTCTGTGTACACATCCCCCCTTCTCCCTGCATCACATGAAAGTGTTCTATTAATGTGAATTGGCTTAGGTTTGAGAACACTATGCCTAGCAGTGAAGTGTAAGGAATCTGACCCCGGGAGCTTTAAGCTGCAACATGTCAGTTCAGTTCTGAGCTCCTGGATGAGAAAACAGCAGAAAGGAAACATGAAACACAACCTCACAGGTGCTGCAAGCTTGGTACAGAAAGTTCTATTTTTTATTGCTAAATCCAACATGAAAAAGCCACACAATGGGATTTTTTACTTCTCTGTACTGCTGAGTTCAATCCTACAGTGAAAAGTAAGTGGAACTCCTCTCTGCTGGCTTAGTAGGTAGGACCACATTTCAAGTCAGTCCAGGGACACTAAGGCTAGAATCTCATGATTACTTATTTCTTAGTTAATGTGCACAGCACTGAGCTGAAAAAACCTGCATCGCTATTGCCTTTTACACCTCTACTTCTCTCTCATACCAGCAATTCCTAAAGGGATTTTACTAATCTCCACAGTTCATACTTTACTCCCCTTTCCTAGGAAAGGACACCCATCCCAAATCAGAGAAAACAAAAATAGGAAGAGAAAGAACTTCAATTGTTAAAGCTATATGAAGGATGCAGTTTTTTTTTTAAACCAGAGAGGCACTTCGGAGTAGCTTTAATATTCTTATGATTTGTGTCCATTTGATATGTGTTCTGTCATAGCCACTGATTAAACCAACTTTTCAGGTTCTTGGAAATCCTGCAAGCAGCATCCACAAGATTTGCATAGTGTGCTATTTCTGTGTAACAATGGATGCCATTTATGGCTTATTTTCCATCATGGCAGGCTACTGTTTGCAGCTTGAAAATATAAGGGAGAAACAAAGGCCACACTTTTGTTCCTACTGAGGTTTCTTCTATTCCACATTACTAGTCCAAGGCATTTTGATGTATGAAGTACAAAATACAAGCGGTTCCTTTCCCACACTAAAAATTTAATAATACATGTAATAGCTGATAATTTGCTGCTTTTGAAGGTGCCTCAAATCTGCTGCCAGTTGCTGCTTCTGCCAGCCTTGCATTGCCCCACAAATCAGCATGATTTTATGAAACTGACTACACCTGCATCTTTGCCCAACCACCTCCTGAAACTGCGCAAGAGGATTTTCCTCAATGAAGCTGCCTGATGCTGAGTCAGACTTTTGTTATGCCTAAGCCACTTCTGGTCTGCTCCGCCTAGCAGTGACTTTCTGGAGTCAAGTGGCAGCTTTTCACATCGCCAATACCAGATCTCCTTTTTAGTCAGAAACTCTGGGGATTGAACTGGAGCCCTTTTACACATACAGCTGACATCTATCAATGTGCCATTTCACCCTTTGTTGTAAGAGCTCATTAGGGAGCAAAATTGGCCTCGGACCCAGAACAGAACTTTGCAGAACTGAATAACTAGGAAAAAAAAGAACCCTGAAGACCAAAACTCAGTATGTTCTATTGTCATATCAAAGGCATCATTAGTTAAACCGGCAACTACGTAATCTACTTTATTCCTTGACATTAAACAAATTAAGAAAGCTACAAAGACAAACAAACAAAACTAGTATGAGTTACCCGTTTAAACACAAATCATTTTCATTTATCTTCGGTTTGCAGAACAACATGATTGGTGTCGACCTGGCATATTTTTTCTCTCTACTAGACTCAATGTGTCATATGAAGAAGAGTTTAAAATGCATAATCAGGGTAGTATTACACCATTTGGGTCAGGTTTCTTTAGACTTCTGAGTACTCAACCAAGAGCACCAGCAAAAGATCCCCCCCCCCGCCCCTTTTGTAATACAATAGGGCACTGATTGCTCCTATCAGCTATCCATGCATCTTCCAAGGCAAACATCTATGGATAATTACATTTTTAACCCTGCAACTGTATACTGCAATACCAGCTATTGAATAGTAGGCTCAATAAGGTGCAGAGTCGCTCATGTGCTAAACATCAGCTCTTTTATTGATTGCACACAACAGAACGCCTACACAGCCCCCCTACATGTATAAACAAACAAACAAACAAATAAATACAGTTGAGGGGTTCCTGCCAATACCTGCAATTGGCCCTAAACGGAGACCCCTGATCGGACACAAACCACAACCAATAGCAGGCTGGATCCTGTGTGTTGGGCAATGGCAATCACACATTCCAGAAATCTGAACTGAGATCCCCACTCCCAGTCCCCATTAGACCATACCAGCCACAGGTAACAGAAAATTCTAGAGTCCAAAAACTCCTTTCCGTATATTTTATTGAATGTAGTTGCGGAAGTACAGTTCTTTCCTTCCCAGGAGCTTAACCTCCAGTAAATGTTAAGTCATAATTGCCGTTTGTCATTCTGAAACCCCCTAAAATCACATATAGAGCCTCTTGTGGCGCAGGGTGGTAAGGCAGCAGAAATGCTGTCTGAAGCTGTCCGCCCATGAGGCTGGGAGTTCGATCCCAGCAGCTGGCTCAAGATTGACTCAGCCTTCCATCCTTCCGAGGTTGGTAAAATGAGTACCCAGCTTGCTGGGGGGTAAACAGTAATGACTGGGGAAAGCACTGGCAAACCACCCCGTATTGAGTCTGCCAAGAAAACGCTGTGCTTGCACAGGGGATACCTTTACCTTTAAAATCACATAGTTGCTATCACAAGGTAACATTGGATCACATGCTCTATCACACGGCTGGGGGAGTGGGAATTTGGTGGAGAAATCTTTGAAGCATGCTTTCCAAGCTACTGCTTATCATAGGCAGGGGGTCATGAGATGCCCAGAGGGATGGATTACAAGTCACAAGGATTATGGTTTCTGAGAACCCCACAGCTGGTTTTGTCATAAAAAACAGAGTTGCTTACCTGTAACTGTTGTTCATCGACGTCTTATGTGCAGGCACACATTGGGACTGCGCTTGCGCAGGCCTGCCGCTCAGAACTTCTTCTAGCTAAAAATCTCCAAAGAGGGTGCTCGCCCACGCGATCATGCATGCGCGGGTTTTCCCGCCTGCCGATCATGTGACTACCCGGCGGAGTGCCCACCCTCCTCAATTCTCTAAAACTGTGACATTTTGTTCTCACCCATAATGAATTCAGATTTGGTAATAACTTGTTCCTTCAGTTCGATGGTGGAACCGTGGGTACATCTTTGTGGCTTGAAGCAATACTTCCTAAACTCCTACCCACTCATATTTATCTTGTACCTGCAATACACTGATGACATTTATATTGTCTGGACACCTGGTAAAAAAAACCCTGGATATTTTCCATGTTACCTATATGACTCCTAATTTAGTTGGGCAAATTAGGTTTTAATTTGATACTTAGCAAAAGGGGGTTTCTCTTCGAGAAACTCAAAATAACCAGCCATTTGGCGCACTGGAAATGCTTTTGAGAGAATTTTAAAGGGGTATAGCAAATGCATGTGGGGTAGTCAACCTGTGGTCCTCCAAAAGTCCATGGACTACAATTCCCATGAGCTTCTGCCAGCGTTTGCTGACTACCCTAAACAACTTTCAAGTAGGTAGATGTCTTGGTCTGAAGCAGAACAAAATTAGAGACCAGAGGCACCTTTAAGACCAACAAAGTTTTATCCAAGGTATATGCTTTCATGTGCAAGCAAATTTCCTCAGATACGTCACTGTATCCGAGAAAGTATGTATGCACACGAAAGCTTATCTTGAATAAAACTTTGTTGATCTTAAAGGTGCCGCTGGACATATAATGTGACGAGATTGTCCCACTTTTGGAGGGACAACAGGGGTTACCTGGCAAATTGTACTTATGTTGAAATTTAAAAAAATATATATTACAATACTATTTTTGTGTTCTATGAAACTTTTTGTTGCTCCATATAGACCAAATTTTTAATCAAGACCCCCCCCCCCCCAGTCAATGATGTCCTGCTTTACCAATGTTAAAATCTGGTCACCTTAACATACAAACAAGGTTAGCTTAGGAAATAAGGGGTGAAAATGGAGATAATATTATTGGGAAAGGCGATATTTATTCTATTTCTTATTTGGTATAGTAGATTGCAATGTCACTTATCGTAGAATGTAATGTAGATTGGAATGCATTTTTCTGGCCTGGAGACAGGAGAGAGAGAACAGACAATCGTGCCCTCTTGAAAGAAGAAAACGTTGCAAGCTTGCCTCCAATGCTTGGAAGGAGATAGATGGAGAGTAATGATAGAGTTTCAGCTAATTATTCAGCATTCCATAATTATTCAGCATTTCCACAAAATACAACTGCCCATCCATCTCCAATTTTGGCTTAAGTATTTCCTTCACAATGTTATCTCTCGGAATTAAACCCAAACAAATGGTAGCCATATCAGCTAAGTTTGTTATTCCTCTTTGGTCCTTGACTCCGTTAAACGTTTTCATTACGCTGTATGCTAATTTAATCTGCCATCGATATGTACGAATATGAGCTAGCGGCAACTTCCATTTCAATGCATCTGAGGAAGTGCGCATGCACGCGAAGGCTGCTCTACAGGAACGAAAACTCTTGGCCCTAGAGGCGCCGAGGGACGCTCCTGTCAAGCTTCGCGTTTTCGCTTGAGCCTGCCGTGGAGCCGTCCTGGTGGTCCTCAACGCTCGCGAGAGTTGTCGCTTGAGTTTCGTACCGTCGGCGGAGGACGGGAGCGCTTGCCCGAGAGGCGGCCCCTTCCTGGTGCGACCATGGACGAAGCCGATGGAGACGAGGTCTCCCGGCGGCTGCTCCGGCAGCAGTACCGGAACCTGATCGCCGATGTTCAGCGTGAGTGTCTTCCGAGGCCGCTTCGGGGGGACGGAGGGGAAAGCGAAGAGGCCGGCCTTGTTGCCCCCCTTTCCGGTTGTAGAAGGGGGAGGGGGCTTCTTTAGGGATGGAGTCTGCCCCTGTGCCTCGCAGACAAGCTGAAGTCAAAAGACCCGCTATTCAGAGAAGGGGCGTGTGGGTGTCTCTCTCTCCTTAAGGTCCTTCCCCCGTTTTCTGCGTCTCTTCTTGCTCGTGTCACACCTCTGAATTCGGAATCACGGTCAGCAGCATTGAAATGCGGAGGTGTTGATAGATTGGCTCCATGGAGCGGGGTGTATGGGAAGTTCAGTTTATTGCTCTTTTGTGATCTCCACGAGTTCAGTGAAGAAACGACAAAGCCACTCCTCCTTACACCCCTGTGTTGTTGTTGGGAGCCGATAAAGGAAACGTTTAGGGCAGCTTCTCAACAGCGATAGTGCTCAAGGTAGCTTTGAAGGGAAAGAAGCTTTAAACCATGAGTGCTTTAAAATAATTAGGTGTTGGTTGTGGGAGAAGAGGGAGGCACTGAGAGATGTGTGTGACATACAGTGCTTTTCTGCATAGCTCCCTTGCTAGTTGCTGATTTTTTATGCAGCTTGCTGTAGGGCCTGAAGCTATTACCCTCTTGGCTTCACAAAAATAAGTGTGATGCAAAACCGTGTACCAATAGTTCTTCATCATTGTAAAAAGCAGTTTCCTTGATGCTTTCCATTTTCAGTTTATGATGCTTGGTTTTTATTTCTAGTAGTGATAGTGATGTTTGTAAATATAATGGTGATATTTGAACTTCTAAAAATTTACATTAAATTATATTGCAGTGAAGCATAACCAAAGGGGAATAGTGCTAGCTGAGAACTAACTTCTAGCTGGTATACTTGCATCCTCTACCTATGTGGACACACAGCCGGCACAAATCATAATTTTTTTTGATGATTTACATTACAGTAGGGTATTTTCTCAGTGCATCATATTTGTGTTTAATTATTCTGGATAGTTTATTGCACTACACACCTTTGTCAAAAAGAGAATTGAATCAGTGTTCCCCAACCAAATTATGCCACAATTTCAGGGAAATTGAGATGCCTGGTCTTCAGGAGAAGAAAAAGTTACCATTTATATCACCTATCTTTCCAAATGTCTATTAAACTGATACCTTCAGATTTGTTGCTGTGTTAGGAACTTCTAGAATTTGAGCAATGTGTAGTTTATATGTGTGATATGTGATTATCACCTACTTTTAAACTAGATCATACTCAGTAGACTTTGTATTTCAACATGTATGTCTTTATTATAGAGAACCGTGAGATGATGCTGAGTGCCAGAAATGATAAACTAACAGGAAGTCTAGAAGAAGCTAACAAACTGTTTGTTGGAGGTAATGTGAAGCCACCCAGATGTTCATGTTATTGTTGTCTGTCTGTACTAAAAGTGTGTTTGAAATAAAACCCCAGAAGTTATCTTTTGTCACACAGAGCTGTAGGAACTTAGTTATTGAATATATTGAACCTAATCCAATTATAAGATTTTGTAGTCTACAAGCTTTCCATTACAGATATCATTCAAGTAACCCTGGAGATTGGAGGGTGGTGAGTAGCGGGGTACCTCAGGGCTCAGGGCTTGGTCTGGTACTTTTAAACATATTTATTAATTATCTAAATGAGGGGATGGAGGGACTACGCATCAAGTTTGCAGATGACACCAAATTGGGAGGACTGGCAAATACTCCAGAAGAGACAGTTCAACAAGATCTGAACACAATAGAAAAATGGACAAACGAGAACAAGATGCAATTTAATAAAGATAAGTGTAAAGTTCTGCATCTGGGTCAGAAAAATGAAAAGCATGCCTACTGGATGAGGGATACGCTTCTAGGTAACACTGTGTGTGAATGAGACCTTGAGGTACTTGTGGATTATAAACTAAACATGAGCAGGCAGTGTGATGCAGCAGTAAAAAAGGCTAATGCCATTTTGGGCTGTATCAACAGGGGCATCACATCAAAATCACAAGATGTCATAGTCCCATTGTATACGGCACTGGTCAGAACACACCTGGAGTACTGTATGCAGTTCTGGAGGCCTCACTTCAAGAAGGATGTAGATAAAATTGAAAGGGTACAGAGGAGAGTAACGAGGATGATTTGGGGGCAAGGGACCAAGGCCAATGAAGATAGGTTGAGGGACTTGGGAATGTTCAGCCTGGAGAAAAGGAGGTTGAGAGGGGACATGATAGCCCTCTAAGTATTTGAAAGGTTGTCACTTGGAGGAGGGCAGGATGCTGTTTCTGTTGGCTGCAGAGGAAAGGATGTGCAGTGGGTTTAAACTACAAGTACAACGATATAGGCTAGATATCAGGGAAAAAATTCACAGTCAGAGTAGTTCAGCAGTGGAATAGGCTGCCTAAGGAGGTGGTGAGCTCCTCCTCACTGGAAGTCTTCAAGCAAAGGTGGAGACACACTTTTCTTGGATGCTTTAGGATGCATTGGGCTGATCCTGCGTTGAGCAGGGGGTGGACTAGATGGCCTGCATGGCCCCTTCCAACTCTATGATTCTGTGATTCTGTGATTTATAGATTTCATTGCAGAGATGCACCTGAAATATCAAAAGAAATGCCCATATGCAAATAATGGCTTACATTTCTGCAAGAGTTATTGTTCAAAGTCTTTCCCTTCAATTTATTGCTTCCCTTCAAGTTATTGCTGATGATGTCTGAGTGGCTTATTCCAATCCTATGAATTAGGTTAGCACTGTCTGAATATTTCATGTTGCAAGGAGGACAGATATATAGAAAATTTCACCAAAGATCCACCAACCAGTGAATTTCCATTATGTCTGATAATTTTAACATTAAGGTTATTTGTACATTATAGTAACTTGCTACAGGTATGGGAAATCATATTCTATTTGCATTATTGCACAAAAGCAGCCAAAAAAGAAAACTGGTAATGTGACTTTTTGAGAAACTTGGAAAAGGCAAAGATGTGCTGGATGGCCAGACAAGAAAGTGAAATTTACTGTTGTAATACATTTCATTTAATGCTTGGAGTCTCTGTATGAGGACACAAACACTTGAGTGCTTGCAAGCACCAAGCGCTCTAGTTGGTGGTATTGAAATACTTGTCATTAAATAGCTTTTGAGAATAGCAAAATATTCTTCTTTCATAACAGTGTCCCGGGCCAGAGAGGCTGCTCTGGATTCACAGTTCCTAGTTTTGGCATCAACTCTGGGAAAGGAAAAAGCAAGCCAGCTGCAATCAGACATGACAGTGTTTGATCCATCTGCTTTTGCAGAAGATCTAGTAAGTTTGCAGGAAATAGTTATGTGGTAATATAATATTGTTGTGCTTGAGAGTTCTACAACAAAATACTTTTTAGAAAAATAATTACTTTTATCATCTTTGTTCACCTTGGGCAAACTGTTCATCACCAAAGGTTTAAGAAGTAAAGGAGAGAGGAGCTTTATTATTGTAAGATTAAGTTTGCTTGTTAAAAAATCCAGAAGCTTGCGGCCTAATATTTTAGGTTGGACACTTTTAACACATGTATATCTGTGTTTGGTTAATAATGCCAATAAAGGTATTTGATTTGCTAACAGCAAGTGAAAGCTAGAACATTGCTGAAAGTAAACCAGTTCAGAATTCTTTCAAGTATGTTTTGAAATGCCGAAAACTTACCATGATTTTTGAAATGAAGCATGAAATGATCAATTAAAATGAAATTTAATTTGTTTGTAATCTCTCTTTAGCTTTGTTTAGTGGAGTATGGAAAGTGCCTTCTGGAAGTTGATAGCCTGATAGCCCTTTGAGACACCTTTCTAGAAGTCTGCTTCCATTTCATGATGGAAACTGATACCTGTATCTTTCCTCTACAGTTATCATTTATGGGTTTAAATCGTCTAGATGGAGATGAATGTGACAGTGACAGTGAACAGCTTGCTAGTGGATTTTTGCCTAGCAATGCTTGGTATACGCTTGGTGAAGAAGCAAAAAAGTACTTTAGAAGAGCACCTACTTTCCATTTCATGTAAGTATGAGACTTCTTTCAAGTATTGCAAGATAGAATGTCTTGAACACAACTGGAAACATTTAATATCTAATGCTGAACTTGCCCCCAAAGTGCAAATTGGAGGGGGGGAGGCTTATTAGGTTTACCATACACTCCATTAAAAAAAAATACATATATGAGATTGTCTTGAGTTCCAGCCTGGTCCCTATGATTCCCTCTGTTAATTAAACTCACTAGCAGAGTCAGGAACAAAGTCCCACAGAAAGGGATAGCATTTTTCTTTAGAGATGGATCACCTGATTGGCTTAGCACAGCCTTTCTAAATTTTTATCATTGAGAAACTCCTGAAACATTCTTCAGGGTTTGAGAAACCCCAGAAGTACATTTTGTGTTTTATCTGTTTTGTATTTTCCTGTGTGTATAAAATCTTTGTTTAATTTTGTCCCCTGCAAGTAACAGTATCTGCCTTCCCATCTTATTTTGTTTTTCCAAAATAAAATTGCAGTGTTTTTGTTTAAGAGAACATGGGGATAAAAGGATTGTGTCAGCTCATGAGAGAGGCAAGTTGCGTGTTTTAACTGTGTGAGGGGTATGTGTGGGTGACGAAGAGGGAGATGTAGGCCTTTCAGTCACTGCCTCAGATTATTTATCATATGGCATTTATCATATGCCAGGTGTGTAATATATCCAGGAGATCCTAAGATTCTTTGGCTGCAAGGCAAGAAACTTTTGGAGATGTTTGACATGGCCTGCCTCTGCCTCATGACCCTGGTAATCCTTGGAGGTCTTCCTTCCAAGTCCAAGATCTGATGGACTCAGGCTTGCCTGGGCTATTTGGGTTGAATTCTGCCTAAGAATTGACAGGTGGTGGCAGCTAAGTGGTGAGTCCTGGACCAGTAGGGTACTCCATCTCTCATTCTTCCTTGCCTTTCCTTTGATAGGGGCTTAGTCACACTCCTCTCTGCAAAAAGCAGGGAAAGCTGACCAAGATCTTTTGAAATTGTATATAGCATTGTGAGTAGCATCAACCATTATGAGTAGAAGAGAGTGAAAGTAGTTCTGTCATGTGCCCTCCAGCCACACCCTGATCCTAAAGGTAAAGGTATCCCCTGTGCAAGCACTGGGTCATGTCTGACCCTTGGAGTGACACCCTCTAGCGTTTTTATGGCAGACTGAATACGGGGTGGTTTGCCAGTGCCTTCCCCAGTCATTACCGTTTACCCCCCAGCAAGCTGTGTAATTTTACCGACCTCAGAAGGATGGAAGGCTGAGTCAACCTTGAGCCAGCTGCTGGGATTGAACTCCCAGCCCCATGGGCAGAGCTTTCATACTGCGTGTCTGCTGCCTTACCACTCTGCACCACAAATACAATGCTAGTTCCCCCCAAGTATGCTACCCACCAAAAAAGGTCACCGTTAAATAAAGTGTATAAGATTTTTAAAGGGGCTGTCTTTTTGTGAATAAATATAGAATAAACCTAATTTTAGCAGCCAGTCGTGTAAGACAGTGGTCCCCAACCTTTCTGAGGCTGGGGACCGGCAGGGCATCGGGCCGCGCCTGCACAACGCGCCCGCGCATTGGGCCGCGCCCGCATGGGCCATGCATGCGCGATGCGCGGCCCGGCCCTGATTCCCTCTCCCCGCCCTCCCGCAGTAAGAAGCTTCCCCGGCCGCAAGCTTGCGGCCTGGGAAGTTTTTTACTGTGGGGAGAGGGAGCCATGGCCTGGCGCCATGGCCTTCGTGGCCCAGCACCGGGCTGCGGCCCGCAGGTTGGGGACCACTGGTGTAAGAAACTGGACTGAACTCAGGTCTGTAGCCAGAAACTTTCCATTCTCTTAATTCTACCAAGCTCAATCTATACATATTATATCTGTAACATCTCCTACACTGCATTAAAAAAGTACTTCAAACTGCAAGCTTGTAACATCTGCATCGTACCCTAGAACAGCTTTCTGAACTGCGTGGAAGGCCTGCTTGAACAGACTAATGGTCCATCTGCTCCAGCTTCTGTTTTCCTATGGCATTCAGTTGCCGTGAAAGCCCACATGCCAAGGCCTAATCGTCCCTCAATTGCTTAGCAACTGCCACTTGTTTTCTCTCCTTGAACATGGAGGCTCCATTTAGCTGTTATGACTACTAGCTATTGATTTCCCTTGAATTTGCCTAATATCACTTTAAAGCAACCCATGCCAGTCCTTGACTGAGGTCTGAGCAAGGAGAACTACCTATTTGGCTGTCGTGCTGGGCTGTATCTCTTGGCTGCTAGTAGAAAATACATTTTATATGCCTGATATTTTTTCAAACAGAAAGCACAAAGAGCAGCACTGCTGATTGGTGGGGTATAAAAAGTGTTTGATGGGGGAGTTGCCCTTGTTTGCCCCCTGTAGCTATGGGCCTGGCAAAAGTTTTGCTCATATGTTTTGAATCCCATGTCATCAAGTATCTGGAATTTTCCTAGTAAGAATAAATGTTACTTTTACATTAGGCTAACAATTTGGAATTTGAATTGTTGCACATGGGAGTCACACTGTTTTCCTTGGTTTAGGTTGGGAGCTTTCACTGCTGATCCTCCTGTTCAAAGACCACGAATTGAGAGACAGAAGAAAGCGGGGCCAGATGAAAGAAGGGCAATGCCTAAACAGGTTGTGTGTGGCTGGAGTATTGCAATGAATTGCATTCTGCTGCTGTGTCAAAATTGTGTCAAAATTCAGTGTCAAAATTGTTCTGATCTCAGTGCACCTATGAATACAGATGACAATTCCTTTTAGCAGGTGTAGGATCCAGTACAAATTCAGAAGACTTTTCATGTACAGATCTGCTTTGACAGAGTGTAAATGTCAGCTGACCTGCATGGAAATTATATGTAGGATTTTCATAGTATATTTCACTGGCCCAACAGCCATCTTGGATGGTGGGATCTTGGCCTGACTTGATAGGAATTGATGTCTTGTACATTGGGCTTGGTCAAGACATCAAGATGTTATTGGGGGAGGGGGGGGGGAGCTGAAACTGATGTTGAATTGTGGGAGTGCAGTTCTGATCAAAGCTTATTCTGGCCCATGTAACTGAGCAATGCACTCCTACAGGATAATGTACTTGTGTGATTGGTAGCTTAACTGAACTGTATTTTTAGCTGAAAAAGATGGAAGAATCTGCTCAGGAAGCCACAGAAAAAGAAGTAGAGAGGATCTTAGGATATTTACAAACCTTCTTTAAACAAGAACGTAAGTATGGGAGTAAAACATTGCTAATGCAAAACTTGAAATGGAGCATTTCTTGTTCCTGTCTTTAGTCCTGTAAAGGAAGGTTGTTCCTTTCCCCTTCCAGAGAGAAATTGCTACAGAAGCCAGCAGTGCTGTTTTCAACTCCAGCTTGTTCCTCAGGATCCACATAGTGGGAAGAAGCAAGCTATTGAATCTTTCTGCTGCTATGCTAGCTCAGGCTGCTTTGGCTTCCGTTATTTTTGTAGATGCTGAACTCTCTTCCTTCAAAATCTTTGTATATAAACTGTCACTCTTCTGTATGTTTATCCTGGGATTGCAATGAGAATTCTGTTTGTAGCTACCTCTCCCTTGTTAGCCATCAGATTGATTCCATTGTCCAAATTAAAATAGGCAGCAGATAGCAACAAATGCAAGTTTAAAAGAAATCTCAAACGTATGTCACAACGTGGTAAAGAAAAAACAAAAGGATGATGAATAATGACACCATGTTCTCACACCTAATTTTCTTATTTTTGTAGCTGATGTCCCAATATCTTTCCTTGAGTTTGTGACTGATCCAGATTCTTTTGCTCGTACTGTGGAAAATATGTTTCATGTATCCTTCCTAATAAGAGTAAGTGTAAATGATTTGCTTTGTTATTTAAAAAGCCAAATGCATTCATATGCACTAACTTTAACTTGCTTTGCAACAAAATTGTCAGGAAGCACTTGCTTTTTATAACCTTGAGGATTTCTCGATAACTAATTGTTACTGAATAAAAGTAACTATGTATATTTTTGATGTGGAACATCTACTGGCGTGGCCCCTATAACGGAAACGATAACAGACGTGATGCCCGTTATCTCGCTTTAGGGGACATGCCAGTTGATGGCCTGCAGAAGTGGAAGCACCAGAGCAGCAAGGCCTAGCACTGAGACGTGCTTGTTGCTCTGGCGCTGGCGCCACTGCCAGTCTTCTGAGGCTGTTCCTGCCCTCCAAGGAGCAGAAGTGGCCCTGGAAAACACTTGCCAATGGCCTTGGTACAAGAGCAATGGGCGTGCCTCAGTGCTGGGGCTTGCTGCGCTGGAGCTGCAGCTGTCAGTCTTCCAAAACCGCTTCTGATCCCTGGGGAGCAGGAGCAGCCTAGGAAGACTGGTGGAGGTGGCAGCAGTAAACAGGCCTCAGTGCTGGGGCTTGCTGCGCTGATACCACCTCTACCTGGTTTCCAAGGCCACTCCCACTCTCCAGAGAGCAGGAGAGCCTAGGAAGACTGTCGGTGGCGGAAGCGGGCCACAGTGTGGGTCCCTGCCCCAGAGGAGTGAGGAGGAGGAGGGAATCTGGGTATCTGGGAGGCGGGAGTGGGCAGGGGACAAGGATTCTTGCCCTTTATGTAGATTTTTTAAAGAATCCTCTTTGGTAGATTTTTTATGCATAAAGGAATAGTTCTGGAGCCCAGTACCTATATGTTACTGATAAACCTTACATAACATTTTGGTCTGAAGTAGATTTTAAAATTGAAAGCAAGATAAAAGTAGACCATGAGGTTTTCTGGATCGTCTGTCCTAATTAACTCCTCCCATCCTCTTCTACTTTGTTTTTGTCTTAGTTTTAGTTTCTTATAGCCCAACTAATATCTAAACTTGCTGTTTAGAAACAGTACTGGTTTCTAAATCTTCTGTGTATAAGGCTGAATCAGCTGTCCAATTCTACCTCTTGGCTATCATAGTGTACACTTTAAAATTAAGGTTTGGAAATAACAGGGGACGTGGTCGTTTTATGCTCCTGTTTTTTTAATTTTGCTTATACAGCCAACATTTTAAAATTCATTATCTTAAGTTCCAGGGATTTGTGAAAGAGAATATTTGTTTTATTTGATTTAAATACTGTCAAATCTCAGATATTTGTACATCATTTAGATATGCTTGGGTAGCTTTTGCTGCCTTAAGAATAAACTGAGATGTGTTTATTCCAGGACGGCCTTGCAAGAATCACCCTTGATCATGACAAGCTTCCTATAATAGGTAAATGTTAAGGACTCCTTTAGAAAAGCTAATATTTGATTACCATAGGGCCTGATAATCCTTACAAGACACTTAATTAATGTATTTTGTCTTAAATGCTGAAAAAGTAACAAGTTTTTCTTAAAATGTGATGCATTGATAGAACCCTTATACCCAGGGGAAGGAGAAAATAATCCGGATAACCAGGCACGGAAACAAGCAGTCATACCAATGAGCTACCAAGAATGGCAGGTATAGTGAAAATGTTCTTCCTTTTTCTTAAACTAACTTTTGCAGGAAAGAGTGATCTGTTGGGAGTTGCAGGGTAAAAATTGAATGAATTAATGAATATTATGTAGTATTCTTGCAGTTTAATTGTACAAGATTGCTCATTAGTTAAGATCTGCATCAGTTACTGTTTTGTTTTTTCTTTAATTTTTTCGAAATAACCTTTATTTAGGACTTTAAAGCATAGCATAAAAACTACACTAAATTAAACTAATAAGAATTTTAAAAAGATAATATACAAGATAATAAGAGGAAAAAAAGAAAAATGCTTCTCACATCAGTACCCTTGTTTAAATTAAAATAAAAATTATTTTAATTTTTTTCCTTACAGTCCTCTATAGTAGCTTCTTTTTGCACAACACTTCATTTAATTTCCATCTACAAATATTAGACATTTATTTATTTGTGGAATTTCTAGACTGTTCCTCTCCAAACAGTCTCAGGGCGGCTTACAATAGTTAAACTCTATAAAATAAAATGTAATATTACATTCTAAAATTAATTAATTTAAAATTATTCAGAATAAGAACATGCTCTGTCATTTCCACCCCAATGAACCTGAGATCACATAAGTGATCTCTGTCTTCAGAGGTCACCCGTCAGAGTGACCAGTGCCATCCACCCCATGGCCAGGCTAGAAACCAGACTGGAATGGATCCAGAACTGATGTTTCACCTAAGTATGCCTTTAATTGGTCTGCAGCCACCATTCTTTTCTTTTGAACACCATCTGTGCATGAAATTAGATTCAAGTGGGTCACCGTGTTGATTATCTTTGCAAAATGGGTAATTTCCTGTACCGCTTATACAATTTCAGAAACTTGCTCCCCCCCCTCTCTTAATTGTGCTCCTTTTACTTCTAAGCCTATGTAATATAGGGGTAAGTTACTTGCAGAGAACTTAATTCTATATCTTATTGATCAAAATTGTCAGGTAGTCATACTTATTTTCCTGATGTTAGCTACATGTTTGGGTGTGTATATGTGCAGAATCTGTTCAGAGTACTACTGCGGGTGGCTGAAGCTGGAAAAAAAGGCAAAATACTTAATTTTAATTGTCATGAATTTTAAATTCAGTTAACTGTTTGAAGCCAAACCTTTTTTCTTACCAGAATATTGTGAAGACTTTTGAAATTTCACAGCCCATGATTCCACCAGCTACACTGGGAACAAAGTGAGATTGAACAATTCTGAAAGGTACTTTTCAGATGTTAACTCAGCCACACAATTATTGAGGGGTGGTTCCTTCATGTTGCTGAAGACAGAACAAGATCTATTTTCCTTTACAGGTATTCCAGTGTTTCATGAGAGGATTAGTACTAAGCACTTTCCAGTTGATTTTTTTGCCCATAGAAGCCATCCATCTTTTTCAAGAAGCACAGTACTTGCTCAAACAGGGCACATGTTGATGTTTTTTGTACCAGATTTCTTTTTATATGAGATGTAATGTTCTTGATATAACGTGTTCACAATTCTCAGTATGTGGCTTCTTTACTGCCTAAACGATGTACTATAATATTTTGTTCAAAATTAAAGATATATTTATGTTATTGTGTGTGAGTTTTATATTTATGACGTTTCTTCCCATTATACATCTCAGTCCTCTCTTACATTTTACAATGTAATTTTATATTTTACAATTCTTACAATGAAAGCAACTTTGAAACTAGTGAAAGAATACTTGTAACTTTGGTGCAAATCAGAAGTCTGTTTTTATGCTTGAACACTACAAGACCAAAGTCTGCCAAATTTAAGACAAAAGAGGGAAGAACGGGCACTGCTTTAGTTAAACTCAGATGATCTCAGGGGTTTGGAAGTTATAATGCACATTTAAGACCATGAAAGCTTTGTGGAATTATAGCACACATTGTTAGACTTGGTTCAGGAATTTACAGTATGGCTGTTCAAAGGATCAAAACAAAGAATAAAAAGGTAAAGGTATCCCCTGTGCAAGCACCGAGTCATGTGTAACCCTTGGGGTGACGCCCTCTAGCATTTTCATGGCAGACTCAATACGGGGTGGTTTGCCAGTGCCTTCCCCAGTCATTACCGTTTACCCCCCAGCAAGCTAGGTACTCATTTTACCAACCTCGGAAGGATGGAAGGCTGAGTCAACCTTGAGCCAGCTGCTGGGATTGAATTTGGGCAGAGCTTTCAGACTGCATGTCTGCTGCCTTACCACTCTGCACCACAAGAGGCTCATAAACAAAGAATAGCATCCAAAAAAAATGTTTGTCAGACAAAGGAACCCTGTTCCTCTGAAAGATATGTACTTTGTCTGACTGGTCCCATCTCGCAGGCATACCTAGCTGGGCATAGCAGCCCACAGATCCCTTACCTTCAAGAACAAAGCAAGACATGCAGTAATTGGCTTTATGTGAAAACCAGAGCCACAGAATGGGACGGGGAGAATAAGAACAATGAGTTACCTTTCCAGAGGGTTCTGACTAGGCTGTGCTCTGATTGGTTCATTGTAATCACCTGACTCCGGTAGACCCAAAACTATAACTGGCCTAAGAATTAGGAGACAGGAGGCTAGCTTGGATTTTGGGTGAGATTGAAAACCTGAAGCTATAAACGACTGTCAGCATTGTAGACGGCATGTTTGAGCTGAGACAAAGATTGTGCTTCCTAATCCTAAATCAACCTTTAAAGTGTTAAGTAGTAAGGTAGCTGTTATTTTCTGAGTTGCTTGGTTTTAGAGTATTATGATTTCTGCATTTCTTCTAATAAACTTTATTTACATATAAATAAAGAAATAAACAAACATATAACTGTTTCTTGAACCCACTGGGGTTCAGGCTGGAACTTTTTGACAATGTTGCAGTAGGAAAGAAAGTCTGTTTTACACACTGCTTCATTGGGGGGGGGGGATCTGAAAATAGAGTCTGTAAAGCTTTCTCTACAGCAGGTAAACACTCTGATCAAACCAAAGAACAAACACTGAGCTGACGCTCCTAAATCAGCTGTGTGTCACTGTCTATTCGAAACAACTCTCAGAGAAGACAGTAGAATGAGAGCTCAGCTGCTGTAGGGAAAGCTTTTTAAATACTCTTCCCCGCTGGACCTTCAGCTTTTGTTTTTCTTGCTTTGCTTTGGTAACTTGTGTCTTTCTGGTTGCTGAAAGAACCATTAAAGTTTTTCCAGCTTTTTTAAAGGATCAGGTAATCTGGTCTTACCTTACCAGAACCTCAAGAGTGGAGGGTAGTCAAACATTAGTTTATTTTCTAACCTTCCAAATAGTTAATAGCTGTTTGCCGACTCATCCATCCTGATTACAAAGAATTTTCCACCAGTGCAGCTCTTGCCATTGAACATTGCTGTAAACCCTTTCTAAGTGCGTTGAGGAGGACTAACCTTGTCAATGGAGTTTTGCTTCTTGGACAGGGGGAAGTGGTGCTCGATTCTATTTAATAAGAACTGCCATTATTGCCTTTTCATGATGGATAAGTGGAACAGCCCGAAGTGGTGGGGTCTCATAGCCTGTGAATCAAATACAACCAGCTGGTTGTTCCCTGCACCTGTGATGGAGGCAATGGCATAGAGCCGCTCTTTTCCAGGTGGAGCCTGGGGATCCCCTGGGATTGTAGCTCCACTCCAGGGGAGGGAGCTCCGTGCCCCTGGAGACAGCAGATGTTTTGAGGGTGGACTTCACCGCCCTCTGCTCCACCGCGGCCCCTCCTCCAAAGTCTCTAGGATGAAGCGGGCAACCCCATAGCAGCACAGGTCGCTCCCTCCGGGCACGTGCTTGCAAGGAGCGCCGGCCGTCGCAGGGGCACGAGGCGGGTTCGGACGGGGCGAGGGGCGGGCTCGAGCGCGGCTTCTCCGGCCTGGCCCAGTGGCGGCTCAGCACCCGAGGGAGCCGGGGGGCTTCGGGGCACCATGTACTCCATCGTGGAATATAAAGGGGAGGCGACGGGCTACCGATGCGGCTACTGTCACTCCACCCGGGCGAAAGTGTCCCATGGTAAGTGAAGCGGGTGAGGGGGACAGTTTCTGTTCTTCCCTCCAGCCAGCCCTCAGCCCCGCAACGCATCACGGCTGCCTCTCCACCTGCCTGCTCGCTCGCCGATCAACCCCCCCCCCCTCCCCTCCGCGCGCGCTCCCAGAAACCCTCATTAAAGATGGCAGGAGGCTCTGCCTTGCCAGTTTGCTTTCCCTCCGGGTGGCTTGCGGAAAGTTTTGATGTGAGCTGACCTCAATAAAGATGGCGGAGTTCGTGCTTCTTACGCCGCGCGAGACCGTTTTCCCTGGAGAGGAAGAAGCGTCCCGCAGGGTCCTCATGTCCGGTCTTCTTTAGCATTCCGGAGCTGAAGGGCAGGGTAGTTGGGAAACCCCGCGTAAAGCCTCGCGAGGGAGCGGCGCGTTGAAAGCTTTGGGCTCTTTCCCGGCGGGATTAGTACTTCGACCCGGAAAGTTGTTTTCCTGCTGTGGCGAGTCTCTTCCCCGACGGTTGTTGGGCTAGAGCTGCAGGCTTGTCAGATTTAACAGTAAGGTAGTTGTTTGGTGAGGCAGAAGAAAAAAAAGGTCCAAAGCACAAACACTGGGTCCCGCGTTCACTATTTTCTCAGTCTGCTTGAAAACTGGAATTTCCTAAAGTAACATTTTGCTACCTGGATTCAAATGAGTAGCCGTGTTGGTCTGAAGTAGCACAATAAAACTCTGAGCCACATTTTGGCAGGGAGTTATCATGTGGCTGTGTGTGGATGCTGTGACACAGTTTACTAATGTAACAAGATTAACTTTTGCTTATATATTCCTACTGTTATGATGGTCAGTTCTTAGTCTGAGTCTGACGAAGAGTGCTTGCACTCGAAAGCTCAGGCCTTGAATAAATCTTTGTTGGTCTTAAAGGTGTTACTGGGCTCTGACTTTATTTTGCTACCTGATCAGGGAGCCCGTGAATGTTGTAGTGAGTTGGGACAGAAAAGAGCAGATTTGAAATCCCCACTAGCATGGGAACAGGTGGATGATCAGTCATTATACACTGTTTCATTTAACTCACCGGGTGAACAAAATGAAGGAGTGGAGAAAAGGAAGATGTAAGCCTCTTTGGAGACAGTATGGAAATTAATAAATCCATGCCAAGAAAAAAAATGCAGTTAGATGCAGGGGTGCTGACCTCCAAGTGGGACCTGGCCAGCTGGAATTGTTGCTACTCCTTAGGCTAGAGACCAGTTTCCCTGGGTAAAAAGGCTGCTTTGGTGGGCGAACTCTATGGGGTTATACCCCGCTGAAGTCTCCCCCCCCCAATCCTGTCTTCCCCAGACTTTGCCCCCAAATCTTCAGGAATTTCCTAACCCAGAGTTGGCAGCGAGAATTAGTAGCAAAATTAAAAAGAAGTACATCTTCAGCCAGAAAACGAAAAGGGACTTCAAAACACATGTTCAATATTTATTTAAATCAGCGTACATCTGCTGTGGTATAAAGTGCAGTATGTTATATGCAGTTTATGTATGAAGAACGTTTTTGATTTGTTTATTCGGCAGTCAGCTGGCCAGACAGCAACAGCGGCTGGCTTTTATTGGGCTACAAGGGTGCCCTCCAACGTTGCATTGCGGGCAGACATTTGGCAAACTGACAACCGGGACCTGAGGGAGGGCGCTCCAGACACGTATTCCGGAATATAATGCTGTTAACCTTTAAGGCGCCACACCGCTCCGGTATGGCTTTGCTGCAACCGATTAACACAAGCAACCCCCCCCCCCCCATTATTAAATGCTGTATCAATTAAATCTTGGACTAATCTCGCCACACACAAACTTGGAGCAGGGGCAGGTAGAGGACAGGATGCGTGCGGAACGCTGTAAGTCCAAACGAATCCTGGAAATCAAACCAGTGGCACTTCTGCCTGTCCCGAGGCTTTCCATTCACCCTGTTATCAAAACGCAGCTCAGCTCGTGATAGACGCGATCCCTTCAGGCGCCGCCGGACTTTGGCCCTTGCACCAGAACACACCGGGATCTCCGATTTGGGGGAGCCTCCTTTCATTAGTGTTGTGCTTTCCGCACTTAAAGCACTCCGAGGCCGCGTGCAAGCGGCAGCATTGCCTCCCGTGCCTCTCCACCGCCCCCTCCCTGCAAAGGGAGAGTGCTCCGGTCCACAGCCCTAGACCAGGAACGAGCGTCGTGAAACTGGAGCGCCGTCGTTACGCCGCCCAGACTTTTGCCCTTTGCTAAGATGGCGGCTGCGGCTGCTGCGGCTTCTTCCGGGAGCCCCTAAAGGGTCCCTTAAGGCTGCTGCCGGTGGGGCGCCGTAAGATGGCGGCGGTCGGGGGAAGCTCCCCTAGCATCGTGGAGTATTTCGGGGGCGAAGACGGCTACCGCTGCGGCTACTGCAAGAACAATGCGGGCAATTTCTCTTACGGTGGGGGTCGCGCTGGGTTGGAGGACGGAGGTTTGGGTGACTGTTGTTGCACCAGTGCGCTGGGGAGGAAGCTGGACGGTCGGGCTCTGGGAAGTAGTCAAAGGGCGGCGGGCATGTCATTGGCGCTCTCGGCCGGGCATTTGCCAGGCGCTGTGGACCAAACATGCCCTCCGCGTAGCCGGCTCCAGGATGGGGTGTGGCTCTGTTCAACGTCAGGCAGGTTTGAAGGGCTGAGGACACTTTACTTGTTGCGGAGCCGTGGAGTTGGAGCTAGCTAGAGGCAAGCCAGACCCGGCAACTTGCCTGTTCTATTCCTGGAACACCTTGTATTTTAATAGCGTGATGTAGCGAAGCCCATCACGAGTATCTGATCCTAACAAATTAGATTAGATTCTAATTTGTGATATATCAGATTCAAACATTGGAGAGCTGTTTTATTAAAAACAATTTTTTTCCAGATATAAGCAAGCATATCACGCCCGCCCGCCCCCTCCCCAATTTTCAGGACTTGTTTGGTTTACTGAACCCGGAAGGAGCTCCTATGCTGTCCCTGGGCAGATGGTGTAATGCCATGAATAGAGTCCGTGGTAGGAAATGGTGGTGTTGGTGGCTGTTCAGCAAGGACTGACTAGGCAGAGGTCTAGCTGGGGGAAGGAAGAGAGGAGGGGTGGGGGTGCATTCTGACCCACTAGTATTAAAGAAACAATTGCTGAGTGATCTTCTCTGGCTATCCAGCTTCTCTTCTCAGTGCCAGGAGGCAAGTCACATGTAAGTATTGGAAGCAGATCTAGTGCTGAAGTTCACAAAGATTCCAAAAAATAGGATAAAGCTTTGCCATGTGGGGATCTGTCATTTAACCCAGACTCTAAACCTGCCCGTTAGCCATGTATATCTAATGGGTGGGCCTGGTTATTGTTTAGTTTTTACACATGTGTGGGAAAAACAGTCAATCAGATAAATGTCGAGAAATATATTGAGGGTCCGGTTTTAATGTATGGTTAAGAAAGATTTGAGGTTTAATACGTTTTTAATAGCAGTTCCTAACACTCTTGTTTTGAAGAAGTGCTTTAGTGTTTTATAACAGCAGGTTTCCATAGTGACTGCTTTGACCTTGTTATTTAAAACGGAGATTTATTTCATTGTCTTGTATGAATGCTTTTCCAGGTATGTGGGCACATTCTATGACTGTTCAAGATTATCAAGATCTTATAGACAGAGGATGGCGAAGGTAAATCAAGAATAAGTCTTCTGAACGGCATCAGTTTAAGTCAATTCAATGAACAAGGGTTAAAATGTCAATATTTAAATGCCATAGTATTTTACCAGATTTCAAAGCTGATACTGCCACATATGTATGCTTAGACTATAAGAACCTGCCTTATCCTAAATCAACTGATTCCTGTAACTCTTTTATCTACTCCAGCAAGCAGTAGTTTCCTGAAGTCTTGACTTGTTTTGGTTTTTAATTCAAGATCTAAATGATTTACACATGCTCTACCAGTGAGTCCTTGAACCACAATTCTAAATTTGAGACAAATTAATTTCTATCCTCTGGTATTTCAAACATTGTGGTTCATCATGTCCTGGAAAGTTTATAAAAATCTGAGTTGAATATATATGGTAGTTCAGCATTGTTTAGAGGCATGGGCTCTTCATTTCAAGCTCCAATTGAGAAATCTGACTTTGCTCCTGCACAGTTATTTTCTGTATTTATTTCAGCCTTTGACTACAGTGAAAGTCGGTGGGGGAATTTTTGCTTTAGGGATGGATTGCAAAGAGAGGAAGTATGTGATTCTGTGGCTTGTTCTTAGTTTTTTAGCTTAAGCATAATGTTTAATTTGGGATGGAGAATGGTATAGTATAGCTCTGTTAAGGGATCCAAAGCTGTATGCCATGGGTTACGTAGGCAAGTGTGTGCAAATAATAGACTTCTGTAAAAATACAAATGTAGTTTATTAGAAGAAATTTAGAAATATCAGTTTATCAATATATTTTAATGGGTAACATGAGTCTCTAACATCAGGTAGCTCATAAAATAATAAATGCTAGCTTAACTGCCTCATACAATGAACACTGCATCAGAAGGCACAACTTTACTTTCATTCAAATACAAACCTCAGCTCAGGTGTCTTTGGTCATAGACTTCTTAGGCCAGTTATATATGCTGGCCTACTGAGTCAGGTGATGGCAGTGAACCAATCAAAACATGCCCCAGTTAGAATGACCTCACCCCTCTCATTCTCTACTTCTGTACTATGGCTCATCAGTTCTTACTTAGAGCTAATTAGTCTATTCCATGCTTTGGTCCTGAAGATGATAACAGGCCTGTAGGCTGGCAGGATCCAACTAGCAACCCTTGCAAAATGGAACCAGTTAGACATGATACGCATTAACTCTTGAGCGGAAGAATTGGGATTGCTTTGCCTGACAAGCCTGGTCTTAAAAGCTGAGCTGGACTGTTATTTGGATGGGAGACCATCAAGGAAAACCTTATAAAGGAAGGCCATGGCTAATCACCTCTGTCTTGAAAACCCTGTGGGGTCACTGTAAGTCAGCTCTCTATCTTGCTCACACACTCAGAGTTTAATTTAGCCTTTTAGAGAATTGCGGGCTCTGTAAGGGAACTTTAACTTGGCCTTTTATGGAAGCAGATGATCTTTTGACTAGCAGTAGATAAATAAGTATGAAGTCTTTTGCTGTTCTTTTCCTGCCCTGTTTAGCTCTTATAATTCTCAGGAAGTGCTCACATTCATGAATCATGTATTCTTTCTTGAAATTTTTCATCAGACACACTGGTTTATCATAAAGTGTTTGATTTACAGTTAAAACTAAAAATAAGTGTTTCTATATCTGTTATAGATTAGAACTGCTAGTGCTCAGCATCATTAACTGATGTTTGGAAACAGTCTGTACAGTGGAACTTCTCCACATTATTGTATTTAGGTTTTAGGCTTCTAGCTACAATCCAAAATAGTTCTAATAAGAACTAAATTTCAGTTAAAGTTTTTAGAACTTCTGTGTAGGGGCATTTATGACAGTGCTAAAAGTCTGGTATATGATTGTATATAATTATGACTATGAATAAGGGTATATTTAATTTGGAGATTGAATATTTTAGTTGATTAGCTAGAGTTAGCTATTAATAAATGTGCTTCAGGTAACACTGTTTTAAGAATTTGTAAAATATGTTTTAAACATATTCTTTCAGGAGTGGAAAATACATTTACAAGCCTATTATGAATCAGACATGTTGTCCTCAGTATACCATAAGGTAAGACTGTGTTATCCTGTTCATCAAGTGTCTTCTCTGCCATGTATATTACTGGATGTGGGAAAGGTGATTAATGCAGCTGTATTTCAGGCTAATAGACACTGTGCAGCTGTTAGGCCCATTATGCACAGCCACTGAAACGGCGATTTTGGGTCACATGGAAAACGCAGAAGGGGAAGAAGCGAAGCAAACCGCTTATGCACGGGACGGGACGCAACGGCGGCAAAACCCAGAGTAACCGATTATGCACGCGGCAACCCCGGCGCCGTTCCTGGTTGCGCCACGGTCACCCAGAAGCTGCGCTTTCTTCCGCGTTTCGCTAATACGGCTTTTTTGGCGGCATGCACCGAATCTGCGGCCGGTTGCAGCCGGCTCTGTGCGTTATCGGTGATTTTAGTCGCCACCATTCCACCCCGAATGCACGCTATCCTCACCGTGCATAATGAGCCATAGGGAAACAAATGGTGATCATCCAGTAGTTTTAAAGAGTAAGAATTCTCTGCACATACAATAAAATTCATCTTAATTCTGTGTAATGTACATGAAATTACTAAGCTGTACATTTAATGGAAATGATTCTATTCATTTTATTTCTTTTAAAATCAGTGGATTTGGTTTTATGGTTGTATGTGTGGGAGGTGCTAATTGTGGAATAACATTGCCTTCCCACAGCAATTGTAGGGGACAATTGCCAACAAAGATTATCAGGTATAATGACTACAATGGAGAAGGGGAAATTGAATTAGAAACTAGAGCTAGATGACAATGATTTTAAAACAAGGCCCTATAAAAATGTGGAGATAATTTAATTATATGTTACATACAATAAGTAATATGCACTGCTGAAGAAAACAATTACCCTTTATTTATACCTCTTTGAATTGTAAATGTTCACAACAAGATTTCATGTTGTAAAAGACTTAGCTTTTTTACAGTACCACTTTCACCTCAAAGTAGAACTGCTAACCAAAGTCTCAGATAAACTGACCAACTGACAATGCTGTCCTAAACTGAATTACACCCTTTTAAATTAGTTGAAATTAGTTAACTTGGGAAGAATGCACTGTTAAAATCATGAAAACACTAGAGGGCGTCACCCCAAGGGTCAGACATGACTCGGTGCTTGCACAGGGGATACCTTTACCTTTAAAGAGGGTAAAGCATACAGTTGCAAGACTGGGGTCATAACCTTGATCCAATAGTTATCCTTTGAGTAGAACTAGTGTCCATGTTTAGCCAGCTGGGTTTCAGATGCATTGACCAGTTTGATGTAAAAACCCAGGAGCCTTAGATGGGCCCTCATAGAGACTAAAGGGAGTCCAACCTTGGTTCTTAAATGTGCTGCTGGAATGCCCTGTGAATGTTGTAAGATTTTTCTGATAAAAGTGTTTTGGATAATGTCCAACTGAGTTAGAGCCTTTTGATTCCACCCCCAAATCTCCACCCCATACCATAACGGGGGGATTACCTTGTCTAAAAAGGCCTTTATTGACGGTACCACAAGTTGTCCTCCTCTGGAGGAGAAAAACTTCAGGATAGCACCAGTTGTTTGGTGGGTAGATGCTAGAGTAGCTTTTAAATGAGCCTGACAGGACAGGGAGGCCTGAAAGATAATGCCTAAGTATTTAGAAAAAGGGCATTGATCGATTGACCAGCCAAATTCGGCTCTGAACCTACCAAAACAAGGAAGGGTGCGTACCCAACTTGGATGGAGTGCACTAACAGCACCTCACTCTGCCAGAAATCGGATCCTCGAGGCATCCCTTTCCATGGAGGTTCAGGTCACAAAAGTAGCACGGCAGGCTTCCTACCATCTGTGACAAGCCAAGCTACTAGCACCCTATTTGGCCACAGAACATCTACCCACAGTGACTTCTGCAACTTGCTGTATGCAGGCCTGCCCTTAAACCTGATCCAGAAACTACAACTGGTCCAAAATTTTGTGGCCAGGATCCTCTCAAATGCACCATGGAGGGCACATATCTGGCCAGCAGTCCAAGAACTTTACTGGCTCCCAATTGAATTCCGGATCAGGCTTAAGGTCTTGGTAATCACCTTAAAGACCACCTTAAAGACCACTGGGCCCAGTGTATGTGAGAGACTGCCTCCCAAGAGAACCTTACAATCCACCAATTCCAACTGGCTGGTGATCCCTGGCCCCAAAGAAGCACGTCGGTCCTCAACCAGGGCCATAGCTTTCTCTGTCCTGACCCCCACCTGGTGGAATGAGCTCCTCAGGGTCTGTAAAAGGGAGCTCCTTCACCAGACATTTGATAGAGGCAGTCCAACCTAATAACATCCACTGGTCCTCCAGATATTCTCCTACACATGATCTGAACCTAAGCCGACCTCCCTATGGGTTTATATTAGACATTATGAAAGTTACTGTAGTAGTATTAGTAACTACTAGTAACTGTAGTAGTGGTATTATAAACTACTAGCTAAGCCTGCTGAACTTGAAAAACAGCGGGCGTTAAGAGGGCTCTCCCCGCTCCCTCCCGGGGCAGCTTCCCGGCTTTGCAGCTGGGGAAGTAGCTGGATCCAGCTCTTTCCCCAGCTGCAAAGCTGGCTCCCCCCCTCCCCAAGCTCTCCCCGCCCCCTCCCAGGCCAGCTTTCCTGCTTCCTGGCTGGGGAAAGAGCTGGGCCAGCTCTGACGCCGGCCACGAAACAGTCTCCTCCTCTCCCTCCCCAGGATCTCCCCGCCCCAGGTTGGCTGCTTCGTGGGCGGGGAAAGAGCTGGGCTGGTGCGTCTACCAACCAACCAAAGTTGGGATACTGTGTTCTTGTCTCATTACACGTGCTGAGTCACTGAGTTTTCCCTTATACTCAGAATTAAACTTTGTTTGTCTTAACATGCCATTGGACTCAAACTTCATTCTCACATCTATTTATTAAATGTTTTATTTGAATACTAATTTGCTGCTATTCATAGGCCTTACCAACTGCTTTAATTCAAATTTTACTATACTTATCTCTCTGTCTCTTATGCATCTTGAGTCTAACTAGCAACTTCTGGTAACTAGCCACTCCCATCTCTACTTGTATATAAGTTATGAGGAAGTCTTTTTCAGTGTGCATGAACATGAAACTTTACACCTAGAATTAAGCTTTGTTGGACTTAAAGATGCCACTGGATTCAATTTTGCTGGTGAATGAGTTGGTGCACTTTTTCCAAAGGTCTCTGTGTGAGCAGTGAATCGCTTCCCATATTCAAACAGATCTGTACACCTAAATGGATCACCCCCACCCTTTAAAAAGCCAAAAAAAAATTAAAATATGATCTTGAATAATACAGTGCAAATCAGTTTTATATTTCATGTACTTTATTAATTGGGGGACACCTAACCATATATATTTTTTTTTGTTAGATGCCGGATTTTGCACTTCCAGCCTTCTAAATCACATAAGAAGGTTCTAAAGAAGATGCTGAAATTCCTAACTCAAGGAGAAACTTCTAAAACAAAAAGCGAAGGTAAAAAATGTCCTCTGAAAATGAGTGAGCATTGTGCTCTGCAGTAGGTGTTTTTCAAGGGGAGGTTACTAGTGTGTAAATTATAAAAGGTAATAGCTGTTTGTTAACTGATGAATGCCAAATTCAGATTCATAGTGCAGTATTCTGGTAAAAGAATAATTTAACAGGTAACAGCCATGTCTTGATTATTAGGAGCTCCTGAGTATACAGAAAAAAGGGAACAATGCAGAATGTGCAAACTTGATTTGTAAATTTAACACTTGCCAAACAAAACAGAATGTTCAATCAGTCTATTTGTTGCCGTTATAGATCAGTCAAGAGAATACAGAATACTGATGTTGGTGCTGATATAATGAATAATAATCTCCAATATTCATGTAGTTTATATTACACTCCAGTCCAAATAATAAATTTGTCTGATGTGGACATACTTGGTCATGCTTAAATTTCTCCCGTTCCTGATGATATTGTTATTTTGTTGTACTTTGAAATTATGGAATTCACTTGTTTGGGTGCAGTGTTCATCTATTTTAACATGTGCCTGGTTGTGCACAATACCTGTGAGAGATAGTGATGACAACTAAATTCAACACACAAGGTTCTCATGCAATCTCCTCCCCCTGTCCTTATTTTAAGGTCCATAACCTGCTATTTTATTAATGTTCACAGGGTACATTTTAAACATTTTATTTCAGAAAAATATGGCTTGAATATATCCATTAATTTTATTTAATGTGGATAGTTGTTTAGATCTGGCAAATGTCTTTCACATATACCCAAATGCACCCTGGATCTTTCTCATGTGACATGAGGAACTGAACACACAAACCAATGTAGAAGGTTACTTCGCATACACAAACCAATGTTGCTATCCATTCCAAATTGCTTTTTAAAATCAAGTTAAAAGTGACAAGAGGGATAAAACTAGCATTCAAGGAGCACCTGTATTTCTTGTGCTGTAGCAATAGTTTAGAGAGATTTCATTTCATATAAAATAATCACATTGTGTCATGGTGTGGTGGCTGTTAACAGATCATTCTTATTATTCTTTACAGTGGAACCCATGGATTCCCACACTGAAGATACTGCATGCAATTTTTTGTTGAAAAGTCAACCAGACACCAGCCGGTCTGAACTAGAACCTCTCTGTACTTACACCGAAAAGGTGGAGAGTGAAGAGGAAGAAGTAAAAGGAGAAATCATGGGAAAGACAAATGCTGGGCACACTCAGTCCTGTAATGAGAAAGATTTGAGCAAGCCATTGGATCCAGCTAAAGTTGGTCATACACCTCCTAAGCCAGGTAGTTGATAACAGGGGTCCAGAAACAGGGAGTGAAACATGAGATGTTTTAAATTACATGCAGGTGAAATCACAGTCACAATAACCTTGCTTGTGGAGAGAGTTTCGTGCTGCAAGCATGAATGGAGCACTGGAAGATTGAGCGTTAGGGGTGGCCAGGCTCTGCAGGGTGATGGGGGGGGGGGGAGAGAAAGAAAAGTTCTGAGCTTTACCAAAAAGACATCAGTTCTGTAATTGAGTGTCATCACTTCATTGGCCAGCTATCTATCTCAGCATATATGTGAGGAGGTATCCTTACTTTCAGTGTTTGAACACTATCAGTAAACCATTTAAAAAGCAATGGGAAAAAGGTTGCTTTGTAGAGGCTTGCAACCCAGCTAGTGGGGCTCTGCAGCCCATGTGAAGGTCCTGACCCATGGGCTAACATCCCCAGGTTTATGATGTGGAAGCCTGATAATCAAGATTAGTGCCTACATTCACAAATGATTCTAAGGGTGTGGTAATCAAAACTGTTGGGAAAATACCCAGGTGGGGTTGTGAGATTTTTCCTAAATCCAGCAGGAGGGGCTTCTGTGGTTCTCAGTTTGGCTTTGTAAGGCAAGCAGACAGGTTGTTACGAAACTGCTTCAGCAAGCAGCTCCCTGCTTGAAGCCTTTTAGTTTTGGTCTTTCCTCTCCCCCCACCCCCTTCCTAATCTTAGTTGAGGGTGGTGAAATGACTTTAGCTGGGCTTTGCAGTCACACAAAAAGAAAATCCCATGTAATGGACCAGAGTCAATATAATAAAGTCTATGTAGAACTTTCGTTTTTATGATTTGCTTGAAGAGTCTTATAAAAACTAAGACTGTTTGCTTGGAGACTCTTTGGTTTTAATAGAAAAATTGTATTACTTTGATCACATGGGAACGCCTTTTGGAACACTGAGGATCTGCAGTCTCTGAAAGTTATTGATTGCAAAGGTTTTGGACCATGGTGAAGTTTAATTGTATCAAGGAAGACTGGTTGGTTGAATCGTCAGCAGTTTCTTTTCTAATAAAACCAAAGATTGTTCAAGCAAACAGTCTTGGTTTTTATTATGAATAAAATAAATATATAAGATTCTTCAAGCAAAGACATAGACTTTATTATATCGACTATTACATGGGATTTTCTTTTTTGTCATTACTTACGGGCTTTGGAGCCCGGAACCACAGGAGGCATTTTGTTCCACCCTGGAATTTAGCAGGGGAGAAGTAGTGGGTGATGAGGGAGAATGCCAGTTGGCCGATTGTGGTCTCCTATGATGGCAAAAGAGTCTCCAGTTGACCCCCAGAGACCACCTGAATGAGAAGATGCTAGAAATTCTTAAAGGAAAAAGACAAGTGCTGAGCGCCTTTTCAGTAACCAGATGAAGAAAAAATATGATCAGAAACTGATTTAGCTTTTGCTTACAATATTTTTGCCTTCGTGTAATTTCCCACTGAATGCATGTATGTTGTCATTTTAGGCAAAGGAGCAGATTTGAGCAAACCACCTTGTCGTAAGGCCAAGGACATAAGGAAGGAACAGAAATTGCAGAAATTACTTCAGAGCCAGACAGGGAACCATGCACTTCAAGAAGCAGCTCAGAAGTCGAAGTCTAAAGCAAACCAGACAAAATCAGTTGAAGACTTCGTTTTTAGCACCTTGCCTCCTGATGCTGTGCACAAGTTAGAGGTATTAATATATAATATAGATAAGTGGAGAGCCCTGGTTATTTTTGCAGTGTTAACTTTCAAAGCAAAGTCTAATGTTACAGATAGGATAAATGGTGGATGGTCGCAGTGGAAAAGGCTTTGATATTCATTCCTGACTTTTAAAAGTGTTATTTTGCTTTCAAGTTTTTTCATTAGGATTTTACTTTGTGTATAATATATATGTACAAATCTTAAGTGAAGCTTTTCTGTGTAGGGACACAAGAGGGTGCTGTAGTTCCATCTAAATATGTAACCCAACACATTTAAAAAAAAAAAAAAGCCCTGAGGAGGTTATTAAATATAGAAATTTAGTGCTCTCTTTTAAAATGAAACCTATAGACAGCTAGATGACAAAAGATGAACAAATTATTCTTAACTGATTAGAAGATAAATAATAGTCCTGCATTTCCAGTACATTTCTGTACCCACTGTACTAAATATTCTGGGGTGCAATTTTTTAGAATCCACATTTACTAAAAATTATGTTACTAGATGACAGGCCAAAGTTTGAAAATTTCTTGTAAATCCATGTAATCTTGGAACAATGTGCTGAAAAATATTGACAATGGAGCTAATACAGATCCATAATAGTTAAATACTCTTTGTTCTGCTGTGTTCATCAGACTGTTCCTTAGACAGCAGTTTTGCACTAGGTTGATCCTGTGCATTTTGTGGGGATTGTTTAGCTTATTAATTTAAAATATATCTATCCCACTTTTCCCATTCAGGTAGCCTGTTTAGCACTAATAGTACACTTAACATCAGATAAATTGAATTTGCATTAGTCTAATTTTTGTATAGAGCCTCTTGTGGCGCAGAGTGGAAAGGCAGCAGACATGCAGTCTGAAAGCTCTGTCCATGAGGCTGGGAGTTCAATCCCAGCAGCCGACTCAAGGTTGACTCAGCCTTCCATCCTTCCAAGGTCGGTAAAATGAGTACCCAGTTTGCTGGGGGGTAAACGGTAATGACTGGGGAAGGCACTGGCAAACTACCCCGTATTGAGTCTGCCATGAAAACTCTAGAGGGCGTCACCCCAAGGGTCAGACATGATTCGGTGCTTGCACAGGAGATACCTTTACCTTTAATTTTTGTATTCCTCTATAGAAAGAGTATGATTTTTATGAACAGTTTTGTGTTGCTGGGTTTTGTTTTGTTTTTTTGAAGTATTTGAAATTGATGATTATAAAATTAATATAATCTAGCTATTCCACTGTTGAAAGTACGGTAAGCTAAAAAATGTTTGCGTCTGCTGGTTACAGAATTGTTATGTTAATACCTGCAAAAGAAAATAATAGTTGAAAAGTTTTTAAACTAGTGTCAATGTTACTGTTGCAGTTCTAGTTCTTTTGTTGTTGTAATAATAAATATCTTTAATTCTTTGGAAGGTGAGGTTGGTGAGATCATCTCCACCAAGTTCCCAGTTCAAAGCCACATTTCAAGAGTCTTACCAGGTCTATAAACGTTATCAGATGGTTATTCACAAGGACCCACCTGATAAACCAACCGCCAGTCAGGTCAGACAGCATAAGCTTTATACAAACCCTCCATGTTACTTGTGTTTATTCTGAAGTGATTGGGAATTACTTTAAAGCAATATTCCATTGGTGCTGATAAAATGGTATGAACTGAAGGTCCTGGGAATACAAGCAGGTTGTTCAGAACTCATTGGTGCCACAAATAATTAAAGAGATGCCACAAGAAACACATAGACATTAGTGATGTTTTAGAAAGAGGAACATGGAAGTGGGTGAGATGCACAGTAAATTGGTAATTGGTTTAAATTAAATCATGTGGCAGGTAGGGTGCAATGTTAGAGTGGCAACTTATTGGAAATATGCGGGGCTGTCATTTTCAAACTGTGTCATACTTTATGGGTAGTCCCTTTTAAAGTTAAGTGTTTATAATCTGATTATAAACATACGATGTGGTGAAAGTCAGGGCTGCACTAATGGCCAGCAATGCCTAAAGAAACTGAGCCCAGTCACTGAAACCTGGATTGTTCTACAGACCAGGAAGCATGGTTCTCTTACTATGGTCCTAGAAAACCTTGTTAACATCTAAATTTAGGAGGAATATTTGCAGTCTAGTGAAGACCTCAATACTTACATTCACATGATATGGCCCTACTGATGTAAGGAGATCAGCCCTTTTTTCCTAGAGCAATCCTTTTATGTCACAGAAAAATCCAGGGCATGTTTACAGGGAACAGTAAGTTCACATGAGCAAGAGCCAGTCTCCAGTCCTCGTTGTTCTGGATCAACTGACAGTGTACGTTAGCCAGCATACTCCCGTGGCTCCACCATGAAGGGTGAACACCGGCAGGAATGAAAAAACTCAACTTAGAGGAAGCTTTTATGCCGTTACTGACCTTCTCATTGAGGAACCCTGAGGTTCTTCAGTTGAAAGCATACCCTTCTGGAGCATGAATTAAATCCTTATTAGTCTGTTTACACTTTCTCTTCATATTTGGCATGAAGAAGTTGTGTGAGCTAAGTGTGCACATAGTATTAAAGTTATTAAATAGACAGAGTCTGTGGCTAAGCATGAGAACTTCAGCTATACTGGGATTTTTAAAAAGTGATTTGTGTAGGGCAGAACCAGCCCAGGACTAAAAGCTTGCTGTTGCTTCAAATTCTAATATACTTCTGCGGTTGTTGGGCTTCCTTGTGTGTCTCTTTGGCCAAGGCTTTGAAATGAATTTGAGGAGATAATACACTAGCCTTACCTTCAGGAGTAGTTGAACATATTAGAATTCAAATAAATACTTATGTTTTCATTGCTCTGAAGGTTAGGTTAGTACGAGTCTCTTTTGAAGACCCACAGTTCAGATCATCTTTCACCCAGTCGGCCACTTTATTTGCCAAGTATCAGATGGCCATACACAAGGATACTCCTCCTGAATGTGGCGAGGACCAGGTACAGTTCATTGTGTATACTTTTTTTGTCCATGTTGTTGGTGGTATGGGTAACGATTTAGCTCTTTGTTGTCACAGCAGAATAGCTGGTTAGTATAGCACCAGGGTGATAAGAATTATTCATTGCATAGGTTTACATGCAAGATACCAGACCAAATTAAATTGTGAAGTCTGGGGCTCAACATTTTTTCCCTTGGTCTTCACAACTCTAATCGTGGTGATCTTAAAAAATATTGATGCTAAGAAATTAGATACTGGCAAATCACTTAGTAAAGTGTTTGAAATGCTGAAATTGACACTAAAGAGTCCTGGGTGGGAAATGAGGTGGGGGAGTGGAAATTTTGACTTGTTTTGAATCACAATATTCATTCTACAAGCTTTAATATGTCATTTACCAGCCAGGGTAGGTGGAAAATAAGTATGCTTCAGCCCAATGCAGGAACATTATTTCTCTAGTCACGGACTTTCAATCGTGCACAAAGTATCATGAGTACTCAGCTTCCCAGTGTTCTTTTCTTTCTTCATCCTTGCACCTCGGCTTATATATTATATCTGTTCCCTTTCTTGCTTAGTTTCTGTCTCCTTTACCCTGTCAGCTCTTATAATGGTTAGCCACAGGTCTGAATGGCTTTATTGTTACGTGTGGTGAACTTTTAGACCTGAATGTGTAAGTCAGGCTTGAAGCAGATTTCAAAACGGTTTAAAGCTAAAATAGCTATAGTTAAAACTCAGTCCATATTACATAATCATAAATGGCAAAATGGAAAGGGTGGAAAACTTGAATGAATGATAGGGAGAAGTGGCTTTAGGGTATGGAGCAAATGAACAGGGTGGGATGCCTGGAGCACCTGAGCATGAGACCAGGGAGACTCTCGGTCCCTTAAGCATGGTTAAGGAATCAGAAGTGTTGGCATACAGTTGAGTTCATCTGTGGTGCTGTGCTGTGGTTTGGCACTACAAAAATAGTTTGGTGAAGAAGCTTTCCTCCTTTCCTTTTGCACAACACACTAATTCATTTTACCTGATCTGTGGTTACTTCCCTTGCTCTGATGAGCGAAGCTGTTGTGGTGAAGCATAGGGGGAGAGGCAGTCTCACAGGTATGAGGATTTAAGGGCATGGAGCACTTTGTATATGATAACTGATACATTAAATTAAGCTCAGTAACTGATGGGTAGCCAATGACAGGCTTGCAAGATGCCAGTAATATGCATGGTGTGACTGGCCCACAATAATAGCTGGGTGGTGGCATTCTGCACCAGTTGGAGTTCCCCAGTTGATTTTGACAGATGAATATGGAGTGCATTGCAGTCTAGTCTCAGAGTTACTGTGACGTGGATCTAGGTGGCCAGATCAGCCATATCAAAGCAAGGGGCCACCTTTCAGGCCAGGCTGAGTTGAAAGAAAACCTTTTCTGCAATTGCATTATTAACTTAGTAATAATGTAGGATCCAGTGTGATCCCAAGGCTCTTAACAGAGTCAGCAAGTGCTGCTGAACTTCATCAAAAGTGGGGAGCACTGAATCAGGCCATCTGTCCGTCAAGCTGAGTTCTCTCTGCTTGAACTGGCAGTGGCTCTGGAGGGTCCAGACTTGATTCCTGGCTTATCTTTATGTGTTCTGTTACTCCTATTGATTGTACCCAACAATTTTTGTTTTTATATAATATTGCAATGGATATTCCTTCCAATTTGCTTCTTGAAAATTTCAGTGTAGGATGATCAGAGAAACAGCTAAAGTAGTTTTCACTTGATTTTATAAAATAGTTATCCATGGAGACAGTTGAAATCTTATGAACGTCCCCGCATTTAAAATCTGCGGTTATTTTCAGAATACAGATATAGAATGCTTATGCTCTGTGGCAATGCAAGCAAGAAATCCTACGTAGGCTTACAGAATGGAGTAATAATTTTAGACCAAACTAATGCACCATAGTCAGTCAATTTCTCACGGGAGTTCAGGTTTTACTTGGGTTTCCGTAGTGGCTCATAAACGGAAGCTCATTTTCTTACTCTGAACATAACGTGTAAACCCCATTGCACTTTTTTGAGAACAACTTACCTGTACATTCATGTTTAGGGACTATATAATGTGTGTGTATGTATGTGTACACACATACTGTTAAATAGATGTGCAGATTCATCTGCCTTTTCCTCAAATTTCAAGTCATACGTAAATAATCATCTTAGTATTAAGTGTCAGCACAATTATGAAGTATTTATGTTATCATTTATAATTCCTGTTTAGGAAAAAAAAAAGAAAATTGAAATCAACAGATTGTTCCAAGAGTTGAATGCTTGCATTTTTTGTTTGCCACTTTTCTATATTCAGCATTCATATTGTCATACGATTAATAATCACACATTTTATTGTGCCATCCTAAGTGCACTTAGGTATACCCTTGTAAGACCTTGAATCTGTAGAGTTGCTCTGTAAATATACTTATCAGAAGAATAAGCTGTATCCTCAGAAATGTTGCCTGATGATTATCAGGGCATACTTGAAACTTTTATAGAAAAGGTTCTAGAAACTCTGTGAACACTTCATTAATAGTTAGCATGTGAGAACTGGGAGCATATTCTAAGATCAAAGTTATAGTCCTTCTGTCAAGTACCTCAAATACCTTCCTTGTTCTTTTAGACCCTCACTTTAACTACTGCATATATTTATTCTCTCTCTCTCTCTCTCTCTCTCTCTCTCTCTCTCTCGTTTTCCCTCCATTGATCTAGAATTTAAAGGTTAGCTAAAACCTCAATAGATATGAAGTTTTATATTGTGCACTTCCCCAACTGACGTTCTTGTGACAGTGATGAAGTGTTTGACAGTTAATGAGGCTGCTAGTCCTTGTGTTAGTACCTTAATGGAATGGGATTTCCTGTGATGGATGACTGTCCACTGGATGCTAGGATAACAGTTTTTGCTGCTTGTCAAATCAAATTTAATATAATAGGTAAAAGGAAATGTTTCTGAGGGAATGGTTCTCTGACCACAAGCGGACAGCTGGACATGTAGATTGGTTAATCACAAAAATTTATGTAGCTCATCTGCCTCAATGTATCACTGCCTTACAAATGTTAAAAACTGGAACAGATTGTAGCATTGGTTTGGAGAATAGTTCATATAACCCATGATGTTGTTTCGTATAAATGACATTCTGAGTTTTGTAGTGCAATGGAATCCTAAACATGTTCAGGGTTTTCCTGTATCTTCATTTCAGCAGTTTCATGCTAGTCGCCTCCAAATTCTTTCAGAATAAATGTTTGTTGTGTCACGTGCCTTAGGTTCAAATGGGTGGCTGCATAGAAACCCTGAATTCTAAAGTCCCACAATTAATGTTTATTTGCAGTTTAAAAGCCCTTTGCTTTCTAAAGTTACTGATTATGAGTAACCTTTATTTTGTCTTCTGTCTGAAGAGTTCTGTGAGGTTTGAAAGCTTTTATATTCCACTAAGAATAATTTGGTACAGCTTCCAAACTATTTCCACTTCTTTCAGAAATAGCATCAGCCATACCATTTGTACGTGGAATATACTTCCTTATAATTCTATGATGTTTTCCTTAAGGTTTTGAAATTGAACTAAATTTATGCCACTGCCTTGTATTAATACAGTTTGTTGGAACCTAATATCCAATTAAGATGTTTTAACTTGAAAAATATTTTCCGCCTGCTGTTGCTCCCATCGATAAGAGTTAGTATTTGGAGCTGCCATATGTGGTTTCCATAATGCTCTTTTTGTTAAACTAACTTTTGGTCAAGTCCCTTTATGGTATTCTGTGTCTTCTGAAGAAACAGTTTACATCTGCAGTGTAACCAAAACAAACCAAGTGGCAATTACACCAGTTAGAAAACATTTCCATACATGATCATAAGTCTGACAGTAGTTCTCGCAAATAGCCATAGTTAACAATGTTATTGCTATTTAGTCTTACTGAGGGCAAACATTCTACTCCACTGCTTGGGCATATTTTATAATGACAAGTTTATAGGGAAAAAATAGTGTGTTGCTCAGTTTCCACTGCAAAACTAGACACCCTCCTTACCTTAGGCTTAGTCAAATATTTGTTTTGGAAGAAAGTTTATTTAAAGGCCTACAAAATATTCTCTGTCTAAAAAGCTGCAGTAATGTGACTGAACTGGTTGTAAATAGTCTTTTCTCTTTTATTACCTACCCCCGAAATGACAGTTGAATGTTAAATATATGGAGAATAAAGCAAATGTAAGGTAAACGCCCCAAAAAATCGTAATAAAAAGTAGTAGTATGATCTATGTAAGAACTCTTTTTCTTCTACCTCAGCTCTCTTCCAAGCTTAGCTCTGAATGTCTGGAAGAAATCCCACAGCTTAAATTCATTTATTTATTTACTTGCACTCTATTAGGCAATCCAGGTGTGTGAGTGGAAGCTTTGAGGTGGGCATTGAGCTCCTGCATGAGCAATGGAAGAGCTGAGCTGTGCAGCACACTCTATTTAACTCAGTAGGGAAATCTTTGTAGATTTTCCAAGTGTGTGTGTGTGTGTGAGAGAGAGAGAATCTGAATCAGAGCAATATTTCTTAAACTTTAATGAAAATTCAAACCTCTCTGGTTTCCTTTCCTCCTTTTCTCATCAATAACCAGTTTTTCCGTCAGTGGGCATGTAGAGGATGTCCCTGCACAGAGATTGCTCCCTGTGTTTATGATATGGTTGCCCTGTAGCCAAATCTGTTCCTAGGAAGAAAAAATGCTTTACAAATATGAGGGCATCACAGTGGCCAAGAGGTATGAGGGGCAGGCTTTTAGTCTGAGGAAGAGTGCTTGCACTCGGAAGCTCACACCTTGAATAAATCTTTGTTGGTCTTAAAGGTGCTACTGGACTCTGATTTTGTTGTGCTCTACAGCAGTGGTCTCCAACCCCTGGTCCGGGGACTGGTACCGAGCCGTGAATCAGTTGATACCCGGCCGCAGCTCCTCCTCGTCCTCCTGCCTGGCTGCTGCCTTGAGGGCTGCCCTGCTACTCTGCTACCAGCTCACCTTTGGTGCTCTCCAGCGGCCGCATCCCACAGCGGGCGGCGGGAAGTCAGGGGCACTGGCGGGAAAGCAAGTGGAGCTGGGGCTCAGGCGGCAGCAGTGACGTCTCTCGGCAAAAGACTACCCCCCTCCCCCGGGCCTCAGTAAAATTGTCAAGTGTTGACCGGTCCCCGGTAATAAAAAGGTTGGGGACCACTGCTTTACAGTACAGGCTGTTTTGCACCTAAACTATTTAGTTGGATGGTATATATGTGTATGTACACATATGTCCTTTCAGTTGGATACTTATAATTAGGAATTTTTATGTAGTAAACAATATGTGGCTGTTCTTAGAATAAAAATCTATATTATTATATCAACCATGCTTAAGGTTTATTACTGTTTATACCTATGTTTGTACCTTCATGTATTTTGATAGGCTTACGTGTTGCACTGTGAATCTTCAATTTTAAGAGCACCAGAGATCAAAATAAAGAAAAAATATTAATACTGCTTTAATCTGAATAAAACAATGTCTTCCTAAATTTTCTTCTTCTCAAAATGTGGTGGGATAATTTGGAAGAAAGGAAAGCTGTGGGGATTTCTACTAAGGAAGCTGCTGTATTCGTCAGATAGTACATACCACCTCTGAATCCTTACTTTTTTGCCTTCTGTTATTATATTATCTGAAGTTCTGGAAGATCAAACAGTTGCACAGACAGGCCTTTGCTTCAAGAAAGCAATTGCATAGTATGAGTAAAGGAGCATGAAATCTGGAGGCTGCTAAAGTACACAACCTGTTTTTTGACCAAATATGGAGGTATTTCAGCATTGATTAATTATAAAATGTATAGTCTTTCTGTTGTGCTGCTTGTGTCTTTAGATTATCAAGGAATAAACACAAATAACTAGAAAACACAACTTTTTGCAGGAGGTCATATATTCTCCCGGTTGTGTGGAAGAAAAAATTAGCAATGCCTCATAAAATTAGGCCACCATAATGATCTCGAATTGGGTTTCAGGAACAATTATCAAAGTGAGTTAATTTGTAAATTTTAAAACTTAAAACTGTAATTTGTAAAAATCAGAACTATAATTTGTCAAACTCTCCTGTGCCTTCTGTTCGGTGTTTCAACATAGCCAGTTCCCAAATGACATGTTGAATGCAAACACATGCATTTAAACCAGAGCAGTTGTTTGAGGCAAACAAAATTCAGGCAGGGCCTGAATTCAGCAGAGAACGGGGGGGGGGGGGTTACTTGAACCTTCCCTTGCCTTTTATTTGCCAATCTCATGCTGCTGCCCTGCAGAGTTCCAGGTCTGTGTTTACCATTGTAAACACACTTGAAAACATCATAAACACACTCCTAAAATCCCATTGGTAATGGTTTTGAAAGAGTGCATGCTTGTGTATGTGGGAGAATTGATTAGAGTTAACCTTTTTAATCCACATTGAATAGGATTTGTGGGATCCTGATACCTGAAGCTATGGAACAAAAAAGCAATACGTTGTCTTTTTGTTCAGTTTTTGGCAGCAGATATTAACATGCTGGGATTCTTACTTGGTAGCAGTTCAGTTGCTAATATTTCTAACCTGGAACTTGTTTTCTTAATGTCCTGTTTTGGATCGAAAAGTGGATACAAAACTATGCATGCAAAATACGATTTCTGACTTTAATTATTCAGATTGAGCCCAAATATGTAAAAGTGGTATGTTGGTCCGTAAGAACATAAGAGAAGCCATGCTGAATTAGCCCATTACTAGTTGCAGCAGTGAATTCCACATGTTAATTGCTCTTTGTGTGAAGTATTTCCCTTTATCTTTTCTAAACCTACTGCTCATTAATTTCATTGAATTCCCATGAGTTCTTATATTATGAGAAAGGGAGAACATTTCTTCTTTCTTTACCACATTACCTACATTAGTTAGTAGAAGTTTTATTCTGCCGAGCACAATACACTCAGAAACCTGAACCAGTTATTGCCTCCAGAAAATTAATTTACCTGGTCTGCTAGCTGTTTTTAAATGTGCTGCTGGAGAATTTTGAAATTTGAGAAAACAGAATTACACCCTTCTCACTACATAGACTTAGAAGGGTGGTCCTCTGCTTAAGATAGTATTATTAAGTCTGGAGAAATGTGTGTTCATGAGATTTGTCTTTTAGCAGTGATGCACATTTCATAACATGAAGACTTGATATTTTGATTTAATAATAACTATCCTTTGATATGATGCTGAGAACTGTCACTTTGGACTTCATGGTGGGTATTTAAAATAAGCTTGAGCTTCTTTCCAGGTTTCTCTTGGTATTGCCTTGAGTGTTCTATGAAGTAGTAACCACAATGGAACAAATGACCCAGCAGAAAAGATATTAATTTTCTTTGTTTTCTAAGCAAAAACTTAGTATGATAAAGTTAGAAATAGTGAAATCTATTCAAATGTAATTTGAAAAGCTATTGTAAAATGTTGCACAACAGTGTATTAAGAGTAAGCAAATATTTTGCAGTTGTTTTTGTCATTCATTGATGAACAAGAGGGCAAAATTGAGTCTGTCAGTTGTCAAATTTTTTTCCTTTGATTGCAGGTTTTTGTTTGTTATGTTTGCTTTAACTACAGTTTTAAGGAATTGTCAGGTCTGTTTAAAAGTAAAGCAATGCTGGTACTGTGCAAACTCCCCTTCAGTCTTCTTAAATCTAAGTGGATCTTTGGAAACTGCATTATTCCTTTCAGAATTTAAACACAGAATAATAGAATGTATAATTTCCCCATGCTTCAGTTGTAAAGCTGAAGTTTACTTAAGCTCTTGAACACCTAGTCTGTGAAGGACTCTGGAAGGGCTAACTATAGACATCACACTGTTCGCTTTTCTTTGGTAATGGCTAAGGCTTATAGAAATCTGCTTTTTGATTGTCAAAGGGTTTGTCTAAATATTTACCATCAATTTGTAGGCTAATTAGATCTTGCTTTCAGCAACAAATACACTGGAGTGGGAGCAAAAACACCCCCAAAATTACATAGCCTTAGGATTTTTTTTTTGGTACTCTTTCTTGAAGTCTAATATCACTTTATTATATTGCTTTTGTTTGATGGAACTGAATTGTAGATTGACTTTTTGGGAAAGTATTGAAATGTAAATGTCATTTTTCACTATAGGCTAAAAAGGTGTACGCTTCTTGTTTATAAATTTCACTGTAATTTATAGTGACCGATATTATTTGAGGTTTGGTCTCTGTTATGATATTCTCTTGTAATTTTAGCATGAGTATCCAATACTATTTCTATTTTATGGACTTTTTTAGTGCCTCAGCTTTTATATTCTGCCTCTGAGCAGGATGTCTTGAATAAAGCAAATAATGTTCGTATTGCTTTCAAGAAACAAAGTCTTCCATTTGACTGAAACTGAACTACAACAAACCATCCCAGGAACCCGAACAAACCCCTTCCACATGTACAAATTTGAATGAATGAATGAAATATTTCCTTTTGTTCACATGTATCAGTTGGTTCATTTAGGCCACTAATGTTGTAATCCTAAACAGAGCTTATACCCTTCTAACCACATTGAAGTCTGTGGGCTTGGAAGGCTAATGGTTACACTGTGAACTGGTAAAGACAAAAACTGGTAAAGAAATTTTTTAAAAGTTGGGAACATGCCTATTTAAAATAACAAAAGGTACGGCTCTGATGTCACTCAACTCAATTGTCAACTCTCATCATGATAATTGCAAATGTTCTCCTCTCATGCCAATTCCCATACTCCTACTTTTCTTGGTTAGTATTAAATATAGTCCTGTGTTTTGTCTGCACTGGCATAACCACAGTTCACTATAAAGTCATTTATTCTGTGGCAATAAATGTTTGTCTTTGTACAAAGGTTAGAAACTGTCTTCAATATCTGACTTAAATGTTGTGGTTATACTAGTAGAGACATAACGGCAGGAAAGGGAAGTAGCTCAAAACTATGCATACTTCAGCAGTTAATTGTATCTGAACCGGGTTGCTGTGTGTTTTCACAGGAATAAGAGTGAGGTATGTTCACTCCAACCCGAATAACTTTCACTCACCTTGTGGTGCATCTTAGTCTTGTGAACAGTTTAGTACTCACAATACCTTCTTGATAAAGCTGATTTTAGATTTTTTTATTAACCAAGACTTCTGAATATAAATTAGTCTACATTGCCTGAGGGCGATAAATGAGGCAAATTCAAGGTTTCCTCTTTGTATATGACTTTATTTATAAAATATATATGCTGCCTCCTCAGAGACCTGCTGGTTGTGATACTAATGGAGGAGCAGTTGCAGGCAATTATTGATGGAAGAGCGAGGAGTATTTCCCGTTTTCCTGTTGGTTTATTCCCATTCTGGCAGTTTCTGTTGATGAGGTATAAAGAGGAAAGTCTGAGGAGAGAGGTTGTGAGGGAAAATTAGTAGGCAGCAAAGGGAATAGCAACCATGTTCTGCCTGCCAAATTATCTTCTTTCCCAGCAGTAAGCCTGCATTTCTCATGTTTACTGTGTGTTGAATGATTTGAAACTCTTAATGCTTGGGGATGTTTGTATAAAATGTCAATACAGTTTTTTCTAATAGCATGATCTCACCTATATGTTTTTTAAAATAAGCTTGTGTTACCTCAAAATTTAGATGTCTTAATGCTAGAGGGGTAGCCATGTTAATCTGTTGTAACAAAAGACTAACACCATTTATTCCAGCATTAGCTGTCATGAGCCAGTGGTTGGAATAAATTATGTTAGTCTTTAAGGTGCAACTGGACTTCTTTTGAAGTTGAGCCTGTGGGCACCACTGGAATTCTGACAGTATGGTGGACACAGCCACAGAATAGCTATTATAAAATGGCTGCCATAGCATACCTTCAGTTAGTGAAGAGCTATGTACTGTGGTGGCAGCTGCTACCAAAATAATGTTTTTTTTTAAATCTGCATAATCAATCAAATCTCCAACAACAAATGGGAAACCTTGCTAAGCTAAAGCCCCACTTGACCCCGGTTCTAAAAACATGTGGCAGATACCACAAAAAGTGTTGGCAGGTACCACCTTTGAGCACCACATTGGGGGACCCCAGTTTGATATTTTACTGTGTTCCATTTTCTAAAATTTAGCTCAAGTCTATGTATGGTCTTTTGGTATGTTGCTCTTTAATTATATTTATATACCACCCTTTTGCAAATCTGTCTAGAATTGTGGCATCTCTATTTGTGTGTTTACTCTTTGAAGAGTTTTACTATATAAACCTGCTTTGATTTTCAAGTATATATTGCATTAAAATGCTAAATAAAAGAGAATCATAGTTATGAATAAATATCACATGTAAGTTTTGTGCAGTAAAGCTGCATTTCAGAAATGAAAGTGGATGCCTATATATAGAAGTTTTATGGCTACAAATCTCTCCCCTCCCAATTCTGTTAATCACAGAATATTATTGGGATAGCAGGAAAAATGCCTCTGAGGAGACGTACAGATGACTTGAAAAAACAAATCAAGCTTTGAGGAAAGGTTCAGGCATCCTTGCATCTCCTTTCCCTCAGCAGTCTCAACTGATGTACCACTTAGGACAAATCAGCCTGGGTTTGAGCTGAGTCACTGACCCCTTGTTCAGATTGTTATCTGATTTGTGTGGTAGAGGAGAGTAGCATATGACACAAATATTGTGTCATAAGATGCAAACGCTTAGCACAGAATCTGCTTGTGCAGAGGCCACATTTATGATTTCTTCCACTTTTTGATAAGGAATAGAGGTGCAAGTGCTACCCAGTACTAGATCACATCATCTGTGTGGCTGTGGGCAGAGGAACTGGACTCCTTCCCCATGCAAAAACTGAATATCTAAACTAGTACAGAGTCTCATACGCAAAGTAATCGTGGGCTACATGTCAGGTTCCTGTCCTTTACTGTGAGTAATTCCTAATGTCTACAGAAAGTAAGTCCCTCGCCAAGATGATATGAAAACTCATTTTCTACTGCAGTGAGATGTAGCTAAATATATCAAAACTAGAAGTAAAGCCCATTTTATGAAGGAATAAATTGGGTGCTAGGCCCCCCTACCTCGGGAAGACTTTGTAGGGTGAAGGCTTCCCCGGGGCTGGGGTGGGCGGGCCACCTGTGTTTTCCCGTCCCGGGCAAAGGCTCGCCGTGTCAATAACGCAGGGAGGCTGCTCCCAGGGCTGGCAGAAGGGCGGCGGCGACCCCCCCCCCTGGCAGCACCCCAGAGGCTTCTGCCAGCCCTGGGAGCAGCCTCACCGCAGCGAGGCCGCTCCTGGGGCCGGCAGAAGAGCGCCAGCCACCCCCACCCTCCGGCAACGCCCCTGAGGCTTCTGCCGGCACCGGGAGCGGCCTTGCCGTGCGAGGCAGTTCCCGGGGCTGGCAGAAGAGCACCAGCCACCCCCCAGCCGTGCCCCAGATGCTTCTGCCGACCCCAGGAGTGGCCTTGCCGTGCGAGGCAGCTCCCGGGGCTGGCAGAAGAGTGCCAGCCACCCCCACCCCCCCCGGCAGTGCCCCAGAAGGACGGTGGCCACCCCCAGCGGCCGGGAGAAGGCGTAGCGGCCCCCCACCCACCCAGGACAATGGCTGGTGCTTCTTGAGGCCGCTCCTGGAGCCGGGAGAAGCAGGAGGAGGAGTAGCGCTGCCGGAAGATTCACCGCGTCGGCTGCCAGTCAAGTCTGAGCGGTGAGTCTTTGGCCGGGGGAAGCAGCCAATGAGGAGCCGTGCTTCGCACGGCTACCCATTGGCTACTCGGGCCTGGATGGACACTCGGAGGGCCCAATCAGGAGCCGCGAAGCGGCTCCTGATTGGGCCCTCCGAGTTTTTATCCCAGACTGGGCCTGCCCTAACTCCTCCCAGACAGCCCTTACCCTTTTAATTAATCCGCTCCGCAGGAGCAGTTTAAAGATAGTAATGTACTATCTTTTATACAATGATATGAATCTATTCAGGGCTAGGGTTGTTGGGTCCCCCCGGCCACCGGTGTGGAATGGGGGGTAGAGTTAGCAGATCCAGGTTGGGAAACTCCTGGAGATTTGGGGAGGAAGCCTGGGAAGGATAGGGACATCAGTGGGGTACAATGCCATAGTGTCTACTCTCCAAAGTATTCATTTTCTCTAAGGGACCTGATCTCTGTAGTCTGAAGATAAGATGTTATTTCAGGGGATCCCCAGGATAATCATCTATATTCTGGGTTCAAGGTTGTTTCTGTTTGTTTTCTACAACTGTTTCACTGCTTCTCCAATTTCAAATTTCTAAAGTTATTACAGCCCATATTATAGCCTTGTAATAGCATCTGACTGCCTACTAATAAATTGGTTATAGATCAGATATGTAGCCATTTTCATACATTAAGGACCCAAATAGATTTTAAGATGAAAGATTTATGAAAGTTGATATTTCATATTCATATAGAAATTGTTACCCTTGTTATTTCTAGGGATTGGTGGGGGTGGGCAGGGGAGAAGCAACCTCAACATGATTTGTAAATACAATCCACGCATTACTTTGAATTGTTATGTGTTAATATGTTACATTCTTGTAAATTATATAATTTACTATCAACAAGGCCCATTGTACCAAAAAATAAGGTAACTAGCCCCACCCCCACCTTGGGCAGACCAGCCAAGGCCTGGAGAGGCAACAGCAGGCCGTTTTGGGGCAGGAGGGGAATGCTGACAGGGATTCCTTTCATCCTTCTCCCCCTTCCCCAAGCAGGCCAGTTGAGGGCTGAAGTGGCCTCACCAGGCCTTTTTGGGGCAGGTGGGAAAGCTCTGGTGGGATCTCCATTCCTTCCCCCACCACTCTGGGCAAGACCAGCTGAGGGCTGGAGAGGCCTCAATAGGCGTTTTCAGGGTGTTGGGGGGAAGCGCTGGCAGGGTCTCCAATCCTTCCTCTGCCCCCCTGGGCAGCCCAGGCCTCAGCTGGAGCTGCTCAGGGTGGCAAGAGTGCTGGCTCGCCCCCTTCCCCCTGGCTGCACCGCTGAGGCCTGTTGAGGTCGCGACTGGGACTGCTCAGGGCAGGGGCAAGCACTAGCAGAGGCTCCCTCCTTCCCCCCTATCCCCACTAGGCTCAGTCCCAGGTCCTCTGCCTTCCCTCCCGGCTCCCATTTACCAGGCTGGAAGAAGTTGGAGGAGGGTGTGGCTATAGCTGGGACATCCTTCCTGATTGGCCATTCGTTGGATAGACAGCCAATCAGGGATGAGACACCCAGGACAGCCTACCTGATTGGTAGGTGATGAGTCCCAATTCCTCCCAGAACTCTTTTACCATCATTTATATGTTCAGATTAGAGATAAATTATCTGAATACAAACTAATTTATATATATTCTCTCTTTGTGTGTTTCATTTCATTCTAAATACCCATCTTTCGGGGCCTGGACTTCCAATAAATATTCCAAATATAGTTCACAAGATTCCTCTGTGATTCTCCACTTGAGGTATGAAATCATCTTAATACTAAATATTAATGTTGTTTTTATATAATTGATGTCTGTGGTAATAACATTGGAGAGAATTACATGTTCAGTTTCAGTCAGCACCTGTTTTTGACTTTTGTTGGAATTTGTTGAATGGGGGGGGACATTCATTAAAATGTCATTGTACAAACTTAATTATATTTATGCATTCTGAAGGTTAACTAATGCAGTCCTTCCTTAGTTTTGCCCTCAAACAAGAGCACACCAAAAGCAGTACAGGTCCAGCAATTACCAGCAAGCAATTAATACAAAGTTCCATTTCAATAACTTATGAATACAATTTGAATGTTAGCAGTCAGATTTAACAAAGTTCTCCCCAATATTAGTCAGTCCATAGTACATCTGCCAGTAAGATTTATCATTCAGCAGTTGTGGGTAGGAGGAATTTGAGCATACTTAACTGGAATGCTTCTGAATGGGGCTTCCTATTGATAGTAGTATTGCATAATAACTAAAAGAGTTTTCAGCTGTTAAGTCCAGCATTATAGCTATGCAATATGTTAGTCCAACTTCAGTGTTGAACAATACAGTTTATGTTTAATTAGTTATACACCGACTACTTGATTTCTTTGAACAACTGGAAATTAAGTTTACTGGATGAAGTTACTTTTGCCCATACTTGACTAATCGTCTTGGTAAGATGATTAGTTGGATTCTCTGTTTATTGAACTTTCTTCCTATTGCATTCAAAACATTTCCAGTTAGAATTGCAACTTGAAGAAAAAACAACAAAAGCAGCATTTTGTGGTACCTTAAAGACAACCAAGCTTATACTAGAATTTAAAATATCTATTGACTAGATTCTACTTCTCCAGAATTGCTGTATTTTGATCTTGCATTGCATAAGTTAGTGATCCCCAGCCTGTGGGCTGCGGACCACATGTGGTCCGTCGACTAACTGGAGGTGGGCCGCGAAGGACGCCTTCTTCCCCCCCCCCCCCGGCCCTTTACTTCATCAACGATCCGATCCGGCAGGCGCACATGTGCAGGCTCAGCTCCGTACCTGCGCTCGCTGGCATGCTGATGGCTGTGCCTCCCTCCCCCGCCCCAGCCACCCTGCCTCCCTGAACAAAGCACCGCCTCGGCTTTCCCGCCCCCCCCCAGAGTCCAGCGCTTAGCGCTCACTTGATTGCAGACGGCTGTGCCTCCCTCCCCCAACCCAGCCACCCCGCCTCCCTGAGCAGAAGCGCTGCCTCGGCTTCCCAGCCCCCCCCCCCCGGAGTCCCAGCACTTAGGAGTGCTCACTTGATTGCAGACGGCTGAAGGGAATGTTTAAACATTACCATAGCAACCAGAGTCAGAGAGCGTTAGGGCAGTGGTTGAGAGTAGAGGAATAAACTCCCCCCCCCCAGCGGGCCTCAGTAAAATTGTCAAGCATTGAGTGGTCCCCGGTGATAAAAAGGTTGGGGACCACTGGCATAAGTGACTTCTGAAATACATTCCATTCTTTTCTTTCTACTGGCTTTCCTTTTTAAATGTGGCATTTGGCTTCATGATTAGATTTAGTATGTCTGTTCTTCTGAATTAGGCATAATATGAGAATTTTAAGTCCATCAATATTGGACTGATCTTTGCTGTGAATCTTGACTAACGCAGCATATATAGTTAAGGCTGCTTTTTGTGATACCCAACAGTGGAAGTAGTTCAGAAGACAGAGCATACCTGAAACACATGGAACCCTCATGAGGTTAGGTGTGTCAGGAGAAAAGTAGACATACATCATAACTGTGCATTCACATATTATATTCATTCATTCTTTCTTGTCAACTAAAATTGTATACACGGGCATGGCAGGGAACATTTATTTAGAGACTGGCTCCTGCTCTTGGTGTATTGGAGACTTTAGCCCTAAGGCAGATGTTTAAATATGCTCAGAAGGCCCAGATAATCTGCAAGTGTATAGTTAATCCTGCCACAACAGAGTGTTTATTCAGGGTATATTTATTAACCTCTTTTATTTGGGTCACTTGGGTGGCTAAGAGAACAAACCTGTGCTGTTCTATGAGCTACTTTGCAAAAGATCAATTTGAACCTAGCTAAAACAGAGTTCTCTCTGTTGTATAGAGAGAAACATTTTAATTTGGGGGGCTCTTTCAAAAATGGAAGTGTTAATCAAAGAAGCCTAACATTTTCAAGTTTGTGCTGTACTTTTCAAAAACATAAATGCATAATTTTTAAGGCCAAAGCTTCAGAGTACTTCATTCCTAATGGCGAAGAGGACTTCCTTTGTTGTAGGTCTTAAATAGTTAACTACCACATGAATGTAATGAAATTGTCAGGTTATAGTAATTGCACCAGTCATTTGATATGTTGCCATTTGAATGAAACCATGTGTGGAAACTTCTTGTTGCTTTTCTGTTGAATCTCCCCTCAACCCTTTTAAATTCCAACAAGCTGAAGGCTAATCAGGATCATTAGACTTAATAGGGAAAGCACTTTTATCATCTCGTCAAGCTGAGCAGCAGATTATACTCCTTGCATTGTATCTTTACATGGATCACATGTTCATTTTCCCGTTAGGTTTATGCCAGGTATTTTTTTCCTGAGATTTTTTAAAATTGATGTTTTGAATCTTGAATTTTGTGTGGCACTGCTTGCACGTGTTTTCAATTAGACGTAGCCAAATAAAAAAGGTTGCGTATCCAAGGCCAAAAGGATTTTTGGAATTCTTTGTATTGGAACAATCTCCACGTGCTAGGCACAGAGTGTTTAGCCTCTTTCCCAGTTCTACCACAAATAATTTCAAAGGAAAATTAAACCTTATGTGACTATGTTCTGGTTTTCTTTGGAATTTTTGAGAAACTGCTAAAGGCAAGTCCCTTGTCTTTGGCAAAGTAACACTAAACTTTGTATTCAGTTCTTCAGTTTTAGTTCTAGATTCTTTAAAAAGAAAACAAATATTCCTGGGCACAGCAATGCAGCTTGCAAATGTAAAGAACAGCTTATTCCTCTACTGAGAAAGGATTTGTAATGATTCGTAGACTTTTATAGGAATCAGTGCCCTTTAGGAAAGCATTGTACAATTTCACTGTTAATGTGACCTGTGTACTTCAAGACCTTGTACTAAGAGAGGTATCCATCAGGCTGCTCTATTTGCATTTGTAATAAGTTTATCTAATGGCTCTTGCAAGCTTCTATTGCTATGCCAGAGCATATCCTTTCCAATCCACTTCTACCCTTCACATTATTAGCTCCTTAATTTCTTCATCTATCCTCCCCTTTCACCCCTGTTCCCTGTCCACTTTCATAAATGTTATCTCCCCTCCAAATACTGGACTTCTATGAAACTTTCTCTTTAAAAATCTTTCAAGGAGACGTGAAGTTCCAGGGGGAAAAATATAGAAAATTTATTTATTTATTTATTTATTTATTTATTTATTTATTTATTTATTTATTTATTTATTTATTTATTTATTTATTTATTTATTTATTTATTTATTTAGATTTATATACCGCCCTCCCCGAAGGCTCAGGGCGGTTTACATTAAAACTAATCAACGATACATGAAATAAAATGGGGGGGGGGAGTAATTGCTGGGAAATTTAATGGAGTACTGGAAAAAAAGTCCTGTGGTTCTATATTATGTATCATGGCTTATTGCCTACTAACATTCCACATCTGCTCCACCTACATAATCTCAACTGTATTTGCCTTTATCCATTTCTCAATAGCAGATATCTATCTCTCCATCTCAGCTCAGAGTTGGCCTGTGTCTCTCCACTATGCTTTCTACTCTCTTAAAGACACAGTGATTTAGCATTTTCTTTCCATGAGTCACTTTTAGGAAGAAAACAGTTCCAGTGAATTCCTGCCTACCTTGAGTACCTGGGTTCTGCAACAAAATGTAAAAACACCTTGTCAACACTTATTGTATAGAAACAATGGATGGATCGAGAAAAAGCAAACAAAACTGCTTTTCCACATGTACCTCTACTCAAGACTCCCTGTTGTTGATATGAAATGTTTTTTTGAAATTCCCTTTTTATATCTGATCTGTTTGAATTAGCATTACACCTGCTTGGAATTTGCTTTTTCTGTTTAGCAAGGTGCATTGAATTCAGTTCACCTGTATGTATTTTGTGAGTGGAATTTTATGGGAAATGTATATGATGTTCCAGGAAACTTTATCATATTTGAGATGAATCTTGGTTTCAAAATCTACTCATAATTAAAATAAACCTTTGTTGTTGTTGTTATTTATTATTTCTTTAATTAGATTTTTATACCGCCTTTTCCATATGTCCCAGGGCCGTATGCCTGAACAGAGAGTGCCTTTCTGAATTTTGATAGTTACAGTTGGGTTGCTGTGTTACTCTGTAGTAGTGGAACAAAATTCTAGATCATTTGCATTTTAAAGACCAACAGGGTTTAAGTTTTCATGAGTCAAATGTCTGACAAAGTAAGCTTTGACTCAGAAAAAAAGTTCCACTCCAAGAAACTGTGTTGCCCTTCAAGGTGCTACTGGGCCCTAACCCATTTAGCCCAGACTAGCCCAATCTTGTTGGAGCTTACAAACTAAGTAGGGTTAGCCCTGGAAGAGAGACAGGAAGAGAGACAGCCAAGGAATACCTGATGTAGAAGTAGGCAATGTCAAGCCACCTTTGAAAAAAAACCCCACAGTGTTACCACAGGGATTGATGGTGGTGGGAATGCTGTTGAACTTGAATTTTGTTCTATTTTTTAATGTTTTTGTTCCTTTCTGTCTTTTTATGTTAATTAAAAATCCAGATAAGTGAATGATTACAAATTAGAATATATTTATCACATTTTTAATCTCTAGGCAGAAAATCCACCAAATGGCCCTGACTGCGGCTATGGTTCTTTCCACCAGCAATATTGGGTGGATGGGAAGATAGTTGCTGTGGGTGTCATTGACATCCTTCCAAAGTGTGTCTCTTCTGTGTATCTCTACTATGATCCTGATTATTCTTCGCTGTCCTTAGGAGTCTACTCTGCTTTAAGGTAAACAAACCTTTAAAATACACAGTAGCTTTTAAGTAGAACTCATTATTTAAAAACAAATTGTGAAGGCTGCTTTAGCTTTATTTTTGTAGATCAAGTCAATGTTCACTTTAATCTGTTTTGGAAGATGAGACTGGCATATGACAAATGAAACATGTGATCAGAACAGTCACATAATGTTTCTTCGAGATTATTGATGGGAGAATCTGCTCCCTCATATGAAAAAAATACACAACTAACTGCCTATAGGTAGTATGAACTGTTGTATACAGAACAGTTATTTTTAATGTATTACTTCATAACCAATAATAGTGCCTGAAGCGCTTTTAATTTTTGTTAAATAAACTGTAAACTCTGTGTAGTCTCAGTACAAGTTCATTGGTCAGATATGTCAGAAGTAAGCTTGTAAAGCCATGCATAAGAGGTGATAAATAAGAATGTGCAGTTTCTGTAGGTATGCTATGAACTCTTAGGAAGTAGCAAAGGAACTTGATATTATGCAAGCTGTTACCAATTTTAGACAGGGTTTAAAAAAAAACCTGTATGCTTTTGGTGGCACTATTATTGTTAAATATTTTAAAGATTATTATGGTCTATACACCAGTTAAAAATGGATAAATCCCTCAAAATTGTGACCTCCAGTCCAAGGATATGATGATTTGCATGGTAGGGAGCTGACAGGGAGTATTGATCTTAAGTAATCACTGGGAGGACCCTATCAGTTTTTTAAATGAGGCCTTATTTATAATACTATTTGAGCATCCTGTTAATTGGCAGGCTAAAGTAGCAAGGTTAACAAACTGAATTATCAACTATATTTTGCAAGTGTGGGAGGAGACAAAAAGGCAAATCTTGTATGTTATCTTACTATTGGTGACATTATTTTCAATGGGTTTAAAATAAAGTTACAGAAAGTATGCTTAAATACTGCCCCCAGATCTGCTGGCAGAACTGACATGTTCAGAACCCATCTTCCACAATGTGCCCTTGAAAAAGAAATTTTCCTCTGTTCATACTCCGAGCATGACCTTGTAATATGTAATTGCCACCAGATAACTAATGTATTTTAACCACTTCCTAGTTTGGCTCCCATTTATAGTTACATACTAGCTATGTTAAGAAACTGAATTATTTTGTTGTCATCCTATATTGGTATGTTCAAATTATTTATTGAGAATTTTTATTTTATGTTGAAAATTATGTCTTGATTAAAATAATGATCCCAGTTCAGCCTCTGTTGTACATTGTGGATAAAAGTGTTGCATAATAACCCATTGTAGAATAATGTGTACGGGAGTAAATTATGTTTTGGGGAAAGAGGGCTGGTGTGTGTGTGTGTGTGTGTGTGTGTATACACACACATATATATACATACATACACACACACACACACACACACACACATATACAGAGAGCGAGAGAGAGATCAAAGTAGACCGAGTCTTGAAAATTTGGAACCCTTGTTCAAATTCAGTTGGTGATCTTATAGCAAATCACTGTCTGTGGTGTTGGTTGGATTGCTCACACTGTACATATAAGCCATAGGTGAATCTCTCCCTGCCTTACTGTTTCCCAGCATCCCTCATAAATTCCTTGTACATCCCTGAAATATCAATAGTAGGGTTTGGGGAGCCACATGCACAAAAAGCCACAAAACATGGGATACTGGTAAGGAGAGAAAGAATTGGGTGACATCTCCCCTACTGGACTCTGATTTTGTTGTGCTACTTCAGACGAACATTTGAATCTATTTGAATCTCACCTGCTGTTTTCCTTCTGCTGTCAGAGTGAGTGTTGCAGACAAAACGTCTTAAGAGCAAAGTGGAGTAGTGGTGATTCTTCTGATTGCTCCCTCTTCACTGCAGCCATACAGTGTCCATGAAGTCCCTCTGATCCCCCAACATTGTCTTCTCTGTATTCTTGGGACAATGCTGGTGAGGAATGCATTTCCCCTATATCTATATCTGCTGTCATGATCATGTTTGGTCATGGTGCACAGTATGCAATCCACTCAAGATTTAGCTGGTTATTTTGAACTCATGTGTGAAGTTCAGCATTCTTCGGTACTGTACACACAACAGCAGGTAACATCTCCTTAGATCGATTCCCTTGCCTTTCTGGCATTCCACAAGTCTCAAATGTCCATTGCTTAGAACTTAGTAGGTTTCCCTCAGCTGCTTTTCTCTTCAACCTCAGTAGTGTACCCTTTCCTCGTCCTCTTTCGTTGCGCAGATTAACTGCCGACTACTCATGATCAGTTAAAATGGGGAGTAGTACTACTAGCTAAAACTGTCATTAGACATGTGTGTGTATATGTTGACAATTATATATCACTTGCCAACACATCTCAGATATGTAATGGGGACAGTTGGAAGCTCACTATTTCAGAATAATATTCCAAAAAGGAAAAGAAATACAGCAATTTCATTATGAAATAGGATGAGCACAGAACACAAGCATTCACTACATAAGGAAAACAGCACTTGATGCCTATAGATAGTTATTTGCATGTAAATTAGTAGAACACACTAGAAGCTTTCTCTCAAAACGTGTTGATTTTAAATTCTCTGAAGTTGCATGTACTGTTTTAGCCTAGCTGGATTCAGTGACTAGGCCCAGTTTCTATAGTACATCAATGCAGGAATATTTTTAAAAACCTGTTAAAAGGGTGCCTTTAATCACTTGCAATTAGAATTTCAGATTAGTTTTTTGGCAGGACAAAATGCAAAATTGCTTCTCTTAAAGAGTTTGTGGTTTTGTTGAGTTTTATATAGAGCTGTCTCTGCATTTATTATTCTCATTCATTCTTAAATGTAATAATTCCTTTATCATAAGCCAAAAATCAGGTCATTCATTTTTTCTTCTACATTTTTATCAGACTGACTTGCATCTGTGACCACATCTATCAAATATTATCTTTCGATTCATTCAGAATGATTGCTTCTTTTACAGGGAAATTGTTTTTACTAGGCAACTTCATGAAAAAGCTTCTGACCTAAGCTATTACTACATGGGATTTTATATTCATTCTTGCCCAAAAATGAGATATAAGGTAAGTCTCAAGTTCCTTTATTAGCAAGTCTGAATTCAATCTGTCTTGAGTGTTTTATGTGGTTCTGACAGACCTATATATTCCAGTTGATTTCCTCTCCACTTTTACGTGGCCAGAATGGTACTGGATGCTGTTCAGTTTGGTTCCAAGACTTGAAGCATTTTACAGCTCTATCTACTTAAGACTTCTTGGCCAAGATCCAAAGACCTGTACAACTAGTTGTGCATGCCCAAGGGATGCTTTATTCTTGGCTTTATTTTCTTTGACAGTTACTTCCCATGTGATACAGCAATAGGAACTTTAAGAGGTAGCTTGTGATACTGCATAAGGATCTTTTGACCAAAGGGGAGAAAATAAAACTTCCTTGGGCATGCGCAAGTTTTGGACCTGCCTAAAATATCTCTTTGGAGCTTGGCCATTTTATTTAGGGTTGGCAAGTTTCCCATATTTTTTATTTTGATAAATTGTGTAATTACAGTGAATGGTGAGGAGAATTCTGAGGTAGGAAAGTGAGATGGAGTGTGAAGAAGAAAGCAGGGAAGACCTAAACCATTTTTAGTGAAGGATTTTCCATTGAAGTCTGTTCTTCTTACAGATATTCCAAATGCCACTTTGAAATGAACCAAAGAAATAGACTTCATTTTATGCATATGGAAGAGACTCACACTCTAGTAAATTGGCTGATCATTGTTACATCCATTTCTTTAACTTAGAATCTATCACCTCACCCCAGATCACAATTTCACATCCTCTGAATCTGCCTTAAGTTTTAATGTTTCTTAATCCGTTTGTAAAGATTTCTCCTTTTTTGGCCAAGAATGCTTCCGTCCTATTTAGACATCGGTCCGAGGTTCAATTTAAAGTGCAGTAGTGGTTCAGAACATGTTATGAATTGCTGAGTGAGACAGAATATGGTCCTGACAAAACAGATTTTTAGTGGTAATGTGTTTTTCCCATCCCAGAAGCAATATTCTTCCCACAAATCTTTTGGATGTACGTTGGTACAGCTCTTGGCACATATTGTTAGTATTAAATGCAATTTCCTTGGAACTACAAGAAGCATACAAGGTACTAGATGTTTGGTAAGGAACTGAAAAATTTAAAACATCAACTCAGTAGCAACCTCTAAGGGACATGAACTTGATTTACATACTCATTATTCCCTTTTTTTGCAACAGTAGATATTCTTCCAATTATAGCTGCGACCCCCTGAGTCAGTAGCTAAAAGTTATATATTTACAAAGATATATAACAACTAGTTGGCAATCTAACGGTAAGAATAAATCCCAGAAAGTTATGGACATAAGGGTTCCTGGATAAGGGAAATAAATCCAGTTTTTTACTATGTACAGACTGCCAGCATAGGGAGTAGCGTTGTGGGCCATCTACCAAACAGCCTGATGGAAAAGTGAGGGCCTCCCTGTGTGCAGAAGAAGCAACTGTAGTTAAAGTGGTGGTGACAGTAGTGGAATCAGACTTCTTTGCATTTTCTACGTCCCCATCTGTCTTTTGACATTCATACCCTCTGTTCTTCTCCTGTTCTCTGCCGAAGAGTCAGAGGTAAGATGTCAGAGGTTGCTCGGTGTCAGTCTTTGTGTGACCAATGAAAGATGCTAAGAGTACCAGCCATCCACTGTGAGGAGAGGAAGGTGACTGAGCAGCAACAGTTGTTGGTCTTAGAAGCAGTTGTGCAAATAACAATTGTAACCAGGAGCAAGTGCTGCAATTTTCCTCCTGTTTTCTCTGTAGGACCCATTATGCACGGGGGGAATAACGTACATTCGGGGTGGAATGGCGGCGACTAAAATCACTGATAACGCACGGTGCCGGCTGCAACCGGCCGCAGCTTTGGTGCATGCCGCCGAAAAAGCCACGTTAGCGAAACGCGGAAGAAAGCACAGCTTCCGAGTGACCGGGGCACAACCAGAAGCGGCGCCAGGATCGCCGCATGCATAATCGGTTACTCTGGGTTTTGCCGCCGTCGCGCCCTGTCCCGTGCATAACCGGTGTGCTTTGCGTCTTCCCCCTCCGCGTTTTCCATGTGACCCGAAATCACCGTTTCGGCAGCCGTGCATAATGGGCCTTGGTGACACAACTGTGCTGGGAAGGAGGCCCACTGGACAACATGCTGAGACATTCTCCCCAGTCTGACCAGACCCTCCTTAAAGATGCCAATATGATCTCAGACATGGTACTGAGAGTCCTATGTTTGATAGGGTAATTTGAGTTAGAAGGATAGTTTCATCTTTGTGCTTGGGGCTTAAATGAGCTCTTTCTTAAAGCAACTATTAGTGACCTGAACCCCACAGTATGTTTCCATACCTTCTCCTCCAGTATTGTTGTCATCCTTTGCTAATTTTTATGCTATTGTTGATCAGTACTGGTTCTTACTGTTACTGTTGTGATTATTGTTATTATGGTTATAATGTACTTCCCTATGTTTTATGTAAACTGTCCTGAGCCTTACGGGAGGGCAGTATAGAAATACAGTAAATAAATAAGTAAAAATTCCTTTGTTGTAATGTTGTTGGATTTGAACCGTCTGGACACTTTTTTGTTTTGTCCTTCGTTAACCTTGAGCTTTATAGAAGTTGTTAAAGGATACTTTTTTTTTTAATGGAGCTTCCTTGCCCTGTGGCATTTCCCTGGCTCTCCAGGCATGTATATTTTCATGTAAATTAGTTTCAATGTAAGCGCTTACTTTGGCCAGCTGTCTGCCTTCTCAAAAACATTTCCACTTAGATTGGAGATTTTAAAAATGTATTCTTGGAAGCTTACAGTGAACTGTGAGAAACGGTTACGTGTTTGTATGTTGTTTTAGTAACCGTTCTGTGACTTGAGCTAGGTGTCTTGGTAAAAACTTCATCCAGATTTGCATAAGTGCCACAGGAAATGCATTTATTTCAGCCTGTCTGTTTCATTCTCATAACAGTGGCTAGAATTGTAGAAAAGTTTCTGAAGTACCAGCCAAGAAACAAAAGGCCAATTCATCTGTGATTAATCATTACACTAAATACCTTTGATGGGCTGTGGTCATAAGCAAAGTTTTTCTGAATTGTGCACCGCTTGAGAACCAGTTGCTGTGGTTAGGCTTTAGGGCAGTCAGCATCTTTTCTGCTGTATTGAAAGCTCATACAGTAGTAGCCTGCAATTCCACATCCGCATAGTCAAATGTTGGCAGCTGAAGTCCCCTGAGCTTTGGTTTTTCACAGTTCCCTGACTCTGGAATTTAGTTAACCTCCCCCCCCCCCTTTTTTTCTTTCTTTTGTAAACTTGGCTTTGCTGCCTTAGCAAAAATGGAAAACCGTGGTAAAGCAAATGTCCAACAGGATGTTGTTTAGCCCCATTATGCGTCTTCCACTAAAAAACTGAAAGGTCTGCAGTCTCTTTCTAGCCCTATTCACTGTGCATCTACTGCTTTGTAGCTTGGTGGATTTTTTTTAGTTCACATTATCTTTTTTTGGGGGGGGGCTTCATATAACAAGCAGGACAATTGCCCCATCATGGATACCCCAGGCTAGCCCAATCTCGTCAGATCTTGTAAGCTAAGTGGGGCCAGCACTGGTCTGTATTTAGATGGAGGACCACAAAGGAATTCTAGGGCCGCTATATAGAGACAGGCGGTGGCAAACCACCTCTGAATGTCTCTTGCCTCAAAAACCCCACAAGGTCACCATGACTGCAGCTTGACAACAAAAGAAAAAAAAATTCAGTGAGTTGTTCCCTGCAATTTTGATATCCGTAATGGGCAAACTGCCATTCAATTAATTTGGAACAGGCACTGCAATCATAAGTATCTTTCAGGAATACTTAACATAAAAAGTAGGGTAGCTTCTTTTTCTTCGTTCAACTCTAGATCAGCTTTTAAAATATGACATTAAACAAATATAGTTTCTGTAAAGTCATTTGTGGGAGTTTGTAAGAACCACAGGTCAGACAGTCCTAACAATATGCTTCTCAAAGGATAATTTTAAGGCTCTGGAGAATTATGAGCAAGTTTAAGAAATCTCTAGAGTCTCAGAAAATGAGTGATTCATGTAAACCGCCCTGAGCCTTTGGGGAGGGCAGTATATAAATGTGAATAAATAAAATATAAATAAATAAATTCCTGATCTTGAACATGTTTGACCAATCTCCAGGAAGTTCCCAAACTTCATCTACAGCCTTGCAAACTTTGTTTTAAAATCTCCACCCCACCCCCAGTCTTTATTTTCTTGACCTTATTAGCTTATGGTGAGCAGCAAAAACATTTCCATTACAAGTCTGTGGTTGTTGGAACTTTTATTTATTTATTTGTCTCCCTATTAACTTCAAAAGGTCAAGAAAATAAAGGTTAATAAGACTATTTTTCTTTAAAAATATTTGAAACAGAATTTATGCTAGTCATCTTAGCTTTAGGGAATGTCTTGCCAGTCTGCCTCATGGATTTTTTTGAGAATACAAATTTAATGCATAGTGGGACATAGTATAAGGTATTTTGAATGCTGAAAACAATCTAAGTTAATACAAAATGGATTTAGACCTAAACAATCTATGGATTTTAGTAATATTTCAAGACAACACTGCTGATGGTGAGTGAAGGCAATGACCATCACAAATATATATATATATATATAGCCCTCTCCAAAGGCTCAGGGTGGTTCTTGTGAAACAGAAACAATACAGATAACTTAGATTAACAATAATTAGGTGATAACAACAAGCAACATCAAACAATAGAAAAATATGGAAAATAAGGGCAGAATTATGGTGGGTGCCATTGGAGGGAGACTCAGGAGGCGGGCCTTTGGGAAGTGGTGGTTCAGGTTGAAGTGGTGGTGCAGGCTCCGTGGAATTGTTCAACTTCCATCAGGGCCCTTGTCTCCTCTGGGAGCTTGTTCCACCAGGTGGGAGCTAGAATTGAGAAAGTTCTGGCCCTGGTTAAGGCCAAGTGAGCTTCCCTGGGGCCAGGGATCACCAGAAAGTTTGGTGTGCTAGAGCGTAAGGCTCCTTGGGGGGGTGTAAGCTGGAAGGCGATCCATCAGGTTCACTGGGACTTAAAAGTGATAACCAGAACCTTAAGTCTGATCCAGAATTCAGATCAGAGCATTGTGGATTGTTTTAGTCACATGAGATGTCAAAAAAGGCCTGCAGTGGCAGAGGGTGGTATGGGCTGCTTCATTATTTGGATTCCATTCTCTCTTTGTCTTTTCAGTTAATAGAGCTATCTTCTATTTAGAGCACATAATGCAGAATACATCTGTTTAAATTTAGCACTGAAAATGAGCTCAAAGGAATAACTGAATCAATCTTTAACCGCTCCTGCGGTTAAATAAAAAGGTAAGGCCACCTGGAGAGGAGTTAGGGCGGGCCCTGTCCAGGATAAAAACTCTATGGGCCCATCCAAGGCCAAGCAGCCAATGGGGAGGCACGCGAAGTGACTTCCTATTGGCCCCTCACCAGGACAAACCAAAATTCCATTCACCCAGCCCAGTCTGGCTGCCAGTCTGCTCCTGTCCACCGAAGGGAGAGGAGGTCAGTAGAGCCTGCAGAGTGCTCCCCCTCCCTTCAGGCCTGCTGTGAAGGAACCTCTGACAGGCCATGACTGAGGGGAAGGAGGCATTTTCCTTCAGAGACCAACGCAGGGGAGCCTGAGGGCCTTCCTTTTGAGGAGGGGGGGGATTTTCCCCTTCTGCCAAACAGTTGCCTGACAGGGAGGCCACAGAAAAGCTCCTTCTCACTTAAAATACTGCTCTGCCCGGAGGTTCGACACAGCCAAGCCATGTGTCTTTCTTCTTTGCAACTCTCTGCAGGTTCGAGGTCACTGCACAGCGTTATTCTGCAGAGGAAACTGGCTCTTTTGTCTCCTGTTTCATCTGCACAACAACCCTGTGCAGTAGGCCTCAACATTCAACCCCATGCCCTTACAGACTGGACAACTCCTACCCTTCCTCTTCCAACTGCCAGGCTCTAGCACCCGTTGTATTCTTGGAGACAACGGGCTTTGCCCCTAGTGAATCAATAAAAAAGAAAGTAAGGCTTTCCTTTCCTATGTGTTCATTTGACAGTCAGATAATGCTCATGGCTTAACCTGGGCCTTATCTGCACTGGGTTTTTTTTAAGCTGGTTGGGTTCAGATAAACAAAAGCCTCCTGCACTTGATACTGATTTCCAGTCGGGATTTCCCCCCTTCATCTACACAGGAGTCAAACTACTTATTCCCTGGCATATACAAGAGTGGATTTCTCCCGCTTCATTAGAGAAATGCGAACCCATGGCACTCTATTCTGGGTGCAGCTGGGTGCTTCATCGGCTTTTCCCCTTATCACCACTGCAGCTGCACCTCCAGCACTGACATTGTGCTGTGGTTTCTCGTGATTGGTTGGTATGCAGCAGAAGCAGCTCCTTTGTTCTGTTTCTCCATTTAAGCTTTGGCTGGATTGTGTTTAAACTTCTGTGCTGTGGAAGTATTTTTCTTCTCATCCTGGCCCCCTAAGTCATGCATTAATCACTAATATCAGGAGGAATTAAAGGCATACCTGTGGTTGTCTTCAGCTGCCATCTCTTCTCCCGACGTGCTTGGGGAACATACACTTGAAAAAAGTCAGTGAATATTCTGAATAGGATCACAGGCAGTTAAATCCAATATAGCTAAGATAGCTCTGTGAGTAAAGCACTTGCTTTGAAGCCATGGCTGTGGGTCTTTTCCCCTACACACAAGAGTTTTTATTTATGTATTTTGCTTTGAACAGCTCATGTTGTAAAAATGCACCATTTTTAAAACATATGATTTTCAAAAGTAAAAAAATTAAATAAATCTCCTGTGTGGGGAAAAATGATCCACAGCCAGCCTTGAATTCATAAAGTTATGATTGCAAGGTCAGTGCTTTTTGAAAAAAAGACAAGAAAGAGGGCAGCTTTGGGGGTGTATCTCTCCCCCCCGCCCCGAAGCCCGTAAAAAAAATAAATGGCTTGAGGTAAGGATACCTTGTCTTTACTTCTAATATTAATGCTTATCAGTTCACTTAAGGAGGAAGCCCTGCAGTGGAAACACCAGAAGTTAAAGGGGCTGCTCCTGCTGGGAACCAACCAACCAATCAGCAGAGACCAATCAACGAAGGAAGGGGAGAGAAAATGTTTTTTTAAGGTTTTTCCAGTTTCCAGGGAGAAGAGTATTTGAGTGCAGATTACAGCAGATGGATCTTTCAAGTTGGAGAAATGATTGCTGTAGATCTCTAGCAAGATCTGAATCTGAATCTACTATAAATCAGCTGGACTGGGAGAGAAAAAATACCATTTGAGTGCAGACTCAGTCGTAGGAATTGAGCTTCTATTGAAGTTCTGGATACTACATTGTCAAACTCCACGTTTCAGAATGACCAGGAATTGTTTTTCCTTAATTGGTTTTAGCAATCTCTGTGGGTGACACAAAGTAAGTTTCTGACCAACTCTAAGGAGAACATTCACTCTAGTAAGAATATAAAAAGACCAGTGTTTGGCCTCATGGCAGTAAAATGCATAGGTGTGTAGAGCCAATTCCAAAGCTCTAGTCAGAGAGTTATTCTTTCTGAAGAAGATACTCTGTGGAATGGACAGAATGCACTATGTTATATCAGGTTAAATAGAAATAAAGCATGACTGAATTTGAGATAGATGTATTTTTTATTATTTTATACCCCAGTTAACTTGAATCACCAGGGAATTAGCTAGCGAGAGCCCTCAATGACTTGTGGAAAGCATCTCATTCTTCCGCCCCTACAAGTCATTTACCCTTTTCCCACTTTGCTGCCATCTTGGTGTAAATTACTTAAGTAGTCATTTGTTTGAAAAATAGACCTTTGGGCTTATGGTAATATACATTAGGGGAAATGTGCATGCACATGAAAGCTCATGCCTTGAATAAAGCTTTGTTGGTCTTAAAGGTGTCATTGGACTCACATTTTGTTGTGCTACTTTAGACCAATATGGCTACCAACTTGAATTGGGTAATATAGATTGTGAAGCAATGGCAGGTCAAACTGATCTTCTATTTTGTAAGATAGCTGCTTTTGAATAGTATGAAGTTATTTAAAAGTTACTGTATTTATCAGATGTACACTTACTACAAAATACTTTAAAAACCTTTATTGATGTTTAGTAGAATAATTTAGAGCAAACCCTACTGAAAGCCAATCCTATATGTATTTGCTTGAAAGTGAATTCTTTATGAACAATTTATGAACAATTGCACTCTTCCCTGATACACTTGTCCAGGCATACATGAGGCACCACATGGCTTAGACACATCCACTCAAGTAGGAGCAACTGGTCCTCTCTAATGGTGCAGACTAGGAGAGCTTGTCTAGGGGGGGAAAAGGGATTGCTGTTTATGTTACGTACGGTCAGAATCTATTGTGAGTGCCTCCACCAGTTACACGTAAGTGGCCCTATGCAAAAGTTTCTATTTCTCATGTTTACTCTTCATACAGCACCCTCCTATAGTGTGAGTTACAATGGCAAAGGTGAGCTGTGCATTTCCAGACAACAGTTTTAAAGGTCCAAAGCGTCTTACCACACATTATCTTTTAGTGATAGTTTCAGGAAATCTTGTTCCCTTTAACTGATTGACTTGTATTCCATAAGATGGCTTGTATTAAAATTCATATTTGACTGCTGGTATTTTAGGAACATTTTGTAACCTGGAAACATGTTTAAAAAATAAGAAAGTAGCTTGCTAGAAGAGGAGCTCTTGAAAACACAGGTGGCTCTCTCTTTTGCTGTATTTGGATTTTTCTCTCCTTTCCAAGGTCCCAGTACAGTAGGCTCATTGTATGGTCTTCACTACCATGTGAGGGTAGGCAAATTAACCTGAGAAATAGTGTCTTCGCAACAAAGTAGTGTTTGGGGCTAATTGTGGATTTTAACTAGTCTTATATCATGCACATTGGCTGTCTTTGCCCCTTGCTTCCTTTCTAACAACTCAACACTTTAATGCCATAGGTGAATAAAGCTAGCTTGCTGTCTTCTCCACCTAAAGCCATTTTTGACGTTTATACATATATGGGCAATCTCTGCACAAGTATAGGAATTTCCCCTTGTCCAGCAGCCCAACTGTATATATCTGTATATATGGTATAAGTCTTCAGGATAATTGCAATGACAGGCCGTGTCAGGTGTGTCCAGCATTAACAAAACTTATCAGACCTTAAGGAATCTAGAGGGAGGTATGGTTGATAACATGGAGCCATCTTCAGCATCACAATGCAGTGACAGATCTTTTGAATGGCTGCGAAGTGTAGGCCTGCCTCCCATTGAGTTTTCCATATGTGTGTATGCTTATAAAGCTGGGAAATTTATTTGTATATGCAGAGAGTGGATATTCTAGTCACACTGTATGAGAGATTATACTTGCTTTGTAAGAAAGGCAGCTTGTTGAATATGTTTACATAATGTTAATTTATTTTAATAGTCTAACACATAAACAGTAAAAAAATACATTAACCTTCCATCTTTCCAATTTTTTAAAAATCTGTACTTGCTTAAAGTTTAAATTTCAGGTCAATTGAGGGATAAGGGAAAGGGGTTAATAGCTCCTAAGTTATTAGGGCTAATTTGACTACTGCTGTCAAAGGGAGCTGCCAGAAAGATTAATTCCAGATTCCCATAACAAGCTTGAGACAAACTTTTCTTGCATGATACACTAGGGAGAATTTGATCACGTCTTATTTGTGCCATAGTGCAGTTATGGTTGCTAATCACTGCAGAATTAAAAAAAAGTTATATTGAGAGTAGATGTCACCTAATGTAAATGACCTGTGAAGATGCCATGATTTATATTACCCACATATACAGGGGGATATCTTCTGCAAACCTTGCATCCTTTATACCATGTAAATCTGATATTTTTTTGTTCCTGGAGTGTTGGTTGATTATTTCTCATGATACCTAGTCCGATTTGAAAGGATTGGCTGTTAAGACCTAAACTGATGTGCTCTTAGATCACCAAATGTTCTTTGTTTTTTTCCAGACTTTTCCCCATGACTTTTGTCATTCTATGGTAGGAGGCAGTTTTACAATTTCTATTTGAGAGGGAAACATGTGTTAATTTGTGTTACAAGAAGTATTCCAAATAATTTTATAGTCTAGGAAGGTATTGGTTAGGTAGTGGCCATTTTTGCTATTGTCTGATGAGATCAGTACCACAAATTTTTCCTTCTATAAAATGTATATCAGTAAATAACTGAGATGACTTCTATAAATGATAAACAATACTGGTACCTGGCAGCACGCCAGAATTGCAGAGAAATAAATGTTGGCAAGAACTGGAGTGCTATTACTGACAATGATTAGATATGTGTTTTCAGGGATTTGGGATCAAAATATCCATTATTTGTCCATGTGATTATTTTAAAACTGTTTTCATTTAGCTGGTGAATCTTACTGTAATACAGACTTTGGTCATTTGCAATATTCTGTCTTTTACTAATTCTACTGAAGTAGTTGGCTAAGTGAACTTTAATACAGTGAATCCAGATTGCTGTTTACTTCCATGCTAAATATATAGGATAATATCTATGCTTGAATAAGAACTGGGGATCAGTTGGTTTTAATTAATTATAGATTGAAATAGTATAGACACATGCCATGTATTTTAAAAACAAACTGTCAGTATTGTGGTAGCCTCCAGACATGCCACATTCTTGTCCAAGTTAACATGAAACTGAGCAGGCTTTAAGGGTAATATGTGGAGTCATAGGGGTCAATAGATCTTTGACATGTCTAAATCCTGGTTCCAAACAAAGGAATCAATAAAGTGGTTGGTTGTTTTTGTAGTTTATTTGTTTGTTTTGTCAGCTTGAGAAGTTAGTTACAGAACTGCTGTAGTTACTAAGCACTCATACGTGTCTTCACAACAGTGGAAAAACATGGATTCAATAATCCGTTTTAAATGATCTTAGAATATGTTCTTAAATTGGGTTGTTTAGTCCCCAAGCTGTATCTTTTCCTCTTTCAAATCACATTGGCTAATATTGAGCAAAATAGTAACAAGATTTTACCCACCTGCTGTTTAACTTGCTTGAGTTCCTCTTCTGATTTTTTTCTTGAGTTTTTAGTGAGTTTGATCAAGCCACTTCCCTCATCTTCTTTCACCCCCCCCCCTTTAGCCCTCAGCTGCTTTTAATATTGTGTTTCCCCCTATACCTGAAAGTAAGCTTTCTTAGTCCTCTTGGGGATTGGGGGCGGGGGGCAGTCTTGTTTAATGGACAAATTAGTTTTTTCCATATATGTACTATCAGTTTGGTATTAGAAGAATAATTTCATCTATTTAAATTCCTTATTCTAATAAGGATGATTGTGATCATGTCATCACTGTGCATTGGGAAGATATTTTAACTGTTTAATAAACCTTTGAGCTCTGAATATGCTAGAACAGTTTTCAAGTTTGTAGTGTTGGAATTAGTTGAAAACTGCAATAAATACTTTATTTGGAAGATTGCAGTGTCATGGACTCATTTGCGCTCACTTTTCTCTGTATGTCTAAAACAGTGGTTCCCAAACTTATCTGGCCTACCGCCCCCTTTCCAGAAAAAATATTACTAAGCGCTCTGAAAATTAATTTTTTTAAATAGTTATTCATCTATTAACCATGTGAAGCTAGATAAGCGGTAACCTGACATGGCACCAAAACATGGCACCAAATGCACCTGTGGCCTATCGCCGCCCCCTGGATCGCTGCAGCATCCACCAGGGGGCGGTAGCGCCCACTTTGGGAATCACTGGTCTAAAATATATTTGAAAATAATTATTCGAGAATTAGTGTATAAGTAAGTTTTTTAATGGAACAGTCATTCGGTCATGAATGCCACTACTGAATAATTTATCTTACTAGTTAGAAGAAAAGAACAAGAACTCTCAAAAGGGTATTTAGTGTTTTACATTCTGCTAAAACAATGGAAAAGGCGATTGGTCTTGAAGGACTAATCTCATAAATATTATTTAGTCTACAGCTGCTTTTGTACCTTGGTTCCAGACTGCTGGTGACAGCAATAGAATCTTTTATAGATTCTCCACTGAGCCAAGATGGGTGAATGTTTATTCAAAGCTTGAAACAACAACAGCCACATGAGTGACAGGTATGAAAAGAGCTCTTTGGAGAAACCAAATATTACTAACATGCAGACACTCAGTGGATTTAAAGAAAACAAAATTAATTATCCTGTGTATAAATATTTTGTGCTTCTGATTCTATTTAGCTCTTCTACTTTATAAATTTCACAAGTCACCCTGCTTTGTACTTATATGAAAAACCTAACAGTTACATGTTGTAAACTGCCCCAAGACAGCTTGCAGAGAGGGGCGGTCTATAAATTCAATAAATAATAATAAATCATACAAATGAGGGGTAGTTCTTTAATTAGAGAAATTAAAGTAGTTCTTTAATTAGAGAAATTAGATCAGCTGGAAAAAAAAATTATCTACCGGTATTTAGGGAGTCATCCCGATCTTCCCAGTTCCTTGAAAAGTAAACAAGTATATATGTATGTATGTTTGTGGGGAGTTGAACAGACCTGCAGCCAACCCCAAAAGCAAGAAACACTGAGATATACAAAACTAAATTACTGTAAAGACAGTAAATTCCAAAATGATGTTCATTTAATCAATATATAATAACTAAAATAATCCTAACATATAAAATTCTCCTTTTCGCAGATACAAGACCAAATATGCTTTAGTAGCTTTGTGGATAAACAAAATGGTCAACCATAAAATATACAGTTTATTCCTATGCAAGCAACTCATGCAAACAATTGCCAACAATAATATGCAGAATCGAACAACAGTTTTATGAATTGTGTTTATGCTTTTGGAATATGTCCAGTGAAAGTTCCTTTAACAGCTTATTTTCAGTAGCCATTACTTTACCAATTAGATATTTTAGTAAAGTTGCTTACGGAGTTCCTAGGCATCAAAGAATCAAATCTCTTAGCAAAATTACTTTGCCATTGCCTATAAATTAACCAACTTGATATGCATTAACCAAATAGACATGCTTTTAATAGTAATGGCAAATAAATTTAGTCTGGTTGATTCCTGAGGATTCTACAATAGTAGAAATGGGTATTATTATTATTTTGCTTTACTAATTAAAACAATTGAAATACTGATGGCATTTGATATCTTGGATTTACTTTAAAATGTGCAAAAACTTCCCTCAAGTAGTTATAAACTATGTGTTTAAAAAGATGTGTACAGTGACCTTATGGTAGTTCTACAATGATTGTCAGTTAATATGTGAATCTATAAGCCTTTTTGGGTTGCTGTGGTCTAGAATTTTTAAAAATAAAATTTTATTTTTATTAATGAATACTTCAAACACATTAAAGAGTAGAACTACATTACGTCGTTCACAAAAAGCACATCACTCCTATGCCACCAAACCATTCCATCCAGCAACAAAAATACAGACTTCCAACCCTCTTCTAAGTCCTTGTCAGTGGTATAAAATAAAGGATACTGATACAGATTTTCAATTAGAAATATCTCTACCGAAGTCTAAACTAATCAATCTAATGATCTCTGTGATATGACCTAATTATACTTTGCCTATAATTTAAAGACTGTGTTTGTAAATTCAGAAATATTTGATTTTAGAAAGTATTCAAATTAGAAATGAATTATGGTGTAGAATTTTTGGAATCTAAAATGTATTAATTGCACATTGTTTTTTTAAAAAATGAGGTGTTCCAGTTGCTGGCGAGAAGTGTTGTATTGGCTTTTATAGATGCTAATTTTATTTGTATTTACATCTGAAAGTGTCTCACCAGTAATTTACTAGTTAAAGTTCCATGGTGATTTTTTTCTGTACTGGAGATTTGTTAACTATAATTGAAAGGCTACATTAAAATATATATATTTAAAAATCTGATAAACTTACATATGTACTATAGGAATGAATGCACAGAGAGAGAGAGCTGAGGTAAAAATACTAACAAAGTATTCTGCTCTTTTAATGTTGATGGCACATAAAAATTGTTCGGGGGGACATTATAAGCTGCTCTATTGGCCCTCCAAATACAGAGAATATATTTTGTGATCCTTCTAAATATCACTTGTATCTCTTGCTTTCATAGCTAATAGATCAGAATGCACCTTTGTAGTCTACATTAGGATTGCCAACTTCCAGATGGTGACTGGAGAGCTCCTGGGTTTACAACTGATCTCCAGGCAACAAAAACCAATTTACCTGGAGAAAATGGTAGGTGGACACCATGGTATTATACCTCATTGAAGTCTGTCCTATCCTCAAATCCCAGCCTCCTCAGGCTTCACTTCCAAGATGTCCTGGTATTTCCCAACCCCACAGTTGGCAACCCTAATCTATACATATATATGTATTTTGATGATGAGCAATTGGAGAACGTCTGAAAATTAATTATGTTTTACTTATGAATTAAGAACAGTGTCCATTGCAAGTTGGAAGATCCTTGGTAAAGTGATGAGCTTGCAGCATAATGAAGGGAAGTTTGTGTTGTGGAGAAAAGTCCTTGCAACCTCTTTTCAGCTATAGATCAGACTGAAAAATCAAGAATTTACTAGATTTAGGACGAGTAACAACATAAAACAATAAAATATGAATAGTTGCCATATTTAAACATTATGCAACCATTCTACATCTGGGTCACAAAAATGAGAAGCATGCATACTGGACGGGAGATACACATGTGTGAACGTGATCTTGGGGTACTTGCGGACTAACTTAAGTGTCAGGCAGTGTGAGGCAGCGATAAAGAAGACAGTCTTGGGCTGTATCAACATAGGCATCACATCAAAATCACAAGATGCCATAGTCCTACTGTATACTGCATTGGTATACCCCATGCAGGTGTTTGCCCCACCTGGAATACTGTGTGCGGTTCTGGAGTCCTCACATCAAAAAGCATGTGGACAAAATTGAGAGGGTGCAGAGGAGAGCAACAAGAATAATCTGAGGCCTGGAGACCAAGACCTATGAGAAAAGGCTGAGGGACTTGAGAATGTTCAGCCTGGAGAAGAAGAGGTGAGAAGGGACATGGTTGCTATCTTTAAGTCTTTGAAAAGTTGTCACTTAGAGGAGGGCAGGAAAGGGTTTCTGTTGGCAGCAGAGGATAGGACCCGCAGCAATGGGCGTAAACTATGTGGAGAGTAATATTGCATAGATATCAGGGGGGAAATTTCACCATCAGAGTAGTTTAGACTTTTTGGAGAGCTTTTTTTCTGATGCACATGAGATACACTCTCAGCACAGAATTATATAATAGCGAAGAGTGGTGAGCCTAGGCATATGCCATAGGAGGTGGACTCCAAGAAGTTTAAAATTTACATATATTGGTTGGAGCCATAATTTACAGATCCCATTCAACCACTCAGCTACACTTTATAATAAGTGTATAAGAGTGTATTGTCACAGTTCTGACCACTGAGGAAGACCCAGTAGGGTCGAAACGCGTTTGGTCTTATGTGCTGTTAGCTCTGTATAGTTTCTGTTTTTAATTGTGCACTATAATAAATAATTAACATTTTTTCATTATTTTATTGTACAGCTCAACTTCTGAGTTCCTACCTGTAAAGGTTGGGTTGTGTTCCTTTTTTTGGTTTTGATCCTGCATTGAGCCTGGGGTTGGATTAGATAGCCTGTATGGTCCCATCCAACACTATGATTCAACCAGGTTAATTTAAAACTGCCTTTAATTTTGGGGATGGGGGGTTCAGATGTCTGATATGGTAAAAGCTTAGCTGATATTTTGGTCATGGAGGCCAAAATTTCAGTGTAATTTCTGGCTTCTAACATAGACCTGGTGGAATGGCTGTTGTATAATCTCTGCAAAACTGTTTCAAGTCCTACAGGGCCCTGATCTCTTCCAGGGCCAGTCCAGGGCCACTCTGTCATCCTTGGGGCTGGGGTTCTTAAGCAGGTTCTGCTCATTCAATCTTAAAGTCCTTTGGGGGATATAAGAGAGGAAAAAATATAAGAGAGGAGGCAGTGCTACAGGTATGAAGGTTTCAGACTGTTTAGGTCTTTACAGGTTATAAGCTATATAGGTCTTCAATCTGGAGCCATTCTTCAATCTGGGAGAGCACTGGCTGAATGTGTTTCTCCAGTGGGTCCCAGTAAGGACACTTGCTGCAGCATTCTGGATCAGTTGAATTTTCTGCTTGAGCCAGTTCACCACAACCTCCAGAGTCTAGGCAATAAGCTAATGAATGTAAGGCTATAGACAGATGGTCATTCATAAACAGATACAGCTGGGTGTCATCTGCATATTGATGACAACCCAGCCCGCAGAGATATTAAATAACATTGAGGAGAGACTAGTTCCCTGCAGAACTGCATGTAACAGGGGATGTCATCAGGAGGTTCTCTCCCCTGGTTCCACCCTCAGTCTCTGACTCTGGAGAAAGGATTGCAGCCATTTAAGTAATGTAGCTTATATATCCCTGTGTTAGGTAGGTGTTGGGTAAGCAGCCCATGATTAACTGTGTTAGGTCTAATAAAGGCAGCATGCACTGACCCGTCTAGATCCAGCTCTCTGGATATCGTCTGTGAAGGCAACCAGAGCTGTCTCCACTCCATGGCCAGGCCAAAAGCCAGACTGGAATAGATCAGGAGCCAGTGTTTCGTCCAGGAAGCTCAGAACCCGTTCAGCAACCACCCGCTCAACAACCTTGCCCAGAAACAGCAAATGTGAAATAGGGTAGTAGTAGCTGGGATGGAGGAATCCAGATGTAGGTTTTTTTCAAAAGTGGCTTAATCACAGCCTTCTTTAGTCTCTTTGGGAAGCTCCTTGAAGTTAGGGACAAATCGATAATCTCTTGGAGAGGGACCCAGATCTCCTCACCGCTGGCTTTCACCTGCCACAAGGGACATGGGTCAAGGAGGCATGTGGTAGGCAGAACAGCTGCTAGATTCCATTCCACATCAGCCATGGGGAGTGGATTGAAACAATCCAAAATCAGACCCTGAGATGTCCAAGGGGCTCCAGTTCCTTAGCTGAATCAAAATAGGTGGTGGAGCAACAAGGTTTTATCAGTGAAAAAGCTCACAAATTTGGGACAGTCCTGTAACCAATTGCCAGTATTCATCTGGCAGTCAGTGTTACTTTCTGTAAACTTGTTAAAGGCTTTTGTATCCCTACAAGAACCAAGAATGCTTATGTTTAACCTAGGTAATACATTTTAAAGCATCTTTTAGAAGCTTCTTATTTTGTCTCCTGTAACATTTTCAAACCAATATGCTCCACATAAAATGGAGCAGTTTTCCTTCTTTTTCTTGGGCATAGCTTGTTAGGGTTCTCTGGAGGGCTAGTAAAAACTGAATAGTCCAGTGGCATCTCTGCCCTGTTGGAGAGAAAAGGAAATGAGAATTTCTGCACTATCAGGTTTCTCTCAAGAAAGGTGAGTTTGACAGAAATAGGATTAATAGCATCATCTCCAAAAGAACCCTGAATCAGTTTTCCTCCCACATTCCTACTACTTTCTTGGTTATTTTGCATGGTCGCTTTTGTCCTGCTTTTTAAAGATCACTTTTGGTACAGAATGATCGAAAATACCTTTTAATTTCAATCAACCTGATTTCTGTACTAATATTAATAGAGTTCGTCTAGGAAGCTAGCTTTGGGGTACATCCTGTGGATGTTCTGGTGACAAAATAGATCTTTTCTTGTTTCTTCCTCTCTCACAGCAGCCCTGTATGATCCCCGAAAGGCTTTGTTGGTGGACTTGTACAGCAGTGAGGAGGAGAAATGGGAGAGATTACCCCTTCTCCATTTCAATCCCTGATTCATAAATAGATTAGCCCATGGAGCATTCTGTTCCCAGACATTATGCTTATCTAGACTTGTGACACTATGATGAACATGATCATGTTGGTACTGACTGGTTATAAAAGAGGGGACAGGGAATAGATGGGAAGGAACTGCATCTGCCTTTTCTTCAGCTGTGTTTGAAGATTGCATGGCCTTCAAAAGGGAGCTCCTCTGCCAGGCATTCGGTTGAGGTCGACTTAAACCACCACTTCCCATTGGCTCCCATGCCTCACTTCTACAATGTCTACTACAAATCCTCCCAACTGGGCTTCAGTATGAGTTGAGCTGATGCTGTTTGTAGTATCTACCGTTCTTTAATGTTATTTTTGTTATTGTTAATTTGTTATCACCTTGTTATTACTAAAAATGGAGTTACCTGTATCGTTTCTTGTTTCATGTAAACCGCCCTGAGCCTTTGGGGGAGGGTGGCATATAAATAAATAAATAAATAAATAAATAAATAAATAAATAAATAAATAAATAAATAAATAAATAAAACAGTCTATAGAGCCTGGAATAAGAGATGGTTGTGGGTGGTAACTGAATTTGGCCTTCCAATTTCATGCCAGCTTGCTAAAAGGCTTAAGGGAAGCTAGACAAAAGCATCTTCAGTTAAGGTAGTGGTGATGGCAAGTGGCAGGGGAAGGAAGGAAGGAAGGGAATATTTACTCCCTGTCCTGTGTCCTATACTTGTAAGCGTATGCAAATATGTAATTAGATTGTTCAACTGTTTAAGGGCCCTTCTTGCCTATGCCACATGGGATAGGAATGGAAGAATGCTTTGTTTGGGTTTAATCTCTTTTGATTTAAAGGTATATATTGTGGAGTTTTCATCAGATTTTCCAGCCTTATACATCCAGCCCTGCTACTACCTGTATCTGAGAATCCCTCGCTGTGAATTAATGAAAGAGTATGTTGTATGTGCAGTTACAACTGAGTTGGGTGAAAATTAGAGAAAAGCAACTGGGAAATGAGGGTGGGGGCAAAAAGGGAAATGTCACAAATATTGGATTTTGTGGTGGTTCATGAAGAAAAATCATACTATAGGATGCAGAGAGATAGGGAATAAAATGATGAAAATGATTATTGGAAATATGGAAACATTTCCCTTCCCCTCACCACATGCTTCTTTTCTGTGTTTCTTCCCTCCAAAAGCTGATTTTCAGAAACAACAAATCAGGTATCTGGTATATATGTTTATGCATAACATATAGACACCCTGAATCATAGTGGATGCTAACCTGATTTTGCTGTGGGTCGGGAGAGATAGTTGCAAAGTGTGTGCAAAGGAAGCAAAAGGGGCCACTAGAGGATGGGTTAAAAAAACCCCACTGAGGTAAAATAGTACTTCAAATGCTTTTCTGTGGAGAAAGTAGCTGTGCAGCCCATTTGATAACAATGTTGAAGTGGTATTAAGTGTAGCTTTTTCTAAAACCTATCCTTTTCTAAAACATGGATATAATTACTTAGCTGTGTTAATTGTGATGACTGGACAAGTGTATCTAAATTGCTTTTTAACAGGAAAGTTAGATCATTGTTACACTGGCATGCATGTGAACTCTCAGCAATCACAGCTGCTGATTTACCACAAATGCACACTAAGCCCTTATATTCATAATGTGTAGAACTGGAGGTGTGAAATACATTTTAGTCAAGGAGAGGTACAGGGAGAGAATGCAGGATTAAATGAGAAAATGTGCTAAACGATCTGACAACATCTCAGCAATTTAAATCAGTGGTGTTTTAAACAAAGTTACGCTCCAACGTAAAGTATGGTTTCAGATTTTAGACGTTTGACCTAGTAAGATGCTCATTAAAGTGATCACATTATCTTATCCCAAAGCCATAGGTTTGCAAGAAGGAACACCTTAATGTTTATACATTCTTCCCCTGCGCTTCCTTTAATTTGCATTAATTTCCCTTCTCTACTGTTGTTCACGTACAACTCTGAACTATGATTAATCATAGCTAGAAGTTGATATGGGTAGGTATGTGTGAGTTGAAGAATTCCTCTGATTGGTCAGCATGACATGTGCATTGGACTGTTGACATAGTGGCTTGGATCCTGGTGGCTTGTGTGCATAAGTACATGATCCTTTCCTACCCTCTGTATTCCCTAGCAACTCTGCAAACTGCTGATAATGGAAATTATGGGACTGTCATTGACAAAACCTTTGTAGCCCGAGGAGAGGAGAAACTAGGTGAAATCATCTTCCTCTTCTGTTCATGGAAGTTTCATTAGTACAGGGGTGGTGCCAGACTACTTTTCTCCTCCTCTCCCCCATGCAGCCCCTTTCTATGTAGTTTCTTCTCCACTTACGTCCTGTGATGTTCAGTATTAGTGTTTGGGAGACCTTGGGGTGAAGGAAGGTATTAACCACTGTTGCCACCAAATATAGTGGCCATGTCTACTACTCTCCCTCAGAGGCAAGACTTTCCCTCCTTTTCTGTGGCTGAATTGCCCTGGTAATGTGCTTGCCAAAGACCTCTGGTTGTTGGCTAAGACTGGGAACCTGAGGGAAGGATCAGGAGCCTGCTTTAATTTAAGCAGCTTTACTGTCACTCAGGGCATTTTAAAATTCAAGTTAACAAAATATTTAGCATAGAGGGAAAAGGTTAGGTATAGTCAGGAATTGAAATTTCTGAGGTAAAATCAGTATCACAGACTTCAGTTTTTAAGGTTTTCACAGTGACTTAAATCTTTATATTGAAAAGCTTTTGTCCCAGTATTTTCCCCAAATACTTCATTTTCTTTGTGTATTCTCTAACACTTTTGGTTCCAGAAGGCTGGTACACTCTTTCTAGTACCCAACCCCCTTCTCTTGAAACATCAGTACTCATCTGAGTTTTCAACTAATTCTTAAGTTCTTTAAAGGTAGTTTCTAACCACAACAGATGAGGGATCTCTGCACTCTTCAGAACTAACTCCCTTTTTAACTGGGTATGGAATTTATTTCTCTCTCTCTCTCTCTAGAAGATCTGTCTCATTTTCTTGGCCCTGAATGAGAGTCTATGTCTACCTCCCAAACTTCTTTGCCAACATTCCCCCAATTTTTGGTATGTGTTAAACTGCTCTCATCAGAGGCTGAAATTGGACTCTTCAGTCAAGGCAGAAAGCTGAATGAATCTCTCAGAATACAGTTCTTTCAAAAATTTCCCTGCTCAGCTGATGCTAACCAATTAGATTACTTGAAACAGCCTGTCACTCAAGGATCTCTGGCTCTATGAAGAATTAATCCTTCACAATCCTTTATCTCTTTACGCAGCACTTCTAAGCTCTTCTAAAGTGCAGTCTATGACCGTTTACGCACTGGAGGTTTCATGCTAGGCTGCAGGCTGGAGTTTTAGTCGTGGCAGGTTGCCCCACATCTTCCTGCACCCACATGGGGGAGCATTTGGCCTGGTGCACCTCATCCGCCCCCTATTTGTGCTACTGCACTGGAGCTGGTGCAGTGAAGTTCCCAGTGCATAAACGGTCTATCACAACATCCTTTTTCATGTGTAACAGAATCCAAAGCCATGAAAACAGGTCATTCCTTCCTATTTTGTTCTAAGGGCTACTTTTTCAGTTTGAAGAGCACTGAAATCTTGGAGATACTAGTTTATAATATATTTTTTGGGATGATCTGCATATCTAGAATATATTCATTTGATTATTTAGAAAACAATTGTTACTTTTCCAGGAATTTGCCTGAAGCAACTCTCAAGATTGTTTTTTGAAGTCAAAACAGAAAGGATATCCAGCATTACAAACCTATCCCAGCATAAAATAAAAACATATATTATAAAAAGATGGAACAGTTTGTGATACTAGGGGAGAGAACCTTTCAGCAGCATGCCCTGGTGTGCGGGGTTCTGCAGGGAGCTATTCTCTCTCCATTGTTGTTTAACATCTTCATGAGCCCTCACCCAGCCGGTTCAGTTTCAGGCTGGGATGTCATCAATATGCTGACAACACCCAGCTATATTTGTTGATGGACAGTCATCTGTCCATACTGCCAGATGGTTGTATCCAGGTACCTGGAGACTGTGGTGGATTGGCTCCAGTGGAGTTGGTTGAAGTTAAATCAAGCCAAGATGGAGTTCTCTGGCTGAGTCAGTATGTCCCAGGTGCAACTCTTGACAGGAACCAACTAACAGTTTTGGTGACCATCAAGAGCCTGACTTTGGTTATCTTCTCTATGGAAATCCAGGTCACAAATGTTGCTGGCCAGATGTTTTACCATCTTCACAAGGCACGACAATTAGCACTTTAATTGTCAATATGTGACCTAGCTACTGTGATCCATGCAGCAGTCACCTCCAGGCTAGAATACTGTAACTAGCTCTATACAGGACAGCCCTTGAAGTTGCTCCTGAAATTTCAACAGGCCCGGAATGCAGAACCCAATGGAGAGTACATATACTGTTAGCTGGTCAGATTCTCTAATCTTTATTTGGCTTTAAAAAAAAAACCTGAAAAATGCCAGTAAGGTATTTTTCAGGGTTTTTTCCTGCCTGGATACGCCTGAACGCACACTCCTAGGCAGCATCAAATGTTCTCCTTACACTATGGCTATTCACAGGAGTAAGAGGTGGGTGTTCTGGTCATGGATCACCAATGTTATGTCTTCTTGTAAAATTTGTAACAAACCTTTCCTTTGTTCTGCTTCTGAAAAACCAGGATCCACATATTTTAGTGCAATTCTGAAATATAATTTTAGTAAGGTTCTCAGGCTTCAACTGCATGCGGTTTAAACATGCCAGGAGAAAAAAACCAAAATGTGTTCATTGTATAAACTTAATTGATATGTTTAGTTTTTCAAATTCTGCTGATGTAGAGAAAACGTTGAGACACTCACAAATACCATTATACTAAATATTATACTAAATGAGTTTTCAGTAAGACTATGGCTGCTATTCTAAATGTAATTTATATATAAGATGCAGAGAGCTGCGACTATATTTCCTTTTACATTTTTATTAATATCAGTAATTGTGGCTGGAGGAGTACTCAGTATGGGCCTGGTCAGAGGCAACAAATATTAACCATGTCACTCCCCCAGACTGTTTTGTTTTAGAGGCATATTTTGGTGCATTTCAGTACTCTGCTTTTTCCCCTTCTCTCCTTCCTTGGTGCTAACCAGAAATTCAACCAATCTCTCTCAGCTCTGGTTACTTCTTGTAAAAGATACATTGAAAGCCAAATCCTTACATATGACATTCATTCTGGCTGTTGTAAAGTATGGTTGGATTTTTAATTGGAAACTTCTGGAGGCAGTGTCAGCAGTTCTGCGTTGAGGTTCAGTAATTGAAATATTCTCACTTTTCCTTGCTTCATGTTCAAGTTTCTGTGCTCCAAACCAAATCAAAAATATCTGGAGTTCTATTCCAAGACTAGGTTAAAGGTTTTAATGAAACTTAAGTCTGAAGATTTACTTTTTAAATATTTTGAAAAATCTAAGGGATTTTGTGAGTATTTGAGATGAAGGAGTATCAGCAGAGTTTGTTTTCACAGACTAAGCCAAATATGAAAAATAAAAGCTCCAAGGAAAGATAATCATTTCAAAAAAACAAAGAGGGTCAAGTACCAGTAGCATAGAACAAACAGAAAAGGTTAAACACACATTTAATTCGTTTATCAGGTAAAGTGTACATCTGTGTTCTATTTTTCCACAATAAACCCCATTGATCTTTTATTAAAAGTGAATTAACGAAGCCTTCATCTCAGTTTCCAGCCAGCTGCTCAAAAGAGGAGTCCTAACATTACATAAACAAAACAACCCTGAATTATCAACATCAGTGCATTAAGGCAGAAGCAGGCCAGGCATGAGAAAAGGCAAGGCAGTCTAAAGGTTTATTAAATTCAGTCTTTGCCTTGAAAGGCAACACCAGTGGAATCCCAGAAGAGAAGTACTACAGCAGGGCCCTTGCTCCCTGATTTTATTACATAAGCAGAGATAGGCATTATCTTCCCCAAGAGAGTGCTTTGCACGTAAATTCAGCTACTCAGTTTTCACAAACTGTGTTTAGATTGTACTGGCAGAAAGCACATTCCCTACCCTCATCCACATAAAACAGTCCAAAATGTATTTGGTGAGAGCTTTCCTGTACCTTAACTTACATCTGCAGTATTACAGGAGTGTGTGTGTGTTGATGTGTATGGAGTGAGAGAGAGAGTTCCTTGGGTATGGTTCATTGGGAAAGATTTTGAAAGCCTCAATAATAATAAAATACTGATAACTTCTGATCTTGGAAAGCTTGGACTGAATTCCCACCACCACCACCCTCCCCCAAAGTGAAACCGCTTAGTATCTTCTTGTACTTACATTCATTTTTACGTGAATACCGGTGTTTCTGAGTATAGTGACACCCCCGCACTACCTTTTTATTAGAACCAACCAAAATACCATAAAATTCTGAGCAGCAGCTTTTGAGTTCCCCTGACCTATTCATCAGGCTGATGTAAGTGCAAAGTGCCAGTGGTAGGGGAAAAGAATTATGGTTGGGGCACAGTGAAGAACCCAAAGTCCGCAGTATGTTGCTTTCCTGTAATAGAGACCAGCAGGTAATGCAGCCTTAATTAGATTACGCACTCTTGGGTGCAGTTCAGTTTTAAGATGCCAGAAAGACACAAAGAAGCAAACAAACCAATTCCCTCCCCCCCCCCCCCCGTGGAGTTTCTTCCTTTAAAAATATTAAAAATTAGCAACGGACAGTTTGATGTAATGTTCAATGTGCCCTTCATGCTTGTTCCAGTTTAACAAGCCAGGAAGAGCCAGTGCTTAAACAAGATTAGTTAGGCATACTAAATCTTTGAAACTGGGGGGGGGGAGATGGTTTATATAAAGGATACGTATTTTTCATGTGTGTAATGTGGCTGAATTATATTGCTTAAGATTTTGTAATAGTAGCACAGTTTTTACCCTGGAGCACAAAGTGAAGCCCCCCCCCCAAAAAAAAAGGCATGCTATTTCTTTCTTTTTTTATTCCCTAGGGCCAATATAGACCTTCTGACTTGCTGTGCCCAGAAACATATGTGTGGGTCCCCACTGAGCAATGCCTGCCTTCGCTTGAGCGTTCAAAATATTGTCGCTTCAATCTGGATCTCAAAGCAGGTGGGTATATAACATTTATGAACATTTATCTTTAGGTATTATACTGCCTAATGCTAGATGTGCAAATGTCAATTTTGTGCTAAGCCTCAACGGTTTCCTTTTATAGGTACCTTTCCAGTTCTATTCATCTCAAGTCCTTTCTCACTACCAGAATCAATTATTCCCCATAATGATTGGAGATAAAGGGCATTTCATTTTCACATCACCTATTTACACTAATTTCAATCCCTGTGTCACCCTAGAAACTGACCACTGTGGTTTATAAGGTCAACGTAGGTTGCTGTTGAGACACCAGAGTGGAAGAATGATGCCAGTCTCCACATATGCCAATGCATCCTGTGCCAGCTGACACTGCTTCCGACACACAGCTGGTTGTGCAGAGACATTTTATCCAGAAAATGGGGTCTGTATGATGAGGCATTCATGTGGATCAGGGGTAGTCAAACTGCAGCCCTCCAGATGTCCATGGACTACAATTCCCATGAGCCCCTGCCAGCAAACGTGTTTGTGGATTGTCAGTTTGAGGCTTTCACATGGACAGTCAGTTGGTATGAAAGGTCATCTATATATTTGGAGTAGCTCACCTTGCCACTCCGCCATGGTATTTCAGGGTCTGCTCCAGTGAATGTAGTATCTGACGCACAACCTCACAATTTCATTCAGGACATTACAAGCACTGATCCTACTTCTTCTTGTAGCATCTGAAAAATTCTGCTCTTAATATAATCATTACAGACGGCGGGAGATGGGAGTGAAGCCTTTCTGAGCACACTGAGTGAAGTGTGCTGTGTACAAAAGTGCTGTGTACAAAAGACACAGGAAGTTTAGTGTTACAATTGTTAATAGCTGGTGAATGGCTGAAGGTAGTAACTTCCTCTTTAAAGCCATACTTTGTTGTTGTTGTTGTTAGGTGCAAAGTTGTGTCCGACCCATTGCAACCCCATGGACGATGATCCTCCAGGCTTTCCTGTCCTCTACCATTCCCTGGAGTCCATTTAAGTTTGCACCTACTGCTTCAGTGACTCCATCCAGCCACTTCATTCTCTGTCATCCCCTTCTTCTTTTGCCCTCAATCGCTCCCAGCATTAGGCTCTTCTCCAGGGAGTCCTTCCTTCTCATGAGGTGGCCAAAGTATTAGAGTTTCATCTTCAGGATCTGGCCTTCTAAGGAGCAGTCAGGGCTGATCTCCTCTAGGACTGACCGGTTTGTTTGCCTTGCAGTCCAAGGGACTCGCAAGGGACCATACTTACCTTCTAAATTATTTTGATTCTTCAGTGGTTTGTCGTATAAACATAGAGATGCCAGTTTAGCTGTGCAGAATATCTTCAGGCAAAATAAACTGTGTATCTGTCCCAAGTGAACCTAGATGCTCTTTGTTTGTCAAGGAGCTGTTTGTTGAAAACCAACCTTGAGTAGTGCAGGAAATCTGAAATTTATTTTGAAAGTAAAACTTAGCATTGTAGAATTTGAGAGGACACTACACAAAACTGGAAAAGGGATTACATAGAATTGCGGTGATCAAATTGGTCTTTCCTCCTGTGTTATAAAATTTGCTTTGAAGACTTAGGGAAGATTTGGGAGAATAAATAAGCACCCGTAACAGGGCTAGAACTGGGGGCAGGAAGAGAAGACTGGGAAGGTTTGGGAGGAGCATGTCAACATTGACTTGACGAGAACGTAAAATCTATCATTTTGAAATAATAAAATATGAAAGTTTGTGTCTGGGCTGATATATTTATCATGGGCAAAATGTAATCTGAATTCAGACTTGTGTCCTGTGGCTTAAGGAAATTAAAACATAGCTCCATGCTGAAGACCTGCTGTGAGCAACAGTCATTTGAGGTTTGTATAGCTGCTGCTTTTAGGAAGCAGTGCTCCATTCGAGGGCCAGTTTCCTGCAAAACACCTCCTTACAGTTGTCAGTAAAATAAGTCCCTTAATTAAAATATAGTGAATATAAACATCAGGTCAGACAGACAATGGTAGGTTCTGTTTCAGATGAAATGTTTTTTTTCCATAACAAGACCAGTAGGAATCACACTGTAACAGTTCATTCAGCAAGTAAAGACTTCCTTGCTTATTAAAAGTATTAATATGCGTGAAGAGCAAAGTTGATTGTATTTTTCTGTCATCTGTGGCTGTGAAGAACCACTAGGAAGAGAAGTTTCTGTGCGCTTGAAGTTATTGAATTTATTGTATTCGTTGGCCATATTCTAAACAGATCCTATGGCTGCCTTTATCTCTTCGGTACGTTGAGTTTTTAGGATTCTCTATGTCATAATTTCAAAAAAAAATGTTTTTATTATGAGATCCAGCTCAGTCTAGTTAAGAACAGCGGCTTCTAAGCTGGTGAGCCAGCTTTGATTCCCTGCTCTTCCACATGCAGCCAGCTGACCTTGGGCTAGTCACAGCTCTGTTAGAAGCTGTTCTCACACAGCATTTTCTCTCAGAGTGCTCTCAGTTCACCTACCTCACAGGGTGTCTGTTGTGGGGAGAAGAATGGAAGGCAATTATAAGCCGCTTTGAAACTCTTTCAGGCAGTGAAAAGCGGGAAATAAAACCAACCCTCCTTCAGATGTTCATGTTCTTGAGCATCCTGTATGTGTCTGTTTCAGTGACACACAACTGAATGCACACAAACAAATTGTGATCCCAGCATTGAAAACCATTGTTAAAGCAAAGCCCATTGTATCCAGGAATACAACAGGTGCTAGAGCTTGGTGATGGGAAGAGGAAGGGGAGGAGCTGTCCAGTCTGTAAGGCACAGGGTTGAATGTTTGTATTGTGTAGGAGGTTGTGGTGGCCTGGTGACAAATGAGGGTGTGGGTGTGGAGAGATGGATATCAAGAACCTGTGGTTTGGAATGTTTATGAAATGTGGGAGAGGACTGACATTTGGGAAGTGTGTCATAGTGGTTACAGATAAACTTTTTAGAGCCGTGTCTTCAGATATGTGAAGAGAAAATCAGACTGTTCTTAGGGGAAGATTACATGGCAACCAATTCCTCCCAGTTCTGCGTTCAATGTCATTTCCTGTCTTGTGTGAATTAGGCCACAGACACCGAAGTGTCCCCCTGCCCTAATCCACATGGTGTACTCACAGTACACAGGTATCCACCCTGTTCCTTCTGTCTCCATTTTTTTACGGTTGATAAAATATTCAGACCAGGGACAGCCAACCTCCAGGTGAGGCCTGGAGATTGCCTGGAATTGCTGTTCATCTCCAGACTATAAAGATCAGGTACCCAGACAAAAATGGCTTCTTTGGAGGGGTGACTGTGTAGCATTGTATCCCAAAGAGGTTTAGGGATGGTGGGGTCCGAGAGTTCCCTGGTAGTACAGCTCATATCCAGGACATTAGGCTGAAGGGAAAGCTCTCTCCCCTCACATGCATCCCTTCAAAAGGAATGCACATGGCCCCTTGGTTGCTTGGCTGGTGATGTCTGCCCTTCTGAAGCCTGAGGCCTACTGCTAGCAACTGCAGTCCCTGTTGTTGTCCGCAAGGCCAAGTCGTTGCCTAATAAAAGTGGATCACCTAGTTTCCCCCAAAGTCTCACTGTCTACTTTCCTGTAAAGCTAACTCCACTTGAAATTCTGGGCCAGTTATGCCTTTGAGTTCATAGGACCTTCCTGGCAAATAATGTTTTTTTATTTTCCATGAAAAAAGTCACTTCAGTTCCCATGTCTCTCCAGCCATTTACTTGTTCACTATTTACAATTTCAGGCTGTAAATATTCTTTATTTAGATTTTCCTGCACTTTCCAGACTTGCAGGACTGATGCTGGCCTTGCCCACTCTCCACCCACCTAGGCCTTAGCTTTTTAGATTATACAGCGAAGCTGTTCCATATATATATTGGTGTTAGGTGTGAAGTCGTGTCCGACCCCTCGCGACCCCATGGACAATGATCCTCCAGGCCTTCCTGTCCTCTACCATTCCCTGGAGTCCATTTAGGTTTGTGCACACACACACACACATAATGGATGCCTACATGTATATTTTCCTTTATCTACTAGACTGTCATTGTTCTCAGGCAACTGAGAAAATACTATATGGCTTTTACTTGTCTTCTTTCTTGCTTCTGTGAGAAATAGGCCCTAGAACAAGTCCCCCCAAATGTTATGAGTTGAATAGCTGTTCATTCCAAAAGGAACCTTTCCTTGTATATAAATGTTGATCAAGGAGGGAGGCATGTCAATTTCAAAGACCTGTGACAGCTTCTAGAAAACGTTGTTGCTTTAAGAGTATTATCATGTCCTGATGTGGCTATTTGTACTGCTGTGATCCTAGATTTTCAAGTGCAGTCTTAATGCTCCAGCTATCAAGTGGTGAAATGACAGTTCAATAGAAGCAGTATATAAAGTGTTCCCTAGGACAAAAGTTCAGCTCCATGAAGATTGCTAGGGGCCTTTTTTTCAGAATGATCTCTACTTCTCATTTATGGAATTGTGGCAGTGATTTCTAGAACTATGACCACTGATAAGTTATATAGATGATAATCACTGAGTCAGGAGTGGCATTCTGACAGGGCTAATTAAATATTCATAGTTTCTATTATTGAGGAATATGTGTAAGGTAGTCCGATTGAATGGCTTGTTTGTAGTATTGTGACACTGTTTTAATTGTAAGCTACCTTGAGCAGGATTCTGGATAAGTGACATGAAATATCCTAAATATAGTATCAGAGGTACATTACTGTATCCAGTGATGGTGTAACATCTATTAAGAGGGCCATATCTGCATCTCTGGTGACTGAAAGTTCTTATTTCAGAGTTGAATAAGACATTTTCCAACCTATTTTTTGATATGGAATATATGGTATGCTCGTGTGTGTTATTAAAATAAATTAGGGTATATTGTCAATTTCCTTGTGGTGTCAAATAAATCAAATGGCAGAAATAAAAACTATGAAGAACATGTATTTTCAATCTGTTACCATGGTTGAATTTAGCAAGTTTTGGTTCAGTTTGTTAGAGGGAACAACTACGTTGATTATTCACAGCAACTGTTCCAGATTTTTTGAGCTCACATCTGTTTCTAATTAACTTTATAAACACTTGAAGGTAATTGAAGTTCATAATCCAGCATGATCCTTGATCATAAAATATATTTAAGCACTAGAGATAGTGCTAATGAGCTGAATCCAAACAGAATTGTCGACTCAACTTCTAGTACGTGCATCCAAAAGCTAACAGATGAAGTTTTGATTCCCTGTGCCTGTGTTGCAAGATATAGCAACTTCTGCCTGTGTTGCAAGATATAGCAACATCATTATCTGAACCTTTGTTTTTCCTTCAAGCACAAACATTTTAATCGTTGCAAATACTATTTCTAACTGTATTTCCAGCAAATGGAAATTGTAACGTTTTGGATTCCTCTTTCAATGGTCTTTCCAGAAGTAATTATATTTACTTCATTGATCTCCCACCTTTCTGCCCACTGGGGGATCTGAAGCAGCTTATATTGTTCATTTCCCAGTTGTCTTCCTTTATATCTGACACATAGAATAAGTCAAAAATGATTTATACTCAGTTTTGGGAACCAGCATTGTGCTTGCTGCTTTTCTGCCACCTTTCAGGTATATACAATTGGATGAATTGATTTTGGTTATGAGAGAGAGAGTCTCATTTTTTAAATCTTCCCATTTTGAAGTGCTTGAATATAATAAGCCACTTAAGTCATGCTAACCACAGCACAGTTGAATCCAGCAGCCTCCAGGGAGAACCAGAAGCAAAGCCGCAACTCTTACTCTTTGGCATGAGGGGAATTGGGGGCAGAGGGAAAAGGTGGCCTTAGAGAAAATGAAGATGTGAGGAAAATGGAAAAGTTGGGCTCTGCCTAAAAACAGCTTAAACATTCCAGAATTGGATGTTAAAGCCAGCTTGGCATAGTGGTTAGGAGCACGGACATCTAATCTGGTGAGCCGGGTTTGAGTCCCCATTCCTCTTCCGCATGCAGCCAGCAGGGTGACCATGGACCACTCGCAGTCCTGATAATACTGTTCTGACTGAGCAGTCCTGTGAGAGCTCTCTCAGCCTCACCTACCTCACAGGGTGTTTGTTATCAGGAGAGGAAAGGGAAGGCACTTTGAGACTCCTTCTGGTAGAGAAAAGCAGCATATAAGAACCAGCTCTTCTTCTAAATAACTTGTACAATAAAGGAGGGCAGGATGTAACAGTTGTGTAGAAGACAAGACCAGGAAGCTAATTCTCAATGCATTTAATAGTAGTCTTTATCGCTTGGGTTCCAGTTCTGTCCTGCTGCTTTTCTCTTGCTGCCCACAACCAGCAAGATTTGCTGCTGTTACTGCCTTAGCTGACCTGTTGTTCCTATCCTAGCCATGACACAGCTGTATATAATGGGGGTTGTATGTAATGCTACTTTTATGAAGGCGGAATAAGACCATACATGATTTGGTTGAAGTAAGCTTTCCAGGAATCCTATTAGGCTAAGCATAGGGCTACTATAAAATTTGGAATTTTAAGAAGAGATGTGGGGAAGCTACTAAAGAAGTCATACACCTGTCGTCCTGGATTCACTAAGATTGGAATATTAGACTTTTACCAGGGAGTCATGAAGCTCACTGTGGCCATTAATACAATCCTAAATAATAGACTAGACTAGAATGGTTAGCAATAATATACACTGTCCTAACTTTCTTTGAGGAAGGATTTAATAGATATGAGAGCAAGCAGTCATGTTAGCAATGTGGACTTAAATGTGGGATACCCAAGTACTGATCCTCACTCTGCCATGGAATCTGGACCAGTCACCAGTCAATGAAGTAAATAAAATAGCTCTATCAGGAGGAACTAGAAGACACCTCGGTCTTTCCTGGCTTGCCTCATCTGGCTCATTGTTGCTTCCAAACATGTATTCAGAGAATTTGTTCTCTTAGTGGTAACTATCCCTGCAAACACCATAACACTTGCAAGTTGCATTTGAGGCCTTATCAGAAACCTAGTAGACTTTTTTTACTGAGCCAGTTCCTTAGATTTTGCAGTGGGGGAAATTGATAACTCTTTTGGCAGTTCATTTTGCCATTGAATTGAGCATGTACACATATAGTCTTGACTCTCTTAAGATAAGCATGTTTCACCTAACCCAAGAATTGGCTTGTCTTGGAATTCTGATGTTTCTTTGTAGTCCAGCTAGAAACAAATTCTGATCATAATGGCCAAGTAAAATCAAGTTTCAACAAGAATGACTATTTATTTCATTGCCTCCAACTAAGATGGATCCTTTTCTAGTACAGGCATGGCTTATATCAGTCTCTAACAATTAAAAAGAAAAATCTTGATACTCAGCCCATGGCACAACATTAAATTCAGCCACAGGGCAAGTTAGTAAGGTAGACATCCAACAGCATTATCTAGTACAGGAAATAAAATCTTGGTCCAAGATCAGTCTAAGCCACACACACCAAAAAAAGTGTCAAGTTTCAGTGTTCAATAAAAGTAATGAGATTGAAAAATAATGAGCAGTCCTTGAAATATGGTCTCTGTGTGGGTGTTTGTTTAAAGATGAGAGTTGGCGCCAGACCTGTTCAGGTTGCAACTAATATTTTGCCTAAAGGTGTTGTAAATATAAGTCTTCCGTTTCCTTTTAAGAAGTTAGACTCACTTTATGGTTCTGTGCACCCCATCCTGGAGCATAATTTACAAATGTTATTCTTTGTAAAGTTTTATAAAGAATGGAATGGTGTAGATGAAGAGGTAGTATATGAAACAGCAAAATAACATTGTGGTAGGATGTTGGGGAAATACTGGATACATTTCAGAAAGCTAATGAATTTCAAAAAGATGGGAACAAACCAGATTAGCATTTGACTTAAGTGTAAGTAAAGCAAATATCAACTGTATTGAACAGGACAACCAAATTTTAGCATGCTGTGCCTCACAGGCCAGTGATTCTTCACATTGCTTCTACGTACGTATGACTTCTTCAGCGGCTTTCCAATCCAGACTTGCACTTGCATTCGTAAAGCAGCAGTATGGTCTACCCCTTCAGGATAATCACAAGTGTGGGGAAGATTTTTTCCATAGCTAGTTCCAAACCACTATGTGATTAGTTCTGCCTGCATAAGGGAACCTCGTATGACTGTTTCTTGAACAGTGTACATTCCTGCACCTAATACAAAGGTTGCTTTGCAGTATGAAATAGAAAAGTTAACAGCAATTTACTACAGGGCATTGGGGTTGTACATTCAGAGGAAAAAGCAGAACGTTCCACTTAGCATGTGTAAGCTCTCAGGCAGAGTGAGGTTTTTGTTTTGTTTTTAGATTCTAGAATATTTGTTTACAGTGCATAGCATTAGAAATTATATGTATATAAAATAGAATTCTGCTGGAACAATACATAAGTGTAAGACAGCAGAGTGCCTAAGTGTTAGCCTACCCTGACTCCAAGATAGGGGCCAGATACCAGGCTGAGCCATAGTATAGGTTTAAATCTATTGTGGACATTCCCTGATATTCACACAAGCCATGCTATCCTCATGTTGATCCTGGGGAACAGCTGCTGTCAATATGACTTGCATATCAAAGGCACAGCACACATAGCTTCTTCTTGACCCATAATAACTCTTGAAAGATAAAATCTAAGAACAATTCCATCCCCCAATCCAAACCACACAATATAATCATGGAAACTGCACAAATTCAATACCATTATTGACATTACTCAATAATAGAGAGTGACTCCAAAGATCCTGATGTTGGATTTTCAGTCAACATTATAATAATGCCAACTTTAAATACTAGTTTTTGTGTTTCCTGGAAACAGTATGCAGACACCATACTAGGTAAACTTATTTTTCAGACATCATTGCTGCATTTAGAGTAGACATGTTTCTAAATGAGGCCTTTTCCTCTGTACACTTTAAGCTTGTAATAACCAATCTCATATCTCCTAGTTTGGAAAGAAGTCTCAAAGATTAGGTAGCATTGCAACAGGAATTAGTCTTTCTTAACCATATGAACTAGTTCTGTGATAGATTTTAAAACAAAAGGATTTTGTCAGACTAGCTGTGAAAGTTGGTTTTATTTGCAGTTACATCCATGCCTTGATTTTTAGAGTCTATGTCATGATTTTCTTACTTTGATGCCTCCAAGAGCCCTGCTGGATCTGACCAGTGGTCCATCTAGTTCAGCATTCTGTCTCACACAGTGGCCAACCAGTTTCTTTGGACATCCAGTAACAGGAAAAGGAGGACCTCTGTTATTGCCTCCTTGCTCTGGGATTGAGAGGTTCGGTGTCCCTTCAGTCACCATGGCTGTTAGCCATTGATAAAATTATCCTCCATGAATCTGTCTAATCCCCCTTTGAAAGCTGTTTTTTCCTGTGGCCATCTCTACTTCCCCTGGCAGCGAATGTCATGTTTTCATCCTTCGTAAAGTTAATCCTATGTAAAGTTGTATTTTCTTTTGTTCTCAAAAGCTTTATTGGATGCCTTTGAGTTCTAGTGTTTGGGGAGAGGAAGCAAAATGTCTTTATCAACTCACTTTACCTCATGCATAATTTTATAAATCTGCATCATTTCTCTCCTCTGTTGTCTCTTTTTAAAACTGAAAAGACCCAGACTCTTAGCCTTTCCTCATAAGGTAGGTACTCCAGACCCCAATCATCTTGATTGGCCTCCTCTATACTTTTTCCATCACTGCAATGTCCTTTTTGATATACAGTGACCAGAACTGTACACTAACTTTTTATGGGATGGTGCAGTTCTGAAAATAAGGTGGAATGTTTTCTTGTACAGGTTTGTAATACCTTTTCTACCTAAAGCTAAAAGTAGTAGTAGCTATTCATTTGGTCATCATGTTCATTCATGCGTGTTTATTTTTTCTTACAGTTGATGAAGGAAGCGTTAAAGAGCTGGGTCGTGTTCGGATCCTCCATAAGAGAACAGTCATGCCTTACAGTGTGTATAAGAGAAGGCGGAAGGGGCCCAGTGATGAAGAAAGCGTTCAGCAATATGCCACTTTGGTGGGACAGGCATGTTCAGAGCGAATGTTGCTTTATAAAAACTGAAGTATTTGTTCCATGGAGACCTTCTGTCCTACTGCTAGATTGTACCCCTTATGGTTTGTGTTGATAAGCCTATTTATTTAAAGTAGGAATGTATAAAATGTCTCTTTATGGTAACAGGAATATATACAAGTGTCATATCTTGCAATGAAGAGATAATTTTCATATATACCGAGGGTCTGTCAGAATATAAAGATCTCTCATTAAACCTGGTTTATTTCACAAATCTATCTCCTTTTGTGCATTTGGAAAATCAAACAGTTTGAAGTTTATAAGTGATTGGAAATGAATTTTTCCTGCATAGCTTTGTATATATGAGGGAGAATTCTTATAGGAATTGACCAATGAAAAGTTTTGGAAGTTGTGATAAAATATTCTATAGGCTACTTCCATTTACTATTGTTGGGGGATTATTGCATTTGCATGTAACATTATGGAGGATCCAGCCCAATTCAGATCAATGGGAAACTAGGGCAATTTTTTCTGGATTATATACTTTACTGATACGGCATAGGCTTTCCTGCTGACATTCACTGCAAATTGTAATGTTTTATTTAAATAATGTCTACAGTAACATTTGAATAGACTTGGAGGAACTTGGAGGTTGGAGCTGATTTTTTATAATGATTCTCTGGGAAATATTTATTATTTTGATATTAAATTCAAGGATAAGTTTGTGATCAAATTACCAAAGAGATTACTTTAAATAAGGCAACAGATTTATAAGTGGGTATACAGTTTTATAGACAATTGATGGCTTCCCGACTTGCATCCCGGGTTTTTGGCTGTTTGCGTTCATTATAGATTTCTGGGGTTCCACTTCCTGCAACATGAAGATCAACGTGAAGGAATAATACTTTTGTTTTAAAAATAAGCAATTGGAAAAAGTAGAACTGCATTGTCTTTGCATAACCAGCATTGCAAATGTTGTGTGAATTTTCTTTCATTAAAATGGTGAGACCCCACTGTACATTTTGAAGCATCATTCCTTGGTAATGAACTATGTATAGTATATTAATTTGCCACATTTTTCTAGTACAATTGAAGAATCCAGCAATTGATCTGGAATTGTTTCAGCCTTCTTAATGTATCAGTCCTTTGTGTGGAATTAACTCAGAAAGAACAACCCTTATTCTAAGGTTGTCTTACTTGGCAGCATACCGTATACACATTGCTGTGCATAGCCACAGTACTAAATATTGGGGACCTCAAAATCAAAGTTTACCTTCATGGAAAGATCTCTGTAGTCATTTTATAAACCACAATTTCATACTTAGGATAAAGTTAGTATTAAAGTTTCCATAATTTTAAAGAGTGTCACAAAACAGATGTGTAGCCTAGAATATTCTTTTTGAGTGGGGAGACCAAAGCTTTGCACATAATTGTATATTTAACACTTTAAAAATACTGCTGAAGTTCATACAGTTCTGTTGATACATGATCTGGTATTCATATTCTTGATGTTGCAGTATAAAGGCACACTGGATATCCTGACACTTTAGATTTGATCCTTGTCAGAATAAAATGGCATCATTCCAATTACATGAACATTTGTACTAAATTGAGATTACTGGGAATTCCTTACTGTCCCCACTGAAAGGAAGAGGTCCTTCTGAACTGTGTCCTTTAGAGCAGTGATCCCCAACCATTTTATCACTGGGGACCAGTCAACGCTTGACAATTTTACTGAGGCCCTTCGGGGGGGGAGGGTAGTCCTTTGCTGAGGGATGTCGCCGCCGCCTCAGCCCCTGCTCCACTTGCTTAACCGCCAGCGCCCCTGACTTCCCGCTGCCCACTGGGGGGCACTGCCAGCCGCAGCTGCGCAGTGCCATGCAGAAAGAGAGCCCCAGCCATGGCAGCCGTTAGAGAGCACCAAAGGTGAGCCAGTGGCAGAGTGGCAGGGCAGCCCCTGAGGCAGCAGCCAGGGAGAAGGACAAGGAGGATCCGCAGCCCAGTACCGACTGATCTACGGACCGGGACCGGTCCCAGGACCGGGGGTTGGGGACCACTGCTTTAGAGGAAGGTGCCTATTTGAAACTCAAGTCGAACCAAGTGCTAAATCAAGAATACTATTCCGTACTTACTTGATCTTCTACAGATGCTTTTTAAAACATGAATAATATGGAAGTATTAAAATAGGACCATTTTTTAAAAACTGTGATTTAAAGAGAATTGTGGCTTAGATCCTAATTGTGGCTAGCATGTCTTCAGTTGTTGACTTTGTTCCTCTGGAGCTAGATACTTTCTGTTCTGCATCTTACAAGGGAATGTTTTCTTTGCCCTGAAGAAAAGCATTTGGGAAGCAGAAGAAAGGATTCAAGCCACAAAGTGTGGCAAAGTTCAGAATCATCAAAAGTTCTTGTTTCAGGCTTTAAGTTCCTACATGGATTTCATCTTCAGGATCTGTGAGGGAAATACTGGGCTATGCTCTGATTTTATAATCGCTCTGGCCTTTCCAAAAGCTATCTACTATATATTTCCGACCCACTTAACCATCTGAACTCTATAGACTTGGAGGAGTCACACTTAAACTTATCTTGTCAGAAGAAAACCAGTCCACCTTCAGCAAGGCTTCTTAATGTTCTCTATGCAAATGATCTTCAGAAGGTGAATATTATGAATTACAGAGGTATTTAGACAAAACAGTGCTCTCCCCTCACCCCCCCCCCCCCCCCATCTTGGCTAAGGGAAGAGATACCCGTGCAATCTTCATACATTTATTTTCCCAAGGAGTAAAAATGTACATGTTCCTTCTCCCAATGACATCCAAAATGCTGGGGAAAGGAAGCGAGAGTGGCAATTGCTCTCTTGGTGGTCCCTCACTCCTTTTTGGAAATACCAAATGTGAAGTCATGTATGCTTGTGTAACATGTGACCAGGGCGGAAAATGTGGATGCAGAACAGATAAATAGATTGTTCTTGGATGGATTTCTAGTCAGAGAGAATGAGCAGCCCTTCCTGAGGTTTTGTATAATCACACTTTACTAGTACTGATTTCTCTTGTGTTGACAGTACAGACACAAATAATACGATTTTTTAAAATTGGAGATGGAAAACATTCTGTTAGACTATTTGATAGCTTCCTTAAGTTAAAGGCTAGAACCTTTATTTGTGTAGAGGCTTACTGTATATAATTTTCTTCCTGATATTTCTTGTTTTTGGCATCATTTCCTCAGAACATATGAGGAATTTAATAGCTATAATCTTCTTTAATTATGCGTTTTCTTCCTTTGAACAATAACCGAGTTCAGCAGTGGCGTTCTCTTATTTTGATGAATCAGCGCTTTTAAAAATGGGTATATTGTCCTTAATACTCCTGTATTTCAAGACTTAACCTGTGCCAGAGTAGATCTGGAACCTGGTTTAATAGCGTTGGATTTATCCCAAAAGTAAAGGCTTTCATCACTAGCATCACCGTATTTTATTCATAGTATTAATAATACCATTACTAGTTCCTGTATAAAATGCTATTTGCTGTGTGTAAGTTGTTCATCTGAAAATCAAGTAGCATAAGAAGTAGTGGAAAAGAGGAGGAAGGAAACAAAAGAAAATATGGAAAATTGGATTCTGAGTGCTGCGAACTAGTGGGGGTTTAAATGCTTCTAAAATGAATAGGAGCAGAAACATCTATGTTAAACTGCTATCACAACATTAGGCAATTTTTATTTTAAGGGATTACATGCCATAGGTCAGGGGTAGTCAAACTGTGGCCCTGCAGATGTCATAGAATCATAGAGTTGGAAGGGACCTCATGGGTCATCTAGTCCAACCCCCTGCACTATGCAGGTCACTCACATCCCAATCGCTCATCTGCTGTAACCTGCCACCCCTTTGCCTTCACAGAATCAGCCTCTCCATCGGATGGCTATCTAGCCTCTGTTCGCTGGCAGGGGCTCATAGGAATTGTAGTCCATGGACATCTGGAAGGCTGCAGTTTGACTACCCCTGCCATAGGTTTTGATGTGCACTTAGTCCTGATGCTTTATGTCTGCAACCATCAACTTTAAAGTAAGAAATTGATGTGAAGTGAAACAGACATGCCTTCATACTGTGTAGTTACATCCTGAGCCTATGTCCGTGTGCCTGAAGGAGAGGAATATGATGCAAAACTGCTAGGTGCAGCATAATGGGCCGGATTATAACCTTCCTTAGGTCCATAGTACAACAGATGTGCCATAACTACAAAGATTAACTTCCGGCTGAAGAATCTTAGGTCTGGAAAAGCTATTTCCTAAAACCTGGAAAGAGGATACCAGTCACAGTCAAAAGTACCAGGCTTTATTCGTCAGACTCCAATGCCCCCACCCCCCTTGGTTGTGCCATTAAAGAACACAGGAGAGAATTCAGAAGCTGACATGCTCTTCCCTACACAAAAATCCCCAATAGATGGGGAGAATTATTCTTTCTTAGCCTTCTTCCTGACTTGTTTGTATCATACAATTAAGTAGCAAAATATCCACCATGTGATCCCCAACAATACAGACTTAGGAGTCTAGTTGTACCACCTCTTACTGTAATTCAGAAAACATTATTTTTTCTTAGCACAGAGAAGCTTTTAAGGGCCTCACGCCGGAAGAGAAAGAGTAAAAAATCCCTATTACACTTTCCTTTTATAATCCTAGTCCTTTGAAAACATATGGGGATAGATTTAGACATCTCAAGATACCAGAAAGGTTGCCTTAATTTAAAGGAATGCTTTCAAATTGCAGACTCCCTGCAGCAACCACAAGGGAAAGCAACGAGGATGGTTGCGTGAAACGGCTCTCAAATAAAATTGTGTGGAAAGTCATTAATGACCAACCATTGCATGTTGATACTGTTCTTGTGACAGAAAACAACTCCGTGATCCAACTATTAGTGTGCCACCAGGGGGCATGTTAAAGCTTGCAAATCAAATGCACAGGTCCATGCTAATAAACTTGTTGAAAAGGAAAGCATCATCCTAGCTTCTCTAATTAGGAAGGTGGCTCCTGCTCATCTCAAATCCATGTGAAGGTGACCAGTCATTATTGGGGTCAACATATAAAACCATCAAAGAGTTTAAAAGGAAGGAGTTAGGATGATGCAGCTCTTAAACTGAAACAGCGGCACTATGGAGTCACTAGGAAAGAGCTGTAAAAGCCCCTTTAGTTTGTTTCAAGGTAATTTACACTTGCTTATTCAACTGCTGCCAGCGCTGTGATCCAAAAAAGTATGTACGGAACTCCTGGAAATGTTCAGCGATCACATTGGCTGAAATGCAGGCTTCTAACATGGCTTATCTCTTGCTGGAGCTTTTTAAACTACTTGCCCACTTTGCACTTGCAAGCCTTTCTATAGCAGAATTAGGGCTTGAAACATGTTTTTTAGACAACTATGTGTTGGGAAGAGAAGGGATAATCTGACCTTGTGCCAAGTGTTCACCTAAATGGTAAGATTAGTATGTGTGTGAAAGGGTACAGAGATCTCTGCACAAGCCTAACGCACAGTATCCAGTAGAAAGTTTGCTAGTTTTGAATTTTCAAAGTGCAATTCTAGACTTAGGATTGGTTGGCAGAAAAAGCCCTCACCTTCTTCCATCAGAGGATCTTGTAACTATTTTTGCTGCCGTCTGAAAGTATCTCTTATTTTTTGCAAAGGAAAAATGAAGCATAAGTGTGCTTGTCAAACAGTTCTCTAAGATGAGAATTTCTGTTGTACTCCTAAATGCAGATTTTTAATCTCTGAATCTCTGAAGGCACCCAAAGGAAAGCAATGGCTGCTCACAGGGGAAGCAATTTAGAAGAAACTAGCAGAGAAAGAATAAGTGTTTCAAAGAATCACTTGCAACAATTGTTTTTTTTAATGTTTGTATTATAAGGCATTATATATTGGCGGCTGCTTGAAGACCCCATGAGAAGAGTACAGTAAATATTTTTTATAAGTTAAAATGTTTTTCATCTGCCCTAAGGCTCAGGCGGATAAAGCAAGTAACTAATAAAACCATGGTAATATAAAATGTGAACATTTTAAAAAGACTACTCAAAGGACTCATAATTTATTCCTCTCATCTAACCCCACCCCATTTGTAAAAGGTTTTGCTTTAACTTGTGGATGATGTGTGTTATCACACATGGAGGGACAGAACTTTCAAAGCTGGATCATGGCTACTAAGAAAACTGTGCTTAGTTTAGCATGTGAAGGACCCACTTTTCTGACTCTAGGAATTGAGATGGCATATTAAGGAAGGGGTGCTATGGAAAGCCTAAGCCACTTGAAAATAAAACAGCATCTTAAACTACTCTCAGGTAAACAAATGTAATTGCTGTATGTATTCCTGGTGTTCCCTCAAGCTCAAGGATTGTCATATTCTGCACGTGTACTCATATGCTCTGTTCCTTTAGGGTAGCGATCCGCAACCTATGGGCCGCAGACCACATTTGGTTCGTCAACTAATTGGAGGTGGGCCGCGAAGGACGCCTCCCCCCCCCCCGGCCCTTTACAATAGTGGTTCCCTGGCACCGGGCCACGGCTCCCTCTGCCCGCCCCCCCCCCGCAGTAAAAAACTTCCCAGGCTGCAAGCTTGCGGCCCGGGAAGCTTCTTACTGCGGGAGGGGGGAGAGGGAAGCAGGGCTGTGCATGCTCCACGCACGGCCAAAATCGCGCATGCGCTGCATTTTTGCGCATGCACGAAAGTGCTGCGCATGCGCTATTTTGGCCACGCGTGCGCAAGGCGCATGCGTGGTGTGCGCGGCCGGGCAATTGCCCTCCCTGCTGCCACCAGTCCCCAGCCTCAAAAAGGTTGGGGACCACTGCTTTACAACACACTTCGGGTGTCATTGTCTCCCATCACTCCCAAATGGGACTATCTCGTTGCAGAGAAACAAGCTCAGGGTTCCCATTGATTTGTCATTGTCATGAGTTAAAATTTCCATGCAAATAAAATGTTCCTTATGTTCATTGTTGTGGCGTGTCTGTATCTTATTTTGAAGGGATGTTTAAACATTACCCTAGCAATCAGAGAGTGTTAGGGCAGTGGTTGAGAGTAGAGGAGTAAATTACCCCCCCACACCGGGCCTCAGCAAAATTGTCAAGCGTTGTGTGGTCCCCGGTGATAAAAAGTTTGGGGACCACTGCTCTAGGGCAGACTTTCTCAACATTTTTACCATTGAGAAACCTTTGAAACATACTTTGGGCTTCAAGAAACACCAGATAGGGCATGGTTGAGCAGGATATGATTAGGAAGCATAGCTGTGAACACTCCCACCTAGGGCTCCTCCCCTTTCTACACACTCCAGGCTAGGGTTGGGTGCTTCGATGCCTGAAGCAGCCAGTGGCATGGGGGGGGGGGAGGCACTGGTGCTGGCGTGCCAGCCAGCACCTTGGCTGGCACTTTCCCCCCTGCAGCGCTGGCTCCTTCAGGCATGAACGGCTGCTTTGGATGCCAAAGCACCCAACCTTACTCCAGGCCTACCCTTGGCCATTGGGGGGTGAGAGGAGACAGATCAACATTAGCATATATGGTCATATAACGGAAGTTTTACAAATCTAATATCACTAAACATTATAAAATTGAAGTTGCATGCAGCCAACTCACTCCCTATCTGATTGGTCCCGGGGATGTACTGCCACTAGGGAGATACCACTCTGGCAGTGAGGGTCACTCTGGCAGTGAGGGTTAATCAGTGAGAGCTGCACTCGAGAACTAATCAGTTAAAATTTCATGAAGATAACTCAATCGCTCCCTGACTGGCCCGCCCTGAGAGTTCAGCCAGTAGGGAGGCAACACTCAGTCAGTGAGGGCCAATGGATTCAAATTGTACTCTATCAATGAGGGCCAGTCAGTTCAAATTGCACTCTGTCAATTCGGGCCAAGCAGTGCAAATTGCACTCTGTCAATGAGATCAAATCTGCCAATGAGGGCCAATTAATATAAATTGCATGCAGACAATGCACTCCTTACCTGATTGGCCCTTCCTAGAGGTGTGAAAGAGCACTCTTCCAATGAGGACCTATCATGGGGCTTATCTTTCTTGTGGTTGCTTGCTGGGTAGAAGAGGTGTTGGCCTCTCTGAAAGGTTATGCTGCTGGTAAGTTGCTCCATTTTCAGCCTCTTCCCACCCTCTATCTCCCTCAAGGAAGGAAGGAAGGAAGGGAGGGAGGGAAGCCAGTTCCTTTGGTTGTTTCCTGTGTTGGTCTCAAGTTGTCTGCTAGAAGGAAGCACAGATGAGTCTCAAGAAAGGCAGAGATAGTCAAGGGAAATATAGGGAGGGTGTTGTTGGTGAATGTATAAGGAGTGCTTCTTGAGAGTTACCATAGGAACTTTGCACAAAAATGGAATGCAAAAGAAAAGCAGTATTAATATCTTAGCATCTCCTGCTGTGTACCAATGTTATTGCATTCAGCTAACCTCTGTGTGGCCTCTGTTCTTCTCTAATTTGATCTGCTTATGATGTTTCATCCTGTACTTTCCTGGATTAGATGTGATGTCAGTTCCATTTTACCTATCTTTCAACAATTGGGAGTGGCTCTCACAGGCTCTGAGTGATTTATTACTCTGCATTGGATCTTGTCCTGAACTGGTTTCTCTTTCTAACCTCATCTCCTTCCTGCCTTTTGTTGTTTTGTACCTTGCATTTGCCTGTTGGTTGTGTACTTGATGCACCTGATATAGTGTGCTCTGACTCAAGAAACTAATCCTGCAGTAACTCATGTCAGTGCTGCTTGCATGTAGTGTCTTAGCACTAGGGCCAGAGCAGCACTGCTACCCATCTGTTTTATTGCAGGATTCAAGAGCAGACCAATCAAAATAAATCTTGAGTTTCCAACATTCTTTAGGAAAAACAGAAACAGAGATGTTTTCTCATTTCATTTAGTATCGACAAAGTGTGGGCCAGTCACAAGCAGTGATGTCTGTTTTCTGAGATAATTTGTTCCAGAGAGGATGTCAGCTTTTTTCTCTTTGATGCATAGAGAGCAGTAAAGTTTTGTTTTACCATATTTACATATGAAAATGGAACTATGCATCTTCACATGATGGAAGAACACATCAGGTTGCATAAGGTAAGTCAGTGCAATCAATAGGATGAGATCTCTAACTATCAGGACTAGGATGGCAGCGATCTGAAGCGGCATATATATGCCAGTGCAAGAAATGGCAAATTTCTTAAGTAGAAATCTACTTAAGTAGAAATATAATGTAGTGAGAGCAAGATTTTTAAAAGCAACAAATAATACACATGAGGCTTTCTTAATCAGGGTTTCGTGAAATCCTGGGGTTTCTTGGCCTTGGAAGGGTTTATCGAATGGGTGGGAGGTAATTAATTTTTAATATATATTTTTTTAATTTGTTAAACATTTATTATTATTATAATATATATATGGTCATGTCGACCTGCTCCCCCCCCTGCAAAATTGACAGCTCAGGGGCCTTTTAGGATCGTTTGCCTAGTGTGCAGTACCCAAATAGAATGACCACTAGACTGGAAAACCTTTTATGATTTTATTCAACTGCAGATGAACAAAATGACACAGGGGGGTTGGTCCCAAAAGAGCCTGTGTGTAGATCAAAGGATTACACGAGACTTCATAATATTCAACTGAAAGCAGGGAAAGATGATGGTTTTCAGGTCAAACCAATAACCTGGAGTCTCCACCCCCTTGCACATCCCACAGGATCAACCCGTTGCCATTATGCTAAGTCACTGGAAGAAAGGTTACAAGAGGCAATTTTCCATTCTTTCTCAGTCCTCTGATAACAAACAATGGCATGATATAAACAATTGTTTCTGGCCTTGAGAATAGAACATATCAGATAAAGTCAAGAACAAGTTTCTGGGCCTTCTGTTACAAAACAGTCTGGTACACTAAGCTTATACTGTTTTTCTCTGCCTAAAGGAGTCTCAAAGCAGCTTACAATATCCTTCCCATTCCACTCCCCCCCCATCAGACACCCTGTGAAATAGGTGATGCAGAGAGAGCCCTGATATTACTGATATTGCTGTGGTGAGCCCAAGGTCACCCAGATGGTTGCATGTGGGGGAGGAGCGTGGAATCAAAATTGGCTTATCAGATTAGAAGTCTGCACTCCTAACCACTACACCAAGATGTCTCTGGAGATGGTGGGAAGGGGAGGGTCCCCAGGTGGGTGTGTTCACAGCTATGCTTCCCAACCATATTCTGCATGATGGCTCTACTTCTGGGGTTTCTCGAAACCTAAAGAATATTTCAGGGGTTTCTAACAAAAAAATTGAGGAAAGCTGTAATACATATTAGTAACATAGGCTACAATTTTGTTCTATCTATTGAAGTGTCCCATTTCATTCATAAAAATGCCGAGTTCTGATTTACATAGCTCATAGAAAGCCAAAAGTATGGGAGCCTTCCTGATCTCTTCAGGAAGGCTATTCTAGAGGGTGGAGGCCACTATAAAGAAAGCACATACAGGCAGTGTTGATCATTTCCCTTTGCCAGGTGGCACATATAGACCACCATATTGAGATGAACAGAGTTGCTGTGGAGACGCACAGGTAGAAAGGCAGTCCTGCTGATATGAGGGTTGAAGGCATGAAGGGCCTTAAATGTGAAGAGCAGTATCTTGCATTGAACCCAGTAACTCATAAGCAACCAGTTGAGTAACTGCCAGTTCTCGATAGTAACTGAGCTAACTTGGGTTTCTGGGTTGATTTTGAAGAGGGGCTTTATATAGTGAGATTTCCAGTAGATCAGATCAAAGTAAGGGTCCATCTTCCAGGCTAAACTTAGTTGGAGGAAAGTGGTGGTTGTTTTTGTTTTGTTTTTTGCATTATCTTGTTTTTTGAACAGTAATGCAATGACCAGTGTAACACCTAGGCTCTTAACTGAGTCAGCACAGCAGGCTACAATGAGAAAGGGGAGGCAGGAGATGTCTGCTCCATGAGCAGAGCTTGTAACCCCTTGTGACCAAGGATTTAGGGAAGGAGAGAAGTTGAAATATTATCCAGCTATGTCTCCTGTGGCCATTTCTGCAGGAAAGTATAAATTACTTTTGATCAAGGTTGATATTGCTCATACGATCTAACGCCGCTTATCCCTTTCCTTTGTAATCAATATCTAGCAAGTTGTCGAGTGCAGTTTGATGGGGGGGGGGACCAAGGCAAAACAAAGATGAAACAAATTGGTTTAGAGGGAAATGGATCTTTAACAATTATTCAATCTTTAATCATTATATACCCGCCACACATTAGTGTATGCATGGCAGGGGTGGCCAATCTGCTTTCCCTGATGTATGGGAATGGAACTCAAAGGAACCTGAAAGATTCTCCCTGATGAAGCTGCACGCAAAAGACGTAGGGACTGTATAATTATTAAAGATGCATTTCGCTCTGCACAAATTCGTTTCATCACCGATTGATGAATACCAGCACTAAGCAGTAACAAGTATTGGCATTTTATGAAATTTGGAAAACCAGGTATTGAATGTGAAATTTATTTTCAAAATTGCTTTAGACTTTTTAATACTTCAATGTTGGTACATAGGGCCCATCCATGAATGTTCATTTTCAAAACTGAATCATATTATTGATGAGAATGTTTGAGAACCAAATAACAAATGCTTTTCCTGGTGAAAGTAAAACAGTCCCCTTCAGCTTTCCGGCAGACAGAAGGGGAGGGCCTCATAACTCTTCTATGCACCACCAGAAAGTGCTTCTTGCAACCGCCTCATGAAATGAGCCACATGAATAGCTCAATATGTGTGCCATGTGGTATGAGATCATTGCAAGAATCATGCAGTGGGAAGAGAGAAGTGAACCAACCCTTGTAAAAATGCTAGGAAAACATCTTCAATGTGCCTCTCAGAGCTGCTGAGTCAATACTGTAAATAGAGTCTATGCTGCAAAGCTACCCAGTAAGCCCTGTAGCGTAATAGGCAGCCTGAAATGAAAGATCCATTTTATTATGTAAAGATGTTCTGGCTTTATTCTGGATCGAATGGCAATTCTTGAAGACAAGGGTGTTTCCACACATCAGAAAAAATAGCATTACGCCAGCGGAATGGTGTAGCGCTAAACATTGGGTCTCCCGGCTCCTCCTCACTTTTCTGTTGTCTTGCTGTTCTCTGCTGCCTTTTCATGGTTCTCACCCTCCACAACTGCTGGTGGAAATGGCGGAAGAGAGCAATGTGCTTTACATGTGACTCTCTTCCGATTCGCAGTCAAGCCAGGCAGCCCTTTCTCCATGTTTTAAAGGTCCCATGATGCCCGCTATTTTTAAAAAATCATAATTCTCTGTTTAAATTCCTATGCATCTAATCATAGATGCATAGTGCTTTTTGAACACCACCCCTTATGAAATCACAAGACTTGATACTTTTAAAAATTAATCTCATTCCTGAATTTTCTTTGGAAGGGGGACTTCAGAGAGGCGTGCTTTGTGTTACAACTTTGGGAAAAAATTCTTTTATTTCTGGCATCGACTGCACACTTCGCCTATTCGTTGCTCCAGGATGTTAGCCATTTTAAAAAAGGCATTCCCATCTCTAGGAACAAGGGAGAAGGAGGCGGGTGTGAGGGCAGGATGAGGCAAGCGCCTTTAGCACATTTGAGCCCCCATATCTTCCCTCTGCTGGTTGCTCTCCCTTAGCTAGCACTAAATACGTTGGGGAATCCACTTTATGCGATTTCCCAACTAGTGCTTTAAAATGGAGGATGTAGCCGGCCGGTGCCCAGATGCTGGATGTTGGCAACGTCATATGGAGGGGCTGTAATATAACGACTACCTAAGGTAAGCATTTCACTATTTTGGGTGTGGAATGCCCCAATGGTTGTCCTTTGAACCAATCGAAAACATGTGGTATGTTATAGAGCAGTGCAAGTTCTCTGCCCCATATATAGAAGAGGAGGAAGACAGGGGCATAGGTAAGAGGAGAATAATACGTGCAGATGTAGTTAAACTTGGTTTCCTGAAAGAATGAGACTTTTGGGGACCTTTTTTCAAGCACCTCACGGATTAGACAACTCAGAATCACTTCTTAGGCCTCCTAAAGCAGCATTTCAAGTGCTTTGATTTGCCTGTGAAGGAAAGTGGCTTCTGACAACAAATTTATCATCCTTCTGTAATTAGGATTTATTTGCCAGTCTAAAAGGCAAGCAATCACTCCAGAACAGTGAAGAAATTACCCTTATAAAACCAGTATTATATGTACATTTATATCCCACCTTTGTCCATAGTGGGAATACAAAGAAGTTTACATCATTCCCTTCTCCTCCACTGTATCCTCACACAATCCCTTTGTGGTAGAGGTTAGGCTGAGAATGTCCAAACTGGGGATCGAACTTGAGTCTCTCAGATTCTGATGTAAAGGTATGTTTGCAGAAATAAGCAAGACCTTTGCTTAACTGGACTTACTTTCAAGGATATAAGTAGGATCTTGCCCATGGAGGATCTTGCTGGATTTTATTCAGAATATATAGGGCCAGTTCTTATGGCAGTGCTGTGCAGAGCCAGCTTTCATTCTGCTTGTAGGTGACCAGAGAAGAGGAATGACTGAGCACCAGCAAAAGTGAACCAATCTATTTTATTTTTCCTTTGCTTCCTCCATGGCTTTTCTACTGCCTGTCTCTGGGATGCCTGAAGTGACACAGAGGAGAACGACCTATGCCTGCATTTCATTCCTTTACCTAAGTGGTCAACTTTACTGAGCCTGGAAGTTGATGGAGAGATTCTGCTTGGAAGATATTTTAAGATCATAATACAGGGCTATAACTCTTCTGCTTGCCTTACACAGTTCAAGGCATACTGCCTGTCCTTGTGCCTTATTTATGTCAGGGTTTCTTGTGTTCATGAGGAAGAAGCCCATAGGCCATTTAAAACACTCACGCCAAACTGTGTTATTTATCCTGGTGTGTTTCACAGAGAGAATACCACTATTTAGGTTCTTTCCTCATAGATTACCTTGGTTTTCAAGTTCCTCTGCCACCCAAATACAAACCCACCTTGAAGTTCATAGCTAGACAAAGGCTGCAATCCTAAGAACCCTTTCCTTGAAGTAAGCCACATTGAGTAAAATGGGGCTTCCTTCTGAGAAGTCCTGCTTGGGATTATCCCCTGAATGAGGCACTATTGAAGTACAGAATCATATTTGTAAGGTTACATCCTCAACCAAACCCTTCCTTTCATGATATTGCTTTCCTGGTCCCCCCCCCCCTCAACCTCATATGAAAGCAGCTGACTTTGTTTGAATTAATAACTATTGATTTCTCTCAAGTAATCAGTGAAAGAGCAGCTTCTATTACAAGAAATCTGAGCTGTACTGTTCACAATACTTGGTATTTGCCACCCCTGCAGACTTTCTCTCTTTCTGACTGCCTGTTTTCATTTTGGTGTGCCTTAATGGTCAACGAACTTGGGCACCAGGATCCTATTAGCATAGGTCATCTTCCCTTAATAATCCCATGTTTCGGTTAGAGAATTGTGTTGCTCAAAGGTTAAAAACAAAGCCAAACCAGCTTGCTTGAAGTAGAAGGGATTCCCCCCACACACACACATACACACACACTGTAGGGTAGGTGTTAATGTTGTTGGGATTTGCTTTGCCTGTCATAAATGGAAGTGGAAAGGAGATCAGCAAGCCACACCATTACAGGAATCTGGCGATGATACAGTTTCAGTAGCAACTCTAAGGTGCGAGGACTGGATTTCGGCCATCCTTGTTCTGTCTGTTCTGCTTCTCTTGATTTTGATACTGTTTCATATTATTTCAGGAAAGTTTTAATGCCATTTCTGGATGCCTTAGCACAAGCAAGGCCCTGGTGACAGGGTCCATGGAGGGGTTGGTTGGAAGGCACTCAAGTGTAGCAGCCTTGCAGAAGCACAGGCTGTCTGGGTTTAGTCAGTGCTGGGCTGAGAGGGTGCTTGTGAACCCCTCTTTGTGACTACTCTGGGATGAAAGAAAGGAAAAAAGGCAAGATAGTGATAAGTGATAAGGAACCTTGGAGGGCCCCCAGCCAGCCTGTGCTGAGGCAGATGCATTGGATGCCAGTTGCAGCCCAGATCTGGTTCAAGGTTTGGGTCTTAACCTTTAAGGACCTTCACAGACAGACCCACATACATGAGGGACTGCCTGTCACCCCATGCCCCCCTGCAGGGCTTTCTGTTCTGTGGGTAATCAACGTCTTGGTCATTCCCAGTCCCAGAGAAGCTCGCCTGGCCTCCAATAGGGCCAGGGCCTTTTCAGTTCTGGTCCCCACCTGGTAGAATGAGCTCCCTGAAAGGCTGTGGGCCCCACTGGAGCTTTCGGTGTTCTGCAGGGCCTACAAGATGGAGCTCTTCTGCCAGGTTTATGGTTGAGGCTAGGGTGGGGTGGAGAGAAGATTAGTTGCCCCCCCCTTGCTAAGTAGCAGTTATGCCCATCGGACACCTATGACGTTTGGCTATGGCTCCCTCTCACCTCCCCTGTTTGGTTGTGTTAGGGAAAGGGTAGATGAGTTACACTGCCATGTTTTATTTCTTATGTCTTTTGTATTTTTATGTCCTCTATTTAATGTTTTAATGGGGTTTTATTGGGGGTTTAGTCCCCCAATAGTACAATGGACTACCATTGTAACCTGCCACCAGCTGGTTCCCGGGAGTGTAGGAAATAAAAATCCGAAAGAAAGAATAAGTAGTTAAATAAGATGCAGGAAAGTAATTCTCACACTGTTCAACTCTGGGGGCCATTCTGCACCAGGATGTATGTTGCAAATTGGTTGCAGAACGAAAAAAACGCCATTTTAAATAGTGGAATTCGTCGTTATGCATACCTGCCTTTGTAGTGGAATCCAGTTGCGTTTCTATCGTTGCCCACAGGTTTCCGGTCTCGGCAAAAATCGCTAGCCAGGAAGCGATATTGCCGAACTTTGTCCCGCCCCTGGCTGTCAATCAAACGAGCAGCCAATGGGCGGCCGTTATCATGCTCCCGAAAAGCCCCTTTCCCTTTAAGGCAGGTTTAAAAAAAAAACACACGTTGCAACGAATCTGCGTTGATTCGTTGCAACTGAGAGACCAATCTAGCTAGCAGGAGAGACCAATCTAGCTAGCAGGTGGTGTTTGAGCTGCCATTTCATCGTTGCCATGCTCCCCCCCGAGTGAACCCCCCCCCCCTCACAGGCACGATTTTCGGCCGAAAATAAAGGGGAAAATAAAGGGAAAATAAACCAGCAAACGGGGCTGTGTGGTGCTTGGTGCTTTCTGACTTAAAACAGCTCTGGGGAGGGACTGCAGCCGGGGAAGCCTCGCTGGGTAAATGAAGGCTCGCCGGTGCGGTGCGATCGCCGCCTGCTCCAAGAAAAAAAAATGGCAATCGCTTAGCCGGAAGATCAGAGGAGAGAGCCAGGGGGAGGGGACTTTGCAGAAACCGCAACAATGGTAATGAACAGAACTTTCCCGCTAGTGTTGCAGATTGGTTGCAAGAGTGTAGCACTTTCCGGAGGGTGAATCCACTTCTTGGGATTTCCCTGAAAGCGCTACAACGAAGCGCTTTTTGCAGATCGGTTTCAGGAGTGTGGCATATTGTCAACAGCGTTGTGCATAACTGAAAATTAGTAGCGATTTCAATTTGCCACACTCCTGCTACAAAGAATCTGTGCGGAATGGCCATAATAGTCAGTGAGAGCCAGCATGGTGTTGTGGTTAAGAGAGGCAGCCTCTAATCTGGAGAGCTGGGTTTGATTCCCCACTCCTCCACATGCAGCCAGCTAGTGACCTTGGCCGCTCACAGCGGCCTTAGAGCAGTTCTTGCAGGGCAGTTCTCTCAGAGCTCTCAGCCTCACCTACCTCACAGGGCATCTGTTGTGGGGCGAGGAAGAGAAGGGTGTTCATAAGCTACTTTGCGACTCCTTTCAGTAGTGAAAAGTGTGGTATAAAATCCAGCTCTTCTAATCTTCTGTTTTGATCATTCTTGATGCACTATAACAAAGAGTTGTAAAGATAAAAAGGAGATATGTTAGACATTTTATACATCAAAGGCACAGCTTTTGTCAATTGAGTTGCATTGACATGCACCATATACCAAGTAATGTATTTCCAAGACAGCTTACAACTCAGTTTAAACTGCAATGAACCAAGAAAAGGGCTACCTCCTCCCCCAGGGGAGGGGGAAAATATCCTGCCCCATTATTCGCATGCCACTTGCAGTGGGACCATGTAACTTATTCCGTGACTGGCACAGGCTGAAGATGACTGGCTCATGGGGGCAGTGGCTGCCCCCCCCTTATTGGGGATGGGGAAATTCCAGCAGTGAATGCGCCCCTTGGCCACTTGTCCACTGGGACCTGAATGTCCAGTCTGCCATTGCACTGAGCTGCTAATTAGGGATGCTTGAGCAGCTGCGGGTTTGGTTCATATTCTGCTTGTTCATCACAAGCAGGGAGCCAGTTTTTCATCAAGTATTTCACTCTTCATGAACCACTATACCCTGTCCGTGGGGTTACTTTTGGCATATTCAAGCATGATGGGGTAATTGGCAGCATTTTGTGCATGAAGGCAGGGCTGGTTCCAGGCCCAGGGCCTCAGTCTGTCCACTATCAGGGATCCCTCATCTCTTCCTGCTGTTGCCACCAGAAATGCCACCAGTATGCACTACCCATAAGTCTTTCTGTATTGACTCTAAGCAGTTGGGAGTATGGGGACAGAGGGGCAGGGCAGGTACATGAGCTGCAGTCAGCAGCAGTGGGCTCCACCAGAATTCCTGGGCCCTAATGTCTACTCCGCCTCAGGGTACATTGACACTGAATGAGACTTCTTGCATAGCAATTGTTTACATTCAGAATGAAATCAGTCAGTTTAGTTTTTATGAAGAGTATCCGAAGCAGCTTACATAGTCCTCCATTCCTCTATGCTACCCTCACAGCTAGCCCATGAGGTAGGCTAGACTGAGAAAGGGTGACTGGCCCAAGGTCACCCAGTGAGCTTGCGTTTCATAGTGGAGATTTCATTCTGGGTCTCCCAGATTCTAGTCCAGTGCTCTCACCACAGCACCACACTGGATCTCATGAGCCACTTGGTATAGTGGTTAGGAGTGCGGACTTCTAATCTGGAGAGCCGGGTTTGATTCTGCATGCCCCCACATGCAGCCAGCTGGGTGACCTTGGGCTCGCCACAGCCCTGATAAAGCTGTTCTGACCAAGCAGTAAATCAGGACTCTCTCAGCCTCACCTACCTCACAGGGTGTGTGTTGTGGGGAAAGGGAAGGTGATTGTAAGCCACTTTGAGACTCCTTCTGGTAGAGAAAAGCACCCTATAAGAACCAACTCTTCTTCTTGCTTTTATACTTATGTAAATTCATGTTATCACTATCAGTGGCTGCATGTCTGTTTGAATAAGCAGCATTTCTACATATGCAAGAGAGGGCAAACTGAGTGACCTCTAGTGACATGAGGTCCACTACTGCATATGTGCCAAAGAAGGCTGCAAAAAAAGTGAAAGTTAGCAATCACAGCTACTGAGGAACCGTATAGCAGTTGGGCATGAAGCTCAAATCAGAGGCCAGCGTTGGAGTGAAAGGGAGCATGAGAAATCACAGTAGACTGCAGAAAACTATGATGTTGGAACCTACTGGACTTTGAGCATTAGGTCTAGGCTCAGGAGTAGATTCTCATATAATTTCTGGGGATTGGACAAAAGAAAGAACTGCACATTTGTGGGGGAAAGATTTGGGTACCTGGATTCTGTATCACAGCTGCAACCACCAGAATGGAAAATGGATGATTAATGCAGATCTGTGTTAACAAGCTGCAGGAGGCTAGCGTAATGAGGGATGCATTGCCCATCTGGTTCATGTTTGACTTCCAATACTTGCATAAAATACTGAGAGGTATACAGCACATCAACCTAGTTAAGAGTGAACTGACTAGATAGCAGCAAAACAAAGCTGTGGCCCAACAAATCCATTCTCCAAATACTAGGAAAACCCAGAAAGATGTGGGGGGGACTTAATGCTAATGTCATCTAGAAACCCACAGAAATAGTTGCTGCAGTTCAGACAGCAAGATGAGGCAACACCACTGTTGTAAAGTTGGTCCCACTTCTGGGTTTCCCCCACTTCAGCTGTGCCTTTCCCCAAACATTCTTTGGTTTAGTCTTCTAAACCATATTTAAAGCTGATTTGGGGACAGTGGGGAAGGGAATGGACCATGGAATGGAATTGTTTTTCCATTTCAGAAAACACTTTTCTAAACTTATATAATGAGATCCCACCCACCAAAAATAAAAGAATGAAGGGAAATGTGTATAAGCACTCTGAGAGAAGCAATGACCTGAGTACAGGGAAGCCCAGCAGTTTCAGTTTCTTTCAACAAGTCCCAGGTTGAGGTAAATGATGGAGGTCTGGTGTTAAGGGATGTGGGTTAATTGTTTGCTGCACTTTTCCTGCTAAAACAGCTAGATTGGAAACCAGGAGCACCTTAGAGACTCACAAGAGTCAACACTCCCTTTGTCAGACACCTGTTCCTACTAGGGTTCCCAAGACTGCCTAGTCAAATACTGGGAGATTTTATAGGTGATGCCTATAAATGGGCCACTGGCCTGATCCAACATGACTTCTCTAATTTTGGGAGAGGATGTAATATCACTTCCAGCTGACGCTGTTGGAACAATATATGTGAAATTGAATGAGAGCGTTTCTGCATTAGAAGGCATGCTCCATTTTAGCCTTGCTTTGGATATCCTTTGGATGCTGCTAGTTAACTCTAAGATTTCTACATTTAGGCTTTCCTTCCCTCATTTCCAAGGCTGAAATTCACCATATGCTTTCTGCATCTGAGTGGAATGGAGGCATCTTCATACTTTGCTCCCTTCCGCTTTTCCTAATTTTTTTTTCACAGAATGGTGCCTGCTTACACCTTCTATTTCATTGTGTTCCTTAATTCTACCATTCTGCACCCTTGCTTGCTTCCCCCTCAGTATACTGGAACTTTTTTTAAAAAGTGGGTTATTGCATTACAATTCTGCTGCAGTACAATGTGGAAAACAGCATTGCGACATCATAACCCCCTTTTTAATGTTGATGTTTTGGGATGGAGGGAGGAGGAGGAAGGGAGGGAGGATGATGATGATGAGCAAAGGGACATTCACAAATGATTCAAAATGGCAGCCACGAAAAAACCCAAATGCCCTCTTTCTCCATTGAGCAGCCTCAAATTAGATTCTGCCTTGACCAATCAAATTGCTGTAACCAGGATTTTCCAAAACACCTGGCAGTTCAGAAGTCTAACCAGGTCTGTGCCTGGAAAGATGAATTTTAATGTGGAACTGGACAGAAATCTTGGCCCTTTAAAAATGCAAATCCTAATAATATCACTAGTGCAGAAACAGCATGAATTGGGAAAGTAGACAGGGGAACAACTCTGGGAAGAGAGTTTTTGAGAGTCCCCTTCCCCTGGTCTCAAGTAATGGTGAACCTCTGCTACTTTATAAATTTGTTTTGCAAGAAACAGATTATCCCATAAGATCTATATGGAAGTGTTTTATGCAGCAGCCATGGGAAAAACTGAGGAGGAATGGTGTCCCTAACTGATGACTTCTTTATTGTGTGATTGCAGGTGTCAGCAGTGGAAGAGCAGCTGGGTGGGCCCTTTAAACTTCCCCCAAGTTCATCCAGCTCGTTGCCATGTGGAGGAGTAGAGTATGAAATATGGTTCTCCAGATTAGAGTCCACTGCTCTTAACCACTACAACCATGTTGGCTCTCCTATAGAATGTTTTGGCTATAAAAGTCCTGACATTTCCTAGAGCTACCCAGAAGTGACAAAATAGCTCTAGGAATGTCCAGAAGCTCTACGATAACATTACCATATGTTAAAGTTAGATAAGATTTTCCTTCCAGGATGTTGTTATCTCAAAGCCCTGTTTAGGGAGCCATACTTTTTATGACATCATACTAGGGGCAAACCAGTTCCTGGGTTCTGGCCCTCCTCCCCTGCTCCCCACTCAATCTTGAGATCTAGTGTGGTGAAGTGATTAAAGAGTAGCAGGCTAATCTCAAGAGCTGGGTTTGATTCCTGACTCCATCTCTATATCCAGGTGGAAGACTAGAAACCTCCAGAAAGATGAGAAAGACAGGATGAAAGAGACAGAGAAAGAGAGAAAGAACCAAAGAAAGAGAAGGAGGGAAGGAATCAGTTCTTCTAAAGAAAAAGGCTGCTTTGGAAGGGCATTGACAATCTTACCCTCACCCCTATACAACAGTGTCTATAAAGATTACCACTGTCCCCACCTTCCCATTCAATCCCACATCTTCCAAAGGCCAGGCCAGAAAGGCTGTGGGGGGAGGTGCCACCTTCCCAACCACCCCACATCTCCTTAAAGCTGGGCCAGGTTGGATAGGGAAGGCCATGGGGGATGGTCTGCCATATTCCTGCCCCCATCCATCCCAAGGACAGGCTAGATAAGCAAGGCTGTGTGTGTGTGTGTGGGGGGGGGTTGTCTCCTTCCCAACCACCCCACATCTCCCAAGGGACAGGCTGTTTGGGGAAGGTTGCTGGATACCACCAGCTCCTCTGAGGAGATGGAGGGTGGGGAAAAGCAAACAACTCTCCAGTGGCCAGCTGCATAGCCATGGGGAGGTGTTATGAGCCCAGATCCTGTTAGGAAGGACTCTTAGGAGGAAAAGCCTTACTAGGTACTCCCAACTTTACCTGAGCCAAATAAGCAATGCCAACTATGTGCTGGAAGAGAACTTCAGTCTAAAAGGCACCATACCATCTTAGCAAGACAGTTACTGACTGTTATACACAGTGAATCATCATAGAATGAGGACTGGGAGGTTATAGACAGCCTATAATAACTTGAAGCTGGGAGTCCTGTGACCTGCTCCTTCTGCTGGATTGCCTGAAGGAATCCATTATTATTGGATTGAATTAAGACATTCATTGCATTGTGCCTGTCCCTTGACATTTTGTTTTTGAAATATTGATTATCTCTGCCTTCCTTGCAGCTTATTTGTGCTTCTTTCCCGCAATGAGCTGAGACCAACACAGTAGGCAAAGGAAATATCTGGCTTCCTTCCCTTGCCTGGGGGAGATGGAGGGTGGGAAGAGGCTGAGAATGGAACAACTTACCAGCAGCAGGGCCTTTCAGAGAGACCAGCACCTCTTCCACCAAGCAAGCAGAAAGAAGAGGAAGAAGAAAACAGATAAGCCCTATGATTGGCCCTCATTGGAAGAGAGCTCTTTCCCTATTGATGGCACAACCCCAGGAAGGGCCAATCAGGTAGGGAGTGTATTGTCTGCATGCAATTTAAAATAATTGACCCTCATTGGCAGATCTGAACTGCTTGGCCCTCATTGAAAGAATGAAATTTGCACTCCTTGGCCCTCATTGGCAGAGTGCAATTTGAACTGATTGGCCCTCAGTGGCAGAGTGGTATTTCCCTATTAGCAGCAAACTCACAGGACCAATCAGGTAGAGAGAGAGTTGGCTGCATGCAACTTCAACTTTATAATGTTTAGTGATGATGGATGATAATGAAGATTAAGAATCGTTTTTAAATGTAATTTCTTACATATAAAAGTGTGTAAGCAAGTAGACTCTGAGGAGAACATCTTTAATTTTCTTATTCTGTGATGAATAATAGACTTTCCTTCTGTATTTTTGTTATATAATTGACCTGTAATACTGAGGATACAGAAGAGGCAAAAATGTGCAGATACAAAATAGACTAGTTATGAAAATCTGAAATGTGAAACAATGGTTACAAATATAAATGTACACATACAGTATCATTGTATGTTAAAGACAAAATCCTCAAAACTTTTCAGTGTAATGAAGGGGATGTTAGGAAGAAACATTATTCTGTCTTTCATATTTGGTTTTATAATCATCATACATAATACATTTTGTTATTACTAAAAATACCTTTTTCTTTCTGTATTTTCTTTATATTATTTCTCTGTGTGTGTATATATATGTGCGTGTATGTGTATGTATATTAGTCTAACATTTATTTGTGGTCATTACATTAGCTGAGGCCCATGCACTTTTGGGAATATTGAGGGCCATTTCGCACGGCTTCAAAATAGCACAATGGTTGCTAATTGGAAACGCTACTAATTTGCCATAACCCACGACGTCGTAGACAATCTGCAACAATCCTGAAACCGACCCGCAAAAAGCGCTTCGTTGTGGCGCTTTCAGGGGAATCCAGAAAAGTGGATTCACCCTCCGGATAGCGATACACTCCTGCAACCAATCTGCAACAGTAGCGCTAAAGACCTGTGCGTTACCATTGTTGCTGGTTCTTCAAAGTCCCTCCCCCTGGCTCTCTCCTCCAAACTTCCGGCGAAGCGATCGCCATTTTTTTTTCTCCGAGCGAGCAGGGATAAACGCACCGGCGAGCCTCTTTCTGTTTAGAGGCTTCCCTGGCTTCAGTCCTTCACCTTTAGTCACTAAGCACAAACCACTTAAAAGCCCGTTTGCTGAAATAAAGTCCCTTTATTTTTTACAAATAAATTCAGCCGAAAATTGGGCCCGTGAGAAGGGGGGGGGATTTTTTTTTTATCACTCGAGGCAGCGTGCAAACGATCATACAATCAAACGACAGCTCACATTAGGCAGCTGGATGGGTCTCTCCGTAGCAACGAATCTACCTAGATTCGTTGCTATGGGTCGTTTTTTTTTTTTTAAAAACCTTTCTTAAAGGGAAAGGGGCTGTTTGGGAGCATGCTAACGGCTGCCCATTGGCTGCTTGACGGCCAGGGGCGGGACGAGCTTGGCAATAGCGCTTCCTTTCTAGCGATTTCTGCAGAGACCGGAAGCCTGTGGGAAACGCTAAAAAACGCAACTGATTCCACTACAAAGGCAGATATGCATAACGACGAATTCCACTATTTTAAATGGCGATTTTTCATTCCGCAAACAATTTGCAACAAAGATCCCCGTGCGAAAAGGCCCTGAATCTTGTAAATCTCATGATCTTCATCTTGCATTAGGCTATGGATCTGAGTTCATGCAGAACAAATGCAGGGGACCTGATTTTTGAACCTGCCCTCTGAGGAAGTGAGCACCAGCCTGCCAATGCCAATAGCTTTGTCATGGGCTACACAGTTGCAATCATATTTGAACAACTTTTCATATGGAAACATACAGAATTTGTTGATAATTTATGGGCTGCTTTCCATATCCCCCCTCGGGAAACCTCTTTAGCCCAGTTAGTAAATTAAAACCAAATGATTTCATCTCCGTGTTTACTTTTTGTAAACATAACACACATGTAGTATACATTTGGCTGTTACCAAGATGTTTCCGCTCTTTCAGGAGAGAGAATTTGGATTTTCAGAGACTTTTCTAGTAGCAACTTTATATGTTTTCAGTCTGGTGGACCTAAAGGAGTTTCACAGAACATAAAGGAATTTCCAAACCTGTGCTAAAAGCCATACCAATTGACAGAACAAAGTCCTAGTGTTTCCTTCTGTTCTTACACAGCACTTTTCTCCTCGCGGGGAACCTAAAATGTCTTATAATCCCCCTATATTTTATCGTCATTACAATTTTGTGATATAAGTTAGGCTGAAAGTGAATAACTGGCCTAGGGTCATCCAGGGAGCTTCCATGGCAGAACCTAGATCCCCCAATTCTTACTTTGACACTCTAAGCACTAAACTATGCTGGCTCTCTTCTGTAGCAGCTAACAGTATTCTTTTGATGAAAGCTCATCCCATTATTTCTGGGGTAGACATTTCATAGCATCTCTCCTCGACATAGGGTAAACCTCCCTAAGACATTGTTTAGTGACAGTGTCTGAGGAATTGATACCTTGGATGCAACAGGCTTTTTTTTTTTTTTTTGGCAGCAAGTTAGCCTGCCCAACCCTCATACAAAGCTATGTTGGATGCACTGGTCCTCTTTGGGGAGTCAAGGAGGAGTTTTTTGAATTTCTATCAGACTGGATTAGAAGGAGGATCTTTCCCTCCAACTGCTCTATATTGTTCAAGAGTAGGTAGAGAATTATGAATGGCCTGCTCTTATATTGATTAGAATAGTGTGGATTTTTACAGTATATACAGAGCAATGGGCAAGCACTCTGAGGTGATTTAAGCTGATTTACACATGATAAAGAGCCAAACCAGATGTTATGATGTCGTAGGATGCCAATGCCACTTTAAAGCTCAACTCAGCTATTTAAAAACGTTGTGAGAGCCAGATCTTGTTTGGGCCTGCAACATGGTAGAACCTGGCAATCTTGTTCTCCCTTGCATATTTTCAGGTGCTGAAACAAAACACAGTGCTGGGGACAAGACTGACTGGTCTCAGTTCAGATTCAAACTTTATTACAGTTGTTCAGACCAAGTTATATGAAGTTAATACATAAAATACCAAAATATGGCCATTTAATATAATACAATTTAAAACAGATCATAAAGTAGAACTTAAAATGATGCTACTTTAGAGCATTGGATTTTTATGGTGGCGGCACAAAACTTAGCCAGCTGAGTTTTCACCTGGGGGGGCCTCATCACTTAGCAGTCTTTTTGCTCGATCTACATCATGATGTTATGGCAACTTTTTAAGGAGTGATTCAATCAAGTTGCTACGAATGTCTACATAAGCAGGGCAGTGGAACAATATATGCTCTCTTGTATCGATTTTGCCAAAAACATTGTCTTAGTGTAAGGGAATGTTCTGACTGACTGGTCTCACCATGCTGCAGGCCTTGCAACATTTTTAAATAGCCAAGTTCAGCTCTAAAATGGCATCGATGAGTCAGACCCCTAGGTGCTGTAAAGTCTAGTTTGGCCCAAAGACCAGGAACTGATGTGCCCTGCTGGGGAAACAGAGGTCTCCTGATAATTACTTAGGTTTCCCCAGCATGGCACATAGAGGTTCCCCAAGGCCACTTCAGATCAGGAAAACAGGGTATGCCACTGTTTCAAACCAAACTGGGTGCCCACATGCCTGGTATGCACAGAATTTCACCTTTATATCATGTACAGCAGTCTTAAGTATGAAAGATTCTTTCTAATCTGCCAATTGCCTTGTTTTTCGCTGACATTGGTCTCGTGTTTTCAATTTGGGTACTCCTAAACACTCAGGAAACCAGGATAAGACAAATTGCATATCCTTTGCATGAGTAACACAGAACTCAGATGACCTCAGTTCTTCACTGTTCCAGTCATGGTATGATCTAGTTGTGTCAAATGTGGGGCAGGGTTTTTTCTGTTTCTTCTGTTTACCAGGTGACAATTTCTCCCTATTCCTTAGATATTTTAAACCTAAAGTTCAGATTTTGGCATTTCAGGCTAAAGAGATCTTGGGAAGAAGGTCTGGAGAAGATACTTGCCTAAGAGAAGTTGGGAAGCTGTGTGTTAGATTGACCAACAGCTCGACTCCATAGATAATAGCTTTGTCTGTTCATATTTATATGTTGGTTATTTGAAAGCCATAAACCTGAAGTTCAGTCTCTGTGATGCATGACTACTGCCATATGCTTCCTTAATCCCCCTTCTCCTTAGTTGTAGAATTTCAGACTGAAACCACAGCTTAATTCTGGTATAAAATCATCAGTGGCTCCCATGTTTTCTTAGAGAGTTAGGAATGTATTGGAGAGCCTTCCTTTTGGATTCTCTGCTGAATGAAGCTTGTTATTTTGGCATGATTTGAACATGTTGTAAATATTTCTCATCTTGTTTGCACTTACTCTTTGGCTTGGCAGAATTAGGTACATTCTATTGCCCTGGGGCCTAATCTTGCATTTGTATTAAATCCAACGTTAGCTTCCGAGTTCTTTTCCACTACTGTACTATAGTGTCAAATGCTGGTTTGTATGTATGTGACAGAGAGCAAAGTGGGGGTGTGAAGTGACACTTTGCACTTCCATGAATGTTTAATAACAGGGCTGAATTTACCAACAATAATTTTAAGGAACTCACAACAATGTCAGTTTTCAGTGACATGCTTCAACACAGACAGAAAAATCACAGTAATTTCTACTATAGGGATATTATTGCTCTGTACTTATCCAACAATATTCTGCCTCAGTGAAGATGTGTTTCACCTTTCTAGCTATTCTAGATAGTATGTTCATTGGGGAAATGACTGCTATACTGAATGTGGTAAGGAATGCGGTTGTGTGAATGTCAACTAGATGGTGCATGCATATTATTCCCATTCTATAATCACTCTACTGGCTACTCGTCAGTTACTGGGCTCAATTTAACGGCTATCAAATACAAAGTACTTCCTGGCCTTGGACCCTCATATCTGTCTGCCTTTGCCACAGAGACTGCCTTTGCCTCTGTGATCCACCACAAGAGCTTTGCTTGTTTGAGCTTTCTGGCCCACCTGCAAATGGGCAAAATCAACAACTGCCTGTACATATGCCTTCTCCCTTGTGGCCCCACTTTGTGGAATGGCCTATCTGAGGAGGTCAGGAAGGCTCCCATTGTCCTGGCTTTCCACAAATTGCAAAACTGAACTATTCAGGAGGTTGTTTGTATGCAGGGATGGCAGTGGCACTTTATGCAAAGTTTCACAAAGTTACTTGGATAAAGTATTGGGACTGTGGTCTCTACTACTGTGGATACTTTGCTGTGGGTTGGAACCTGTTGTGTAATTTTGCATCATTTAATGCATTGTATTGACATGTTCTGTTTTTGGACTTCTAGTTGCTTCTGTAGCCCAAAGCCTATTTCATTGCTTCTTGAATGTCCCACCTTGTTGATTGATGCACTTTGTGTAATCTGCCTTGAGGCCCAGTGAGAAGGATGAATTATAAATTGTATAAATACAATAAATTTGTTGGGCAGTGCCTATGACATCTCTAATGGCAAAGCCATTTCATCTGCTTTTGAAAATCTTTTACATTTTTATTTCATTTTAAAAGAGTTTATTTTATTTTTTCAACTTTGACCTCACCACTCCTGGCTCATGGTGGCTTACAACAGATTTAAAATAATATACAATAGTTCTATAAACTCATTTGTCATGAAGCCCTCTAAAAAAGTAACAAGCCAATAGCACAGCACTCTATTTGTACCTCAGTGTTCCTACCCTTTCAAGAATGGTGTCCAAAATCCACTGGTTTCAGAAACCTGAGGGAGGTTTGGGCTTGTGTTCCTTGAATACCAGCTTTTCATGTCACATGTTGAAAGAGAGGGCTTTCAAAACTTTTGTTGATAAAATGTTGAAAATGCACTCTGATATGGATGTCAGTTATAACATAGGTATATCAGAAGAATCTCCTAATATGTGACCTGGGTTTCTTATGGATAATTTTGACACAGTTTCTGTGATGGGCACAGACAAGATCCTAGATCCTTGCCCATTCTGGCTGCTAAAATCATGCAAGGATCATACCAAGAAGCCCTTAGCTTCTATTATGAATTAGTCACTAACTCAGGGTACCTTCCCTTCGCCACTCAAAGTGGTAGTTATTTGTCCACTACTTTAAAAAACATTCCTACAAAAAAAAAATGATGTGGCAATTATTGCCAGCTCACTAATCTACCCTGTATGACAAAGTTAATGAGAAAGCAGTAGCAAAACCACTCCAGGTCTTCTTGGATAACTCCTCGCTTGTACAGACTTTTCAGTCTGGTCTTAGGCCAGGCTTTGAGGCAGAGATGACTATGCTAGCTTTAGTTGATTGTTGGAATGATACACACGTACACGGAGTTGGTCCAGCCGACTTCCCTGATTCCCTCAAGAGCCCGTTTTTTAATTGAAATATAAAAATTACCATTGCATATATGCATAGTTATACAAGACTGCTTTTTGCACAGCTGTATGCTGATACATTGTTAACAATACATTGTTTGAACTACAAGCCCTATTGTCTAATGTTTAAAGGTGAGACATCAGGAGATAATCATGCACTGTTCTCACTGTAACCACATCAAGCACTGTGCTATGGACAGGCCAGGAGGGTATGCCCTCACAGTAGCCACGTCAGCACAAACACAAATGAACCCTACAGTTGATGACCTCTGTCTATAGCCTGTAAAATGGACATAAACATAAATGAACCCATCAAAAATAAATATAATCACCTTCATATGGTTAACCTGGCCACGTGGATCCACACCACAGTAATATCAAGACTAGATTAATGTAATGTACTGTATTTTTGGTCTATCCTCAAAATTTACTTAGAAACCCCAATTGGTCCAAAATGCCATGACTTAACTATTAGCAGGAACTAGATAGAGCATTCTTCAAATATTCCATTAGCTGCCCATTTGTTATCAAGTTAGCTGCCCTTTTCCAATACAGGAGCAGACTCTTTTTTCTGCAGCATGGCTATCATGGTTTAATGTTGGGAGAAGACATTGTCCTATTAATGTAATATTAGGAGCTACCATGGATTTAGGGCTATCCAATATGTTTTTCCATAACCATCTGCAAAGTATGCCAATGTTGTAGAATGAAAGAGGACATGTTTGACCTGATATTTTTGATAGCTTATGTGGTTAAAATGTGATGACAAAATTTTTGTCATTATAATGAAAAAGTCAATTCTTTTGTAGTAATTTTTGTATAGGAAAGAGAGTGGGGGAAATCAAAGTTTTATTGAGAGAAATGTAAATTCAAGGGTTGTGAATCTTAGATACTAGATGTACAGATTTAGATGGCACATGCAATCAAAGAGCAAGAGGCATAAAGGCTCTACATGTATTTAAATATGTACACCCTGCTAACACAGAACAGCTAATTATTTGTTCTATATAACTATATAAAGCATGTTTGTTAAAATCTCGAGGGGAAAAAATCTTTTTTTCTCCTTTATAATCATATCAGGTCAAAAAGGAAATCACTCTCCACAGAATATTTGATAACTACATCTATTCCTGAAGCATTTGCTTGAAACCCAAATGATGTAGTTCATCTATGATAATCAGGGTGCCAGGGAGACAAATTGAAAAATTTGGCCTTTCTCTGACTAAGCGTGTGGTGAGTCTAAAGTATTTTAAATGTGCCCAGGCCCGCCCTTCTCTGGAGAAGTTACCATAGCAACAGGCAGCTGGTCTCTAGAAAGTGCCTTTGCTTGCTGTGCCAGGGGGGCAGTCAGCAGGAGCCCTAGCTGTGTTGGGTTGTGTTTGGGATTCCCCTCATTGTTTTGCTGGCATAAATATTCTCAATAGGATTAGCACCCAGAAGAGCCTAAAGACTGTGGGAAAACTTTTGTGGCTTGTATTTATCTCTCCTGCTCTTGTATATTAGCACTCACACTTGCTGAACAATAAACAGGGAGAGAAAAAAGTAAGAGGAAATGTATTTTAGTAGCTTTCTCTTTTTAATGATATACATAATACCCTTTCTGCAACAGCACTGTTGTTTAATTCAAATGCAGGGAATTGGGGGGGAAATGCAAAAAAAGGGAAGGGAGAAGGACTGAGGAACCAAACACTTCATTAAGGGATCTTCTTGACAACTGATAACATAAGGAGAAGATTTTTTTGCCTGCTTGTATAAATGCCTGAGAAACAAGTTTGTACATGAGGGCTCTTCCTTGAAGGAAATGACTGTGTCCCATTTTATCTGTCTGTAGTTAATTGCTAGATTCTCACATATTTTGTTCCATTCCACGTGCCTGTCCGTATATTATACACACGTATCCATGTATTCACAAACCCTCATTTTATGTCAATTTGTGCCCATTATTTTTATGTTTACATGATGCATCTCTGCAACGTTGTTTTGCTTAGCCTGTGAATTTTAGAATTTATATAATGAAGAAGGATGATTTGTAACTTAGAAAAGTGGGGGGTACATCTTATCAAGTAGCCAAGTCAACAATAAAATAAGAGGGGTAGGACACAGTGAAAGACCAGACACAGGCAAGTAAAGAGGCACTGGGGTACCAATATGGCAAATAACAGAATCATAGAGTTGGAAGGGGCCATACAGGCCATCTAGTCCAACCCCCGGCTAAATGCAGGATCAGCCCAAAGCATCCAAGAAAAGTGTGTATCCAACCTTTACTTGAAGACTGCCAGTAAGGGGGAGCTCACCACCTTCTTAAGCAGCCTATTCTACTGCTGAACTACTCTGACTGTGAAATTCTTTTTCCTGATATCTAGCCTATATCGTTGTACTTATAGTTTACACCCATTACTGCGCGTCCTTTCCTCTGCAGCCAACGGAAACAGCATCCTGCCCTCCTCCAAGTGACAACCTTTCAAATACTTAAAGAGGGCTATCATGTCCCCTCTCAACCTCCTTTTCTCCAGGCTGAACATTCCCAAATCCCTCAAATCAATAAGGCTTGGTCCCTTGGCCCCAGATCATCCTCGTCGCTCTCCTCTGTACCCTTTCAATTTTATCTACGTCCTTCTTAAAGTGAGGCCTCCAGAACTCATATAGTACTCCAGGTGCGGTCTGACCAGTGCCATATACAATGGGATTATGACATCTTGTGATTTTGATGTGATGCCCCTGTTGATACAGCCCAAAATGGCATTTGCCTTTTTTACTGCTGCATCACACTACCTGCTCATGTTTAACTTACAATCCACAAGTATCCCAAGGTCTCGTTCACACACAGAAGCGTATCCCCCATCCAGTAGGCATGCTTTTCATTTTTCTGACCCAGATGCAGAACTTTACACTTATCTTTATTAAATTGCATCTTGTTCTCATTTGTCCATTTTTCCATTGTGTTCAGATCTCGTTGAACTCTGTCTCTATCTTCTGGAGTATTTGCCAGTCCTACCAATTTGGTGTCATCTGCAAACTTGATGAGTAGTCCCTCCACCCCCTCATCGAGATCATTAATAAATATGTTAAATAGTACCGGACCGAGCCCTGAGGTACCCCACTACTCACCTCCCTCCAATCTGATGAAACACCATTGACAACAACTCTTTGAGTGCAGTTCTCTAACCAATTCCCTATCCACCTAACTATCTGAAAATCCAGATTGCAGTCCTTCAATTTATCCATCAGAACATCATGGAGAACCTTATCAAAAGCTTTACTAAAATCCAAGTAAACGACATCAACCAAATTTCCATGATCCAGTAAACCTGTTACTTGGTCAAAAAAGGAAACCAGGTTGATCTGACAGGACCTGTTGGAGACAAATCCATGCTGGCTTCTTAGGATCACCAAATTGTCCTCCAGATGTTTGCAGATCGCTCCCTTTAATATCTGCTGCATTATCTTCCCCACAGAGGTCAGACTCACTAGTCTGTAGTTTCCCGGGTCATCCTTCCTTCCTTTTTTAAAAATCAAATACACAGAGTAGACATTTATGGAGCCTTCAAATTTCCATTGTTCTTTATTCTTTTATATTCAACAAATCCAAGCGTGTTTTGCTATTTGGCTTTTTCAAGGGACTTCAATTCTTAGAAAATATAAAGGTACAATTAGTAATTGTGCAACAATAATTAATAAATACATGCCAACAATATGAATGACTAATGTCATGAATACATACTCAATGTTTTGAAAACCAACTTCGATATTGAGAAATAATCTCCTAACAGCAATTGTTGAAACAATCTTACTCACTGTTAGGAGATTATTTCTCAATATCAAAGTTAGTTTTTAAAACATGGAAGTTTGAAGACTCCATAAAAGTCTTCTCTATATATTTGATTAGCCATATTGGTACACCAGTGCCTCTTTACTTGCCAGGTAACCAATTCAAGCAATTTATCTACCATGTTTGGAAATTTCCCCAGCTCCTTCTCTGTCCCTGTTTCTGAAGCTCTGGTTGATAAATCCTTGGCTATGCTATGTAACATAGTGATTGGAATGCTGTCGCAAAATATTTACAGCCCTGTTCCAAATAAACTTGCAAGCAAGTTTTGAGAGTAAGATATTATATGTAAATTCAGGCTACTGTTCAAATAGGATTGTATTTTTAAAAATTTTTATTGCTGACTATGTTTTGCTTCCTATGGAGTATGCACATAGGTCACATGTGAATGTGGTTCTTTCCTCTAGGAGTCCTCTGAAACTTCCAAAATATCAAAGATTGCACGGACTCATATGGACAAAATGTCTTGGGAATTGAGAGAAAACCCGACTGGCACGGTTACTGTGCTGATGAAGTTTATGCTGGTAGAAGGGAACTGGGATGACAATGTTGCCAGTTTACCCAATCTTTACTACAGTCCTTCATGTCACTTGAGTTGCCCACATGAGTCCTACAACCTTCAGCAGAGGTATTTAGGAACTATTCAAGGTAAGCTGATGACAGGAAAGAACTAGGGATGCTCAAATACTTGCCGGTTGGCTTCATCCTGTCTACTAATTGTGAACAGAGAACTCATTTTTCTCAACCACTGGTTCAATAGTTCACTGGTGGTTTCCTGGGATATTTCACTGTATTCATTACTAACCAGGCAGTGCAGCACTGTTGATCTTTTGCGCATGTGTGTTCTCATTCAGCTCAACTGAGTTCTGTCTTGCTGTGTAACTTTTTCACTTTTTGGTGTTCCCGTAAGTAGTGCTGGGAGACACTAATATGTTTTTAGAAAGTACATTATTATCATGATAGAAAATGTGCACTTGTGTTGTAACAAATAATATAAGAAGAATCAGTGGCCAGCATATATCATACTGATTAAAACAGCTAACTACTGTTTCCTATAATATTTTATCCATCAGTATGCCTTCAAAAACAGCAAACTATAATGACTTCATCACTTAAACTCCAAGTGACAAGCCTGTGGGTCTATTTTCTGAAGTCTAAGATTTTCCTCTAAAACATTGCCAAGAAAATATTCATAATTTTTTCCAGAAGCACATCTTGAAGGTTTTGTTATAAGAAGATTCATATAGTGGTTAAGCTATACACACACACACATGAAAGCCTGCCTAAAAAAATCTTACAGGTGTCACAAACATTTAGAAATATTACCCAGTTACAGCATTCAGCACTTTCAAATATTCCAACTTCTTTCTTCATCTTTAAAAATAACATTCAAATAATATTATTACAATTCATCAAGATGCTGTCAAGAACCTAATGTTTTGTTTTGGAATCTCCAGATTCTCCATAAAATTCCAGGAGGTCCCCCCCCCCCCCAGTTTATTCAAAGCAGAAGAAAGATGGCCTTCCACTTAGCTCTCTACATTTATTTATTTTAAAGAATTTATGTCCCTTCTTATCTACTCAGATTCAAGGCAGCTAATAAGCCAGCAAAAGTGGCAAGGACACATCATAATACTATGAGCATCCAGCAACAAGTGTCATAAAACACACATGCTCATGTGTCATTTGTATCTGGAGTATTGAGTATATGTATATTATGACTCTTTTCTTATTCTGAAGCTACAAACCACAAGCAATAGATGGAAGACTCTGCAAATAGTTCCTAAAGAAAGACCTTACCCTGGGAGGCTGCAGCTCTGCTGCAGTTCACAGGTTCTGCTTTCCTTTCTAGGAAAAAAGAAGTGCACATGCCCACTGCAATCATGTATTTTTTCCTGAGTGTCATTGTTGGATTTACTTAGCACTGGCCTCTGATTAGCCTGCTGGTGCTCCTCAAAATGTACAACATGTTGTCATCACTTGTAGCAACAGAAGTCCAGTCCTTCCTGTCAGCTGTTAAGACTTAATGCTGTCTGTCTTCTTTTGCAGTTCTTAGGCCATGGTGACTTGTAAATATCAGTATGCACTAGCATTTACCCACAACTGCAATGGTGCCTCCCCACATTGCCTCCCCCCCCCCCAATGCACTGATGTGGAATTGCTATTTCAGATGAGAATAGTTTATCGAGGATTTATCTTGTTCAAGTCCTTACTAAACAAACAATGCATATGAGACCCATCGTCGTGCCTCTGCAATAGGCTAGTTCGCCCCTTTGTCACGTCAAGGAATGCGTTGTTAGTTGTGAATGGCATATGAGAGCATTATGTCATGTGCAAGGTGTGCGTGATCTGTCCCAAATATAAGCCTTTATTTGCAGACTGCATAATTAGACACAGTTTGAGATATATTCCTATTATTTCCTTTCTTTTGCTTAAGTAATGATTGGGTCAGCTTTCATTGTTGTAATGCAAGATGCTTTTTTTCATTTATAGCTATGGCACTGCCCTTCTACATGTCTCAATGACTTATTTTTTTTCAAATGCTGAACATACTACACATAAAACCTAACAAACAACACAGGAGCCAGCATACCCATTTTGTCCTGTGGTTTATAAATTAGCACCATCAGCGTCTCCTGGCACAGTGTTGAAAGCTGCTGTTTTCCTCAGTTAATGGTGACTGAGAGGATTTTCATGTTTCCCAAGCTTCTGAAGTCTAAATGGTCAACCTATGCTTCAAATGAAAGCATGGCCTTCATCTGTAATGTGTAAAATGGCCCTCACAGATGCTTGATTTGTACATGCCTGTTCCAAGCTATTGATTTCTTTGCCTAGGTAATCCTCATTGAAGTGAATGGGGCTTGAGCAGGCATTGTCCTGCAAGGACTGGAATGTCTCTATTGCCTTGTAAAGATAACTTTGCTCCTAAGGAGTGGATCTCCACCTCACATCTTTATTTCACCGGGGTGTGCACGTGTGTTGCCTGGGTTAGATAGGTAAAATGAAAACTAACATTTAATAATAGGGTTTTGCTTTACAGCAGTAAGTTGTGCCACATGATGTATACTTGTGTTAAAACTGATCTTTCCTGGAAAAAAGCTCGATGTAGATGAGCTTTCTTTCCTGCCAAATGAATCCAGCATTAGAGAAATTCATCTAAGAGAATGCATCTAGCACTAAACAAGAGAAAAAATTACATAAAACACTGCAAATTCTGTAATGAGTTAACACCTTTTTTGTTGTAACAGAGGTCAATTTTGTGAGGATTGTAGCTAACCAAACATTTGCTTCATAAAGTGGTGGAAGTAGTGTATCAACTACACCTCTTAGAGGAGAACAACGGAGAATCCCTTTACACTTGATGGCCCATTGCAGGAAAACTATCCTCTTTCATCTGGCACCACTGATGCACACTGCCTAGGAACACTTGCACCTACCCGCTGCTTCCTAATCCTACTCTAAGTTCTTTATATAATACTAAGAGTACAGGGAAACAACCTATTGGGAGGGAATATTTGCATAATTTCTGCGCTTTTGTAGAGAAACCCTCTCCTTTTCTTTGGACTCCTAAAATAAGAATTTGTTAGATTTGAAAGGTTGCTGTCTTGCTTGCAACTATGAACCTTTAAACACGTGGTATGAACAAAGGTGGTATGAAGACCAGAGAATCTTTATGTTTGAATTAAAAGTATACATTTATTTTGTTTTCCAAGTTCTGTGTCCCTTTTGCCCTCTTTTATGTATGTTTGTATATACTTAAACATCTAAAGACTAAATTCTAGCTCTTACCTCAGGAGCAAGGATCTCAGTGGCCACTATTTCACATATAGGAAGGGTTGATGGGAGGAAGGTGGATTATGTATTTGCTTCATTTGTGCTTCTTTTTTTTCTTGCAATGGGGACCTAAACCAATAGCTTGCAACATTATCCCCTTCTCAATTGCCTGTGTTTTCCTCCCAAAGCAGAAAAAGGACTGTCTTACCTTCTTACTCTGGCCATTTCCTGTTCTGCAGCAGGTCTGTCTGGACAGGTAGGAGCTGGGCCTGGAAGGCCTGGCTCTTCCCCATCCTATAGAGGCTGGCAGGAAGCAAAAAATGCCCTGGACAGCCTGCTATGGCTGCATCTCTGGGGGGGGGGAGGACACATTTCAGCAGGACACTGGCTTTGCAGCAATGCACCAGCAGTGGCCCAGTATGACCATATTGAGGCAATTGTAATTCAGGACTGCTCTAGAGGAATTAGTCAGGACCATAGTAATAAGCTTCCAATGGTGGCAGTTCCAACCGAATGCTGATCTGAAAGTATTGGATGCTATGCCTAAGACCTCTTTCAATGCTTGCATCAAACAATTGATCTTGTGCACTTTTATTTTTTGCAAGCTCTGCTTCTCTTTGCTCTGGCATATTCAAGAGGCAGGCCATCTAATTATGTAACTGGGAACTATGAATGAGGTATCTTAAATTAGATGCATAGAGTTCAGGATTGAAGAAAGCTGATTTAGCACTAGGGGTACTAGGCAAAGGCATGATCTGTTGTGATAGCTGGGGGTCCTCCAGGATCTTTAATATGAAACTTGATGGGATCACACTATTGAAATCTATATTGAGCTAGTGTTGAATGATACAACACCAGTAAAAATTGATTAAAATGTTTCTTTTGAATTGCAGCATTTCAGAAGGGCAAGGGTATTAATATAAATGTTTTAAAGTGTGTCTAAAACACAGAAAAACTTCAGGAGACAGTGCTGTACAAAACATTGTTTAAGCAGCTAGAAGATATGTCATTTGTCAGAGAATTACGATCATTTAGTCTAGACAAGACCAGCACCTAAAACTCACTTTCCAACTTCTAGCTTTTGTTAACTTTGAAACATTCCTTAGACTTGTATTGGTATTTCTACTTGTTTTCTGCTTCTTAATGAAGAAAAAGATAGGCTTCAAAATAAGTAACTGAAGTTCACGTCTTAATTTCATTCTAATTTAAAGTCACTCTGTTTCTGCAGCACTTAGCAACAAGGAAAAATGAACAGTAGTTCAGACTTGGATCAGGGACAAGCAGGTGGTAAGTAGAGATATCAGTTCACTAGGCTCTGCATGAACAGGCAGGCTGAGTACAGGGATCATCTCCATAAGCAGGACCATCAAAGTCAGTTAAATTATTTTGGGGCTTATTTCCCCCCCATACGTGAATGTGAAATCATTCCCCCTGACAGGATCAATGGAAGAATCCCTTGGAGAGTTTTAGGGTGTAACATTTATCATCACAAGCTCTTGGCCAAACGCCTCGCTGATACAGGGATAGGAGGAACAACTCTTAAGTGGGTGGCCTCCTTAGGAGCAGGTCACAGAGGTTTGCGGTGGGAGATGAGCTATCTGACCTTTGCACATATAGAGAAAAAAGCTAGCTTGGATTCTGATGGTCTAAGGGTCTGGACTATGATATGCTTATTTTGTAATGGGCAACATGTCTAGGACACTTGAGCCTCTGACTTTGCAACTTTTGAAACCTCCATTAAATGGTACAGTCTTAAAGTTCCAAAGTCAAAGGCTATAGCTCAAATGTCCTAGACATTATTGTCCAATTGCTGAGCTAAATTTTCTTGTTTTCCTTTGCTTTATGATTTTAGAGTGGTTTGTTGCCTATAGATAAAACTATTTCTGAGTATTATTCAAATACAAACTATGTATTTTACAAGATTTATTTTCTTATGTGGATGTGGACTAGCTCTGGGAACCCACAGGGTTTGGCCTTGGATTCCATGACAGGAAGAAAATATAGGATTGAGTCACACATTACAAAGTTGACTTGGTGGGCATGTGACTGTTATGTGCCTGTAGATCCGTACTGGGACTAATTCACAGGCTTATAAATAAGAAGATGAGGAGGAGTTGGTTTTTATACTCCATTTTTCACTACCCAAAGGAGTCTCAAAGTGGCTTACAATTATCTTCCCTACCTCTTCCAACAACAGACATCCTGTGAAGTAGAGGAATTGAGAGAGCTCTGAGAGAACTGTTCTATGAGAACAGCTCTAACAGGACTGTGACTAGCTGAAGGTCAACCAGCTGGCTGCATATGAAGGAGTAGGGAATCAAACCCAGCTCTCCAGATTAGAAGCCACTGCTGTTTACCGGGGTGGGGAATAAAAGATCAGAGGACCCCTCAATATATCCATATATCCACATATTTATATATATATAAGTTCATCTAAGACAAGCACCCGAGATCACCCTTGAGGCACCAAATGTGGGAGAATTGGTGGGAGACAAGGGGAAGAGTTGTTATGCTGCCGCCTGGTTCTTAGAAATTGTGGGTTTAATTTGGGGGTTTTATGCTCTATGATTGTAACCCGCTGTGAGACGGTTCCCTGATAGTGGTGGAAAACGAATCAAATAAAACACACAAACACCCCAAACTGAATTAGGGTTGCCAGTTGCAGGTTGAGAAAATCTGGAGATTTTGTGTGTAGAGCTTGAGGGGAGTGGGGTTTGGGTTGGGGAGGGACCTCAACCAAAGAGTCCACTCTCTAAAACGTCTGTTTTCTCCTGCAATTGTAATAGCAGAAGATCTCCAGGTGCTACTTGGAGGTTGACGATCCTTATGTGGGCCATGTTTAGACTAGGCCCAAGATATGTATAAAGAAGAGCCTTACACCTCTATTTTTCTGTCCTGGAATATCCCCGAGGAGCCCCCATTTTGGAAATTCTTGCATAGTCATCTGAACATCTCAGTTTTCCTAATAGGTAAAGGACAGCTTCCAGGTCAGGAAAATGGTGTGTGCATGGAGAAGGAGGAAGATTTAAGTCTGTTCTCCTTTCACATCACAGTCCCAATCTGTTGGGGCTGCATAATATGGGAATTAAGTTGCTGGAGAGAAACTCTCAGAACACATCTGTAGAAATTCCACATGGGGAAACATGTGAACTTTGTAACATCTGATATTTTGTAGAGGATTTTGTCTGTACAGTTTCAAAGGCCAAGCAGCATCTCTCTTTTTTAATCATATGGTTGTTATAGATACCATTACGTTGGTTTTAATTGTCCCTAGAACAAATTTTGAGTCCAGTAGCACCTTTAAGACCAACAAAGTTTTATTCAAGGTATGAGCTTTCATGTGCATGCACACTTCTTCAGGTACAATGTCAATGAACATCCTTTAATGGGGCTACTCCGTAAAATCACTGATTACCGTCTTGGTGTGCTTAGTATTAAGGAGGCTGAAGCTGGTTCCCAGTTCCTTATTTGTCGCCTATTCATGACTTTTTATGAATTCAGATGAGTCACAAATAGGGAATGAATAAGGAACTGGGAACCAGCCTCAGCCTCCTGTAGGATTAGGACTTTCTTGATGAGTCCCAGTTTTCATTATGAAGCTTTGCAGTTCTAGCATCTGGGAGCAGTCTATGGGGCAGGCATGCATACAATGTATTAAGATTCAGAGAAGTTATACAATGTTAAATTCCCTACAGGTTGGCTTGATTTCCTTGATGTGTTAGCAGAATGTTTTCAGAGAGTTAGCGTTTCCTGTTGTAAAAGTTTGATTCACTGTTGTGTCTTAACACCAATTCCCCGGGTATCATTAATGCGATATATTTAGTTTAAAATGAAGCTTTCAGTGCTAAACACCACTTGAGAGATTGACCTAACGTTTATTCTGACTTTATGTTTTCAGTTAGTTTTTAGTTAGGTCTGGGTTGGCAATGGCCACTATAACTCAGTGTTGTGTGGTTAAATTTAGTTTCTTTTTCATTAGGCCTTGGTCAGGAGAAGTTTCCTTTTTCAAGCCTACACAGCATTCTAATTTGGAGCATCTGTCTTCAGTTTCTGAATCATGTACAGTATTACCCAAGACTATTGACCACAGTTTTAAAATATATTTACATTTTGCAACTCCTATTTGTCAGCCCATGTTGAATGTAGGGGTAGGAAAGCAAAGAGTTGTCAGAACATTCCATGAGCCCACATCCTGCTGAAGCACATCACAAAGCTCTTTTCTGGTGTCTCTCACACTTTGACTGCTTTTCTGTAATGAATACACACTACATGCAATACTCCCAATTTGCCCAATTGGCATTTCCTCTGAAAAGGGGAATGTATGGGTTTTCAAGGGTATGTTATGTGTAGTCTGAAACTGGAATATACACCTTGCCCCTTTTTGCAGAAACAGCAGGATTGCATGAAGCATGTTTCTGACATGTGTGCGGTCAGATATAACAACTTCTATCACTTGCAAAGAATGTTCTTGCAGACCATAAACCAGTACACTGGAGATATGGTGGGTACTTAGATAACCGTTTTGCCATTGTTTCCATGTTCAAATAAAGCTTGCATGAAAAATCACACAGAGGGAGGACACCTTGCAATGTGAATTGGACCAGCAGCATCTTTTAGAGCTGTGTCTCATAAATATAAATAAGTAACATATATTTTTGGCATGCAGTCATGTATTCGGGAATGTGATCACATGTTGAGTCTGCAGTGGAGAACTGTTGCTACATGAAGGAAGCACAGCAATATACATAACTGAGGAAACGTGAAAAACAGAAATTGTGTTCATGGAAACAACTGTGGTTTCTTTCTCTCCTTGACCCATTATGCACGGGGGTTTTAGCGCACATTCGGGGTGGAATGGTGGCGACTAAAATCACCGATAACACACGGAGCCGGCTGCAACCGGCCGCAGCTTCGGTGCATGCCGCCGAAAAAGCCGCGTCAGTGAAACGCGGAAGAAAGCGCAGCTTCCGGGTGAGCGGGGCGCAACCAGAAGCGGCGCCCGGATCGGCGCGTGCATAATCGGTTACTCTGGGTTTTGCCGCCGTCGCGCCCCGCCCCGTGTATAACCGGTATGCGTCGCGTCTTCCCCCTCCGCGTTTTCCATGTGACCCGAAATCGCCGTTTCGGCGGCCGTGCATAATGGGCCCTTGACTAGCCAGTTCACGTTCAAGCTTTCTCTGCACTGCTATAAATGATTACACGACGGGAGAAAAAGGCTGCTTTAGAATAATAAAATCATAGAATCATAGAACCATAGAGCTGGAAGGGGCAATACAGGCCATCTAGTCCAACTCCCTGCTCAATGCATCCAGGATAACTCCCTAAAGCATCCAGGATAAGTATTTGTTCAGCTGCTTAGATGTTATATGCCAAAAACCCGTATGTTTTGCGACCTAATGTACACTCACTATAAAAATGCAGTCAATAAGCATTCTGGTTAAAATACAAGTGTTTCCAAATGTGGAGTCATACGTGACACAGACATGTAAAATATGACTGCATCTAGACTAGACAGATAAATGTGTGAAGCAGCCCTAACTGCTGGCCAAACTTAAAGACCATGCTCTGTAAAATGGAAATGGTCATATAATTTTGAATACTAATAGACGTATTTAGCATTGCTGGTTCTATGGGCTGTCTTTGTCAGGCCTTTTAATTTTTTCTTTGTCTTTTTAAAGGCAAGCCTGTTTTGCCCTTTTACTTTGTGCTTTTAAAAATAGCTTTGTCCAAGTGTTATGAGAGTGAATGTGTTCATATCCGAGCAAAACGGCTGCGAATGGTAGGCCTCCTCTGAGAAAGGGGGCCTTGTTAAGAGCTGTAGTGAGGTGAGTTAAAATTAAATTGACCTACAGCCAACTTTACCCAGGGGGCTATTTATTCTAAAATCTAAAATAGAAAGTGTGCATATGGCATACACTGTAAATCTGAGCAAGTCAGGATCTGCGTTTCAACTAAAGCTCTCTTTGTGCTCGTTTAGTACCCGGTGCCCTCAAGCAGAAGTGTGGCAGTGAACTGGCTTCCCTTTCTGACACATGGAATGTGTAACGTTTTCAACTTGTTTAGGCGGGAAGTTGCTTGGGGTATATCGTTTTGCTTTTGGGGCTTGAAGCAAAGGAATTACAGTCTGAGCTGGACTGCTGACAGAACTAGTAAGAGAGTTGGGGGGCAGCTTTATTGCCAGTAGATTCAATTGCTTCATATCCTCCTAATATATCACCTCTTTTCTAACACTTTCAAGATAAGTTTACAAAAGCACTGAAGTACGCCAGACTCATCTTTGGAGAGAGAGAAAAAGAAATGGTGTACTTGTTTTTGCAAGGTGATTGGTCTGTTTTTAAATGAAGTCTAATATTGATTCTAGGGTGCCTGTGCCTTTAATTCCCATCCAAAGCCATAGGGCACAATTCGTCAAGTAGTGCTGCTGCACAATCTGCATTAATTTCAATAGGCTTTCCATTAAAGCTCCCATACAAGCCCCATTTTTAGCAGGGCAGGTTGCACCATATCAGAGCTTGGTTGATAGTTCCAAGAGCCTTGGCAAGCACTGCACAAATAAACCAAGCAGTCACCAGAGCGTGGTTTATAGGATGCAAATGTCTCTTTTCCAAAAAAGAACACTTTCTTTTTTAAAAAACACCAGAGCTTGAGCCATAAATAAGGATGTTGAAAACTGAGACATCACAAGATAAAACATGATGAGACAAATGGAAGAAAAGTTTGTTTTTGTAGGTCCTCAGAACTTGATTGTGATTGGTAGGAATGCAGTTGGGGTATTGTTTTTATATGTGTTTCCCAAAGTGGTCTTGTCCATTCCACCTTATTTCTCACAATGAGAAATGTTTAAAGAATGAGAGGTTTGTTTCAGACATTTACCAAGCAGCTGAGAGTCTTCACATGATGAGAGTCAGAAAATGCAAGCTCTTGCATGCAGAGGGCATCAGAGATGTGTATTTAGCATAGTTAGCTTAGAAAATATTCTGATGCTTTTCAAATAACCTTCTCCAGTATCATGATTGGCTCTTTGGAGACTTCCTGCTCCTTTGAGCACACTTCCTCCATGCTTGTCTATATAGCTGAATGAACAAAGAACAACAGTTAGACATTTATGACTCTCTTTCTCTCCTCTCTTTCTATACAAAAGCTCTTTCTATGCATTATATTCCAGTAGCATTTTCAGTTCTTTCAGGCCAAAGCCTTGGCCCTGCACTTACATGGATCAAGGCTGGAGGACCCCTCCTCCCATTTTACACTTCTGGAATGAGCCCAATCTAAATTTTTGAGAGCTGCCCTCTAACTACCCCATTGTGTAGCTAATTCAGCACTAGGTTTGGAGACCGACATGATTAAAGTCAAAGCCAGGCTGCCTTTCTTCCATCAATCACTGGCTCAAGCTAAATTTCTTACTACAAGGTCTAACCTCATTGATCCTGAACGACAGCTTCAGATCTTCGTGCCCTAGGGCAATTAAAAGTAAGTTGGTGAACCTAGGACTTTCCCCACAACCCTTTTTGGATTTGGGACAGGAGCAGACCCACTTGGTCCCAAAGCAAAGGGTGATGGATATCGTATGACAGATCAACTTAGAGAAAACACCAGCTTTCCTGTCATCAGATAAAAGCAGATTCTGTCTGTCCTCTGACACTTACTTCTTCAGGCTCAAGACTCCCATCCATAGAAAGGCTTTCTCCCTGGCCAGATTTCAGGCATTATCTGTTTTGCAACTATTTTATTAGTTTCATCATTACTACATATTTGATATTACATATTTTACCATTTCAACATACTCACTATTTTTTAAATATATCAAAGTACTAAGGAAAGTCTATTGTTGATCTCATCTCATAATAAGAAAATAAAACATGCTTGTGCTCAAAAAACTGGTTCTCATTTTGCTTATGCATTAGTTTCTTGTCATTCCAAATATATGATTTTAAACAGTTTCTCATTCTAATTTTGTCTCCTGCATGCATAATAAACACTCTGTTTCTCCTTAAATTTCATAATTGATCTGTTTCTCAAATAATTTGTTATTTTGCCATCACTGAATAGTTGTTTTCATACAGTACATTTTCATTCAAAAAAAATCTGAGTTTATATTGCATTCAGTATAATCCGGCCATAGCTTGAGGACAGCTTTTTGAATATTGTTTGAGATTGATGAATATTGTTTCATGCTGTATTTATGCAGAAGGATTATTTTAATACTGATAATTCTTATGTCATTGTGTTTCTGATATTACTGTATTGTTTTTACTCTGAACTGCCTTGAGCAGGTCCCCAGAGAGGCTCCTTACTATGTTTTCACTGGTTCATACCAGAACAGAGAACGTGCCATGGTGTTTTTATAGTGCATGGAGAAGAATTACAAAATATTGTTCCCATGTTCTTTTCTATGGAATTGATTTCATTGCCAAATGATGACACCCAAAATATTCACACATTCATTTAATGTGTTTGATTAATAAGAATGAATGGTAAAACAATGAGCCAACAAATGCTGTTCGTTGTCCTGGAGATTTCTAGTTCTTTTTATAGAAGTCAAAGATGATTTCGCTCCCTCTGCTTTGCTTTCCCTGTGTGGATAGACAGCAGTGGCTTCTGGGGGAGCATTGGGGACTGGTGGCCTGCCTGCCTGATGGTTGGGTGCATAGATGGGTAGGCGGGAAGGGGATCATTTGCAGAGCTTTAGATGCTGGTGTTTCTGAGGTGTTATTGAAAATGTAGTCCTCAATGTGCAGATAGACCAAGGGCATGGAGGGGGCAGAGGAAATTTTCTTCTCTCCTTCCTGTTGGTCATAGGTCTGGGTAGCTTTATAAGGGTGCCACCCACCTGGTAGGCCCTGGATATCCCTTGGAATTATAGCTCATTTCCAGACTACAGGGATCATATCACCCCTGGAGAAAATTGATGCTTTGTGGATGGGCTCTATAGCATTGTACCACACTAAGGTATTTGTCCTCCCCAGGATCCATTCCGAAATATCCAGGAGTTTCCCAACTAAAGCTGACAACCCTTCCCCTCTACCCCCTGCCAGTGGCCAGGGAGGCTCTGTCAGCCCTAGGCATGTTACTTGTCTGGCTAACCACTTCCCCCTGCCTGGCACAATTGCAGCAGCAGCTTTCCACAGTACAGCATTAAGTGGCCAGGATATAGTTGAAGCAGAAACAGAAAAGGGGTGTCTTTCCTACTGAAAGGTAATGAAAAGAAAAATTTTAAAAACAAAGGAAGATTTTGAACATATTGTGAAGAGAAAACAAATGTATACTGTTCTAGTCTTTGAAAGATCCTTGTTTTGATGGGGTTTTGCCTGTATGAATCAAGTGGATTTACAAATAACTTTATTTTAGGTAGCCAATGTAGAAACAGGAATAAAATAAGCATTTCAGAATTTTTTTGGGAAAAAAACAGTTATCAACTCAGTAGATTCCCATAGCACTGCTGTGTCTTCAAAATGCATTGTCTTGTAGGTCCATTTGAGTGTTCCCAGAACCTTCATGGATCCCATGAATTAGATGATGACATAAAGTCACGTTGTGGAGCCACCCTATATAGTGGAGATCTAGCCAGTGAAGGCAGTAAACCCAGACTGAGTAAACGCTCAACTGAGCCTTGAACTTTATTTTTATTTATTTATTTTTTGGATTTATAACCTGCCGCTTTCGAAACCGGCTCGCGGCGGGTAACAACAATAATCCAACAACAAAACCCCATAAAGCCCCATTCAAACCCATTAAAACCCCAATCGACAATATTACAACCCCAAACAAATGGCAAACTTCATATGGGGAAAGACTTTACGGGGACGACACAGGAAGAGACCAACCTGCATCAACTTGAAATAGTCTAGCTTGCTACTTTTCTGAATATTACACTATTAGTGATGAAAGGAGCATATAGATACAATACATTTAGCCGGTTCAAGGACCAAACAGAAATAACAAGCTTAGTTTGTTATTCTTGTTTAGTCCTGGAATCCGTTAAATATCTTCCTTACGCTGCATGCTAATTTACTGTTCACCCTCTGCCTATATGTATAGACTGGTAACTTCCATTTTGTTGTATCTGAAGAAGTCTGTGTGCACACGAAAACTCATACCTTGAATAAAACTTCGTTGGTTTTAAAGGTGCATCTGGACTCGGACTTTGTTATGCTGCTTCAGATCAACACAGCTGCCCACCTGAATCGAACTCTAAGTCTAGGCAAAAGTCTTCCCTTCCCAAGCCTTCTGCATCTTCATTGCCAGTAAAAATAAGAGAAAATAAGGTGAAATAGCTCCAGTGACATGGTTGTTAAGTTGAGAGTACAAAATCCTTCATTCTCCTTTTTAGTATGCAAGGGATACTGTGTTTCTCATTCTTACAACTTTCCCCATGCAGCATTTTAATAGGGCTTCATGCTTTAAAATGCCTTCCTATGACTGTATATTCCTTCCGTGAGATATGATGAGAAGACTGGAAACTACTTATTTTGGTGGGAAATATTGCTGTCTCTCCTTTCTCTGAATTTGAAAAAAACCAAAAACTTTAGCGAGACAGTGGAATAATTTTATAGGTTTGTTTTACTCAGTGTTATATTTTGTCTTAGCTAAACTTCATCTCAAAGTGTTCTTTTTCCATCTAATCAAAGTTTGTGCTCCAATGTGAGATTTTTCTGTTTCTCTTTTTTCTTACACAAGTGTACTTATGTATAATTCTTTGGAATGTTCAAACACTTCACAAGGGGGCCTCTTACTGAGATCCTGAGATGAAAGCTGGCCTTTTCATTAAGCTAAAGCTCTGCCCACTTCACCCCTGTTATAACCTCCGTATACTCTAGATGGCTGTTTGGCATATCACACTGCCCCTGAGATGTGAAGATAGCTTAATAATAGAATTTCCTGCAGCGAGGGGCTTACATACTCTGTGAAATCCTAGAGGGAGTCAAGGAAATCTGCATTAGAATACATTGTTTGGAACAGGTTTCTTGCGCCTAGGGGGTATACAAAATGTAACGGAAACTAAAAGTGTCAGGCATCTAATCCAATGTGGAGTCTGTTTAATCTCTTTCAAAAGACATCTTAAGAACTCCCAGTGTCTTCATTGCCTGATTCTTTGTGATGGATTAGTAAAGGGCATAAGAATAGTGCAAAACCAGGATGTGATGGCTGAATCAAACCTATTTTTCCAGTGCTGTGCAATCAGTAATTACTATCAGACTGATTAACAGTATTGCACTTAGTCTTAACAGTAGGTAAGGAGAACTCTGAGAGGGTTTCTTCTGTTTCTTGACTTTTAAAATGGTCATGATGGGTAACTTCAAAGAAGTGAACGCCGTTTTTCCCAAAGGCATATCAAATGACAAAGGAGTGGTAGCTATTTTTTAGGTTACATTTTTAGCATATATAGACCCAAATGAGCCATCACCAATTAGGCTGCAAACATATAAAAACATACCATATGCTGTTAGAGGAAAAAAGAAATATTAAAAAATTACTTGTGTTACACTGAATTAATATAAAGTTGTACTCAGATTAAAGAAGGTAGTGGAAAGATTTGGGTCAGGAAATTAATTCTATTTGCAGAATGAAAGCAAGGTCTTTCAGTAAAACTGGCATCATAACCCAGATTCAAATCAAGTTACTTTTATTTTTTACTGTGTTTTAGATACTAAATCTGAAATTTGACTGCTAAAAGTAATGCCAGTTGGTAATATCTGACATGTCATTTTCTTCTTTTCACAGTAGCACAAGGCTAGGGAATGAAAGGTGGAGTGTGATTCAACATGCCAACGACCTCCAGTGAGTAGAGTTGGCAGATGCTCTTGCCTAAGATTTTCTTACAAGCCATTCCTTTGCACAATGTTTCCATTTGCAGTTAGACATTCCACTAGCTCAGTGGCTTGCAGATGACTCCCTTGATACTCTATGGTCCTTTTTGGTTGCTCTTCTATTGTCTGTTCTGTGACTGCAACATTTGTCTGGTGCAGGAGTAAATGTTTTGATTGTTCTCTCACTAATGAAAATGGTTTAGGGCAGTAGGTACATCTGTCCCTGTAATTGATGGGAAAAGCAAATATTTTGTTTGTGCCTGCTGGATGACAGGCACATGTAGACTGAGAGTGGAGAGAAGGAAGATGAAAGGACATATTTTATCAATGAAAGGACATATTTTATTTTAGAAGGGTATGATTTTGATGCAGGTAAATGGAGAAGAGATAGACCCCCCCCTTGTCTGAAATTTGGAAGGCAGGAGGATCCCAGTGGTAGGGAGGATAAAATACCTAAGAATACTGAGCCAAAAATGGAGATGAAAGCAGAGTGATCACAACATGCAGCTTCTCTAGCTCTTATATATTACCTGTAAGATATACATCTTGGACCAATGAACAATAATCCAGATATTACAAATGCATGTTACATATTCTCATTCTTTTTTCTTATTGAAATTCTAAGGAATCTGACTTTGAAGGATATTTTTTTGATGAATAAAAGTTTTTGATAAAAGTTTTAACTGATAATAATATTTTTTTTAAACTTCCATCCATCCTCATCCATAATTATGAAAGTCATTGGGGAGCTCAATATCTTTGTTCCCCTAGCAAAGTCAAATTTGCTTGCATATTTCCTCCCAGGATTAGGTTAAACTCTGAAATAACACTTCAATCCACCTCAGCATACGAGATTTACAGAATGGCATTTTACATACAAATATCAAATGTGCTAAAGTAAATTTCAGTTGGAAAATCCAGGTTGCATGGCGAGACCCCAAGAGCTGCCTTCTGTTCACAGACTTCTCAGCTTCTTCCTTCCCTCTGCAGTCAACTGCAGTTCTGGAGGACTGGCAACCTCCCAAGTGGCATGGCATGTGGCATAGAGGGTTCTGGGGGGGGGGGCAAAAATTAGCAGTTTCCCTATGTGTGAACTTGCATAAAAACTGATGGATCACAGCCATCATTTTAAGTGCGTCTCTCCCCCTCTCCCATTCTCTCTTTTTCACTTGACCCATCTCCTTAGGTTGATTTTTTTTCTCTGTGCTTTCTTTACATTTGTCCCTGCAATGTTTTTTCATGTGGCAGTAATTCTATGGACTCCTGAAAATCCATAAATAAAGAGCAAAGAGAAATTTAAGTAGATGGCAAGAGAAAAACAGAATCCCCTTCAAACCAGCATTCCAGTTCTTGCCTTGGCCAACATATCAAGGATAACAGCAGAACACCATGTACTTATTATCCAAATACAAGAATATGCACATAAATACCCATACGAACATTTCAAAAGCCGCAACGGTGCTTATAACTAGTATTGTCTCCTTCCTTGTTGGCATTAGAAATGTCACTATTGCCAATTTTTGCTTAGCTGCTTTCCAGCTATGCTTCTTTTATATATTAAAAAAATCTAGATATTTCCAGAATGGTGATACGGTGGAACAAAACAAGCTTTTATTTCTTTGGGCAAGAAAATGACGTGTGGATTTAAATCAATTTGGTCTTGCCTCACTGAATTTGCAAACCCTTAATGTAGTCACAATGCCGATTTCTTTGCGTCATAACCCCGCCTCCCCAATTAAGAAATCTCATGCAGGAGATGGTAAAGTGCAGAATAAATGATGGTAATTCCAGACCATTTTGGCCTGCTGCAGGGAAAAGAGCACTCTAGTCCCCTCCCTGCAAAGCTTACAAGGTTGTATTCAATAATTTGCCAGATGCAATGTGAAGGAAAGGAAGGGAATAGATAGACATTTTCTTGATTCCAACACATGCTCCTCTTCTTTGCTACTGTAATCATGAAATTATAAGAACACCATGTGTGTAATGTAGACACTTTGGAAAAGAACACTTTGGAATTGCCCCACAGCTTCTTTTCCCTAATTCTAGATCAGCACAGTATGAACACATTAAGCTAATTAACACCTGATTCGTTATTTTATGTTTATAAAGCTGAGCTCAGCAGGGGTGCTCTTTAGCAGAAATCCAGCTATTTTGTTGTTGTTGTTCATTTGTTTGCAACGTCAGGCTACAGTACAATTGTAAATAGCTTGTCTGGAGGAAAAATCAGATGGGCAAAGCTAAATTCGTCATACCAGTTAGCCAAATCTGTTCAGCTCTACTTGTTGGGCTTTTTTGAAATTAGTATTTTGAGCCTTCAAGATCAAATTTGCTCAATACTCATAATGATAATGTAGACAGTTTTACGGTGGATTTCTTGGGGTGGAGGGGGAACAAGTTTGATTATTTTTGTATCCTGATTTAATTCAGAGAGTCATGGAAAAAAGTTGCATCATTTAATACAAACACACAGAATGGTAGCATCTCTTTCAGGAGCTTTCTTTGCCTCCATTGTGCTCTTGCACCTATGAGCTGCATTTTGGCCCAGTTATAGATTACATTGTAAATGTCATTTTAAAAATTAAGAATATTTTACTAAGTATTAAGACAGTTTTATTTCTTCAATTTGGAGTAGCAGAAAATTATAAAATACAGCCACATTTACGTTGCTTCCTATAAAATAGGATTATGTGGGAATGGACTCCGAAATTTGTATAGTTAATGATGGTTGGGATGACTAGCCTAAACTGAAAGCCAACATGCTGGAGTATAAAGTGTCAGACTAGGGCAGAATCTGCACTTACTTATCCTGTTGAATTCAGATCGATTTGAACTCTGGTCTTCCTCTTCCCGCCCCCTCCCCATTGAAACAGAAAGTGTTCTACATGTGGTTAGGGTAGTTTAGAAGGGGGGGGAGCCTCTTTATTTCTTTTCTTGAAGGGGGGGGAGAGGAGCCAAGCAGAGAGCCTCTTTCTTTTCTTGGAGGGAGGGGGGGAAAGAGAGGATCGAAGAAGGCAGAAGAGGGAGAAAAAATCCAAGAGTGACAGAAGTTGAGAGAAATTAGGGGCTTCTCCTTTAAGGCAAGCTTGTCACATGGCCACCTTTGGTCTCTACCATGGAAGAGAGCCCAGATTCAAAACAGCCTGCTTTCTCAATCCGAATCTTGAAATATTGAGCATTAAAAGCACTCTAAAATATCACACAATAAAGGTAGGGTCCCTCCGGATGAATCCTTCTTGATGCAGAAGTAAAATTTAAATACCCCCAAATCTAAACGGAAATTGCATTCTGTGTAGACGGCAGGGACTGAATCGACCTGGGATTGGAATAAAAGCTCCGTGCAGTTTACACCTAGGATTTGGCAGATCAAATTCTACCTTTCAAGGTTCATCCTTAATTAGTGTCTACTAATCTGTGGATCAGCAATGTTTTGCATATGCACAGTTTTGGGGGTATGGGTGGGAATCCAACACAAACCTGTTTAACAGGCAACTGAATAATCCACTGTCAGCCAGTCAAACTGATTGGCTCACTTCTGATCATCTCATTCAAGCACTGTTAAATGTAGTTGACACAGAATTCACAACAAACCTAGTTTGGGCAAATGGTAGTGAATATACTAAATGTAGTTGTAGGATTACCTAAATAATACTAAATGGTCCACTTATCATATATCATTGAGAAATAGTCATGCGGCGTTTTGTAAGTTGCATCATCAGTAAAACTAGTAATATCAGCTGGTTATCTGGACCTCACACAGTTTAAAACAGGTTTCTTTCTTTTATAATGAGATTACACAAAAGGATGATAAAAGTAGGTGCATCCTTTGTAAGTGCTGCCTTTGTAAATCTGGTCTGGTGATGAAATTTTAGGTTTGTATGGGGGAACTAGGATGGGAAGATATAGGCTATAGCAATGTGTGGTCTTTATAAAATGTTTGGGACAGCACCTACATGTGGTTTTCTCCACCTTGCTTCTCCTGTTGCAGCAGTTTTAAAATATGAACATTACATACTAACTCATTTAAGGGATATGCTTTCTGATATGGAATGATCTCATACTCTTGTGCCTGCATGAGCTTTGATAAATAGCTCTTTTATGAAGTTGGGCTAATTCAAGAGTTCTTCAATTTTCCCTCAAGTATCTTTAAGAAATAAATACTCAGGCTAGGTAAATATTAGCAGGGTTCATTAATAACACTTAACAAGTTTCTGCTATGATAGACTTTGAAATACAATTCTTCTAGAGAAGTTTTTTTTTAATTTTCCCTCTCCAGTTTTGCATTCATCTATTTTGATTGTAGCCCTTGTAATTCTGTGGTAGTTTTAGTAGGGCAGCAAACCACTACATTTACGGATAATGGTGTGCTTAGGCATATTTGAACCATTTCTGTGTACAGAAACTCATTTTAAGGAGTACAGATGAAACCTACTTTTAGTTATGCAATATAAATTAAGGCTCAATCAATGGAAAGAATTAGTCAGGATTCTAAGACCTAGGCAACCAATCCAAATGTTCCAAGACTTTTGAGAAATAGCCACTCATGCCATAGAGCAAACTACTTTTGAAATTGAAGATTTTCTAATAGGAATGGGCATGAACAAAAAAATCCCAGTTTGGTATGGGGCAGTTCTGAACTGAATCCTGAACCAAATCAAACTGATAGAAAATGTTCCAAAATGAACCGGACAAATTGGATCTCCTTTCTCCTGGCTGCCCAGGAAGGATTAAATGGCGGGCAGCCCATAACCTATTTGTTTCATATTTAACCCATTTGTTTCACTTCCCCAAAATGGCTTCCCCAAGCCATTTTGAGGAAATGGCTGGAATGGCACACAGCTATTTAAGCCTAACAGCAGATGGGCATGCTTGAAAGCCATTTCACCAATCAGTTTTTCTTCCTTCCAGGGGAGAGCAAAATCTAATGATGATATGACTACCAGCCATATAAACCTAGCAGCTTACACGTTTCTCCCATCAGCTGTTAGGATTAAATGGCAGGCAGCTATTTAAACCACCTGTTTTGCTCTCCCCGATTCCAAGGGGGATGAGTAAAGAAGATAGCTTACCAGTTGTTTTCGCTGCCCCTGCTTGGACACAATGGGGAGTTTAAGCGATTGGTAAAATGGCTGCCTGCCTTTTAAAACCATCCATTTCATTCACCCCCACTTCCCAGTAGAGGGAATCAAAATGGACCAACAGTATGTGTGTGTATGTGTAGGGGGGAGAGTGAAGTGAATCTGCCAAGCTGTTAGGTTTAAATGTCTGGCTGCCATTTCATTGATCAATTTGATTCCACTTCCAAGAGAGGCAAAGTGAAACCAATTGGTCCATTTTAGAGGGGAGGAAACAAATGGTAAAATGATTTACAGCCATTTAACTTGGGAACCCAAAGGTTGGATGAGAGAAAACAAATTAAGAAACAGATTAAATCAAAATATATGTAGTTATTACAAAGTGTACATACTTTACAAATATTGGCAACCACTATCCTTTAAATGGTGAATGTTTAAACCAAAAAGTCCTGAATCTATAATAACCTAATACATTTCTGTGTTACTAAGTTAAAAACTTTGAACCATTATAACAGGATCAATATAATTCAATATAACTAGGTTGATAAACCACATTAAAACAGGATCCATGCATTGGGTCCTGTGTTAATGGTTTAAAGTTTTTAACCTAGTAACACAGAAATATATTAGGTTATGATTCTTGTGAAATATAGTCCATATTCCTTCTATTTAGTTAAAATCCACACTGACAACAGCTATAAATCATAGAACGTTTTAAAAAAAAGAGTCTTCTGATTGAAACACAAACATTTTAGATACTATTTGTAGTTACTATCTACAAATCTGTAACTATCTGTAGTTGTTCAAAGCAAAAATTGTCATTTTGTGCAGAAATAGTTAAATGAGGTATTTTTCTGGTTATAGATAGTTCTGTTTAAAGCTAGAAACACTAACAGTTTTTCAGAGAAGCGATTTGTGAATAGTTTTAGCAATATCTTACTGCAAACGATTCCCCTTTCACATTGCTTCAGTCTTTTAATTCTCATACACACACTTGGAGCTGCATTAGCCAACTCTTCCCTCAAGCTAACTAATGGGGTGAAGGATGTGGTAGAATGTTTTAACTTTTCCTTCTTCCTGAGAAAGGAAACATTTTTCTCCCACGGAGGATGTGATTTTCTTACCTGTCTTTGACATTGAACAAAGTTAAGTCTCTGCTGCCAGCTTCTGAACATTACTGGTTTCTTTCACAATGGCGCTATGTAATTCACACACAGGCAATTTGAGCTAAATTTTCTCCATAGTAAAATTTATAGTTGACTTCATTTCAGTCTGAATATCAGTTTAAAAAATAAGTGTATAAAAATCAGCTTTGCTGAACTTGTGATGATTCCTCTGACTTTTTCTCTGCGTTATACTCAGTATGAAATAAATAGCTCTGGGCAAACAAAGTGGATTTTTACCTTGGTGCTGAGTTTTAGAGGTTCTATGGGTTTTACTTTGCTCAAGAGGAAAAAAACCCTTTTGTAGTATGGACAATCAGATATTGGGTAGGCCTGGAAATCTGATGTCATTGTGTTTCAGGGATGACCAGAAAGGGTAGTAAGGACTGATTATGCATGGCAGCAGCCTTATTGGGCTGCTGCTGGGTCCTTGTGGTGGGATGGCATGCCCCGCCGCTTCCTGAGTACACACGGGGGACAGAATTCCCCAGTGCATGTGGACTGCCCCAATGTAGCACGTGTGCATGCACAATGGCAGGGCTGGAAGAGCCCAGCACGCTGCTTGGCAGCAGCAGTGCAGAGGGGAATGGAGGGCATGGAGGCCCCACTGCACAATGGTGGGAGAGCAGCATGCCTCTCTCCCACCATCATGGGGATGGGAGAATGTCCCATAGGGACACCACAGGTTGGAGGAGGAGCTGGGCTCAAAGTCCTGACTCTTCTGTTACATGCAAGGCCAGCCTAGCATGGGTACAGATGGTGACCACAGCATCACAGGGAATGCAGAAGTATCTGCGTTCACTTACCATGGGCCATTCAGGGTGCTGAATCAGGCCAGGGCTGGAAGGTGGCCAGGATGGCAGCAGTGTCATGCACAATCAGGGATTAGCCCTGCTGCCCAGCACCACCAGAAGCAAGCACTCTCCCAAAATATTTCCCAATATTCCTTTGATTCTTTTGCCTTGCAGGGGGATATTGACCACCTAATGAGGACACTGACAACCATAATTTTGGCATAAAATATTTGGCCACAGCCTTTATTCAACATTGAGCGTGGCAAGCATGGGAAGAGAATCATGCCATCTTGTGGTTACCCTACCACAAGGAAGCCCACCAGAGCCTGCCCCTCAATGGGTTGCCTTGGCTATCCAGCCCCAAAACCCGGACATAATGGCAGGCTGAAACAGGGGGGGGAGGCACCATGGAGTGACCCCTCTGGGCACCAGCCTCTGTTGGGTTCTCCTGCCCCCCGGAAATGCTAGCCTTCAATCAGGCTCTGCATCCACACAGCCCTTTAAAGGGCCCCCCAAATCTAGGGGAGGACACCGCGCAAGCTTGGCCTCCCCAAAATTGATCCTTCCCATGCTCCACTTCCGCAGGCTGTGACAATTAATCAATAATATAACCCAACATCTAACAAAAAGTCAAACAATTCGTAAACAGGGAGGGAGGGTGGGTTTTGCGTCTTTGGGCGCCCTGAAGGGGGGAAAGAGGCCAAAGAATATCAGGCCATCCGTTTAACTGACGCCCAGTTCAGCCACACCCCCTGTTGCCATGCCAACACACATACTGCTCAGAGAATGCCAGGGCTGGGCAATCTCTCCAACCAGCCAGGTCCCTGTCGGTGTTCCTCCCCAGCGGGAGCAATGGCCCCCTTAGATAAGTCTTGGGGGCTTTTTAGTAGTCACTTATAGTATATTACCATCATAGTATGTTAGGATCCTCTAGTATGAGTTATGGTTAGAAGGCCTGCAGGTGGTTAAAGAGCCTTATCCATTCATTCCTATCCAGATCTCTGGTAGCAGGAAGAAGCCTTGGTTGTTATAGTTAGAGTAGGCTAGTTAGGCTATTCCCAACTACTTCTCCCTGGCCAGGAGCAGGACTTGCACTACAAAGAGCTTTTCTCAGTGATCTCTTGAAAGTTTGATCTGCGGAATAATATTGCCTTGAACAGGATAAGAAACTATGCTTATTCCCACAGGGCTAAGATTCTCTGCATTGTTTTTGCTGCCACTATAAATGTAGTGATGGAGCTTCCACATGGGGGAGTTTTCTGCACAGTTTTCTGACTTCCTCCTTCTAGTGTGCTGTGTAATCTCAGGATATTTGTGCAATTTGTGCTCCCATTACAACTCACCTTGTTTTTTGCTGTTGTTTTATTTACGCATGCTATATATCAATCTATATAGAATCTGTTAAAAACTGAAACAGATCAACGGCAAGAGATCACAACATCACTATAACAGTTACTAATTAAAAACCCTCACCACCCTCTGTTGGCATGGCAGGAAAAAGTGCTGGAAAAAAACTTAGACCATTTCTGCACATGTGTAAACTGATGCATTGGCCGTCTTGTTTGTAAACTTTCCACACAATTTTTGGCTCCTTCAGAATGTACTGCCTCATTAACCTGTATTTTCTGGTTCCCTTTTCCCACAATTTTTTTCCTTTGAATATTAACTTGCCACTTTCAAGTGTGGAATTCCCAGAATAGAGTTTTGTTTCCCATTGCCCTTTTGAGGCATCAGTGTTGTGTGTACACCTTGCCCCTAAGTCTCTTGAACAGCAGACTGATTTTTTAAAGTTTAGTTTTGATTGCGTTATGATGCTGATTTGTATAAGTTAATATTGCTCATTTTTAACACAAGGGAAAAATTAGCAGAAAGGTTTAATATAGCTTTCTCCATTCAATTACTCATCAATGACGCTTTTTTCCTGTCCGTTATTTTTGGTGGGTATGTTTTTTTGCTTCACGTTTGTATTGTTTCTTCATTCTCTCCCCCCCTCCCCTCTTCTATTCTCCTTTTGCCCCTGGAGTGTTTTTCATGACAATGCAGTCTTCTAAACATCTTAAAACAATGGATTTATATAACTGATGTGATAATCATGGAAACGTAACATGTGCAGTGCTTCCATTTAGCATGCTTCATGATTACGGAATAACACTGTTCTGAGTTGTACTCAGTTTGACAATTGCAAATGGAATAATATTTTCATTACGGTTTTCATTTACGGAATCTTTGCTGGCCGTTTTCTTAATGGCAACTAAAGAAGAGTGGAGGACCTTTGAATGGCAGCAACCATGCTGTTCACCATGATACATCCAGCCTTTTTTAACATTATGATGTTAAACATTATAGCACATGCACAAAAAAAAGAGGTTCCGCCATTGACAAAATACATGATGACATGGCTGCACAACCCCTTTTCAAAGGAAGTGTGTAACACATGAGGAGGGTTGGATATGAATTCAAGAAAAAAAATCCCTGAACAGGGTGCTGCAAAGTTGGAGCATCATCTGGAGATGCCCATTCCTTCTAGATGTCCTGTTTAGACTGTGTTCTTTCCAAAAAGATTGGTAAAGACTATACTGAGGATGGAGGAAGTCTTGGATAATGGTCAATGACAGATCAACATTATTTGGAAGCTCCAACCCCTCTGTGTGAAAACAGCCCTAGCCTGGAAGACTCAGATAGAAGGTTAGGCTAAATTTTAAAACATAATAGTGTGTCCTTTATGCATCAACATGTAAAAAAAATTAATTACCAGATCTTATGGATCAGTTAAACAAACTGATGGAATATGAGGCAATGGTGAAACTTACCTATATGATACACAACAAATCAACAATGGAATTCAGAAGAAACTGAAGGTCAATACTAGATTATATTGAACAGTAAAATCAAGTTGTAAAAGAAGAGAAGTGACCTTTATATTGTATATCTTAACTATGGGGTTAATAAAGTATCTAGTCAATAACTTCTAGGTAAATATTGTTAAATCTTTGCTTTATGGATATTCTCTTTCTTCCAAATAGTAGTTGTATTGTATAACTGTAATACAGTATTTTTATCACTTTCTTGCATCTTTCTAAATAAATAAAATATATTACAAAACACACACACACTAGTGTGAAAAGGGAGGCTAATCCAATTCTGTCACGAGAAGCAAAGGTATTTATAGTTGCAGGCACTCAATGATCTCCTGATAGAAGGGAAGAGGGAGAGGAGTGATCCACTCTGATTCCCATTCTCATCACAGGACTCTGATCCCCATGACTTTTGGTCCATGGTGGTATCCAGGACATTTTTGTGATGTACCCACTGGTACTGAGTGCCAGCACCTTTTTCCAGGGCTCTCTCAAGTCTTGAGGAGATAATTGGTGGAAATAATGACAGCCATTTGCATGAGTACTAGCACTTCTTTAATACTTTTTTAAAAGCACAGTACCATCTTTTGGTCATCATAGAGTGTTGTGAAGAAAGGAAAAACAGAAAGCTTGTCCCACCAAGTGGGGGCCAGTACAGAGAAGGCTCTGGCCTTTGTTGAGGTCCAACGTACTTCTTTAGGGCCAGAGATTACTAGCCAGTTGGTGGCAGAGCGTAGTGCTGTTTTGGGAGTATAGGCAGAGAGATGGTCTGTCAGGTACAGTGGGCTCAGACTGTATATGGCCTTGATAGCATCCAGCCTATTTTTAAATAGCAAATTATCACTGATGATTTCAGACCTTTATTGGGGAAAAAAGTCTTAAAGAAAAACAAATATTTGGAAAGTAAACAAATGTCACCTTCCACTTCAATGAAAACAGCTATATTTGGGGAAAATGAGCAGGAGTTCAATGAATACTGTGTGTTACTGTCAACAAAAAACCTTGCCCTTCAAAATGAATAACATCCCTTTACTCATCCAAATTAATGTTTTTGTAGTTACCCCTGTTATGCAATCTTTGGAAGAAATGAACATTCAAAATTCTGATGATGCAGTGGGTTTTCTTGATTGATGGAATTTTTTTTATCCAGTGCAATTATTTCCTCAGTCTTTGATCTGAAGTCTGAAGAAATTATGGGGAGGGACTCTTCTGACATAAGTATACCCCTTTAAAAAAAAGTTTCTACTATTTACTTAAAATTCTTTATTTGCTTAAAGTTTCCTGGAATAATACAAATAACCAGAGTATTTGTAAAAAGCAAATAGAAAAAGTGAACATAGAATAAATATATTTTAATACTGTGACCAAATATTATGAATACCTTGGCAAGATGTTATATTCTTTGGTGGTGTATATAATTTCAAACACTGAAATGGAAAAGTTAATCTTAATAATGCCATTTAGGCTGTTTGGGTGACAGGAACATATTGATTTTGTTTGTAAACAAGTGGAACGGTCAGTTGAGCAGTACAATAGTCCTTTTATACTCAAAGGCAAATTTGTTTTGTGTGGTGTAATGGTAGATGGCTTAAGCAAGAACTTTAATACTAGCTTGCAAAAAAACCCTTAATCACCTGGTTTCTTTGGTTGACAAAGTAGCTTTTGGTTATTTTCTCAATTTCATTGATAGAGAAAGGGAAATGCAAGTTCAGAAAGTGCCCCTGCAATTTCCCATTAAAGCATACTCAGTCTGAAGGCTGCTCTCCATTTGCTTAGTGCCTGTTTTCTGTCTGCCTGTCTTCCTTCCAAAGTGAACCGTCAGATGAATATGCCCGTGGACCCAACCTCTGGTTAAAACTATTAGGGTTGCCAGTCTCCAGGTAGTGACTGGAAATTTCCCAGAATTACAACTGCTCTACAGGTTACAGAGATCAGTTGCCCTGGAGAACATGACTGCTTTGGAAGGAGGACTGTAGGGCATTATACCCTGCTGAAGTCCCTTCTGGCTCCAAACCTCACTTGTCCTAGCCTCCACCTCCAAATCTTCAGAGCTGACAGCCCTATGTTAAAATTTGTGGCTCACTACTACTCTCTCTCTCACTCTCTCTCTTTGCCTGCTAAAGTCCCCTACTTAGAAGGAAAGTGAGAATCCACCCCCCCTGACAAATTCAACATCACAAATTGCATTGGTCTATGGATTACTTTGTAAAAATGCTTCTTCAGTTTTTTCAGCCAAGTAAATACAATGAGGCCCCAGCCCCAGCACAAGTGAATGAAATTAGAAAAGAGCAAGAGTCCAGCAGCACCTTACAGATTAACAAAATTTGTGGCAGAGTTTGAGCTTTAATGAGTTATTGCTTCCTTCTTCAGATCAACCAGGCACTTTCTACTAGGGATGGGCATGAACTGGAAAAATGTGGTTTGTGGCATCTCATGTTCACAAACCACAGACCATCATGAATTTTTAGCTGGTTCACAAACTGGTTCAGTTTGTGAGGAGGTAGAATGGTCCTCCAGCATGCTAGAGTCACCAAACTCACTGAGGATCTCTGGCTGAATCTCCTCTTGCCAGAATGGATGTTGAGTCTTTGTACACCAACACCCCTATAAGGATGGACTACGAGCCATTAGAAACCTCATCCATGATCCATTTGGCTTCACAATATGCCAATAATTTCAGGGCGACTCTAGAACAACGTTTTCTGAACCTCTACCCATTGGCACCTCTCTTTTACTTGACTCCACCAAATTTTGTTAGTTTTAAGGTGCTACTGGACTTTTGCGCTTTTCTACTACTACAGACAGACTAACATGGCTACCCATCTAAAGCTAGTTGCATGGATGGTCCTTGGGGTGGATGCCATACTTTCCTGAAACCTCCACATTTTGCAAGTCTCAAGATATTTATTTACTTATTGTCTTATATTTTTTATACTGCCCTCCCATACAGCCCAGGGTGATTTACATGGAATGTCATATAATAGATAACAGTTACAACATAACATATCAATAACAATTCTAAAACTAAATACAAGTTTGACAATACTTCAATTGGGAGGCAACTGAGTTGTTGGAGTGCTGGCCAGATGTGGGATCTCCATTGTGTATTTGTGAGGATGCTGGCTGCAGCATTCTGAACCAATTGTGCAAGATGGGGTGGTAGTTGTCAAGCTCCTGTGGATCCAAAGATGGTTTTTTGAGCAACAGGTGTGCCACTGCATCTTTTAATCCTTCAGGGAATTTTCCTGTTGAGAGGAAAAGATTGATTATTTCCTGGAGGGGCCCCCCTATTCTTATGTCTGTTGTTTTTAGGAGCCACAATGGGCATGGATCTAGTGGGCAAGTGGTTGGCCTCGTTGCTTTTAGCATCCTGTCCACTTCAGGTAGCGAGAGTCATCTGAGGTAGCTCAGTGTTCTCTCCAAGGGGCCTCTAGTTTGTTTTCTGTATCTATAATTGGAGTACAGTTGTGGCGGGGAGTCGGTATTAAATAAATGGCTAAGGGCTAAATGTGAGGCATTGTCTGGGATAAAAACTTGGAGGAGCGAATCAGGAGCCACGAAGCGGCTCCTGATTCGCTCCTCCGAGTGGCACTCCAGGGCCAAGTGGCCAATAGGGAGGCGCGCAAAGCGCGCCTCCCCATTGCCTACTTGGCCTGTCTTCTGAACACTGCGCCGCCAACTCTCCACTCCTCCGAAGCAGCCATCCTCGACGCCGCGCCCTCCAGATGGTGAGTCGGCCGAGGACGCGGATGGCCACTGGGGAGGAGGCTGCCCCATGCCGCAACAGGCAGGGAAACCAGCTTTCCCTGCGCCGACCAACAGCCCTTGCTGCCCCAGGGACCTGCCTGCTACCACCCCCCACGCCTACCCAGCCGACTCGACCACCGCCTCTGTCTGACCGCTTCGCACCCCCACCCTGTGCACCACCCCATGCGTCCCTTGCCGACCCACCAACCCTTTTCCCCGCCCCTACTTGCCCTCTTTCCCTTCATCTGCGTTGCCACCCTCGCCGCCGCTGCTCAGACGCAAACCGCATCCACGCAGCCACCTGGTTTCGCACCTGCATGGCTGCGGCCGCCGTCACTCCTCCAGCCACACCACCCCTGGGGCCTGGATGCGCGTCACTAATGCTCCACGGCACCGCCAATGAACCTGCGCCTCTGCCCCGATCACGCTGCCGCGACCCCTCCAGGGCCGCACGGCCGCCGCCGGGACCAGAGGCACATGCATGCATGCCCTTCTGTGCCTGCGTGCTTGCCTCCGCCGTCATGCCCCTGCCTGCATGGGCCACGCCGCCTTGGAACAGTGATGGCCGCCAAGATGGCCCCCCGCCTGCCACCCCCACAAGACCACTGCCAGCAACAACGCTTCCTCCGCTCACCCCGCCATGCTTCTGCCCACTGTCGCCCTGCTGCCTTGCTGCCCATACCGGCTCCCCAGACACCCTGCAAACTGTAAGTATGGTCCTGCATGCTGTGAGGCCTCCAAGGGCCCAGCCATGCCCTACCCATTTGTATAAATGGGCTTTACCTCTAGTCTTGAATAATTGATCTGGGAGTGAGTGCGCAGACACGATGCAAGTCAAGTAAACTTGGCATAAACTTGACATCAAATGGGCCTTACATTTATGCCGATTGCACAGCTCGTAGATGAAAGTACTTAGCCTCTTTTTGCAGAGGCTTCTAGGAGGGGAAATGTACTAAAATCTAGTTTGGTGAGGTGACGCATTAGATCCATATGCAGGATATTGTCACATACCTCATCAGGGAAACAGCCTTAGTGATCTTGCAAGGCATCATGTATATAGATGAGATAGGAAAAGCACCAACATGATTATCTATTTACATGCAATGAATTCCCCTCCCCTGGAAGATACTTTTATATACTCTGAAGCAGTAAAACTCTTCTCATCAGAATGCTACTGCTCTTAATCATCCTATTTTAAATTGACAGTATCCAGAAATTATTGGCACTGTAGAGATAAGCACTTTAGAGATAAACGCTAATGAGTGGGGAAGGCACTGGCAAACCACCCCGTATTGAGTCTGCCATGAAAACGCTAGAGGGCGTCACCCCAAGGGTCAGACATGACTCGGTGTTTGCACAGGGGATACCTTTACCTTTACCTTTAGAGATAAGCAGTCAGAAGTGTGAAATGGAAGTTGACACTGGGGTTGTATTCACCATGATAGACAGCAACAGATTCTCACAGCTATACCATGACCATTCTCCCAAATTGCAGAGGTCAAAATGTCACTTTCATGCAGTGACATACTTATCCTATTTTGCACCCAGGACAGTGCTTGGTGACATGGGGACTGCATCTCTGCAGAAAAACATTTGCTCACCTACTCCACTCTCTGGCTCTTGACATCTTGCTGCTCTCACCAAGGGCAGTGACAAAGGGGCCAGCTGCTTTGGGGTGTGAGTCCCTTGGTTCTTCAGTACAATCAGGAACATAGGACAGGGGACTGGTGGCTGGCAAGGAGGTGGTCCACAATGGCTCCCTGCCAGAGGGGAAGGCCATGGTTTTTTTTTTTCAGGCAGCCATCAGGAATTGAACCATCATAATTAGTCATCAGTCTTAGGTTCATAGTGTCAGGGGCCAGGCTGCTTGTGACCAGGGTACATGCTGCAGAGCCATTCTCTGCCCACTAGGCCAGGTGTCACTGGGCACAGGCTGGTCAGGGCATATGGGTCCCACCAGCCATGAGGGTTTGACAGGGTCCTCTATTTCTCCATCAAGTATGGGACCCAGGACATGTGCCCTGGTCACCATACCCTAAATACAGGTTGTTAAGATCCTTGGAAGCTGTGGTACAGATGTTTGCTATAGACCTGTCAGACAGACTCTACCATTGCTAGTTACAAAAAGGATTCATAAAAATCTGCTGGGAAGAATCTGGTGCACACCCTTCGCAATCAGTGTTCAAAGATTACATAGTGTCTGTCCAGCAATACTGGAAGAACTGGTATATGGGTTCCCACATGTATCCACTGCGGCATTAGGAATATAGAGAGGTCCAGAAGTGACTTTTCAAATGGACCTTATCATAACAACTATTTGTTTGAAGGCCTGGAATGTTCATTTCGACTTGAGACCAAAGATTGATGAAGAACTTGATCAGCTCATTGCACACGGAGTTACAATGCCAACAGTGATTCATGCAATATGGGTCACGCCTGTTGTTCCTGTCTTGCAACCAAATGGCGACGTACTATAATGTACTGCAAATAAGGCATTCAAACAAGACCAATATCCAGTGCCTGCCATAAACCAGTTGTTGTCTGTCCTAGCAGGAGGAAAAGGCTACATTGGCTCTTGCTCAAGCCTATCAGCAACTGATAGTGGATGAAAAGACTGTAGATACCCAAACCATTATTACAAACAGAGGAGCTTTTCATATAAATGTCTTCAATTTGGAATCTCAGTAACACCAAATCTTTCAGTGCTTCATGGAAGCTTTATTAGCTGGTATCCCTGGGGTTGTACCTTATGTCAATGATGTGTTAATTATGGCCTCCTCTAAGGAACAATGTGAATTGACTCAAAAAGGTTCTGCAGAAGTTTGATCTTTCAGGCATCACAGTTCAGAAAAGAGCAATGTCAGCTGGGAATTCCCAGCATCACATTCCTGGGTTACCAGAGTGATGGACCTAGTATCCACCCTACTCATGATATGGTCCAGGCAATACATGTTACCCATAGACCAAAATGCAGGTAAGATCTTCAGACATGTGTAGGACTCTTACATTTTTATCATATTTTCTTAAAAAACAAAGTCACTACAGCAGAATCCCTTCCTCACCAGTTTGATAAAGGTGCTCATGGCAGTGGGCTTCAAAACACGAAGAAGCTATTTTGGCTGTAAACAAGTTGTTTATCTCTGAAGTTGTTGATCTCACTATGTGAACAGCGACCTCTGTCCATTATATGTGATGTCTCACAATTTGGAGTTGGAAAGGAGCTATGCTCAGACTGATAAAGACACATTAACTATTGTGGCAGCAGTACCCCACCCCCACCTCAATAATTAATTTAAATGGTCATCCTTTTGAAATCTGCACAACCACTTCTTGGAATTTTCACCAAAACAAAGCAGCATTTTCCATTTTAGCTCTCCGTATGCAACGTTGCAGTATTATACTGAACTAACTTCAAAGCCCGTTCCTAAGAACGGGCCTTGAAAGGGCCCCGTCCCCTGGCCTCTGGCCAGACAGCTTAAGGTGACTTTGGGCTGCAGCTCACAGTCAGATCAAGTGGGGCAGACGGGGGCTGGGCAACTCGTTAGCAGGGCCGAGACAGAGCTCCTTAGCAGGCAGTCAGCAGGCCCAGCCTAGTAGGCCAATAGGCCCTCGTTAGCAAGCCCTCCACCATAACCCTTTTCCCAGGGCCCTCTCCCCTTACCTGCTGCTGACTCCAGGCGCTGAGGAGTCTGAGAGCAAAGTCCAGGGAGGGAGGGAGGGAGGGAGCTGCAGGGGCAGGGCCAATCAGGGCAAAGCTGGCTGCACCCTGATTGGCCCTATTCTAACTTGGACAGCCAGACACATCCCACCCCCTAGGCTGTTTCATAAATATATAGAGGAACAACAATGGATAAGCATGTTTATGATTATAATCCTAATCATTTAATCTCATTAATAGGCCAGGGAAAGAAACTGCAAACATAGATGCTTTGTGCCATCTACCTCTGCGATACCTGACTGTGCCATTCCTCTACCAATGGAAGTCCTTAAACTGGAATCCATGCTAGAGCTCCCTCTTCAGGCTGCACAAATTGCTAGAATGACAACAAAAGATCCAAACTCAGTCTCAACTGGGTATGGAGGGGTTGGCCCACAGAAAAACTGGTTGAAGTATTTATGTCATTTTCCTCCCATCAATATGAACAGTTGACTCAAAAGTGTTGTCTAAGATGGGGTGGTCATTCCACAAATTCATCTCTGTACCATTTCAACTGATTGGGTTGAGAAGGTCATATCACTTAGTTCTAAAGTAAACAAATGTGGGCAAGGCTACTGGGGGGATGGGCTTGCTACAGGGCTAAAAATTTTCTCACTTGCTTATGTACTGTGTAAAGGATGGGATGCCTTCAAAGGTTGCTTTCATTCATGATAGAATAAATGAAACTAGCTGGTATTTAGGTACATGCACTACTGTGAGTACCTTAAAAACAGATTTTTGATTTGTCCCTGTAATACAGGGAGTGTCTACAAAACTTGGTTTGACTGAAAATGACAAACTGCAGTTTTCAAAGTTTAGACCTTAACACTGCCAAAATGACTCAAAAGGAAGCAAGATGTAGGGAACCAAACAAATAATGACTAGGTTGGTTTTGAGCAGGAAGTGACATCAACTAGGTCATGCCATGACAGCATCCAATTTTTCATTCATAACACATTCTTAACAGATAGGTGTCAAATGTGATCTTGATAGTTCTCCCATTTGAGTTTCTTCACAGCTTCTTTTTTTAGCAGCTGAATCTGTTTCTTAAGCTTTTAAAACCAGAACTATAACTATTATCTACCTCCCCTTGATACTGTTGCCAGTGCATTCTCCTGCTGTCTGAAGAAGAATTAGGTATGATTCAAACATTGCTGGGGATTAGATGCAGTTAGGGGTGTTCTTGATGCTACATTACCATATCAGAGCCCAGACAAGTTTTAGTACATATACATTAAAATGAAAATGCTTATATGAATCAGTTTTCAAAGTGGTTTGGCTTTCTGAAACCTGATGCTGGAGGGAAGAAGCCCATAATGGAAATATTAATACAGTACTTCTCCTGTGATTCAGAGTTATTAAGAATGGTCTTTACTTGTGGTGTCTTTCTTCTGCTCAACTTAAAGATTTAATAGTACAGATGGACAGATTTATTAGGGAAGGATATATGGAAATTCTGCTGAACTTGGTGGATGCTCTGAGTTGTCTAAGTTTTTTTATTTGTGCATCCTGTTAACATATGGCTGGGCTCAATTGTTCTAAATCTTCCAGATGTATCTGATCTGCAAGTATCTATTTTTTTTAGTATGGCTCTTACTGTGTGGTTTTTGCAAGGATCATTCTGAGGGGCTTTCCGCACTGGGATCTTTGTAGCAAATTGGTTGCTGAATGAAAAATCGCCATTTAAAATAGTGGAATTCGTCGTTATGCATACCTGCCTTTGTAGTGGAATCCAGTTGCGTTTTGTAGCGTTTCCCACAGGCTTCCGGTCTCGGCAAAAATCGCTAGAAAGGAAGCGCTCTTGCCAAGCTCGTCCCGCCCCTAGCCGTCAAGCAGCCAATGGGCAGCCGTTAGCATGCTCCCAAACAGCCCCTTTCCCTTTAAGAAAGTTTTTTTTAAAAAAAACACACCCATTGCAACGAATCTGTGTTGATTTGTTGCAACGGAGAGACCCATCCAGCTGCCCGGTGTGTTTGAGCTGTCGTTTGATCGTTGCCACGCTCCCTCCGAGTGAAAAAAAAAAATCCCCCCCCCCTCTCACGGGCCCGATTTTCGTGTAAAAAATAAAGGGAAAATACATCAGCAAACGGGCTTCTCTGTTGTTTGTGTCCAAAGTGTTGTTTGTGCTTAGTGACTCTGGGGAGGGACTGAAGCTGGGGAAGCCTCTAAACAGAAAGAGGCTCGCTGGTGCATTTATCCCCACTCGCTCGGAGAAAAAAAAAATGGCGATCGCTTCGCCGGAAGATCAGAGGAGAGAGCCAGGGGGAGGGACTTTGTAGAAACCGCAACAATGTTAACGCACAGGTCTTTTTCGCTAGTGTTGCAGATTGGTTGCAGGAGTGTATCGCTTTCCGGAGGGTGAATCCACTTTTGGGGATTTCCCTGAAAGCGCTACAAGGAAGCGCTTTTTGCGGATCGGTTTCAGGTGTGTGGCAGATTGTCAACGACGTTGTGCATAATGGCAAATCAATAGCGTTTTCAATTGGCAACCATTGTGCGATTTTGAAGGCGTGCGAAAAGCCCCTGACTCTCCACACTGTGATTGGACCCCATGGCCTTTTTTTAGTGAACTGATGCATCAACAGATTCCACCATAAAAGGACGCTTAGGCCCTTCCCTCATTCCACTGCAACTTGCATGGAAGATTGCAAGACTGAGCTGCATGTTATTACAGTTCTCTTCATCTTAATTAAGCAACCTGAAGCACCAGTGTGCCAAGCATGAAACTTGGCACATTAGGAGTCTGAATGGCTGGTTCCTGTATGCTGTGGAATGTTGGACTGACTCCTCTAATTCACAAAAGCAATGGTCATGGCACCTTTAGATCCCTGCACTGCTTTCTGCGGCACCATACCAAATGTGGTTACTATTGAGCCTTAATGTCAACTAAACTCTATAGGTATGATCCCTTTCCAGAGTCAGGCATCCTTTCTGGCTACTCTCTGCCCCCTCCCTTCTGAGGTGGGCCTCCCTAGACTAGTAAAACAAAACAACAGCCAAAGTCAGCTTTCACTTCTCCTGTGTTCTCCTTGGCCAAACAAAAGAAAAACAAACTGAAAGTTCTTTCAGCATGTTCTTCTTTAAGCATAGCCATTAGAGCTGTGTGCAGCTTGAAGTATTTGTGTTGTACCTTGATATTTATTTTAATTGGGTAGGAATGTCACAGTACAATACGGATCTGCTGGTTTGGATAGACCAGTAGTCAGACAGCTGCTAAGTCTACAATCAAATATTAAAAGGTTAGCCAAACCAAAATCATCACATAGAGAGAATATTGTATCCCAATCCCCCCCCCCCTCACCACCATCCCTTCATGGCTGTGGCTTTTTTTCATTCTTTACACTAACACCTCTAATTCTGAGGATGCCTCCCTCTGGAATTCCATCTGCTTTACTCAGAAGAGACATGTTTAATTAGTAAACTGACAATTGAGCAAAAACAGGGTTCATTCACTTAGAGTTGTTCAACACTCAGGTTAACGTACAATCTTTATTCAAATAGCACAGAGACTGGCATTCAGTAATCGATGCCAAAACAATTTTAACCTCCAGAACAAAAATTCTGCTGTCAAGCACCCTGCTGAGCATATCAAACAAATAGCTGGAAAACTCTCTCTCTCATCCTCCCTCCCTCCCCCCCCTCTCTGTGGCTGTTAGAGAGATTGAGCTACAACCTCGAAGCAGGTAACAGCTAGATCTGATTTTATTTCAGGTAAGATATAATGCAAATTACTACTGGCCACTTGCAATCTTTAGGAAAGTTTCTCCAAAAATAGTTCCTTCTGAAACCCTTTTACAGCTGTGGTGGGGGTGGCCAAACTGTGGCTCTCCAGATATCCATGGACTGCAATTATTGGTGGGGCTCATGGACATGTGGAGAACTACAGTCTGGCCACCACTGCTCTATGGCTATGTCGATGGTATCTGCTGAAAGGCCATGGACACCCAAACATCCATGCTGGTCTCCTGCTTCAAGGTCCTGGCTTCTGCCTATATATCAAGGGAGAATGATGCCCCCTTTTATTTGGTATATCTTTTGGCTTCTGTAAAATTAATAGGGCAATCATCAACTTATTTGCATGTTTATTATTTTGTTCATTATATGCTGTAAAGAGCCTCTTGTGGCGCAGAGTGGTAAGGCAGCAGACATGCAGTCTGAAAGCTCTGTCCATAAGGCTGGAAGTTCAATCCCAGCAGGGATTGAACTTCCATTTACCATCCTTCCAAGGTCGGTAAAATGAGTACCCAGCTTGCTGGGGGGTAAACGGTAATGACTGGGGAAGGCACTGGCAAACCACCCCGTATTGAGTCTGCCATGAAAACGCTAGAGAGCGTCACCCCCAAGGGTCAGACATGACCTGGTGCTTGCACAGGGGATACCTTAACCTTTACCTTTTATATGCTGTAAACTAAATATGAGCAGACAGTGTGATGCTGCAGTAAAGAAGGTGAATGCAGTCTTGGTCTGTATCAACAGAAGCATCAAATAAATTCCCGAATGTCATAGTCCCACTGTATTCTGCAAAAAGGATGTGGACAAAATTGAGAGGGTACAGAGGAGAATGCTGAGGATGACTTGGGGCCCAGGGACTAAGCTCTATGAGGAAAGACTGAAAGTCTTGGAATGTTCACCCTGGAAAAGAGAAGGTTGAGAGGGGACATGATCGCTGTCATTAAGTATTTGAAAGGCTCGGAAGAGGGCAGGGAGTGGTTCCTTTTGGCAGGAGAGGATAGGACCCACAGTAGTGGTTTTAAACTATGTGTAGAATGGTACCAGCTAGCTATCAGGAAAAATGTGTTCACTGTCAGAGTAGCTTAGCAGTGGAATCAGCTGCCTAAGAAGGTGGTGAGCTCTCTCTCTCTGGCAGTCTTTAAGCAGCAGCTGGACAGATACTTTAGGCTGATCCTGCATTGAGTAGGTGGTTGGATTAGATGGCCTATATGTACCCTTTTATCAGAAGGCAACCCCTGTCCTATTCTGAGATTCTTCCTGCATGAGAACTATCCAAAAAACAAAAACATTGGAGGGCACTACTGCTCTGGACCCCGTTCTGGACCAGTCCATCCCAGTTCTGATGGACCCTGACAATTGGGTACAACCCAGTGCTTCTAAAAGGCAGGTTGTGCACAGAAGCTTACACAAACTGAGAGCAACAAATACAATGCCTAGAAGACAAGCTAGGTCTTAATCTGTGATTCAAAACCTTGAGAAACTCACACCAGCTATGGTGTACAATGGTGTAATTCTTCTTAGGATTACACTGTAGGTCTCATTACTATGTAGGTATCATGAATTACCTCTGTTGATAGCCAGAATGGTGTGGTGGATAGATCTAGGATCTGAGAGGCTAGTATTAAATAACACAAAAAACCCACATTAAAATATAACAAAAAGCTCACAAACCAGGAAAGATAATAACACTAAGGGAATGCCAAGCAAAACAACAACAGACTTCACTTTCAGGAATGATGGCCTGGTGGTAAAGAAAATGATTGCAAGCTTCTGATTGATCATATAATTATTAGGAATTGGCTATAATTCTACATCCTGTCCAGGTTCAAGTCTTTGGTTCTTATGAGGCAGAAAAAACGGCCTGTTCCTCTCTGGAATGTAGTTTTTGATAAGCTCTCTCATAAGACCAAAGTTTATTTTATAGCTAAGATAGTCCTTCTCAAGGCTAAAGAAATGGGAGAAGAGTGTGTCACAACCGTTTATGTAAATAATTGGATGGTTTTTTTTTGGGGGGGGGGCGGGGGAAGTATGCAAGCAGCTTTTGAACCTATCAGCAGTTCCTGGAAGGCTGGCGTAAGGGCTATAGGGTGTTCCCGGGAGGTAGAGTGGGGAGGTAGAGACCCCAGGCTATTGGCTCATCCTGCAAGCCCAACCTCCAAGGAAAGTGTATTTAATACTATGTAATCCTATTGTTTTCTGCACAGATTTGGGAACTCCCCTGTGTCTATATTTCTTCTGCAGTAAAAATATAAAAAGGTTTTTGGGGGCTGGGAAAAAGAACCCTAATTTGGGCATTTGGCTATCAGGAGGGAGACAGGGAAATCTCAGTGGGGAGGAAGTTCCAAAGCTTTGGTGCTATGACCAAGAACACCCATTTTCCATTTGCTACTTTTCTAATCTCATATAGCAGGGTCACCTGAAGGAGGTCTTCTGAGGATGACTTGAATAGTCAGGTGAGCAGCTGGCCCCTAATGTTACATCCAAATCACATTAGACAAAGAGTTCCTGAGCATCCTGAGTGATGCATATATCTGCTGCGCTCCTAAGCCTGGGATTACACATTGACATGGGGTGGGCAAGCTCATGCCTGCTTCCCTTCTATGAACACTGGGCTGTGTATAGAGGACTAATATGAATGAGAGCCAGGTAGACCTGTGTTAGAGCACCTCTCATTGTAGTACATAATCAGCAGTGATCATGCTGGAATTTCTTGATAGTAATTATATTCTACTTAATCTGAAATGGAAACACTTTTAGCAAGAACATAGGGCCAATAGAATTGTCAAAAATTGTAGCAATAGATCTTTTAATTAGGATTGCCAGCTGTAAGCTTGAGACTCTGGAATCTGGAATGGGCAAAATTTGGGGCAGGGAGGGATCTCAGTGGAGTTTAAGGCTCTAGAGTTCACCCTCCAAAACAGCCATTTTCTCCAGGGGAACTGTTTTATTTAGTTGGGCAAAGAGCTATAATTGCAGGGGATCTCAGGTCCTACTTGGGGATTAGCATCCCTAACTTTAATGCTCATGGGCTAATTTTAGCCCTTACTCCTTTGCTATAGGGAGTCAAACTAACAGACTTCCAGTGCTATTGCCTTGCAGAGCCTCCCTCCCCAGCATCTTTCTCATAGGGCCTACACACTGGGCTCCTCTACTGTTTGAAGTGAGGGAAATAACTCTTACTGATTCTACACGGAGGTGTAAAATGTGCGCTGCCTCCTGCTTGCAAACATGTGATAGTAAACCATGTGTTTGCACACTTCCTGATAGAAGACCCCCTCCCATGTTATCTCACTATCCTGTCACAGCTTTTTGCTTCCCAATGAGGTGGTGGAGAAGCAGGAAGTATGGAGAACCCAGTTTTCCCCCAGCTCCGTGGGTTGTCAATCAACGCAAGCCACAATCCCTTTACAGCAGTGGTTTTGGGACTCAAATTTCTGTCCTGCCCAAGTCTTGAAATTATTATTTAAAAAAAAAACAATTCCATGTTGCCTTGGGGATATGTTACAACAGTAAAACATTAAAAAAAAACTTACACTTTTCATGTTGCTACGGGATCATTCCACAAAAATAGGATCTCTTTTCGGGATTCTTTGTATAATGGTCTGTCTTTATGTTCGGTTAGACTTGTGATAGGCTGGCCATGGTAATTGGACCCCAATGGTTGTGTGTTCACAATAATGATTAAAACACAGAGCACAGATGCTAAGCTAAAGACTGCTTCATCACACACACACCCTTCTTTCCCCATTCATACCTCACCAGCAGAAAATACAACCAGAAAACACAACAGGAATGTGTTTTAGATTGGGTTGCTGCCCGATCCCAATATTACTGTGCACACTGAAGAGAACATTTTATTTTAACTGAGAGCACATCACTTTGTGGTCTCATACCTACATGGACTGTGCCATTATTTTTTTTTACCTGATCCGGAAATGGGGAGGGGAAGGCATATGTGAGGATGGGCACTACACTACTGAGAATGTTGCTCGTTTCTCCCTTCACATGGGCTTGCCCCTGTTTTGGCCCCAATTAGCTTCACAACAAGAAAGGGGAAGTGGGATTTTGTGACTTCCCACATCATAGAACAAACATGATGGAAACTCACGCCACCACTTGGAGAGCTATGGTTTACTGCCGACATCATGAGAAAGCAGCACTAAAACCAGTAAGCAATGAGAGGCTGTGCAAGGAAAAATTCCTCATGCAGAACTGGTCTTTCCCTGGGGAGAAGCACTTGCCTCCATTTCTTCTGACTTTCTGGTGCCAATCAATGGTGTGGCATATTCAAAAGACCATTTGACTGAATGATGTACTATCATTGTGAAGTGATCTTGAAAATGCATTGTTGCACAGTTAGCTTTTACTTCTTATTTTGCATTTGTTTTCTGTTTTCTGTTGTGATATAGGTGCTTGTTGGCTAATCTGTATAATGGTTAGATCTAAAGGAATATTATAAATATAAATATTTAAAATAATAATAAAATAAATATCCATCTTCACAGATGGTTGTCACTGACTGCAATTGTGTCTTGTAATAAAAAAACCCCAAAGCACAGAGAAGCTTGGTTGTTTCCAATCATTATCGTTGCATTTCCTTTCAATAATTTGCCCCAAAGAAAGAACCATGTCTCAGTTTAAATGTGCATATTTTTATCTAGAGTGTCTTCCTCTTACTAATTTGAACTGCTAGTGAATTCAGTCTTGTCTGTGTGGCTGTTGAAGAAGAAGAAGAGTTGGTTCTTATATGCCACTTTTCTCTACCTGAAGGAGTTTCAAAGTGGCTTACAGTGGCCTTCCCTTTCTTCTCCCTCCAACAGACATCCTGTGAGGTAGGTGAGGCTGAGAGAGCCCTGATGTTACTGCTTGGTCAGAACAACTTTATAAGTGCTGTGGCAAGCCCAGGATCATTTGGAATTGTATTAGTTCTGGTAAGAGGAATACCTAGGGCCTTTCCGCACAAGGACCAATGTTGCTAAATGTTTGCAGTATGCAGAAATGCTATATTTAATAGTGGAATTTTGTCATTCTGCATACCTTCAATTCAAGTGGAATATTGAAGTCCCAGTAGTGGTCTATTCATTCCCCACAGGTTTCTGGTCTTGCTGGAATTGCAACAAAGGAAGTGACATTTTTCTGTGCTTGTTCCTGCCCCTGGCCGTCATTCAAACAGAACAGCCAATGAACTGTTGTGTTCATGCTCCCGAAAAGCCCCTTTCCCTTTAAAAACTGTTTTTTTTAAACCCAAACACACCAGTTGCAAAAAATATTTGTTCAATCATAGTCTCAGAAAGACCTTTTTCGCTGGTGTAGGAGCTAATGCTTAATTGTTTCCACACTCTTCAAGTAAAAAAAAAAAATCCCCCCTCCCCGAGGGGCGTGATTTGTGGCTGAAATTACGGGCAGTGTCAAACAGGGGGCTGTGTTGTGCTCGGAAACTTTAAAGACAATTGCAGAAGTGAGCTTTGTTTTACTGTTAAGCACTTCTGTGGAGGGACTTTAGCCAGAGAAGCCTCACTTATTCGTTGCTTTTGTTGGTCTAAGGGGGAAAAATGGTGATCGTGTCTTTGGAAGCTCAGGGGAGAGAGCGAGGGAGGGACATTCTTTCTACCGCTATTTTGAGAATGCACGTCTTTTGCTGATGTGTTGTGGATTGTACTCAGGAGTGTAGCGTTTTTTTCAGGAGGAATCCACTTTTTCTGATTCCCTCTGAAGCGTTATAAAATTCTGAATGTTGCTGGAGTTTGGCGGGGGTTTGGTAAATTGTTGACGACGTCATGCGGAACATCAAAATAATAGCATTTGCAAACTGTAAGACTTCAGCTACAGGTAAGTCATGCGGAATGGCCCCTAAAATTGTTCTCCTGAACAAAAATGTCCAACTTGCCAAGTATTTATTCCCAGGTAGGTTGAATTAATTCCCAGTTTGCCTTAACCAGTTTAGGGGAATTGCTATTCTGAGCCCTTCTTCCAAATTTCTGGACAGGCTGACTGTTATTGAAGAATACTGTGTAGTTTAGTATCTCTTTACTTTCGCTCATCTGCAATTTGTTTCTATAGCACTAAATCCAACCAAAGAAAAGCTTGAATATTGTAAGCTACTCAGCAGTATGTCAGACCATTGGTCCATCTGGTCTAGCATAGTCATCTCTGACTGGCAGCATCTCTTCAGCTTCATACAGAAAAAAGAGCTTTCCCAGCATCTGCTTCCTAATACTTAAAAACTGAAGATACTGGGGATTAAATCTGGGATCTTATGAATGTAATTCATGTGGCCTGAGACACATCTCTTCAGAAACACAAGTTCTTTCTGGACAAGTAGAAGTTGCTGTGGCTGAAATATGTGAGTTCTGTCTTCTAGTGAACAATGCTTACACAGACACAGGAGAAAGAAACAATAGAAAGTAATGTGTGAGTCATCACTGGCAGAAGTGAATTTTACCTCATCACCCTCATCACATCTATTTCTTTGCTTGTCCATCTTGTCTTATTTTCCCAGAATTTCATGCTGAGATACCTCAACCTCTATCATTTGTTGAGACAGCCATGGCTCTAGAATTCTTGTGCTCTTTCTCAATTCTATCGTAGAAAATGGAGTTAAAATATTGCAGTGAATGGCATGGCAGTAAAGTTCAGCTAAAATTATACTTCACAGGGACCAGTCAACTAAGATGAGCTGTACGAGGGAGTAAGGCCTTTGTGAGCATCTGCCAAGCATGGATGGAAAATCTTTTTTTATGACAGGACATTTCAAGAGAGTTTTGTTTTGGGGTCCAAAGTTTGTACTATTTGCTGCATCATTCTCCACTCGCTTTTTTGATGACTGTGAAATGTAACCCCACTATTTAATTGTTTGACTTCACTGCTCACTTGTGACTAATAGTGGCTCTTCCATATTGCTAGTGGAATGCAGTAGCATTGCTTCTCTTGGATACTGTGAGCTTTAAAAGCAAGCAGACACCATGCAGATCCCTTTCCAAAATGTGCTTCAAAGAGGGAGCTAAAGCTCAATTCCTCCTTCTAGCAAGCCAAAGCAATGGCTTCTTATTTGTTAAAAATACTTAGCGGCACTCAAACTATGCAGTTGATAGAACTAGATTCTGTACTGTATTCCTTCCTTTCAAAATACCAAAATATCAAATAGGTCGTAACTTGGATTTGCAAGAACAGCTAAAGCTGTACGTGTCATTCATCCTGAGTCAAGAAGCAGTGCAAAGCTGTGTATTCACTTCATCTAAAGGAACAGCAAGTTAATTAAGTGTCTGAGTGCTATCATTTGTGTCCACAATTAATTACAAGCAGGAAAATTGGAAGCCCGGTTTTAAACCTTTACTTAAAGTATGCTGAGTATTGCATTATTCATCTTTGGTTAACTATTAATTATGTGCTCTGAGCAACTCTTCCCTTTTTAGTTTAAAAGATTCCTTTGAGATATATGTAGCTGAAATATGAAACTGAAATATGAAAAGGAATCCTTGATGGTTTGCTTCCGAATGGCTATATACAATGTTATATACTTTATATTTCTGGATTCCTAGAAACAAATGCTTGTATAATAGTTGCTAAATGGCAACAAGCCAGTAGAGCTTGTATCTCATATATATATGAGACCCCATTGGAGGACATTCGGATTTCACTTAAGTAAATTGCTTCCTTGAAATACAGTCGATTTAGAATTAGGACAAGGATACCAGTTCGCTGAATGAGCTTTGTATGACCTTAGTGTAGGGACTTCCAAGGAAATTGTCTGAAAGCAACACACTGAAAACAAGTTGTCAGTCTGATGTTGACATGAATGTTGCTAAATAAGGGCTTAAGAAGATACTAGAGGGAATGTAGGGTTGTTAAGACTGGAGAACACACATACAGGAGGGTGGCTGCGAGTTTCATCTATGATGAACACTGGAACACATGGATACAACCTATGCATATATGGCTTCTCTACTTTTTGAAGATTCCTGACTGTGCAGAGATATGCACTTTTGTATGTGTGTAGTCTGTTTTTGTCCTATTCCCATCCTTTTATAACCCTTTTTAAGAAAAATACTTTTTTTCTCTTCTGGTAACACTTGGGAAACAGCTTGTACAAGTGTCAGCTAGTGGAGTGGAGAGGAGAGGGGAAATTGTGATGTTGCATGTTGTACTAGATACTAACAGTATGGAACTGTGGCAGAAAGATAGCCTCCCTTTAGTGGTCTAATCTGGGCCTTAAATAAGCATTCGTAAAGGCATATAGCTTAAGACACAGGTCTTAACATGCATACAATAAACAGTAGCATGGACAATAACTTCATGTTAACATTTTATCCAGGGAGGCAATGGGTGTGTATGAAGATTCTTGTGTATTATCATCTGAGAACAACCATACAAGTGTATTGTTATGTTTTAAGCTGAAACCCAATATCGTTTCTTGCTTCTGGCCATATGTAAGGGTAAAGGTAAAGGAATCCCCTGTGCAAGCACCAGGTCATTTTTGACCCTTGGGGTGACGCCCTCCAGCGTTTTCATGGCAGACTCAATACGGGGTGGTTTGCCAGTGCCTTCCCCAGTCATTACCGTTTACCCCCCGGCAAGCTGGGTACTCATTTTACAAACCTTGGAAGGATGGAAGGCTGAGTCAACCTTGAGCCGGCTGCTGGGATCAAACTCCCAGCCTCATGGGCAGACAGGTTCAGACAGCATTTCTGCTGCCTTACCACCCTGCACCACAAGAGGCTCTCTGGCCATATGTATTGGGACTTAAAAACTTATTGGCTTGGCAAAGTTTTGTTTCCACTTCTTGTCAAAGAACACATTTCCTGAAGCTTTAAGGCTCTTGAACCAAAGTCATCCCTGGTTTACAATCAGAAACAAAGAAGGTAAAGGTAAAGGTATCCCCTGTGCAAGCACCGAGTCATGTCTGACCCTTGGGGTGACGCCCTCTAGCGTTTTCATGGCAGACTCAATACGGGGTGGTTTGCCAGTGCCTTCCCCAGTCATTACCGTTTTACCCCCCAGCAGCAAGCTGGGTACTCATTTTACCGACCTCGGAAGGATGGAAGGCTGAGTCAACCTTGAGCCGGCTGCTGGGATTGAACTCCCAGCCTCATGGGCAAAGCTTTCAGACAGCTGCCTTACCACTCTGCGCCACAAGAGGCTCTGCGCCACAAGAGGCTCGACAAAGAAGGACTTACCACTTAATTCCTAGAACATCAGATCAACATCACACCAGTGACATACATCATTTCTGGGTAACAGTAAGAAATGACATTGTGCCATTTTTTAAAACCTTTTCCTGCTGTTGGCCAGATGTGTAATGGAGAGGGACACTAGGAGTAGGAGATCTCCTCTCCCTAAACAGAGCCCAAGCCAACAACATCATTGTCATTTAAGATATTTAATTTCAGATATGAAGCTGAACTCTTAACTACTTTCTTGTCCTCACTTTTGTAGGCATTCCCATATAACTGTTAAGTTAGCTCATAAATTCCTAAAGTATTGGCTAAAGTAGCTGGCCATTAAACAATCTTGAAAGGCTTATTCAGTGCATACATCAAAGTGGATCATTTCAGGTTCATTCAGTGGGTTTCAGTGAATGCAGGATACAATATCAGTTTGCATCAGCTTTGTAGCATTCGATGCAATGGTCTTCTTTCTTGAAAAATCTAGACAAAACAGAAGGCTTTATATTTTCACTATGGGTGCTAGGACCCGGGGGACACTGGGGGGGGGGTGCAGATCTCTCTCTGTATGTCTCTCTCTCAATCTTACTGCCTGTCTCTCGGTGTGCTTTGCAACAGGAGGCATAGCAGGGCTGGTGTGCAGTTTGAGGCATCTCTCTATCTGTCTGTCTCTCCCTCCGTCACAGCAGGGGCGGCTCTCTCTCCATGGCAGCAGGAGCCATAGCAGGTAATTAGGGCTCGTGCTTAGGAGGGAAGCAGGGCTGGTCAGCAGTTTGGGGCAGCTCTCTCTGTTTGTCTCTCTCTGCCTCCCTTGCAGCAAGAGTGATAGGAGGGAATAAGGGCTCATGTTTGGTCTGGCAGGGCTCTGTGTATCTCTCTCTGTCTCTGGTGCATCTGAGAGGAAAGTGTCTAACATCCAGGGAGGGAGGGAGGGAGATGTAGGGGCAGGGCCAATCAGGGTGCAGCCAGAGTTGCTGGCTGCACCCTGATTGGCCCTATTCCAACTTGGACAGCCGGACACGTTCCACCCCCCAGGCTGTTTCACAAATATATATAGAGGAACCATGGATAAGGATATAATGATCTCTCTCTCTTAATGCTGAAAGAAACTATTGATTTCTTTGCCACCTCAGCTGTGCTGAATTTTATCTGGATTTTTTCTCCAGAGGGTCTATTGCTACAAGAGGAGAGAGGGATATAAATGTTCAAGACATCTGATAATATGATCACTGGAAACCACTGACCACAAATAACTGCTTATCCTTCACATAGTATTGTATGAGCAGAGCTGTTCAGTTGACCCGATGCTGGCAACAATTTTTGCTGCTTGCCCTAGGGCCTGCCACAAGTATTTATTTTAAAAGAAACACATTACACTGTGGTCTTTCCTCTCAAGGTTCCTATTACTCAATTTTAAGCTATAACTCCAGCTACATCTCTCCCTCCTAGACCTCTGTGTGTGCTTTGACATACTCCCCCCTCTTTTGAAATGGACAAAGATAGACATCCTTGACTACTGGTGTTAATACCATTTGAAGAGAAGAAGAGTGCATTTTAATACCTGCTTTTCACTACCCAAAGAAGTCTCAAAGACATCTTCCACACAAAGGATTAGGCTGCGTTCACTGCTTGTTTGCACACAAGTCTAAATCCCATTTTAGTGAAGTTGAAAGTGGTAAATAAACGTGCCCATGTATATATTACATAAATCCTGTACACCTGATCATGCACTCTCCTTCTCGCTGTCCTGATCAATATCTCCATTACTCTTGGCTTCATCAATCCTCATCTGATTCTCACTTGATGAGAATTTGCTGTTGCATTCACTTCTGAAGACTGGCAGAAGCCGCAGTGCTGTTATTTATTTGGATTTGAATTCCCTACCGGATTAGCTAATGTAGTTGTCTGGAAGAGTGTAGTTCTGTGGCTTTGTTATCATAATAATGCTGGGTTTGAGATGATATTGTTAGAGCAGAAAAGAAAGGTTTTTGTTGTTGTTATGTTTTCTTTTTTTTGAAGCCGGAACATTCTTAGGGGACAGAAATGGAAAGAAGGCATTTGAACAACAGTCAGGACAGAGGAATCTGCAGTATGACTGTTATCCAAAACATGGCTCTTTTACACCTTCCTGATCATCTGAAACAGTATGAACCTATAGATAGATAAGTCTATGGATGCCAGATCACACTCATCATAGCTTAAGTGCTATATTCAGTCATCTGGGCCCTTTGACATGAAGAATATTTATAAATCGTTTGCCCAGAATTCATGAGGGGAAAAAATGGGACATGATAGTGATGAGACAGTTGGCCAAGAAATTGCATTATTATACATTCTAGCATTTTTCGTTTCAGTTTGTGCCTTGGCGAAGCAGCTCCGAGGAGTTATTCTATTTCATGCCCTTACTGGGGGAGGGAAGGATCATAATGAAGCTTAGCACTGCTGTCACTAGAAGCTGCTGGACTCCAATCATGATCACAATAAACAAACTGAGACAATGGCAATTGGAAGACGGAGTGCGTTTGTACCAGGGCTAGCTGTACCTGCAGAAACAAAGAGCCAATTGAGCTCATTTAGATGACATACTGGAGCAGAGCTGGAAAGGGCTGAGGCAAGGGGAGGGGGAGAACCTAGCAGGGCTTGGCTTAATATAAGTGCCACAATTGGACTGTCATCTTGAATTAGACCAGGCAAAAGAGAAAATCAGGGAGTTATATAGTAGTTCCACAGGACATCAGCTAAGCAAATCTGATGAGACAGCAGCTGATGTGGATCCATAAACATGGCTCTGCCCCAATCATATCGGAAGTAGTGGGGCACAGAGGTGAGAGGCAGTGCCTATGGTTTACTACTCTGCAATCTGTCCTCTCCAGGTGCTTTTCCTTGGACCACCTGGACATGGACTGTGGGGTGGTCAGTGGCTAGAGGGTTTAGATTAAGTGTTCACCAATCATGCATTGTTTGGCTTTTGAGATGGTCCCTCTTTATACAGGACTGGAGCAGACCTACATTTAAAAAAATGACTTTGCCATTTTCAGAACCCATCTCAGGCTCAATATTCAGCATAGCAGGATCACTAGTAAATTAGATGTAATCAAAACATTATTTCTTTTACATCATGCCTTCAAGGGAAAGGAGTGCACTACATTATCTTTTCCTCTCTTTATTGATAAGGTGATATGATGCTGTGAGAGCACCAGGTGTGGTAAGAGTACAGGGCTGAAAAACACCTAGTTGCTAGCATTTTTTAACCTTTCCTGTGTGGCAGCTTTTCCATTAGCTCATTTTTAGCTGGTGATTTATCAAGCAGGAAAAGCTATCAGGGTGATCCTTCTACATCATGTGTGGTTGAATTAACAAGTTTTTCATGTTTAAACCTGTTTTACACTCACAGCCCAGCTGGGAAATGTCCACCTCTTAAACTTAAGGGACTTGTCGGGAGCACTATAGAATGAAGTTTTGGGTTGGATCCTGCCATACGACAGCCAAACCTAATGCAGTTCTACTTGAGCAGGATACTATGTAAGAGCAACTGTAAGATCAAGTGCTGACTTTCCCCCCTTTTTCTGATCTTTTTCTGGGTACAGAACTTAAGAGCAAAAGGTTACTTGTTGGAATCATGATAGACCAGTTTGGAAGTATGATATGATTTGGTCAAAGATCTTTATCCGGTTGGGGTGTATGTGCTGATATATATTGTGCTATCTCTTGCATAACCAGAAATGTGAGACAGGATAGAGTCAGGCTGACTAGGCACAAGAGCTACTTATGATGACATTCTTGTATTTCTTCTCCTGCAAGACTTGTGCAAAAAATGGAAATGTTTTGTGCCATCCAACCCTGCAAGTCCTATAGGCAATACAAAAAAAGAAAAAGAGGCACATGAATAAAAACTGACTAGGGAAAATGGCTGCTATAACAACCTGAGGCTTACCATATGCACATCTAATAAGAGTGTAATATTTCATTATGACAGCCACTCTGTGGTCAAACTGAGTGAGCTCATTTGCTTTTGATATGTAGCAGTTGCTCCAATTTCATGCAGGACAGCATCATTTTGGGGTCCATCTGTGGTTACTGCTATCCTTATGCCGATCAACCACAAGAGTTTATTTTGGAAGCTCATAATAGCTTTGTTTGCAATTTCCTTGTTCACTTTGAAACACTGCATACTGTTAGTGTGACCTTCTGCCTACCAAGTTAGTGTGACATGAAGCTGTTTCAAAGGAAGGTGGTGACTGGCACCATGCCATGCTCCTCTGGATTGGTAGCAACTTTTGCCAATGCTTCCAAAGCTCTCATTCAGAAACAAGGCTCAATAGTGCTTGATAGACTGAATCTCCAAGACTGAGGCAACTTCAATTACTGCAAGACACTACAGTTACTGCAAAACTACATATTCAGGGCTTCTTTTATGAATGATGTCACATTGCACTTGTAAAAAAAACATAGATGAAAGAGATGGCAAGGAGTTGTGGCCACAATAGATACTCTGAGAATACAAACTCAGAAACAAAAAAATTCACACCTTCACTTATCCTGACAGTTTATGATATAAGCACCATAACCACTGTTTTGAGCTGTAGTTCTTAAAAACTACACTGTCTTATGACAATCTGATGAATGAAGTGTCTTCTTCTCCTTAAGGCTTCAAAGGAAGTGGGCTGGGAGGGGTTGGCTTCTTTTTCAGATCTGTCAATCACAACATGCAATACATGACCCACAATTTTCTATTTTCTATAATATATGTATCTCTTTGCCTTCTTACTCTTTCTCTTTTCCAGTATATATTCCTCCTTCTGTCTTCTCTACAGTCTTTTCTATATTCTATATATATAGAATACATATTTTCTATATTCTTCTTTGTTTGTTTTCTTAAGAACTTTTGTTTTTAAAAGGTGGTGCATGTAATGCCAGTGTGATTTGCCTTAAGGGATGCAGCAATCCTGATGTGAGTAATTATCTATCAATCAGAGAACAATGCTCTAAGATACTAAAGCATAGCCATTGCTGTAGATGTGATGTTAAATGGCATACATATGTGTGCCAAATAGTTAGCAAATTCCTTTAAGCATTGTACCTAAAGGACGTGTTGGATTTTCCATACAGTTGATAATATGGCATGCATGGTCCAAGGGACAGTTATGCAGGATATGATGTAAATATCCTCATTAGGACTCTGTAGCTTATGCTGGCTACATCCCTCCCCTAGGCTAAGATTTGGACTAGTAGGAGCAAGCATTGAAAACATAAGACTGGTAGGTGTATTCAATCAATGTGACTGACACTCAAGAATTCTTCCAGCTGACAGTGCCTTCAGGGATGCTTAGTAGGTAAGGTTCAGAATCTAACACTTTGTCAGAGTTGCAGCCTGGAGGAAATTCTTCTCATTGTTTGGCTGATAAACTTGGAGCAGCTAAAAAAAAGCAGCTTTTCTATAGCAATATTTTCTATATTGAATGGCTTATGGTCTTTCTGTAGTAAAATTAAGGCAGAACACCATGGGTTCTCATGTAGTAGATTGAGATGGAATGGAATGAGCACCCTTGTTTTGTCCACTGTGTGCCAAAATGTGTCCTTACTATATGTATGCTCCTTTCCAGAAGTCAAACTAGCATGCCATCTAATCTACTTGATATTGTATGAAGGGAATTCTGTACTTAAGTTTGACAGGTCAAACTGGGAACCATGCAACGTTAAATAAAGTGAAAGCACTCAGTATAGTGTTATCATGCTGCCTATTTTGCATGGACATTTGTTTCACGTCTCATCCCATTTCTAAATTCCCAGGAAGATCTGATAAATTTGATATGTATCTCCTTTGTTGTGACTACTGTAATGAGACCACCTCTTAAAGTGGCCACATTCATTGTTGAGGCTTTGGCCAGGAGATATTCCAAATCTTTTAATAACCTTCTGTCTATAACCAGTTGTACCTATAAATTTATGGATTGTAATCCTTGTAGATTAATTTTATTAATTTTATATTTGCATGTAAATTGTGCTGGTAAACAGCTTGGCTGGTCTTCAGTCATAATAAATGTGGTCAATGATGACTTTAGCAAATTGGTTGTATTGCAGATTTTGCTGGTGTGGTGCTGCTTGTAGCTCCTTCTTCCCATTTTCTATAGCTCACTGTAATCAAGATAAAACTTATTAGACACCAGAGCTCTGAGCTTACTGTCAGTCTTTACTGAATGATGGTCAAAGCTCTGAGAACATTTCTAGTAGCCATATGACTAGATAATTTTAAACTCTTCATTTAATAATCTTATGCCCACACCATTAGAAAATAAGGTTTGGCATGCTTGTATTCAAGGGTTCCTCAGGGTCCGGGACACTCATCACAGCATTCCTCTTTTTGTCCACCCTCATTATCAGCTCTTTATTGGATAGCCCAGAATAACCTAATCTCAGCAGATCTTGGGAAGATAAGCAGAGTTGGCCATGGATATTATTTGGATGAGAGACCTCCCAGGAAAACCAAGGTTGGTAGGCAATGGCAAACCACCTCTGAATGTCTCTTGCATTAACTAAGAACTTATACCCTGCTTTTCACTGCCTGAAGGAGTCCCAAAGTGGCTTAAAAACACCTATCCCTTCCTCTCCCCACAGCAGGCACCCTGTGAGGTAGGTGGGGCTGAGAGAGGTTTGAGAGAAGTACTCGGCAAGAACAGTTCTGAGAGAACTATGACTAGTACAAGGTCACCCAGTTGGTTGCATGTGGAGGAGTGGGGAATCGAACCTGGTTCTCCAGATTAAAGTCCACCCTATGGGGTTGTTGTAAATCATGGCAAAACAATCCTCCCCCACATATAGCTGAAGAGAGCTGTCCCTTTAATTTGAATGTGGAATCCCTTCCTTAAATATGGACCTTATCTGCTGGCCCAAACTCACTTGGGGAGCAGTTCTGTGGAGAGTCACTCTTTGCTTCCCCTGTCTTTTTTTCTCCAGTCACAGAGCCTTTTCCTTCCTTGAGAACTCTCTCAAACAAGCCACCTACAAGCTGCCCATCTGGGCCTGCCTTTTTATCAGGGTTCAGCTGGGGGATGGGGAAGTTGCCCCCCAAATTGCCCATCCTCCGCAACCCCAACTCACCTCTACCTGTCTCTTGCCTGGAAAATGCGACTAGGTTGCCATAAGTGGACTGTGACTTGATGGCAAAAAAGAAGAGTTGATTTTTATACCCCATTTTCCACTCCCCAGATGCGTCTCAAATGATTGGCTTCTCTTCCTCTCCCCACCACAGTCACTCTGTGAGGTAGGTGAGGCTGAAAGAGCCCTGAGGTAAACTGATCTGCACGAACCACTCTAACAAGGCTATGATTAGCCCCAGGACAAAGGAGCAGGGAATCAAACCTGGCTCTCAAGATTAGAGGCTCCCACTCTTAACCACTACACCAAGACCCCCAAACCAGATAATGTTGATCCAGGAATAGAATGACTGTAGGAATACAAACAAGTTAGTGTCTTGTGGCATCTTCTGGGAAGAAAACCTAGGAGACAAGAGCCTGTCTGAGACTGGGTAGCAGACTTTGCAACATTCCGCCGGGGGCTGACTAATGTTCCGTAAGCAGAAAGAAAGAGGAGTGATTACTGATGTCTGTTATTTAATTAGACAGAGCCCCATAAAGTCTTATTTGCTGACTGCCTTCTAAATGAGAAGAGGCTGCTGTGTGAACATGTAGTAAAGATACACTTGCATAACAGAGCATGCCTCCTCTGATCTTGGTTGAATTCTTGCTGAGCAATACATACTGAAGGGGAATAGCTTTATGAGTTGTTGGGAAATGACATCCAAAGCTTACATATCCATGATATGTTAGGGGTGCTAGTATTGCTCAACTGCTATGTTGCCATCGCACCATTCTGCAGGAGAGGTGTGCCTATTACTATGGTCCACCCCAAGTACTTGATGGATCCCAGTGGCTTCTTGATTATACCTGGGGAGTTCCTCCACCTTGCTGTTGACAATTCTTTAGAGGACTTGACCTGTCTCTGGAACAAGGAAATGGCCTTGGCTATTTAGATAATCACCCCTTAGTGCCCCTTTCCCCCAGATAGAGCCAAGCAGTTTACAGGGGAACATCACTGGCAGAAAATTCAAAGTGAGGCTGACCAAACTTGGCATAGACTACATGATACGATAACATTTATTGTATGTAGCCAAACGCCGTTACAAAACACGATTAAAACAAAATGGCACAAATATAAATAAATAAAACAATATTTCTCCAATATTGTGTACCTAAAAATGTAAACATGGACTACTAAGTTACAATAAAAGGGATAAAATGGTGTATCAAGGTGGAGCATTAGCTCGAATCTTCCTGGCAGCCAGAGCAAAAAGTGCCACCCTATATGAGATATAGGGGTCGACATCTGATAACAGATAGGTGACTTTGTTAAAATCAGAAATAGGGTGTGAGTTTGGTAATAACTTGGCAAGGAATTTGTCCCTGGGTTCGGAGTACAGGGGACAAGCCAAAACATCGCGGGGCAGGTCCTCCACAGATGGATTTCTACATATACACATGCGTTGGGCTGTGGGTATTCAGAGATATCGCACAGAGAGCATGGCTGATGGCATCATTTCAAACCACAAAGATGTTAGGGCCATTCTAAGATTACGTGTTGTTATATTTACTAAATATGATGCTCTAGAATGGTCTTTTTTAATTGTTTTATACCATGAGGCTGATTGTGATAGCTGAATTGAAGAGTGGTCAATCAGTGAGTCAGCTTTGAACACCCAATCACGTAAATCAGAAATATTGGCTGATGTATGCAGTAAGTCATCTGGTATGGTATAGTGTGAAAAACTACATAGTCTACATATTAGAGCCTATTTCCTGGTGGTGATGGCAGCAAAAACACAATATTCTTCCATCACCGCTGCATCTGCATTTAATTATTCAGCAGAGCTGTTCCATGTAGTTCATGGGGTTCTTACATCATAGCCCCAGGATATTGGATTCTGACCACACAACAGCCCAATGTGATCAATTTGCTAATTTCTTGGCAGACAAAGTTGCCTAGATCAGCTCTAAGTTAGGTGCTGGTTTGGATGGGTTTTCGGATGATGTGGCTTTGGCATCTTCTTGTCCAATTTAGATGGATACCTTTTGGTTTGTGGCACCTGAGAGTGTGGAGGAGCGAGTCCCATTATCTGTGTCCTTGATCTTCCTGGCTGGTAAGAGCTGCCAGAAGAGAGCTGTCCAAATGGTCAACGAGAATGGTAAATGCTTCCTTGAGAGCAGGAGTTGTGCCACCTGTGCTCAAGGAGACAGTGATTACCAATTCTGGAAAAAAAAACATTCCTGATCACTACCATGTTGAAGAACTTCTGGTATCCAATCTTGAACAAGGTGCTAGAGGGGGTGGCTGCTTGTGATCTCCAGTGGCTCCTAGAAATGACTGATTTTTATGGCCTCACTTCCATTTGGTTTAGTCAGGATTTGGAACAGAATCTGCTTTATTCACCTTGGCTGAGGACCTATACTGAGAATTAGGCAGCGGGGTGTGTGATCCTCCTAGTTCTGACAGATCTCTCAGGAAGCTTCTGTACCATCATCACTGGTAGCCTACAGGGCTACCACTTGGTGCTGGGACTAAGGGTCCTTGTGTCATGGTGGTTTGAGTCCTATCTGGGAGATTGGTCTCAGAAGGTGGTCTGGGGAATTCCTGCTGTGCTGCATGGCGAGTTCCCCAAAGTTCAGGGCCAGTCCGCACCGGGATCCATGTAGCAAATTGTTTGCTGAACGAAAAATCACCATTTTAAATAGTGGAATTCGGCGTAACGCCTTTGTAGTGGAATCCAGTTGCGTTTCTATCGTTTCCCACAGGGTTCCGGTCTCTGCAAAAATCGCTAGCCAGGAAGTGTTATCACTAAGCTGTGTCCCGCCCCTGGCCATCAAGCAGCCAATAGGCAGCCGTTATCATGCTCCCAAACAGCCCCTTTCCCTTTAAGGAAGGTTAAAAAAAAACACACACACACACGTTGCAACGAATATGCATTGATTCATTGCAACGGAGAGACCCATTCAGCTAGCAGGTGATGTTTGAGCTGCCGTTTCATCATTGCCACGCTCCCCCCAAGTGAAAAAAAAAATCCCCCCCCCCACGGGCGCGGTTTTCGGCCGAAAACAGTGTGAAAAATAAAGTGAAAATAAACCAGCAAACGGGCCTCTACGATGCTTGTGCTTGGTGACTTTAAACAGAGGGGCTGCAGCCAGGGAAGCCTCGCTGGGTAAACGAAGGCTCGCTGGTGCGTTGATCTCCGCTCGCTTGGAGAAAAAAAAATGGCGATCGCTTCGCCGGAAGATCAGAGGAGAGAGCCAGGAGGAGGGACTTTGCAGAAACCGCAACAATGGTAATGCACAGAACTTTCCTGCTAGTGTTGCAGATTGGTTGCAGGAGTGTAGCGCTTTCTGGAGGGTGAATCCACTTTTTGGGATTTCCCTGAAAGCGCTACAACGAAGCGCTTTTTGCAGATCGGTTTCAGGAGTGTTGCAGATTGTCAACGACGTTGTGCATAATGGCAAAACTGTAGCGATTTCAATTAGTAACCATTGTGCTATTTTGGACGAATGCGGAACGGCCCTCAGTTTCATGCCCCATCCTGTTTAATATCTACATGAAGCTACTGGGAGAGGTCATTAGGAGATTTGGGCTGTGTCACTGATAAATGGATGATACCCAGCTCTAGCTTTCTTTTCCATCAAAATTTCAGCAAGCTTTTGATGTTCTAAACCAATGCTCAGAGTCAGGAATGGGCTGGATGAGGATGAACAAGCTGGAACTTAATCCTGACATGGCACAGGTGCTCTGGGTGACTAGAAAGGCAGACCTGTGACTGAGATCTCCCTTCTCTTGGATGGGGTTGGAGTGCTCAAATATTGGTCATTTACTACAGGTAGAAATGAAAGTAATCTGAAATAAGAGAATTTCTCACTGTCTCTGAACATTCTTTCCAGAGTAATTCCAAAAAGTGGCTGGAGACTCACCTGAAGCTGCCATTGATGTGGCGGCATGGTGGGAGGGAAGGAGGACGCTCCCAGGAGAGCATCGGGGCAGCATGCATGGCCCGTGGAGCCGTGTCACATGTCAGGCACGGGCTCGCGGCGCCTTAAAAGGCACCACATGCTGTGGGCCTGGTCTTCCCCCCTCCCCAGCAGCCGAGCAAGCAACCACCCTCCCTCCCTCCCTCCCTTTCCAGGCTCTACCTGAAGGTTGGCAACCCTTCTTCAGTATCTTCTTCAGTATCTCAGAGCAAGAAAGAGCTTGAAGTACAAAGGCTTCATTTTGGGTGGAATTAAGGAGGGGGTCAGTGGGTGGAGCCCTACATTTGAACTGGAAACAAATTGTGCTTCAGTCCTTGGGCTAAAGTAGCCAGATGCTAGAGACAAAAGAGGCTCCCAGCTTACAGCAAAGAGAGATAAATTGACCACCACAAAGCATCTGCAGCTTCAGACCTCACATTGTGCTTCTAGGCTATAGTTTGAGCAAGTCTGCTAGGAATTAAGCATCAAAATCCAAATCTTCCTTTGAGAAATAAACTCTGCAAGCTACCTTTTGTTCTTTTCTTTGGCAACATACTCTAAATAGAGCACGCCATACTGTTTTCATAGACTAACCCGAAACAATTAGTTCTAATTGACTTTCAGTCTTTGTAACATTGGATCTTATGTAGCTCCCCTGCTTCCAATAATAAAGAAATTCTGGTGGTAGGAAGAAAAAATAAAACCAGTATGGAGAACTGGAGACGTACTTCATTTGAAGGTTTTCTGTGGTTTTACAAGATAAAATGCCTCGCTGCATTGTGAGAGCAGTAAAAAGGATTTTTTCCCTCCTCTTCTTCCAATATATCTTTTTGGATGTAGCATGAAATATTAGTGACAAGTAATGGGTTTTTTCACCGAGAAGCCATTTTAGAATGAATAACACTTATTATTAGATGTCTAGTCTGGTTTGTTTGAATTGTGCTGCAGTCAGGGAGATAAATGCATACTTGACATTTCTTCTAAAGTAAAATGACTAAAGCAATGCCAACTCCGATGCAGTTGTGGGAACTAGTAAAATCAATTCGGTATGGTCATGAACAACAGTAGTAACTTTTAATAAAAGAACATAGATTCATTCGCTGAACTGGAAAAGGGGGGAAATGATGCTTCTATATGTTAACAAAAATTTGATGAAAAGCAAAAATTGATTTTTTTCTTGTTGTTCAAATTTATCCATGGCCATTGTATATTAGTGCAACAGTTCTCAAAGCAAATGGAACTTTACCTTGACCTCTTCCAAAGAGCAGGATGCTACCCTGTTCTTTTTGATTTGCCTTGGCAAAAGAAGTCATAAACAGTTTCCCAACTTGTGAAGGTCTGATGGCTCAATTCCTTGATGACCTTCCAGTTCCATTTGCTGGGCTGGTGATTCTGTTCACAAGGAGGAGAAGCTGGCATGCCTCCCCCCTGTGGTGAACATAATGTGAGTCATGTGAGGGGGCCCCTCCATTTGGAGGCTAGGCTGAGCTTTTATTTGCTTATTTAAAAATCATGGCCTCCCTTCCACACAGTTTAGGGTCCCCAGGGCAGTGAATGTTAAAACATTAAAACTTTTCAAAGATTAAAAAAGCATTTAAAACACACACACTTGTAATATTTAAAGCAGATAAAACATATATTCACCAATGCATAAAAATACACAAGAGGGAGGAGAGGTAATAAGTATTAGAGAGGGAATGCCAAACAAAACAAAAAAAGTCTTTGCTCACTGGCAAAAGATAACACTGGAGACAAACAAATCTCTATGGGGATGGAGTTCCACAGTTTTAATGCTATGGCCTACTAGAGCATGCTGGGAAGGAGGGGGTGGTAGTGTATGAAATGGGGCAGATCCAGGAGATGCAGTGGGAATACCTCTCTGGGCATGGATGAAGGATCCCTTCCAAATGAAAGCAGCTCTCAGCAGTGTTTTTTTTCTGTGGCTTTTCAAGCATGTTGACCAAGTTTTCCTAAACTGACGTGCAATGGGGGTGGAGGCAGCATGTATTGTTTTATTGTGCTTTGATATAAAAGAGTTTAGAAGTAAACATACTAATTTGTTGATGATGTCCCTCCCTAACCTACAACATTTCCAGAAGACACAAAATCCTTATATAGCACCTGTTTGTCCAGTCATTCATGTTTGGGCTATGCTGTAAGTGTATCACTGGGATGAGACTCTTAACCCTCCCCCTCCAGAATCTATGCTACAGAAGCCCCAGGGAGAGAGGAGGAGAAGGAAGCAAGGAAGGAAGGAAGGAGGAAGGAAGGAAGGAAGGAAGGAAGGAAGGAAGGAAGGAAGGAAGGAAGGATGTGGTGTCTGGGCAGGCTTTGCTGGTGCAAATGCAATGCTCTGTCCATTCCTTATACTGCCACCATCTCCACTTGGCATGTAGTTTAGCTGCAGCAGTGTAGTGCATGGATGTGGGTGGTAGATTGCAGGAATGCCTCTTATTCCAGCAACCCCAACTAGTGGGTGGGGGCAGTGGCATTACCCTGCCCCTTTTCCTGTTCTTTCCCTAGTGTTTTCTTACTTGAAGCCCTGTGTAGGCTGTGGAGTCCAGAGAAGACAGTAGGTGGAGCTGAACCAGGGGATTTCTAGTGTCCCTCACTTTAAGTCCTGGGAAAGGGAACAGATGAGCTCCAGAACATGAAACTCTGGCATCACTTGTTCTTTGCTCCTGAATTCTGGCATTGAAGAACCTGATAACTTCATGTACAAGCAACATTCTGGGTGTGCAAAGTTGCCCTGAAATAATTCTGCTTTAGAATGTTAGAGCAATAGAAAAGGTCTATGAAAATCTTTAGTCCCTCTTTTGCCTTCCTATATGGAAATAGTTAATATTTCTAGTCACTACTGTGTTATTCTGATGCCGTGCAATTAAAAGATGGATTATAGCTCAGTTGTAGAGGGTCTGCTTTACTTGCACGAGGTTCCACATCGGGGATCCCCATTTTAAAAGGTTTGAAAGACTTTAGAGGGTTGCCAACCTCCAGGTGGCACCTATATATATCCCACTATTGCAACTGCTCTCCAGACAACCAAGATCAGATCCCCTGGAGAGAATGGGTGCTTTGAAGGGTGGATTCCATGGCATTATCCTACTGAGGTCTTTCCTCTCCCCAAACCCTGCCTTTGCCAGACTCCACCCCCAAAATCTCCAGGTATTTCCCAACCCAAAGCTGGCAACCCTAGCTGCCAGTCAGCATAGAGGTCGTGACTTTGATAGACCAAGGGTCTTATACAGGATAAGGCAGTTTCCTATGTCCAGTACAATTCCAGCTGAGATTCAAAACCATGTTTTATAGACACCTCCTAACATTTCCTTTAATAACATGGATGTTCAGTTCCTATAGTTGGCTTTTATTCTTTCCCTGTTATTTTCCTTTTCCTTTTTGAAAAGTGGGCAAATGGTTTTCTTCCATGTCTATTGCACTGGGTTTAATAATGAGCAAGTGTGCATTTCTGATGCTGCTTTTTAGCATATTTCCCTTGGGCCCTCTTGTTCATTACTCTGGTATTGATGTTGTGCCCTTAAGAGATCATTTCATTCATGTACCACAAATGGCTCTGTGTTCCCTTTCAGCACTAATTAGTAAGTCAGCTGTCTCATCCTTTCCCTGACAAAGTCTCCAACACACAATCAACAAGCATGAGGTATGAAACAGTTAAGATGGGCAGAGCATTGTTTGTTTCAAGAAATTCACCAGTACCCTGTTACTCTGCCTTGGCTTTCAAAACAGGATTTACTACAGCTATTGTAGGGTGGGCCATGAGCTTTCTTGTTGCTTGCACAGCATTTAAGTTGCTGGGTAAGCTGGTTCTGCCTTAGACCTCAGTATGAAAATGAACAGTGAAAACAATTTCCTATTTTGTTTTGAAATCAGGTCCTTTGAGAGACCTCAGATCTAAGGCATAACCCATACAGAAGATCTGCAGAAACCTTTAGCTGTATAACCTGCCCCTTTAAACAAAAGACATACTTTATAGCAGTGGTCCTCAACCCCCGGTCTGGGGACCGGTACCAGTCCATGGATCAGTTGGTACCGGGCCGCAGCTCCTCCTCATCCTCCTCCCCAGCTGCTGCCTCAGGGGTTGCCCTGCCACTCTGCCGCCAGCTCACCTTTGGTGCTCTCCAGCAGCCGCCATGGCTGGGGCTCCCCCTCAGCATGGCACGGCGCAACTGCTGCTGGCAGCGCCCCCCGCTGGGCAGTGGGAAGTCAGTGGCACCAGCAGGAAAGCAAGCGGAGCAGGGGCTCAGGAGGTGGCAATGTCCTTCAGCAAAAGACTACCCCCCGGGCCTTAGTAAAATTGTCAAGCGTTGACATGGCCCCGGTGATTAAAAGGTTGGGGACCACTGCTTTATAGGACCCTTATATGGATATACTTGCAGTCCAAAAATAACCACATTCTGACGGTATCTGATAAATGGTGTATGCACACAAAAATGTATATATCTTGAATAAAACGTTTATCTCTGGAGTAACTCTACGGCTTTCCACTGATTCCTATGGCTACTTGTGTCTCCCGTTTTGTTTTTTTTAAGAAGTGATATGAAGCTGCAACTGGTGTGTTCCCCATGGTCAGGCCCTTGCCTGGCAACCCTACCAGGGTGCTTTCTTACATTGCAGCTCAGTCAGCCCGGGTTTTGTTATTGCCTGCCAGGGAGAAATCTGTGGAAATGTTTGAACACAAATGACTGAAATCAAAATATTGTGCTCTTTTATCTCTGCCCGTATCTGTTAATATATACTGCTGGCATTGCTATACCCCCCCCTTTTTGTGTCCAGGTTGCAGCCAACATATAGTGATGCCATAAGGTTTTAAAGGCAAGAGATATTCAGAGGTGGTTTGCCATTACTTGTCTCTGCACAATGACCCTTGGTGGTCTCCCATCCAAATACTAAGCAGGGCGAGCCAGAGATTCTTTAATGAAAGGCTGTTCCAAGAGAACTGATTGGTTAGCATCAGCTGAATAGACAGACTTCTTACCTGGATGCTGAGGAGCAATGCAGTCTAATTTCAGCCCTAGCTGAGAAGAGTTGAGTACTGATAGTTTCGGAATTCAGCCATGTCTCAGAACATTTCAACACAGACAGGAGAACTGGGGAAAGCTGGAAAAGACAAATAAGTTGTTAGACAGAGACTCCCATTTGGGACAAAGAAAGGAGATAGATCTTCTAGTGAGAGGAAAATTTCCCTACCCAGTCAAACAGGGAGTTAGCTCTGAAGAGTGCAAATATCCCAGGTCTAGTGTGGTTAGAAATTGCCTTTAGAGATCTTCCATTAAAAACTCAGGATGAGTACTGGTGTTTCAAGAGAAGGGTTTTTTGGGGTTCTGGAAAGGGGTATACCAGCATTCTGGAGGCCAAAAAAGAGAGAACTCAAAGTGTACTGAAGTATTCATGGAAAACACTGGAACAAAAGCCTCTCAACATAAAGATTTAAGTCACTGCGAAAGGCTTAAGAAATTCTCATTAGCTTGAAACATAAGAATCGATTTCTCATTCACCTGAAACATAAGTATGCACTGGTTTTACCTCAGAAATTTCAACTCCTGATTTCACCTGACCTCTCCCTTCTATGTTAAATAAAACATACAAAATGCGGCTGCTAGGATCCTCACAGGAACAGCTTGGAGGGCCCATGTCCAGCCTGTGCTGAGGCAACTGCATTGGCTACCGATTGCTAGCCGGATCAGGTTCAAGGTTTTGGTTTTAACCTTTAAGGCCCTCCACGGTTTGGGACCCACATACTTGAGGGACTGCCTGATGCCTTATGCCCCCCGCAGGGCACTACGCTCGGCGGGGACTAATTTATTGGTGGTTCCTGGCCCCCGGGAGGTGCATCTGGCCTCAACCAGGGCCAGGGCCTTTTCGGTCCTGGCCCCCGCCTGGTGGAATGAGCTCCCAGAGGAGCTGTGGGTCCTGTGGGATTTGCCATCCTTCCGCAGGGCCTGCAAAATGGAGCTCTTCCACGAGGCTTATGGTTGAGGCCATCACCCCCCTTTTTTGATCGTCCCCCCCTCTACATCTACATCAGCAGTGATCCCTGGTTTCCCAGATAGTTCTGCCGCCTTCAGGTGGGGTGGGTTGGGTGGGCTGGGGATTGTTTTTAGGTGTTCTTTGCATTAGGGGTTTTATGGGGGGGTTTACATGTTATTACCCGCCGCGAGCCTCAAGGGAGTGGCGGGCTAGAAATCCAATAATAATGATAATAATAATAATAATAATAATAATAATAATAATAATAAACATTTTGTTGTTTTTGAATTTCATAACACCTCAAGTGCCATTTAAGTTGTTTAAGTTAAAGTGGTCTCCTCATCTTCCCTCAGGTACCTGGGTGAGCCAACAGTCAAACTATTGTACTCTGACAGGATGGGGCAGCAAGACTTCTACAGCAAAGAAGAAACACATTACTAGGGTCAGCCAGGAACCAGCTTGGTGTAGTGGTTAAGAGCAGTGACTTCTAATTTGGTGAGCTGGGTTTGATTCCGTACTCCTCCACATATAGCCATTGGGGTGACCTTAGACTAGTCACAGTCCTATTAAAGTTGTTCTCACAGAGCAGTCTCTTTCAGAGCTCTCTCAGTCTCACCTACTTTACAGGTGTCTGTTGTGGGGAGAGAAAGGGAAGGCAATTGTAAGCTGCTTTGATACTCCTTTGAAATCCTTTTGGATAATGAAAATCAGGGTTTACAAAACAACTATTCTTCTTCTAAAGCGAAAGAAAAATGAGGGGAAACCAACAAGATTTTGAATTCCCTTTTGGGGTTGGAGCAATATGTAGTGCATACATAGACCATTTCTTCCCATTAGTCATAGTCCTTCATACTCTTAATCCATTCCTACGTACAACTAAAAAAGAATGACATGATTGTAAAGATAAGAGAAAATTTCAAATTCAATTCAGAAAAGGGACAGAAGTGCAGAAGACACAGGAGTGAGGACAGAAAAATAAGATATGCAGAATCATTCATAAAGAATCGTGAAGTTAGTGACGAGATAAAGGAAAATCAACAGGGCCTGTGGGAGGTAAGAGAATGAGCATGCGTTTTAAGAGGCTATTCAATGATGTTCAGTCTCAGGAAAGTTTTTTTTAGGATTGTACCATTTCTTTCAGAAAGCACAGCTGGACTGAATCCTCTGCATGTCCCAGGTACATCCTAGCAATCAGCAGTGGTATCAGTTTGGCCACCCATAGTGCAGTAAACTTTTGGGAAACAAACTGACATCTGAAATTCCACTTTATGACTGTTTATGCACTGGAGGTTTCATGCTGTGCTGCAGACTGGAGTTTTAGTCGTGGTAGGTTGCCCCACCTCTTCATGCACCCACATGGGGGAGCATTTGGCCTGGTGTGCCTCATCCACCCCTGATTTGTGCTCCTGCGCAGGAGCTGGGGCAGTGAAGTTCCCAAAACATAAACGGTCTATGTGATATTTGAAAATGTGCAATGAAGAAGTCAGAAAATGGTTGCTGGCTTTTATCTTCATCATGTGAGGATGTGCAATGTGACCCTGAGATCATGAACAGCAGAGAAGGTTCCGGAGAACTTTCCAGGTGTATCTCAGATTCACTTTGGACCATTCTAATCTCTGACACCTATGATAATGTACTCTCAATGCACTTTATAAGTAGATTTTCCTGTTCTGCACAGCAAAATCCAGCTGCCAAAGCACATTGAAAGTGCATTATCCTATGTGTGCAGAATGGACCCTTGATGGAATGCGTGTCTTATACAATTTTCTCTATATGTATTTTCAGAACATTTTGGAAGCAGCCTTTCTGACTCAGCTTTTTCTTCCACCCATGTTTCATTGTTTCTTTGGCTGGCTGCTACCTTCTGTTCAGTAGTGAGGCGTCACTGTCTTGAAGCCAGTAGAGGAAAGTGCTACCTATGTTTTATTAGTGCTCTGAGCAATAGAGATAGGGAGGAAGGAGGATGAAATGGAGAGCAGCTACTTAGCAAAGAAGTTCTTTAGTACACTGAAATCACCAGAATTTATACAAAAAGAACACTAAGGAGCATCCCAAGTTGCTGTAAGAAGAAAATGTCAGATTAATTTTCTTTTCACATGGCTACAGGAAGAAAGACTAGAGACTCCTAAGAAAACAATTGCCTGTAATTTTTGTTAAAAGAACTTGCTTGAAGCCACAATGCATTTTGGAAGGCAATGGGATAGTATTTCAGTCTTGGGATTCTGACACACGTTGTGACAGCCTATGGCAGACATGCCAAGAGCTTCATTCCATAAATCACGTATTGAGAAAAGGAGGCCTCTGTACTCGGTAGTGGTAGCGGCAGCATTCATTTCTTCTTTTTTTTGGCTGCCTTGCTTGGACGGGGCAGAGAGACTTAACCTTCAGTCAGTAGGACCTGAGGAGGAGAAATAATGTTGCATGTGAGAGTTCCAGCTCTTCTAGCTTAGTGAAATGAAACTCAGGCCATATAAAGAACAAAAAGTCTGGTTGTGTTGCAAATGTGGGGATCAGCAGTAGGCTGTTTTCATTTAGTTTTCTGGCAGCATTTTTAATATTTTGTGGCTCTCAAACCAGACACATCATTGTGGATGGAAATAACATTTTTTTTCTAAGGGATCAGAAGTATCTTTAGCTCTAATTTCAACCTTACGGAAAGCATTTTACCTAATATGGAGAGGGAATAAGGTATTCATTGGTGTTTCTTTTGACATATAGTAATCGCACTACTTTGAAAGAATGTTAAACATTTCTGTTCTCTGGAATGATGCTTTAGTTCAACACAGCATTCTCAGGTAACAGCTGTAATATCCTGCCTCTGGGGTGGGGTTGGGGGGTAGACCTATGACACAAGGCTTTGATGAAATATGCTGGAAGTATGTGATAGATTCTGCCCTGCTGGAGAAGGTATAATTAGGTGGGAGAATTATGGACTTGGTAGACCTTCAGCGTTACAGATTGTTTGGATTGTAACACTTATTCATGCTTTATCTATGGTTCTGGAGTCTCTGAAGTTCTATTGTACTATGACATTTATTCCTTTTAATACTTTAATTCATCTTTACCAGGATCGCTTATTTTGTCTTACCTCACCATGATCATGCACTCAAATTGTTTGTGGGCTGAATAGGATTTCAAAGAGGTCACTGGGGAAAAGCTTTGTGGCCTGCATTAGTTTCTTCCTAGAAATAGCAGAAGCAGAATTAATTATGAGCAACTGGTATGCAAATTTTCTAGTTTGCATAATTTATTCTGTTTCTGGTACTCATGGGAAGGGGGAAGAGTTACTGACCCATATTAAATTTGTTCTAATATATAAATATAACCTGTTTTTAGAAACACCGTGCCTGCCATTTTAGAACATCCCCAGAGACTGTGCAGAGGAGCTCATGATATTTTTGCAGTCCATTGTCAGGAAGGCGGGCAGATGAAAGAAAGAAAGTAAACGAATAACTTGATTTTATTGCAAGAGGAAAGGTGTAGACCTGCTTTTATTGACCAATCTGAACGGAGCTTGAAATGATTCCAGCACAGTTGTGGTTTGGAAAGAGAGAGAACTTGGTCTCACACACATTTCAAAACAAATACTCTGAAGGGAAAGAAAAGGACAAACAATAGCCTGGCAATGAAGGAAGAAGGTGAGAGGTGACGTTACTATCTATTGTTGGCATCACAAGAGTTCAATAGGTGCCTATTGGGTCTTAGCAATCACATTCTACTCAGCTGTCACTAGCGGTGGCTGTGATAGTTGAAGTAGGGGCTGCAAGGTCCACACAACAAGCTGCTTTGTGTTGTCAACTCAGGAAATGTGCTTCTGCTTGCATTAGAAGCACTACCTTGAAGAAGGTTCCTGGCTCCCACACACTTTGTAAATAATCCACATATACCTTTTGCGGTGTGAAATAAAACTGATTCTCTCTCTGCAGTATGCTTTAGCTCTGCACCTTTTAAGGCACTCAGTGAGTTAACTTTGCATTGTGATACCATTTTATGAGTTACATGTCTCTGCCTCTTTGTAAGAATGCCACCCACGCGGGAGGGGAGAGCTGTCAAGCTGCAACATGCAGAAAGAACTTAGGCACACCTATTCGAGAATGGCGTTTCCTATCCTTAGTGTCTTGTGTTTTTGAAGCCTCTGCGAATTGAATGAGGGAAGAGAGACCAGGTAATGTATGGTTTATTGTATGTACTGGCAGGACATCTTTGTCACTCATTTCTCTGCATTTTCTGAATGAATGGCATTCCCAACGTCTTATGTATGTTACAATGGAAACAGCCACGTGTATCCATATGTCGTTGGCTGCCTTCATATTTCAGCAGTGTTATGATGCAGAATTGCTTTTACTTCTAAAATGCTAGATTTTTCTTATTTGGAAGTGAGGTAGGGCAATAGCCATGTGGATTTCTCACAGGTTGGCAAGGAAGGATGTAGTGGGAAAGGTCTTGTGTTTGTTACAGGAGTTTAGACATAGAGTTGGGAGACAAGCATTGTACAATTCTCATCTTGGCTGGCTTTTGTGCTTGTTTTTCAATATATGCTATTCTTCTCTTGCCTCTTTCTTTAAATCCTGTAATGCAAGGAAGCGCTGATGGGATGTCAAGGAGTAGACATAATCAAGAAAGCCCTTATAAGGTAATAGTACAGCCAGGGTTTAACTCTCCCTCCATTTTCAGTATATATATATAGAATATAACACTTGGCAATGCATATCACACATGCAGATTAGGAAAAAAATTCTTGAGAAAGTTTACCTCAAACAGAGTGAGCGTGATCTTCACCGCAAATTAGTTTGGCATATAAACCTATTGTAATTGATGGAAGTATTTCTGGTGAGCAGATCATTGTTGTGGCAAATGTCCCAAACTTCTTCTATACTGATGGGTCACTATACAGTTGGTTTTGTGTTTGGTAGCTGTACTCGTTACTTGATCTCAGGGTCTTGCTAACAGATGAACGTGACATCCTGCTGAATTAAGTGGTTCTGGATTCAAAGGGGGAGAGTCCATGGAGCAGCATGGTTACACAAATGAAGTGTGTTTGGAGCTTGAAGCAGGTTTAGGCTGTATCTGCAATCAAGGAGCAGTGGACTGATTTTGTGCCAGAGCTTTCAAGTCATTCTTCATCAAAAAGATGAAGGGTCATGCTGACCGCAGTGTTGCATTGTGAAATGCTGGTGACTTGGACATTAATAGCAAAGGCTACCCTGATGCCGTTTCCTTCTTTCTCTTCATTTAGCTAAAATACAGTGGTGGACTCTGATCCAACCTGGTAGTCTTGTCTTTCATAGTATTTCTCCAGCTGTTTAAATGTGTCCAGGGGTGCCTGTTTGGGGGCTTACACATAGGTAGCTCCGCAAACAAATAATTTAAATATACTGATCCAAACTACAGTGCTCGTGGAGGGAAGAGTCATGTACCCTGAAGGGAGGGGGGAAATATATCCCTGCCAGACATGTTAACTCTCACTACTACAGATGAATGAGTGCCGATGAATGAGCATCCCTAATCTCACGTTTGTCTGTTGTAAATATAAAACTCACTGGATTAGGTTGCATAAGTCTTTCAGTCATAAACTTGACCTTTTAACTCCACTTAGGACCACTGAGAAATCATATTACACTGCTGCTTTTAAAAGAACACCAGTGCAAAGTGATGGAATTTGCTCCCCATATAGATTCTTCCATCTCCTTCAATCATTGTCTTCCAACAGTGGATGAAGACTTTACTGGTTTAGCTGACCCTTCTTCTTATGTTCATTTAACTCTGGTTTTATTTATATTTTTAAAAAGAAGAAGAAGAGTTAGTTTTTATATGCTGCTTTTCCCTACCCGAAGGAGGCACACAGCGTTTTACAGTCACTTTCCCATTCCCAATCCCAAAAGTTGATTTTTAACACCCATTTAAAAGGTGTACAAATATTTCATTCAACAGACAGACAAAATGCCAGCTCTGGGTTGAGAAATACCTGGGGACTTTAGAAGTGGAACTGGGAACAGGTGGGATTTGGGGCAGGGAGGAACTTCAGTAGACTATAATGCTATGCCACAAAATATACATTGAGTAGAGATGTGTAACATTCCCCAAACTGTACTATACACAGTTAATATAAGACAATTGACTCCTCAGAGTTCCTGTTTTGTATCTGCCTACACAGCATTGCATTCTGCTTTTGTATTCGATATTTTCACACTGTGTACTTTCCTTGTTTGTTTAGTATAATGCTATGGAGTCCACCCTCCAAAGCAGCCATTTTCTCCAGGGGAACTGATCTCTTTAGTCTGGAGATGACCAGTAATTCTGGGGGACTGGTATTCCTGTTTAAATTCTCCCAACACTTGGTATCTTCAGTTAAAAGATCTGGCCATAAGTGATATGAAATACTTCCGCCTAAAACCTTGAAGAGCCACTCCTAGTCTGAGTAGACAGTACTGACTTCATGGACCAAGGATATGACTCAATACAAGGCGGCTATATGTGTGTTCATTTTTGCCGTGTGGGCTCTTGGGATTGTTGCTTGAGCATTTTTATCTTATGGAAAGAAAAACAGCATTTTATAATCCAGTTCTTGCCTGTTTCTAGTGTGGTGGTGGTAGGTGGTGGATAGCCCTGCCTGCTCTGTTCCCCAGACTTCTCCTGGGTTATCTTGGAATTCTCCTTCTCTCCTCCACACCCAACTCTGAAAATATCTGAGTAAAATGTAAAGAATTACTGCTTTCTTGTTTTGTTTTTTTGTTTGTATGTATATCTTTTTGGTGTGTGTATGCTGGGTGATAGAATTTGGGGTAACTACCTGATTATCATGAATACAGAGAATAAACATGGAAGATGGTGTGGTAGTGTGTCTGGACCATGTAAGGAGAAGGAAAAAATAATTTGGAGATGGATGCATTGCTACTACGTGTAATTATTTTGTCCAGGAACAACACCCATGGTTTCTAATGTGTGATTGGTTCCACCCATATGTCAGTCTTTTTATGGTAGCACCCAATATACTATGTCAAAATTACATGTTTGTCCACAAACTCAACAAAGTTGGGAACTCCTTTATTGTAGTATAATGCTCCATCTGAACTATATTCTCAGCTATTTAAAATTTTTTGGACAAGTTCTGTGATACATATCACATGTATGAGATTCAATTTTCAATAGCCATCATCTCCAGTAGGTGAGTTTGGAAATACCTTTGTCTAAGACTTTATAGACCCATGACCAGACAGTGTTGATCAGAGTTGACTAGTTAACTGTTAGTTGAATCATTGTAAAATCCTCATATATTACTACTAGATACAGCTTGCATTTTTTCTGGAATAAATTATATTTTCCTGGCTGCCACAACAGCCCTTCTGCTCTCAATGGAAATGTGGGAAATTGTAGCTCTTCCCTTTCATTGTACATGTGGCTAACCCCCATTTTTAGGCTCAAGTTCCTGGCTATCATTATAAATTCCCCTTCTGCTCATCCAGGGCTAATCAGCTGAAAGGAAAAACAAAAACCTCTGTTTGAGGCACAGTGTAGCTTGCCATCCTTTGGTTTGAGGCATAGTTTAGCTTGCCATCTTTTGGAGTACAAGGCATGTATAAATGTCCAGTTTTCATACCAGTTGTCACAGGTTTACAAGTTGAGGAACTTCCAAACTGTGAGGTATAGCCAGGAAATAAGCACCAAAGGACATTCTTTTTGGGTTTTCCCATCCCTGTGGTCCAAAGCTCGAAAAGCACTGCTATAGACAAGGTCTGCACAGCTTGTGACACACTAAGCCAAACATGCATGATCAGCCACATACTGTGGTCTGCCAAGTGATGGACAACCTCCAGGCTTTTGCAGGCATCAAAAAATGGGAAGTTTATTGAACACTTGGTAGCTTGTCTAGCTGGGGGCAGACATGCATTTTCTTGGTGGGTTACCAGCTGGGCAGGCTGCCAATACTATTCTGACTTAAATGTGTTAGAAGAAAGCTTCTCTCCGAAAAATTCATTTGCAGAAAAGGCATCTTGGCCCACTGGTGACTGGAGAGCTCACATTACTGTGCAAAGAACAGCAAGGTCAGATGAGCGAGGCAACCTTTAGTGAGGACTCGTAATGCATTGTTTCCTCTGAGACTCCCTGAGCCTTTATTGCTCCTTTAAAATGGAATTTGCAGCCCTGAAAGGCAGAGGGATTTATTTTATTGTGAACATATTTTCCTACTGAAAACTGTCCATATGTTTAAGTATTTGATGAATGCTACAGTGCTTAATGGTATTTACTACAATAATTTAATTCAGCATGCCGGCACTGTATTTGTATTTGTGTAAGCTTCCTATTGTCCAGATGTTAGTGCTCATGGTGATGACCTCCACATAAACCTTTCCTACCTCCTGAGAGGAAATTTCTTAAATATGATTGGAAGCATTGCCATTAAAAAGGGGGAAAGAATAAACGTTTCTGTTTTCTGGAACTGGCTAAAATGATGGTAGGGGAAAGACTTGGGGGCAGAGAAGTTCGAAGAGCCAAAGAAAGTTCTGAAGAAAGAATGTGAAAACTAAGGAAAGGCAAAATGGAGGAAATGTAAGCTGCTGCTTTCCTCAGTCATGGTCATCTCCAGTCATCTTTACTGGAAGCAGCCAAGAGATACTACCAACCGATTCTTCTGTCATGTGATACGTGCTAAATTGATCCTATTCTTTCTCAGCAGTTTGATGTTCAATTAAGTGGAAATGGTGGGTTGACTAACAACAATTTGCTGGTATTTGCTAGGGTTTGTAACTAATTCATGCTGAGGACAGATAACCTAATTAAAAACATAATTGCAGCTTGGCATGGGTGTTATATCACTGTTTTCTTCATGTTCAGAGTACTAGTGAATAAATAAAAATACAGTCTGCACTTTCATGAACTACCCAATGCATTTTTGGCTTGATCGTTTTTTACTGGTGTATCCTTCTACTTGTTCATATTAATAGCTGCTGGCTTATGTTTTTCTAGTAGCAACTGCCTTGATTAAGCACAATATTTTGTTCTATTTTCTGTTCTGAGAGGTAGTCAGAAGCATTTTTTCCTAGTAGCATATGTAGCATGTGCTATGGGCCCTGCAGTTCCTGGGGCCCCACAGTACTGTACAATTAGGGGACCTTCACATTATGATTGTTAGAGGGTCTTCATACTTATGTGGCTTGTGGACCACAAGAAGAAAAAAGAGCAATACACATGCTCTGTTAGTAACTGAGTATGCACATTGCTCATTGAGCATGCATGTGGACCACAAGCCACATAAATATGAATGTCCCCTTAGATATCGGGGTATTGTGCTTGCTCATCCCATCAAAGTTTGAGAAATATTTTCAGCAAAGTGAAGCTGTCAGTTATTTCCAATGGTCCCTGGGAGGGGAAGGCCCCCCTGCACTTACTGCTTAAGACCCCACAATTCTTTAAACTGGCTATGGTACTTCAAGTCCCATAAATCCTTAAACCAGGCCTGATGGTAGTAAGGATTTTATAATTAAAGTTAAGGATTTCAAGTTCTTCATGGAGAAATTTGGTTCATTCACTGTTCAAATATTTAAATCTAATTTGGCTTATGTTCTACCTCTTTTTATTTCAGCATATGTACTGGAATATTTTAACACATGCAAAATAAATGGGGTCACAAAAGCTCTGCCACTTTATGAGAAATATTTAATTTGCCTTTATCAGAGTGAGAGGCAATAAAATTTTCTTGGAAATGTGCTGATGAACAGATCCTTCTGGCTTCCCTACCAAGAAGAATCTCAGAGGAATTATTTATTTTACCCATGGCAAGAATGTGATATATTAACTTTCTTAATTCTATTGTAGCACTGGCTTTGTTCCAATGACAAGCAGGCATGGGCTTTGTTAGGTCTTTCATTTCAGATTCTGCTGTTTAAAAACAGCTCAATGGACCGGAAATAGTTTGTATATTGAGATGTAGGATCAAAATTTTTGTGTCATCAGGAGGTCCCATGGTTTCAACCATGTCAAACCTTTAAACATTAAAAAGGAGATTCAGAACTCCTCTGGGTGATCACTTACTGGAGCTGTAATTATATAATCCATTCATTTAAATTCCATGGAGCACATTAATACTAATTCATGCTTAACTATAATATTTTACCTTGGCTTTTAAAATCTCTTTACATTGATTTTGGGCACTGCAAATTGGAAAGAAAGTGAAATGAAATTGTTACACAGGTACAATCCTGTTTCTAGTAAGAAACACTTTGACCACTTCCTAGCCATTTTCAAAGTGGAAATAGAATGCAAAATATGGCAACATGGAATGCTTTTTTGGTTTATTGAAACACTGAACACCGGAATTCACATCAGCGTGTCCATTCAGCACAATCTTCTGGCTCAGTCCAGACCACATTAGGTCACAGTTTCATAAAATTAACTAAGGTTAGCATAATTGTTTTTCTTATCTGTGGAACCCTCTGTATGCAGAATCCTCCACTTTGTCTGTGAGTTCCCTAGTAGTGAGAGGGACTTGATATTTACAAATGGAAGGATAATTTCATATTTGGTAATATACTCGAATCGCTTTTTTGACACTGTTAGAACTAAGTTTCAAAACAGATTTAAAAACCAATCTTATGTTATGTACAGGGAGTGTGAAATGCCGCAGGGTGTTTGGATGCTTTCATAAATGGATAAAAACATAACAAAAATAGATTTATTTAGAAATTGGTACCTAGTACATAGCTAAGTATATCTTCTTTTATTTTCTCTTGGCCTTAACCAGTAGCCCCAATAAATCTTTCTTTGATCCTGTGATTGTGCATGATTAATTTAGAATATTCTTCTGAGCAATGAATACTGATGAGCTTGTAGTTTCGAATATACTTTGAGGAACTTTGATAATTGGGAATGATAGATCAAGTATCCTGATGTGTGTGCTTTCTCGAATAACAAGGATTAGCTGGGTTTTGCCAGTCAAACCTGACATTCTTACAGGGATGGTGGAACATGTAAGAATGGGTCTCATTCAATATATCTGGTAATACAAGTTGCTTGTAACAGTGAGTATACGTGTATGTCTAATGAATGTACTGACTGACATTAGACTATCCCTAGTCTATCACCCAGTTAGAACCCTCTTATTAAATTGTAGCAAACTGTGGGAATATTGGGATGGGTTCCAAATTCTGCTGACATAGTGGAACTTATAATGGAACGCTGGAGGGCATCACTCCAAGGGTCAGACATGACCCAGTCCTTGCACAGGGGATATCTTTACCTTTACCTTTAATGGAACTTATACAAATGAAATGGTAGTTCTCTTTACCCTCTTGTTGCCAGTGAGGGTTCCTGTTCCTCCAGGAGCAGAACTTCAGGAGGCATACATAGTATCCAAGTAGCCAACAAGCTATGAGTTTGAGACTCTAGAAGCTTTTGTTGTACATAAAAGCATATGAAGACTGACCTGGAGCAAAACATAATATACTTCTGGGCTAGTATGATTGAAAAGATGGGTACTGTAGTTCTCTTATGCAGCTTCTAGTAATTTCACTGGAGCCTGCCCTGGACAGCTACCCAATGGGTCATGACCTGAGTACTGCTCTTGGGAATCATATAACTTAGACTTGCTATACTTAGCAGCCATTAATCATAATGGTGATAATTTAAAATGTTACAAGTATGCTCACCACAGAATCATAGAATAAGTACGTTGGAAGGGACCTCCTGGGTCATCTAGTCCAACCCCCTGCACTATGCAAGACACACACAACCCTATCACTCATCCATTGTAACCTGCCCCTCCTTGAACCTTCACAGAATCAGCCTCTCTGTCAGATGGCTATCCAGCCTCTGTTTAAAAATTTCCAAAGATGAAGAACCCACAACCTCCGGATGAAGCCTGTTGTAGTGAGAAACTGCTTTGTCAGGAATGTCTTCCAAATGTTTAGACGGAATTTCTTTTGCATTAATTTCACCCCATTGGATATGTTCCATTTTATTTTTAGGAATTCACACTAGTGTTAGTGACTGGGGGTATAAAGGCAAGCATGATGTGTATTCTGCACAATTAAACATGGTCTTATTTATGTGCTCAAATACACCAGCATTTTCGTTTTTTATGGGAATGTTGTTCAATACAGCTCATTCTGTGCTTTGTGGGTACTAATCTGTTGGTAGACTCCAGCCCAATGGAAGTTTGACTGGCCTTGACCTGGTGGAACGAGATTCCAGAAGAGCTGAGGGGCCTGCAGGAGCTTTCACGGTTCCACAGTGCCTGTAAGATGAAGCTCTTCTGCTGCATCTTTGGTTGAGTCCAGGGCATGGAAGATCTTGGGGCCTCTTCATATTTGACAACATATTTGAGAACAACTTATCTCTGGGACAATAGGCACCCTGAGACTTTGATCTTGAGGTGCTGCTGGGTGGGGGGGAGGAGGAAGATGTGGTATTTATTATTTTACTGTTCGCCATCATGCTATGTTGTGGCTTTTAATGTTTCATCTTGTTGGGGTTTATTTTTACTTTTATCCTGAATCTTCTTCCATTACTGCTGACCTAAATCACTGAATTTGGTCATCAATGCAGGCAGAATTGGATTCCCCCCCTTGCCAATATTCTCCCTTTCCTGAATTCATCATACATGTCTTTCTATCTACTTTTATTTTAGATTCACCTTTTTAGTCTTTGAGAGTCAGTTCTACTGCCAGTTGATCTTCCCTCATAGCATTCCAACCTGGTTATGGGCTTAGTCCTATCCTATCCTGAAAACCCTTTCCTGCTTATTCCTTCACATCTTCTGGGCTTTTTATGGACAACCCCTAAATCTATCTCTTCTGTCTGGATCGACTACTTTAGATTAGCCATGTGGGAAGAACATAATTTGGGTCAAAACTAAAGTTAATAATTATGAATATTAGGAATATGTAAAAGTGAATGTTTTCATTGGATTTGTACAAGATAATTTCTGCTGTATTGTTGCCATTAAATAGTTAATTCGCACTGATGTCATTTTACTTCCTTTTGCTATTCTGTATCAGGTAGGTCAGTAAAGTTACTTTATGCTGATATATCTGTTCTATTCTTCCTTTTTATCTCTGGGTGACTTATTATTAAGCTATTCCTCAAACAGTATGTACATAGAAGATCCCCCAGAAGCTGTGTCTAGTTCTTCACATGTAGAGGATACTGATATATACATGTTCTGACATGGACCTATGGACAACCTTCCATGACTGGAATCTACAAAGGGGGAAAACAGACATGGTCCCAGATTAAAAGGGTTCTGAAACAAATAAGAAATTGGTCACAGTATTCTTTTAAGATGACACATACATGAATAGAATCATTTGATGCTTGCAAGTGGTAGTGTGCAAAAGATCTGATATCACAGATTGAATTTTCTTATCCCTTCTAGCTCAGTTTTTTCAGTGGTGTCATTCGTACATCTAACTGCTAGCCAAGTGTTGGGTAATCAAGGGGTGATTATGAACATGTGAACTGGCCCCAAAGAAACATGCGTGGTCTCGACCTTGGCCAGGGCCTTTTCTGTCCTGGCCCCAACGTAGTGGAATATGCTCCCCGAGGGCCCTGACAGAGACTGCAAAATGGAGCTCTTCCATCAGGTCTTTGGTTGAGACTGGGTTTCAGGGACAACTGGGGTCCTTCCTCTGGCCAATGCTATACTTTGAACCTATACCTGTGATGGTTGACTGTAGATTGGGGAGGACTTAGGCTTATGCCGCCATTTTATGGGTTTTTGGGGTACATGACTGATTTTACTGGGGTTTTAATCTGTTTTTGTGTAACCCAACATGAATCCACAGAGAGTGGCAGGATATAAGTTAAAGCAATAAATAATTAAACTGGGATACAGGTAGTTACTGAATTAGGTAACACTACTACCAAATAGCTTGGATGTCCCAGTTAACAGATAGGTTGTCTAAGCAAGTTGTACCCAGACTGCACAGCATCGTCCCACTGTCTCTGTTCAGCATTTCAGATCTGTAATAGAAATGTACAGGAAGAAGGCGACTGTTTTTTTTATACCCCACTTTTCACTACCTGAAGGACTCTTAAAGTGGCTTACAAACAACTTTCCCTTCCTCTCCTCACAATAGACATTCTGTGAGGTAGGTAGGGCTGAGAGAGCTCTAACAGGACTGCTCTGTGAAAACAGCTCTAAGAGAACTGCAACTAGCCCAAGATCACCCAGTTGCCTGTGTGTGGAGGAGTGGGGAATGAAATCTGGTCCCCCAGATTAGAGTCCCCCACTCTTAATCACTACACACAGGCTCTCCTGTAATAGCAGGCACCTTTTTACTAGGTTCTGAAGATTCCTCATGCAAATTGCAAATTGATTTGATTTGTGAGAGACAAGTAACAGATTCATATACAATGTACAGCTTGGGCTATACATCTAACACATGCTCAAGTACTTTTCACATTCTTCTGTTGTTGTTTTTTAATCTGCTTTATTAGCATGCAAGATGCAGATTTCTCCTGCAGAAATTGTAGCCTGATACTGGGGAGGCGGATATCATTTACCACCCAAGTGGCCCCTTGCTTCAGTGGATCAGATGGAATCAAATATCACACTTGTCAAGATGTTTAATTACACATTCCTGAGTTGGGCAGCCTTGGGCTTCATAAAGACAGGGACATTTACCTAATTGGTATCTAAACCTCCATTAACAGATCCTTCCCCCTCCCACATTTGCACACTTGATGTGTGTTTGTTTCAGTCTGATTTGGCAATATCTTTGAAGTTTTGAAGAGGTTATCTGTGTTCTTCCAGCAAAGGCAAGGTGTGTCCATGTGAAAGTGCATGTGACAGCAGAGCTGAGTTATGCAGGAATTTCTCCCAGAGGCTACAGTTGCTCTTGTGCTTGGTCTGGTTAAGGATCCAGAACATAACTGTGAAAGCCAAAAAGCAAAAGAACACAACTCATATTATCTTTATTCACCCAGTTTTGTTAAAAATAGGGAAAGAAAGACAGACAGGAAAGGGGAAGGAAGGAAGGAAGGAAGGAAGGAAGGAAGGAAGGAAGGAAGGAAGAGAAAGAAAGAAAGAAAGAAAGAAAGAAAGAAAGAAAGAAAGAAAGAAAGAAAGAAAGAAAGAAAGAAAGAAAGAAAGAAAGAAAGAAAGAAAGAAAGAAAGAAAGAAAGAAAGAAAGAATTTATCTTCTGGTCAGTATCTATTCTTTTGGGCATTTATGTCTCCTCTGTCCATAGTTAGCTAAGCAAGCAAAAGGCTTTGACAGCTCAGATAAGGAAAAGGCACAATTCTTGAGTTATTATGCTAGATCAGTGGTTCTCAACCTTTCTAATGCCACAACCCTTTAATACAGATCCTCATGTTGTGGTGGCCTCCTACCATAAAATTATTCAAGTGTTCTTTCACAGAAATTAAACCAAAACTGACCAAAGGCTTGAAGATCCATTGTTCATGATTGCATATACATTGTCCCCCCCCCCGAGGTTTCTCAGTTCAATTCTGCCTCTTATCTCACCATACCGATCTCACTCTTTTCTGCTTCTCCAGGCAAATGGATGATCTCAGTCCACCCTGCAAGGCTGTTGTATGGTTCCTGCAGGAAGAGCAGCAACAGTGACGGCACCCCCCTGGCCAAGCTGCTTGCCCTGCCGTGACCCCAATGAAAGGGTCATTCTACCCCCCAAAGGGATCTCGACCCCCAAGTTGAGAACCACTGTGCTAGATGAATAAACATGGAAAGCAAGGCATAGACCCATTATCCACGGGCCAAAATGCCCATGCTGGCGGTAGCAGGGCATCAGGAAAAATCCCCGATTATGCATGCCCCTGCCGCCAGTGCAGTCATGGCCTGGTCCAGGGCCACGGAAGGCCCACGTTATGCAAATGTGGGAACTTCTGCAGTCCCCGGGATACCGTGAGTGCTGGTAGGAGCTGGGGTGGGCCAGCGCAAAGCATAATCCACAGCACCGGGCCTTTTGGCCCACCCTACAGTGTCCCCGCAGTGATACCGCATGCCTCTGCGAGCTTCACTGAGCTGGCAGGGGCATCCCCCAGCCCCCACCATGGTGGGAGGGTGGCATGCTGCTCTCTGCCAGTGTGCGGTGAGGGCCTAGCCCCTTCCCATTCCCCCCGGCCGCTGCCACTGACGGGAAACATCCCGAGCTTCCCAGCCCTAGCTCACAGCACATGTGCGCGCTACGCCGGGACATCAGCGTATGCTGGGGGGGGGCCCTGCCCCCGTGCATACGTGGGGAATGGCGGGACATCCTGCTGCAATGGCATGGCGGTCACCCGGCATAGTAGCCACCGTGCATAATGGGTCTTATTGGTTCTAATTTGCTATAGGGCTACCCTTAGCATTTTTGTGTTGCAGCCCAAGCCTAACTCCAGCCTTGCTGTTAGTACTCCTCATTGGCCCTTTGCACTTATGGATCATTGGTGCCAAGTGAGACCATTCTCATGGCACTGACAGTGTAAACATGCACAGATTTGGATTGAATGACTTATTTAGCTGGCTCTGAAGCAGAACACCAATCTCTCAAAAAGTTCACCCTGGGGTTGACTTTACATGCTACAGGCATTTTTCTAATATATGTGAAAAGTAAGTTGTCTGTGATATGGATTACCAAGGATACTTCAATGTATATCTTTATGTGATGACTGAGTTTTGAAGAGTATCTTTAAAAGCAATTATGAGCACTTTCAAAACTCCCAAGTGATGCATACCGTACCAGTCATTTACAGCCATGATGGTCCAAAACGAAAAAAAAGCTAAAAACGCAACCCATACATTATCTGCTTTAAATCTGCTTTGTTCGTCTTTTTTATTATTTTATATAAGATCTGGCCTGATGAAAAGTTCTGGGGAACTTCAAAGTTTATGGGTCACTGGGTTGGTCTCAAATAAAAGTATTACATGGCTTGCGTTTTTGGCTTACTGTTTCAGTCAAGCCTTTGCTAGATATGGGATAAAGCTGCCACTCACTACAGACTTTTGTTTTACAGCTGCTAGTATGTAATTAAGGGACTGAATGCATTTGTTTTACTTGCTATGAAGTAAATGATTTGGGAGTAGGGCTTCAAACTTTAATGAATTTACTGATGTAGTTAATCAAAGCTTTAATCCACAATGTGCAATGATTAGAAATATGTTCTTTGTTATCTAGTTTGCCAGAATCTGGACCTGTTAGTTATGGCTCAAGTTGAGCCTGGTGAAATAGTCCTGAAGGATGCTGGTGGACCTCATCCAGTATAGTGCTATTTTTATGAGAGCTGCTTTCATATAACTAGAGAGTACCTAGAACACTGTTTTTAATTCATATAGATTTATGACCCTTACATGTTGAAATCTGCCTCTGATTAATTGTGGAGGACACAGTCTACAAGAACTGTGGGACGCAGGGTGGGGGAAACTGCCACAAGTGTATAATCCACTCATTTATCTACTTGCCATGACTGACTGGAAAACTGGGGAAAGTTGAAAATGGGTTTATCCTTCTCATCTGAGTGCAAAGTTAGCAGGCAGCTTAATACTGTACGTTATTTTGCACTGAATAAATACTGTCTCCCCCACCCCACCCCCGCCCCTCAAACCTTTAAAAGTCTCATTGAATGAGATTTGCAGTATGTGTGTGGTAGCTTTGCTTGTTGAATAATAAAACCCAGGCACCAATTAAAAGCAAATGTTTTATCAGTGGACAGCCTTCATCAGGACAGAAAAGGGATAGCTACACAGGACAGAGATCACGCAATCTCAATGATGCCTGTTCAGCAGTGTTAGTATTAAAGTATCTATACAACAGAATTCTGAGAGGAATGATGCCACCAGTAAGTAAACCCTGAACCATCACATTCTAGGCTGGCTTCTGATAACTGTCACACTTGGAGCAGGGGTTCCTAAGATGAACTGAGCATGCTGTAAAGACAATCTTATAGGATAAGGCAGCAGTTTTCAATGTTTCCAGACTCAGGTCATACCGAACAGCAAGTACATGGCGGGAAGACATGATATGACATCAGGGTCATGTGATGGTACTGGGGAAATATAAACCAAGCACGACAAAGTGTGCCATAAGGAGAAACAAAGCCAGGATCAGATCTATGGAGAATTCCTCTCTGCTACTGAGTGACCTCATCTCACTGCTCCCAGTAGGCACACTTGTATTTGATACAATAGCAAAAGGCACCTACATAAAGGCTTGTGAGCAAGCAATAGGGAATCTGTGACCCATGGGTTGAAGACCACTGGGATGCCTTGAAGTAACCTAGTCCAGTACAGTTTAGGGCTACCATATGGTAGAGTCCCCTTCTGAGATGGTAGGAGTTCAGAATATTCTTCAACATTAAAAGCATGAAAAAATTTAACCTATCAGGTTGGGCATTTATCTCTGATGTGCTACTCTTCCACATTAAGGAAGCTTGTTATAACTGGCAAAACTATGGTCTTGGAGCTATTATTGAGGATGGACTCTATCGCACGATTTTCTTGGGTGTGTAGGTTAACATGAAGGGCAAGTACCCATGACTAATCTACACTTACCAGTTCCCTCCCTGTTGTTTGCATTTACGTACACAATGAGTAAGTAATCTGAATCATTTGTTCCAAGCAATAACTTTTAAAATAAACCCTACACATATCAAGAATGTTGTAGCAGTCATAATTTTGACAAATGATTCAGATTGTACAAATCTGGGCTATAAAATAAAAGGTACATCACCACACAAAAAAAGTAGTAATGTAAATTGGCTCTCAATTCAAATGATACACAGTGTTGTGAAACTGAGTTTTGGTGCATTCCTACATTTTTCCTTGTATCAAAAGGGCCAGTGAGCAATATTGACAAAGTGTTCAAAAGCATTGAAAATGCCATTCATCCTTGGGAAGTGGAAAGGTAGGAAGTGAGGAAAAGTCAACACCATCAGGAAGTTCTTGGCAAACCATCTGCGGTCTCCTGATCACAGGCTGAAAACCAATAATTTAGAGGAAACACACAAACAGATCAACCACAGGTTGGCCACAGAAACCTGTCCCACATCCTCTGGAGATACCTAAATGTTGCTCTTTCTGTTTCTTTCTATATTTCATAAACAATATATCCTCAGTAACCCAAATACCATGATAATGTACAACTTTTTGCAGAGTAACAGACAGGCATAAAAACAATAATTGTGTCTTCCCCTCACGTTCCCCCATGCAACTGGTGTCAGGTCACCTTCAGAGAAGATTAAGGATCTTTACACACCACAGAAGCTTCTGTGGCTTTAGAAATTGTGATTTTTATAAATGAACGAAATGGCTTGTTGAGGGCTAGCAGTAAAATCCTCCATGTGTGTAGCATAGCCAGGGAATCCTATGATTGTCTGGCAGTCAAAAGTTCTAGCTCTTTATTTTATTTTATTTATTTATAGAATTTATATACTGCTGCTCCCAGCATTGCTGGCTCGCGGCTGTTCACAGCATATATATAAATAAAACATCTGATCATAAAACATAAATCATTTAAAATATCTTAACATTACAGCAAAAATCCCCAGAAGAGATAAAAAATCACGATGGCGGATAAATACAAAAAGTCCCTCCAACATCTAGTGTAGCTGAACCAGCATGGGCTTGGAGAAACTGGAGATGGAAAAAGGAAACCAAAGAAACCAGGGGTGGATCAATCAGTGGGTCCAGGCCGGTCTAATACCTAGCCTGGAAGATCTCTGTCTTTCAGTGTTATCCAGGGTGCACCATGAGGATGTGAGCTAGAATTGCATTCTGAAGTCCTCATAGCTGGCAATAAGATCTGAACAAATCCTGCAACTACAAAATTTCAATCGAGTGAATTAAGGGTTATAAACATAGATGAAATCAGTTCTACCCAATATCCATAATCTGATAAACACCAATGAGAGGCCCACATATGACTTGCCATATGAAGTATGGAATAGAATAGAATATATAGTGTAATCCTAAAGGCACTGAGATTAAAAACCATTGAATAATCCTGGGAACGCCTGTTTTGGCTTGCTTTCTAAATATGCTGGAGAAGGCAGATGAAAGGAAATTGGGGAGTGGTAGAGGCTATAGGGTGGCCCCACTGAAGGCAGAAAGGCAGGATATAAATTTGATTAAAGAAATAAAGAAATAAATAGAGGGAGATTGCCAAATGCTTCTTCAGCACAGCAGTCTTCACAGCCTCCCCCAGCCTGTAAAAGAAGAATGTCAAATCAATTATGACAATACTGTCAAGCTACAATACAGTTGTACAATACAGTTGTTTTCAGACCCATTATGCACGGGGGGAATAACGCACATTCAGGGTGGAATGGCGGCGACTAAAATCACTGGTAATGCAAGGTGCTGGCTGCAACTGGCCGCAGCTTCGGTGCATGCCGCCGAAAAAGCTGCGTTAGCGGAACGCGGAAGAAAGCGCAGCTTCCGGGTGACCGGGGCGCAACCAGAAGCGGTGCCGGGATTGCCGCGTGCATAATCGGTTACTCTGGGTTTTGCCGCCGTCGCGCCCTGTCCCGTGCATAACCGGTGTGCTTCACGTCTTCCGCCTCCGCGTTTTCCATGTGCCCCAAAATCACCGTTTCGGCGGCCATGCATAATGGGCCCCAGGGAAGCACGCCTGGCCCTGACCTGGTGGAATGAGCTCCTGGGTGAGCTGCGAGCCCCACAGGAGTGTTTGATATTCCATAGGGCCTGCAAAATGGGGTTCTTCTTCTAGACCTATAGTTGAGGCTAGGGTAGCAAGGAAGATTGGCAGGCCCCCTTGGTGTTAAGCAGCAGTCAGTTCCCGTCATCATGACCCCTCTTTCCATCCGTCCAGAGGTTGGGTGGTGGATTGGGGAGTTTGGAGGTATTACTGCCATGTTGTTCTGTTCTGTGATTTTGCTGTCCATTTTAATGGGGTCTTGTTGGGGTTTTTATTGGGACCTTCTGTAACCCACCATGAGCCAGTCTCAGGAATGGCAGAAAATAAATTGAATTCTAATACTACTAATAATAATTTATAAGGACTTTTACCTTTGATTAGTTGTTCCTGTCTTAATTTTTTATAACCTCCCTGCCCCCAACAAACATGAATATAAAAAGACATCCATATAAGTGTTCAGGAATGCTGTCCTATAGGCTGTATGTTCATGTAATTCAGAGACACTATTGTCTTTTATTTATTTTATTTCACAGAATTAACATGGTGTCCAATTGACTGGTCAATTATTGCTGACAGGTCAGTTGATAGCCTATTACTAAGTCAAGGTCAACTATAACATGAAGTTCATTTTGGAATGCTTCCCTGGAGGTGGCTGTTGACTGTTCCTATCGCATTATGGGTCCCTTTCTTAGTTAGACAACAATGAGAGATTGCTTGCCCCCTAGTCCTACAGCATGCTGGGCAATCCTACCAGCATAGCAAAGCTTCTCTTACTGGCCAATTTCCATAACCGCAGACATTGCCAAACATTGCTTTTTAAACACTTTATTTATGTGTTTGTTTATGTCATATATAATCTGACTTTGTCACTGAGACTCAACGTGAATTACAATCCAATATATTTAGGGTTATAGAACCAACAAGAAATCTAAAATACCAAGCTGAAGTAAAGCATTAATATGATGATGCAAAAGCTGGATCCTAGTTATAGCAAACTATGCATAGTAATAAAGACTGCAGTCTCTAATAATTTTCCAAGTAACTTTGTGAATATTTTTGTTCCGTGATATCTATTGCCAGCATAGAAAAATGCTCTTAAATAATTCAATTTTACATAGTTTGTGGAAAGCTGGTAGAGTTTTTCTTGTTCTTTTTTTTAAGTTTGGAAACTATAGTGTGATTCTGGTATTGCAGACTAAAAACCAACCAGAACAACTGTTCAGTGACTCGTTTGCTTTTGTAGAAAAATTGCCTATTTTTTAAAATGTAGCAGTTCCTTGAACTGTATTTTAAAAGTCTATTTCATTGTAACAGTTAACTAATATGTTTTAATTAACAAAAATACCAAGCCTGTTAAATATTGTGATTTTATTATTTATGATTTACTTTGCTTTGGTGGTCCTTGTGAGGCCAGAAAGACAAGATATAAATTTTGTAAAACAAATAATTTCAGATGGGCAAGATGGACAATCCTAATTTTTATCTGCCACAAATGGTTATTTCCATTTTTACATGCTCAATGAAAGAATTCCTATTTTTTAGGCATTTAGTCTATTTCCACCCTAAATTTGCTGCAGTAAACAGGTCATTCCTTCTGCTAACTTCATTTTTTCCCCATTTCAGCATCTTCCAATACCTTAATTAATCATTCCTCTGTGCATGCAATGGTTGCTACTTTCCAATAGGGAAGCCAGACAATTTTTGAAATAACCAAATGATCTTGCTATAAGGTAAAGGTATCCCCTGTGCAAGCACCGAGTCATGTCTGACCCTTGGGGTGACGCCCTCTAGCGTTTTCTTGGCAGACTCAATACGGGGTGGTTTGCCAGTGCCTTCCCCAGTCATCACCGTTTACCCCCCAGCAAGCTGGGTACTCATTTTGCCGACCTCGGAAGGATGGAAGGCTGAGTCAACCTTGAGCCGGCTGCTGGGATTGAACTCCCAACCTCATGGGCAGACAGATTCAGACAGCATATCGCTGCCTTACCACTCTGCGCCACAAGAGGCTCTGATCTTGCTATACTAGATTCATTATTCCCAATTGTAGTCAGAGTTCAAATTTTAACTTCATCTCTGTCGTCTGAGATAACGCAAGGATTTGATTTTACTATATTTTATCATCACTACATCCCATATGGAAAAAAAAAATCTACATGATCATTATGACACTTTTAACACATACACTTGCACATTTTATTTAGCCATGCATCTCATGCAATGGAGAGACCAGCCAGATGAAAACTAGAGACAGAAGGCTTTCTCCCAAACCTAGTGTGCCCATCTGGTTCTGGGCTTCTCAATTAAAAATGTTAAAGATTTATGGAAATGAATTCAGAAAGTGCCACGTATTAAAATCCTCTAACAGTACATGAGTATATACTGCAAGTATCCCAGTAACCATTTTAAGACATTAAAACAAGCATATGGTAAGATGCCATTCAGTAGGTGAGATGTCATTAAAATGTCTGATAATCCAAGTCCAAAACATGTCTGTTTATCTTGGTTAGATTTGAAGCCATATCCATCAGTTTTACTGATTTACAGTGTGTACCCTAGAAGCCCTGGATGAGTTTTTGGGAAGTAATTCTGGAGAAGGGAAAGTTCTAAGAAATATGAGAAGGGAAAAAAATTAAAAATAAAATAAGATAAAGATAGGTTGATTTACTTTTGAGCAATCATAGAATCATATCAGTTTAAGGAACATCAATCAGTTTAAGGTACATCTTCTTAATAGTTTCTGTAGTTTCTCACCAGCAGCCTCACCGTGTCCTATTTAGATATGTGCTCCACTTTTGGGAATTGTAGCTTTAAATGTAGCAGCTTTAAAAATAAGGAAATGGGCTAATCTGATGCTGACTATCCAGATATGCCTTAGGTTTGACACTGTTCCTTTCTTCAGGGTAAAAAAAATGGCTCACAGCACTTCTGCCTTGTGTCCTCCTCTTCACTGCCACCTTTATCAGGTGTCTTAGGATGGGTGAAAGCAGAACATGTGAAGTGTGTTTATCCCTAAAATAGTCATCACACAAACAGCTGCAAGCCACTTCCTCTCACCACTTAGCTAAAATAATTAACTCAGGAACTTTGCAGGACCACCTTCTCAGAACTAAAAAGGGGTGCTCTTTTCCACACGTCACAGACATCACATAAGCCTACTTGAAAACACAACTGAGTTCCTCATAATTTGGTTCTGCTTGACCTTGTCCTTGCTGGTTTAAATTCCAGATATAAACAAGAACAGGCTGTAATAGTTTAAACCAGTGAACTCTTAATTTTGCTTTTATCTTTATTTTTACTCTGCTGTTTTCTCGTGCCATCCTTTTTTGGGAATTTGTCCCCTCCCTATCATACCCATGTCTGTTTAAAAGGTGTGATGTCAGTTTCTATGTTTTCCACAATGTAATTGGCAGCTTGTTTCTACATGCTGAGTAGGTGGGAAAATGGATTGCTGAATGTAAGGCTTCAGGGAATATAATTCACAAGCAAGAAATTGTTCTTTTCTTTACAGCAGTTTCTTATGCTGCACAAATAATTTGTGTGACTTTTCTTATTATTTTATTATCTCTATATATGTATTCTATATAATCACGTTTTTTAATTCTATCTATCTATCTATCTATCTATCTATCTATCTATCTATCTATCTATCTATCTATCTATCTATCTATCTATCTATCTATCTATCTATCTATCTATCTATATTCTATATAATCTATATAATATTATATTCTATATAATCACTGGTGAATACATACACCCTAGTTTGGTATTTAGTATTTTAAATATTGCTTATTTGTATTTTAAGTAATTTTGTTTAGAGGCATCAATATATTTGAATACTAATAAAAGCATATCAAATATTTTTAGATTCTGTGGCATTCCTTATAGATAGAACTGGGTTTAAATAGCACAGAATTTAAGAAATGCTGCATAACATTTAGAAACAATAAAGCATTTAGAAATATATTTTAGTTTTGTAGACAATTTGGTGTTTGATTGTGGCAAATTGACTTCGGATCAAAGCATTTCATGTTGCTTGAGATCACTAAGGTGTCTTAGTTAACGAGTTGGGTATCAGGAAGAAAAAAAAAACTCCTTGTGTGCACAGGCCTGGCCCAGCACAGGTGCCACTGGTGGCCCCTGCAAAAAAGGGAACACGAAAAATCAGTGTTCCCTTGCCGCAGAGTATCATAAGTCCTAAAGTGGGCTAGGGCTGGGAGCGGATTGTGTTGGTGTCAATGTCATGCATAAATGGGAATATGCCCCACTGCCATGTGGGTGCCGGCTCGGCCTTTATCCCCATACATAATCACTCTTAGATATCTTTATACATAACAGACATACATATTGTTGAATTTAGATATATTTATAGCTGCAACATATATACATATATATAAACGAAGATCAGACATGTACAGTTGCCTATACGACATATGGAGAAATGATCTATCAATAAAAAAATGCAAGTTCTATGCCTGCACCTTCTAAAGAATATTTTTTTAAAGAAATACTTCAATGATGATTTAGGGAAAAAAAACTCCAGCTAACTGAAGTACAGCTCTTCATAAAAGGAATATCTGGTAACGCTGTGTTATAGTGGACATAGGAAGTCAAATAATTTCGTCCGTAGATTCAGGTGGGTAGCCTTGTTGATCTAAAGAAGTATCCATGTACATGAAAGCTTTTAGTAAGGATAAAACTTTGTTGGTCTTAAAAGTTCCACTGACCTCAAATTTATTTTTTGGTTTCTTCTGTAGAATGACTTAATGAACTGTTTGAATATGCTGTCAATCATATCAGATGTTATAAAAAACTATGGCTGAGATTTAAAGCACAGTAGAAATTTCCCATTTCCTTTTCATCCCTCCTCTCTATAATAAGAACCCCCCCCCCCCGTTTTTAAAGAAAATCCTGTCCCTTTAAAAAAAAGTTGGCTATTTGGCTATTTGGCTATTTGGCTATTTGGCTATTTGGCTATTATTTGGCTATTTGGCTATTATTTGGCTATTTGGCTATTTGGCTATTTGGCATGGGCAGGGAAATTACATTTGAGAAACTCAGCTCCCAAACTCTCCTGATCCTTTAGATCCAGGCTGGTCCATGACAATTGCCTCTATGTCTAGTGTAATAAATTGCTCAAAATGGCTATTGTGTTTTTCTAAAAAGAGATCTTGTCTTAACAATGTTAATAGATATTAAAATGTAAATATAAAATGTAAGAAAACCTGAAATGATTCTCTTCTGTAATTAAAAGTAGCTGCTCATACGGTTATGGCATTGTGTTCTATGATGTCCTAATTTTCCTAGATGGACAAATTGCTGTACATACCTGTTCAGCCTGCCAATAAAAAAAAGGTCATGCAAGAAACGTTGTAACTGTTATGAGCTACACTTGCAATGGCTTTTGACTGAGTCCAGTTCAAAGTGAGCCCAAATCATAATATATCATTGCTAAATCCATTTATGAAGGTTTGTAATGCCAGGCACAGCAAACCTCTACGGATATCCTACATGATCCATTCTCTGTTAGCACAAGAACAATGCAATGGCTGGCCTCCTTTCTTCAGAACCAGATTCAGAGAGTTGCTGTGGGGGAGGAGATGTCGGACCGCTGCGGACTCCCCCCCCCCACTTTTTAACATCTATATGGGTCCTCTAGCCCAGCAGGTCCAGGGCAATGGGCTGGGTTGTTGTCAGTATGCAGATGACACCCAGCTGTACCTCCTAATGGACGGCCAGCCGGACTCCCCCCTGGATACATTTGCCAGCTGTTTGGAAGCAGAGGATGGATGGCTGAGGTAGAATCATCTAAAACTCAGCCCCTCCAAGACAAAGGTCCTGTGGCTAGGTAGAAGGGGGCAGGATTAGGAAGTGCAGCTCCCATGCCTGGACACCGTGCAATTAATACCTGCACCGGTTGCTAGAAATTTGGGTGGTGAGTTTTGATGCTTCCCTTTTCATGGAGGCTCAGGTCACAAAAGTATCCTGAACGGCATTTTCTATCTTTGCCAAGCTCTACTACTAGAGCCCTACCTGTCCTCTGATCACTTGGCCACCGTGATCCATGCAATTGTTACTTCCAGGTTAGACTTCTGTAACTCTCTGTACACAGGCCTGCCTTTGGCTTTGACCTGGTGGAATGAGCTCCCGGAAGACCTGAGGGCCCTGCTGGAATTGTCAGATATCTGCAGGGTCTGCAAAATGGAGCTTGTCTACCAGCTGTACGGTTGAGGACAGGGTGGAGTCTTGGTGTTTCCAGCGGAAGATCCCCCCCTGATATAATTAAATTAAACCCCAGCTGAACGGTGGAGAGGATTGGGAGTTTAGGAGTTTTTTTACTAAGGGATCACAATCTAAGGGATCACCATGGTTTTTTTAATTGTATTTTTATTGATCTTATTCTGTTGTAAACCACTGCGAGACCATTGGAAAAGCAACAGTATAAAAGTTTTTAAAAATCATGCATGTGAGTTGGCCTTAAGGGTTAGTAACTCTTAAAGACTGTTTTCATTATTGATCCAAAGGTCTTTTGGTCAAGTATATACAAGTTGGAAATGCAACATCTTGTCCATGGGCTCTTGTTAATTTTAAAGATGTTAAATGTGAGAATCTTTTAATACTCTTAAAAATTGCGGTCTGTATGACAGATTATTGCCTTATCACACTGTTGCTTAAGAACATAAAAAGAGTTGCCCTGCTGGATCAGTGCAATAGTTCAGCAACCTGTCTCATACAGTGACCAAACAGTTCCTCTGAATGGCCAACAACATGGCATAGAGGCTAAAGTCTTAGCCTTCTGGCTCTGGGATTCAGAGACTGATTCTGCATGAGGATTTGCCCCTGGTTTTAGTGCTGCTTCCACATGACATTGGCAGCAACCTGGAGTCCTCCAGTGGGTGGCATGAATATTCACCCAATTTGCTCTGTGATGAGGGAAATAGGCAAATCCTGATTTTCTTCTTCTTGTCACACTGCAATCTGGGGCGCAAACAGGAGCAAGCCCGTCTGGAAGGAAAAATGTACGACAGTCTTGGAAGCATTTTGCCTGCCCTTGTACCCACTCTTCCCCCTCCATTTCCTGATTGATTATTTTTAATGGTGTGATCTGCATTGCTGCAGGACTGCAGAGTTATATACCTTCAGTTCAAATAAAAATGTTCTCTTCATTGTGCACAGTAATTTTGGGATTGGGCAGCTAAAATACATTCCTGTGTATTGTCTGGCAGTGGGGTAGGAATGGGAAAAGAGGCTGGGGGGCATGTGATGAAGCAGCCCTCTCCCTATTAGCCTGGTGTCCATGCTCTTTGTTTTAAATCTTGACTGTGAAAACACAATCATCAGGGTCCAAGTACCATGGCCAGCTTATCACAAATGTACCCGAACATAAAGGGAGACAATTATACAAAGAATCCCAAAAAGAGATTGAAGGAAATGTTTTATTGCTATGGCATAGACCCGAAGCAATATGGAAGTGTATGGATAAATTTACATTGCAGCTTCTGTAGCCACTCGATCTATTTCAGAGAACCATAGAGATCATGACGACAGTTCACACAGTGAGCCCTCTGGTTCTCTAATGTTGACCTGGTGGCTACATAAGAAGTATAAGGATACCCATAAATAGATGTATCCATGCAAACTTGATTCATGGTAGCATGTCAGTAAATATGACATATCTATTCCACTAGAGGGCATTGGTAAATACTGATGAATATAGAGAGACACAAACCTATCCAACCAATTTTGTGGCAATTGCACTGTTGTCAGTTAGCTCCTTTAAGTAAATGAAGTGCTTTGAAGTCATTTATTGACTGGGAACTACCAATCTTATAAACTCAGCATCTCCCTGGAAGAGTCCCTATGCTATTTACATCCAACAAACCATAGTCTGCTTCATGAGCCTTTGCTGTGCAAAGCCAAAGCATCAAATGCAAGGAGTTAGGACCTTTACTGTGGTTTCTTTCTTCAGGGGTTTAATGACACCAGATTAGTATTATTGTATGTCAGCATTATTCTGTGTTGAGTTTTCCAAATTATGTGGGAGAGCTAAGTATAAACTTCAATAATACATTTTCTATTTATTTCCACGAACTATCATTTCAGAAAGTAGTTTTGTTGGTGCAGGAAGCCTTCTGTGAATCACTCCCATTTTGAAGAAGTGCACAGACTGAACTTCTGTTTCAGTCCAAAGTGTAGATGCCACTACGTTCTGATACTTTTGATATATCTTATAGATCTCCAGGCAACATGACTTTTATTAAGTAGTCCCATTCTTATGTACTTTGCCATGACTTCTAGTATGCTTCTGAAGCTTATGCCACTCTGTTACAAAAGATCACTCAGTCTTGGGAATATCTGGTGTGACTGTTCCATCTTCTCCTCTACTCTGCCTTTTACCTTTCCTCCTTTTGTTTGTTATGACCTATGGATGCCTCAATGTGAGTTTTGAAATAAGGGCTAAGGCCGTTGCATATTTCTCTGCCACCATGATAAATTATGTTTTCCCCATCTCCTAGTCTGGCAATCTTTGTGTTAACTTTTATATTATTTGCTTCTCAATTATTATTTTTAATGCTACTATTTCTCCAAGGATTGGTACAATTACTAGTCCGTGCCCTATTAAAATCCTGTTCATGCATCATTTGATTACTGTAAATGCTACTTTGATTTCCCCCCCCCCCTCCGATCACTTATTTTTGCAAACAAATTTATTTTTGTCCAATCATTCTGTTGGATCTCAACCATGCATCTCATAATGCTGATAAGATTTAAGGCTCCCTACATTGCTCCCATGCTATGAAGAATTTTTAATGTGGAAAACTCACCAATACTGTGATGTCACTGGTGATTTCACTGTGGTAAGGCAAATTAAAAACAGCATCCAATCACACACACACCCCTGCACATACGGAGTGGTCATTTCCTCCATATCAAAAACATGTACATGTTTTTGTTGATATTGTATTCTGTGATGATGCAATACTTTAATTTTTTTCTTTGTATATTATGAACTTGGGATTATGTAAGCAAATGATTACAGTGTGACCAATAATAGTGCCCATTGGAATATGTATTATTGTATATTTCACACTTGGTATAAATAAGGAACAGTTTTGCATGCAAAGCTTCCAGAAGCAGGAAGCATCTTTTGCAGTTAACAGTTGGTCCTGATGTAGCGGAACCACATTTCAAAGTGGCAAGAAAGACAGACAGAATCCATGAAAAAATTAGTTTTATTTTCTTTCCCCCGCAACTTCCCATCCTTTCCCCATTTATTTCATAAGCTGAGGGGTAGTGCTATTCGTTCTTTTGAAATTTGTGGTGCAAAGGGAGTCCTAATTTTCCTTCTTCCCTATTGATGTATCATTACCAGAATGAAAAAGGACGTCTCAAGAGCTTTTTTAAAAACAGCGACTACTCGAGGCATTTTATAAAGAGGGAAGAAACAGGACGATAATAGTGCTCAGTTGGGGGTAGAAAGTTTCTGAATGCAGCCCTTGTCTGGTTTTTCTTTTGCTTGAAACCTGGAGCTGTTGTTCCTATTTCAGTTCAAACTGTCACCTTTAGCTCTTGATGGCTTTACTGCCCTTGCTGCTGAACCTCAACAGATTGGGGCTTATTTACCTATTCACACTCCACTGTGGAACCTCATTAATAGGCTTATTAGCCGCACCATTCACGTGCAGCAGAATAGACAAAAAAAGATTTGAGCCACTTTCAGAAGAAGAGGGGAATAATGATAATTTTAAAAAGCCTATAAAGAGATTATTCTTTCATTCAGCATCCTAACTAGTGTGAAAAGCTTCCTGGGTTCCCTGAGATCACTTGAAGCCTAAATATGATGACAGCATTGATTTTTTTTTTTGAAATGCCAAACATGTTTCTGCTTTTCTCCAAGCAAGAGGGTTGTTGTGGCCAAGCTTGGAAATTGGCTCATTTAAATGAATAGGGTGCTTTTGATTAGCTGTTGTCTTTTCATCGCCCCAAAGAATAAATTCTGAAAACTGCTTCCAGACACAAGAAATAGGTGTCTTTATTTTGTCATCTTTAGTGGACCATTTTCTTTTTCTGTTGGAGGATGCAGTGTTGCTGATGAATGGGGGAAAGGTATTGCTGCTTCCTGTGCTTACCAGTAATTTATGTGAGAATGTGTTAACAATGTTTTCAGTGGACAAGAGACACACTTGAAGCTGTGAAATCTGTATCTCACTGGTGACATGTCAATTTCTGAATTAGAAGTAGCTGCAAATCAGGAAAAGAACTGGTTCCCTAGTTTGTGTGAAGAAGATTGCAAGGGATAAGAGTAAATAGAATTGTGATTATTTGAAAAGAGAACTGTGATATCAGTGATAATATAAATATAGAGAGACACAGTATCTATTTGGCCTTACTTGTGGTACAATTCTTCACCAAGTTACACCCTTCTAAATCCATTATAGTCAATTGGTTTAAAAGGGCATGTTTAGGATGGCATGGCAAGTTTAGTAGGAACTTTTGTTTGCTTCATAATGTGTTAAAACCAATCATGCTGCTTGGTTTGTTATTTAAGATTTCTAATTCACTTTACACAATTGAATGTATAGAACTGCAATTTATTAATTAATTTTCTACCATGAGACACCTTTTTTTTCAATTGACATTTCAAATTATACTAAAATGATTCCCTATTTTTTTCTGTCTAGAAATTTATCTTACCATTTTATAAGATTCATTATTTGTTGGAGGGACAATATTTGTAAAATGCCTCTAAAAAAAGAGGCTTAGAATTTGTATTGATGGTAAAGTTATGATATATCCCGCTCTGTAGATTTATCCCTGTGTTTCTTTTGGCCAAAGTAAAGCACTTTTCTTTTCATTTCTTGGTAATTTCAGGTTTACTAAAGACAAGATATCCCTGTGCCAGATATGTCTGTCCTTTCTGTGAGTTGATCATAAATTCCATACTGATTTGACTATTTGGTTAGATAGATATCACCATTCAATAATAAGAATGAGATCAAATTTATAATTAGCAACAGCAGTAAGGAAGCTTCTTCCCTGTGGCTTTACAGTATTCTTCTCTATAGATGCTTGTATGTAGGAACCATGTGATCAGAGAAAATAATTTGGTTCTTCCTAACTGAAACATCTTCCAGCTTAGATGTGAATGTCTTTGTGGGATGGAATCACAGCATTCATTCTGCTCACATGGTTTCTTCATCTAAGTATTACTGAAGCACTATATGAAGAAACCACAAGGATCTCTGCCCATACAGTGACTACATCCAGATGTTACCAGAGTGTGGTGGGAAAAGAGCCACAGGTTAGGGCCTCCCCCAGCAGTGTAGTGAGATGTTAATTGATTCTGAATCATTCTCTTCCTTCCTTTCTTATGATGGCTCTTATCCAACCCTTTATCCACCATTAGCTGAAACCTTAACTTTTTGTCTGACTTAACTAATACCTGATTCCCAAAGTCATAGCTTATATCTTCTGTTATGATGAAGATTTAGTTTTTCCAATAAAGTCAGAGATACTTTTCATCAACAGGGCCCATTATGCACGGCCGCCGAAACGGCGATTTCGGGTCACGTGGAAAACGCGGAGGGGGAAGACGCGACGCATACCGGTTATGCACGGGGCGGGGCGCGACGGCGGCAAAACCCAGAGTAACCAATTATGCACGCGCCGATCCGGGCGCCGCTTCTGGTTGCGCCCCGCTCACCCGGAAGCTGCGCTTTCTTCCGCGTTTCACTGACGCGGCTTTTTCGGCGGCATGCACCGAAGCTGCAGCCGGTTGCAGCCAGCTCCGTGCGTTATCCGTGATTTTAGTCGCCGCCATTCCACCCCGAATGTGCGCTAAAACCCCCGTGCATAATGGGTCCAGAAGCTAACTTTGCTTACATACTGATGGTACCTGTACCTACCTATTTATTTGGGAAGGGATTCTGGTTCTCTGGGGCAGAGAGCCATCTACTTTTCATGCAGAAAGTTCCAGTTTTAATGGCATCTCCAGTTAAAAGGATCAGGTGGTAGGTAATGTAAAAAGATATCTGTATAAAACCCTAGAGAGACTAGTCAGACTAGACCGTTCTGATGATGATAGATCAGTGGTCTGATTCAGTATACTATAACTTCATGTGTTCATGAATGCATAATTTTGTTTCCAACTATACTAAGTATATTGCTAACATTGCAGATTTTGTTCTGTCAGAGGTTTATGTATGTTGGATGGCTTTTTTACATTGACATAAATTCAGGTATATAAACATTTTGGGGAGAGGGGGTTGAATAAATTTTCTTCATTAAGGCAGCATATTATATCTTGGCTATTTAGAATGTCTGGTATGTATCCAGACAACATCTGGCATGTATCCATGAAAGCCTCAACCTAATTCGTATGATTTTACCTGGACAGTGTTCTTTAGGGAACAAATAGCAAAATTTGAAACCACCCAAGATAAATACATAGATATGGCACCTGAACATCATGGACAAGTCCCAGTTAGTTTGTGAAAAGTCTAATTTATTCTTGAATTCATGCACTCTGATAAAAGCCTTAGTAAGAAAACATAGTTATTTATCAAAGTTTTCCAGTTCAGGAGTCACAAGAAATTGCAACTGGATTAAAAGTTACTTAAGTATGTAAGCTTTCAATCCATTCTACTCATAAAGGGAGTAGATAGCTACATTTGTTGTGAATTTGTTATTCAAAATTAATTTTGCTATGTCTACAACAAACATATGCAGATACACTTTTTTCCGCCTGACTGGCCTGTGGTACCCGAAATAGGGATTGTTAAAAAGATAAGGGAAGCTGTTCTGTGTGCATTATAACCACAGAGGACTTCTCTTCCTGTGATGTAACCTTTTATCTCCCCTACATTGACATGTGGAAGCCTGTTCCTGCACATGGATTGTCATCAGTAAACTCAGCCAAATATGTCTTCTGCTTGTTTGCAGTTAGTTCAATGCACTGTGTGATGATGCCAAAGAGAATTAAATTAACATGTCCAGAATTGCTCACATTATATATTCCAAAAAAGGTGAGGCACTTTAATTAAATGAACAAGGTATACTGAAATCTACCTGCCAAGCTGTACTTTAACAACCATGGCTTAAATTATAGTTTTCCACTAACAGTGCAATCCCATACAACATCACTCCACTCTAAATCAGTGGATTCAGATTCAGCTACCTCTGCAGTGGTTTGCACTGTAAGCTTCTCGCTATACTAGAATAATAAATATTAGAATTAAAACCCTGAAATATTTGCACAATTAACCAGAGATTTGTGTAAAGATTATCAACTACTGAATGCAGAGATTTTTGTGACTTCATTTTGAATTATTTAAAAATAAGCTTAGAAAAGAAAAAGTTAGAAAAGAAAATGTAAGCAGTGAGATTATATTTCAATATTAACTGCTACTGCAAAATAATTACATTGAAATGTTGGTTCTTCTTTAAATGGGCTATTTTTCTTGTATTTTACTCTATAAAAATGGTTTTGCAAACATTTTCCTGAGATGTAGACTGCTTTCCAAAGAACAGATACCTAAAAGTGTGGGAAGTGTCAAACAACGTTAGATGATTAAGACAAAGTATCGTCTATCCAAAGTAATCCAAAAAGAGCTGAAAATGAAGTTCATGGCACAAAATGAAACATGTATCCAGAAAAACTAGATTCTCTTTCCCATAGGTATTTCTTGATAAATAACAAAACATGTTGTTTAGAACCACTGTTGGGTTGTTATTGTTGTATATTGACTATGTTGTATGTTGACTCATTCCATGTATCCCTCTATGATGTTGCATGCAAACCGTCCTGAGCCATATGTAAGGGCGGTATAAAAATCAAATCAAATAAATAAAGTAAAATATATATGATACATTTCCAGGGTATAATAATATAAGGTAATTAATGCCATATTGATGTATGTATACAAAAATTAAAACTTTTGTGCAAGTGTTCATGGGGTAATGCTGAAATTTCTGACTTAATCTGGAGTAGTTGCTTTGGTTCCAGTAGCACTTTGAAACATCTTGGCCACAGTCCAACATAAGATTCCATAGGTTTGCACATGCAAAGTTTTTGGATAGATTGCCTTATGTTGAATTTCATAGATGATGCAGTGTATTATTATATAATCATTTGTTACTGTGACTTGACTACAAAAACTTGCATTTCTATATGGATTCATTTCCTCTTCACTTTAGGAATTATATCTATATATCCCACCCTCCAGTTTGGGGCACAATTCCTGAATTGAATGTCAAATGAGAACTTCTCACTGGATTCGTCCTTTGCACTTAGCATTTTAACAAAACTGAGGGGGGGGGAAAGACTTTCGCGTAACAGAAGGGGAAGAGAGTAGAATAACAAGTTATCAAAAACTGTTTTTTGGGTCAGTCTATTTCTTTCTAACTCTGTCGCCTCCCTGTTTGAAGAATGATACTTGACAATATATCCTTGTGACACTTCACTTCAATGACCATTTACACACAGGGTTGCTGGCAGGGATTCCTAATCCTATTCAAAGGGATCATTTCTCTACCAAAACATGGTTAGGTCTTTCAGGGACTGTACAGAGCAACCCCTAGTACTACACAGAATAGCTTCATTTACTCTGGGGGAAAAACACCTCTAAGCGCGTGACTTTGAATGGGCCATGCAATTCTAATAGTTGGAGGGAAAACTCTGGGGTGGGGGGGGGGTTCTTTAAAGATTTAGGAAAAGGAACTCCAAGCCTAACACTTTTTGAGTAAGTCTATCGCTAGAATAAACGCAGTCTGGAAAATGCCACCAGCTCTTTCATTTTTATGCTAAAGACGACATGTCTTGTAGGACCAAACCAAGAGATCTGACACCAACTGAGATGTGGGTTTTAACACTAGTCTCACAGCTTCAGTCAAGACTGTGGCGCGACCAGCTGCATAACCTAACCCGGTATCTTTCTCTTGCTACTCCCGACCCCATCCCCTCCCTTTCCCGTTTTTGGTCAAGGTAACCCCCCCCCCCTTTATTTTGTGGTGCCGCTTGGAAGCGCCCCCCCCCCCCCCAAAATGTGCGTTCAGGGGCAGCAGGAGCGAGCCTCCGACGGCATCTCCTGCGCGAGGGGAAGCGCTTACGCCGCGGAGTTCAACTATTGCTGAACTGCGCCGCTGTGATTGGCAGAGGAACTGTCCAGGAAACGGCTCGGGTTTCCACTTCGGAGGCGTGACCAGGGAAAGGGGGAGGAGGGAGGGAGAGAGGGAAAGGGGCTGCGGAGATGATAAAGCTTTAGAGTTTGCTTGCTGCAAGGATTCTGCATGGACCCGATCGGGACTTGACTTAGGACTCTACGGGTTTTTTTCCCCCCTTCCTTGCAAAAAAAAATTGCTTCTGGAAGTTGTTTTCCACCCCCTTTCTTCTCCCAAGCCTGGATCCTTAGCTGCTGTCGCGAAGTGGGCAGGAAAAAAGTTTCGTTTGTAACACGCCGGTTTCCGTCTTTTCTCCCCGCTTCAAATATTCTCCCCCTCCCCAAATTCCTTTGGCACAAACTCCCTTTTCTGCTGGCTGTTCTGTCGAGCCCCCCCGGCTTGGGTAGAAAGTGCGGCGATGGCGGCGAGGGGGGCCAGGCTGGGCGACTTCTCCTCCCCGCGGGTCCGGGGGTCCGAATCGAGGCTTCTAGGCGCCTGAATATGGACTAAAGCCGAAGACGATTGTTTTGCTTTCGCACCGTCCTCCCGCGGGCCGAGGAGTCTGCCTGCGTCGCTTCGCTTCATCCCGTCCACACGCCTGCTGCAAGGGAATAGCAGATCGCTTACTCGGAGCCTTTTCAATCGAGGTAATTGGACCAGGCTTGGCTTGCCGTGGGGAGGCGCGAGGGAGGGGGGACGGGGGAAGCCGGATTAATCCCCACTTTTAAAGAAGCTCCAAGATGGCCAAGAATGAGGTTTCTTGGCCGTCTCTGCCTGGATTCTTTCTCTCCCTCCACCTCCCTCCGTCCAGGCAACTGCTTTGTGCTTCCCGAAGCAACGCGTAGCCCTTTGCAGGATCAAAACTCTGCCCCAACTTTGCTGCTCTTGATACGAGGGCTACAGCCCAAAAACGGAGGGGGGGGGGGTGCGTCCCGTGAGCTCTTCCCAGCGCCCTCTAGTCAGGGACTTGTCCTTTTTAAAGTGACATGTGGCTAGAAGTACCTAATAAGTGTGTCCTCTCTCTCTCTCCCCCCCTCCCCTCCCTGACATGGGTCAAATAAGCTCGTTTAGATGTGGCGCTGAGATTTAGTGAGCAGCACGCATCTCTCCACGATGATGGAGCGATGGATTCCTTGTGAACAAGATATCAGTTTGCAGTGATGTCAAGGATTTTGCGTGGAAATTGAAGCTGCTGAAGGCTCAGCGCCCGCTTCTTAATGTATTTACTTGGGAGGAAGTCCCATGGGATTCCAGGTGAATGAATGCGCTTCTGATAGCCACTTTAGGTCTCTCCCAGCCTTGGATTTTGCCTCCCATTTAGCTGGCAAAGTTCTTGTCTTATGACTCTTGCCGTTCTGAGATTTGTCACTTCCCCCTCTCTTATATAGACTGTACGTTCTGCATCTTTAGAAGGTCATGTATGCATTCCATACTCTTCTGTCAGGTATAGACCCATAACCATTGTTTAATTTGAGGAAAAGGTTTAACTCCTAAAATCTGTTTCTCTTGCTAATCTCTGGAACTAGAAGTTGCAAAGCATTATACCTTTGAGCACATGCAGAGAACCCCCACAACATCTGAAGGGCAATAGCATGAAACTTCTGGGCATGATTCAAACCCCCCCCCCCCCCAGAAAAACTTTTCTTTTTAGTTGCTAAGCACTGCTAGTGACCGCCATCCCGATTATGTTTCCAGTTACGATCAGATGCACACTGTATTCCATAAAAAAAGAAGTCCTTGTGGAATTTTATGGTTGTAACAGGACCCAAATTGTAGAGCTACAATTTAATTGGCGTGGAATTAAAGGGCTTTTGTTTGAAGAGGGGGAAAATTTGGGGTGGAGATGGGGATCTACTTTATTGCAAGAAGCACGAGGATCAGGCTTTATGGAAGGCTGAATTGTCAAAACCTGTGTGTGTGTGTGCAAATTCTTTCACCTATGGTGCTTCAGAAGGGACCTAGTTAAGGGGGGAAAAGACACATGGAATCCTTTAGCGAATGTTGCAACAATCTGTGTATATGGAGAGAAATGATTTACATGGAGCTTAGTGGAAACGTGATGTAGAAGTAATGCAGACCAAAAGTACAAGACGTTCTCCATCTGGGGAGGCATTGTTTAAAAGCTGCCTCTTTTGGGGGGATGGGGTAGTGATTCATAATTTTTCTTCCTCACAGAAGAAGAAAGCCCCCATGGAAAAAAAATTCAGTTTGAAAAACTGCCCTTTCAAACAGTGGCCCATTATGTGGTTGGTGTGAAGCGCCATCAACATTTCAAACCTCATTGTCTCCTTTGTACCAAATCCCTGTAAATCTTCTACTTGCCTTTACTCATTTTCATCTGAAAAGCCTGTTTGGTTTGAATAGACTGCAATAAGCAGCCTCTGTACCTCTCTGGAATGTCAATTAAAATGCAGATTTCTCTCTCTCTCTCTTATCCAGAGAAGACATGGGAGAAAAATAGGCTAGACCTGAGGGGGAAAAATGAATGAAAGATGTTCAAACAATGCAAAACTACTGATGCTGCTGGGCTGTTTTCCGAATAACCTTCCAGAATTAATGTTTAATTGCTGATCCCTTTGAAGATTGCTGTGTGAAAAGGTGGAGGGGGGGAGGGAGGGGCTTTGCTCTCTTCTGCTGACCAGCTCCAGTGTACTGTCGCTTAATTGCTATACAGCTAATTTTCTGTAAGCTGGGAGAGGACATTGATCCATACTTGCATGGGCTTTTGCTATGTTCTGAATGCCTTGCAGGAGACACAGGTCAGGGTATTGATTTGGATGACATATAGATTGTTGCCAGCTCCCTGTGGAGCGATAAACATCACCCAAATAACAATGGAAGGCAGATTAAAATGAACATTTAGGACTGAATTTAATTACTAGCATTCTAGAACAAGTCCTACTTGTTTGCCCTTGGCTTTAAAAAAACAAAGAGTTGAGTTGCAACTCGAAGGAATTTGGTCTGGCTTCCAACCCTGGCTCCTCTTCCCATGCTTTTCGGTTTGGCAAAGAAAATTTGGGCAGGTATGTGACGAGGTGAAAATCGACTTGATGAGCGGGTGGCAAGGCGAGCCATCAATCACGAGTGGCTGACAACTCCGCCCCAGCGTAAGGGCTGAGAAGAGAGACAGAGTTCTCTTTCAAGGGGAAAAATAAACAGTATGTGTGGCTTTCACTGAGCTTGAGACTCCGGGAGGGATTATGCTATTGTAGTCAGGAAGCCAGAATTGTAGAGGCCAAAAAGCATGCTGGGGCTGTGTTCCAAACATTGAGATAGAGGTACATAATTACCCTAGGTAGGAGGTCCCTCTATAAGATCATTGGGCAGTGACTATGGCGAGTCAGAAGGTTAAGGAATTTGGCGCTGTTGTTTTTTATCCCTCCTGGAGGGGCCCATCTGCTTTGAGATGAGGAGTGGGAAGCTCCATGGCCAGTGGTGAGCACTCAGGTTTCTTTTTAAGAACAAGGTAACGGGAGCTAATTTGATTCAAAGACTTCTAATTAGGGTGCTGCAAAACACCAACACAGAAGGCAAATGCCTTGTGTCAGTGTAAATTCAGGTGGCTATCTGGTGAAGTATGCATACACATGAAAACTTATACCAGGAATTTGTTGGTTTTAAAGGTTCCTGTGGACTCAAACTTAGTGTTAGTGTAAATTGGTTGCAAAGTGGGTTTTTTGAGCTCAGGTGGTATGAGAGATGTCTATTCTGCCTCCCTCAGTCTCTGTAGAAGGCGCCCCTTTATATAGGTCTTTCCATCACACTCTACAAGAAAAAATCCTTTAAAAGAAAGGATACAGCGTTTTTTAAAATCCCTTTTCTATCTCACTATTCTCCAAGGAGATAAGGCAGCTTGCATGGTTCTCTTGTCTTCTGTTTTACCCTTGCTGGCCATGAGGTCTGCTTGCTAGCCTGTGAGGTAGGTTAATTTGAGAGCAGAGGACTGCTTATCCAGCAAACTTTATAGCAGAATGGGATTAAAACCAAGGTCTCCCCTGCAGCCTGGTGCTCTAACCGCTGTATTACACCGGAACCATGCACCATCTGGTAGTCTTCTTTGAATTGAAACTGGGATATGAATAACTTGTATAATCTTTAGAAGAATGTGGAGTCTGTAGAAGTCCATGTAAATAGTTCACTGGCAGAGGGCATTTCTAAAGGAAGCCAAGTGGATTCTGTTTTTGGTTGTGCCTGGTATGTGTCCGCAAAGACTAAACTGATTTAAAGAGGCCCCATGGATTTACACCCGCTAGGTCCTTTTCTGGTAACGTATTGTAACTCTTCCTTTCTTAAAGTTGCTATGCCAGTTTTTATGTATTTATTATTGAATTGATGGAAGGTAGTGCCAGAAAAACTGGGCTCTGGAATCTTTGTTTAATGAACTAAAATCTTACTGCTAAACATTTTGCATGAAAGTTTGAGGTTGTTTATGAGCCATGACAGTCTATATGTAGAATAAATTTTAAGTATTGGGGTATAGTTTTTCCTCCTTCTAAATAGGGCATTATGAAACCAGAAGTTACTAATTGCAGAATTTGTGCAGGTTTTTGTCAAATTTTGAATGCGAAACACTTTGTTATTTTTTTGAATATTGGCTTGCAGTAACATGAATATGTGTGGAATGATTTCCATAAGGAAAGTGCTTTCCAGGGGTATCCCCCTGACATATCCTTGTAGCATCTGCCATGAAGGATTTTGCACTGAGTGCGTTGATATCCAGGATTAAACTGGGAATGTCTGGATAGGAACTGGATATTGATCTGTTTCCTCACAGCCTCTAAACCCTCATAAAATAGGGAATATTATTGCAGCATTGCTGTCCTTAAGTCTTGAACATAAGGGAGAACAGAAGAAGCAGAATGGCAATTTCTAAAATTAGTTTTCTCTCATCTCTGACAGTAATCACTAAAGTTTCAGCTCTTTCTCAGTACAGTTAAGATTTATCACTGACCATATATATATTATAAATAATCATAAAAGCTATGTCTGTTTGATTTATTTGCCCTCTGATGCCTTAGACATTTCTTTTTTTAGAAACACAGAAACTGTTTGATCCAGTTATTGAAATGGTTTGTGAACCTCCCCCACTTCCAGCTGAATTCTGAGATCTGGAGAGCCTGATATTGGCTCAGTAGAATCTGGGATATCTAAGTCCTATACCAGCATTTGTAGAATTAGAAAACACATTTCTTTTGCATTTTGTTTCATCAGAACACTGTTGTTTTTAAAAGAAGTAGTCGCAAGTACTGTTCTTCCTGTACTGTTCTTCCATTGAATGTGGTTGTGTGGATAGGACTGCGCTAAACTTCTACTGGTGGTGTCAGATGTCTGCAAAGAGAGAGAGAGAAAGAAAAAGAAACCTTTATTTTACTAGAGAGGTGGCTATATTAGTCTGTAGCAGCAAGAATAAACAGAGGTCGTGGAACTGTTGTGAGTTATGGTGAAAGTTTATGCTAGAATAAAAGTTTTTAAAATGCTGCAAGACTATTGTTCATTTTCATATTGGAGAAAATATGGACATAAATAATAACCTATAACCTAAGTAGCATATATTTATTAAAATTTGTGGCTTACCCTTTATCTTCACCATAGTTCAGTGAGGTATGGTATGGTGACTTGTCCAACATTATACAGTGACTTTAGTCTGAGCTGGATTGGAGGGACATTAGTTGAAGGACAGCACTTGAATCAATGTTATTGCACTGGGTCTCCTGGGTTGTCCAAACACTTCACATAATTATTTCAGTAATCCTTACTACTACCGTGTAACATAGACCAATATCTATATATTCTTCAATATATACATATATACAATACAATACAATATTATGACTAGAAGAGGACAGCAGTGGACCACAAGATGGAGTATGCGGGTGAGAGGCTGTCCTCCCATCCTTGCATGCATATGAAAGTATATGCAAGTACAGGAACTAATATTACCTTCTTGTCCTCTGAGTCTTGGGTCACTCCGTCTGTAGTATATACATGACAAGCCTTGCCTTCTCCAATCTAGTCTTGTGCGTTTTAAGTTTTAAAATAAAACGTGATGGGCTTGCATGTAAGTATGTTATTTTCATCAAACAAACTTTATAGATTTCTTTGATTAAAAGAGTTCTCTTAAGCATGTGATATGACAATGAAAAGTTCTTAAGCCTAAGAGATGTTTGGAAAAAACCTGTTTCTAAGCCACAGTGACTCCCATTAATACTATTTTGTGCTTGGTAGTTGCTCTTCTGTCTTACTAGCCCAGAGGCTAGTAAGACCACTGCATTCTCCTTGGCCAGAGTTGACAGTGTCCCCTGAGAAAACATAACTACATACAATCAAAGCATGAAATTATGTTTCATAGAACTAACAGAACCATTATAGCTATGTCCGCTTAGTTAAATTAATATTTTCAAATTTTGTATATAATTCCTTCTCATAGCCAATGCTGCTTAGAGGGTAATGAAATTAGGTCACTTGCAAAGTCAGGTAAGGGAGCATTTTTGTATATTTGAGTGACTCTAGATATCCAGAAGATATTACTTGTATATTTATAAATTGAAGGAATCCCCTCCCCCCAATTACCAGTTAGGATGGAGCATTCTCATCTGCAAGTTAAACATCTGCAAGAGCGCCCCCCCCCCCAAAGGCAAACAGAGAGAAGGGGAAAATTAGCTGTTTGTGTCCATTATGGAGAGAGAGAGAGAGAGAGAGAGAGAGAGAGAGAGAGAGAGAGGTGTATGGGGTTGGGTGGGTGGAGAAACTGCCATTGATTTAACCTCACTATGATCTCTCATTGCCCCCAGATTCTCTCTTTTTATAACTGAGAACAGATCATATCCCTGATGTTCCCCAAACTGATGTTCCGTTAGCACATTTTGTCTGATTATGTGGACCTGGGCAGGAGAGTTGACATAACTCCATGTTTTATTATCATTTCAGGATTAGAGTTTGGTGTTGTTGATAGTTGTTTGGTAGAATATATTATTTGACTTTGGCTTTAGAAAGAGTATCTTGTACAAATCTCCTTAAAAATGGTTAGCAAGAAGCAAAAAATGTTTGTGGGCATTTAAGTGTTGAGTAGGTATCACCTTTACTTCTATCACATTTCAAGTAAAAGCTCTATTTTTACAGGTTTAGTAAGGGTTTTTTTTTCTTATCACTTCTTGGTGATGAGTCATTCATTGTTTCTGTCTTGCAAATGTGGATTGAGCCTCTGAAAGAAATTGACCCTCCTAGGGGCATGCGGTAGACTGATTCAATCATGCAAAATAGCTTGGCCTTTCTTGAAGCTGAATTTGGATATCTGGAGAGCCAGTGTCAGAGTAGGATCTGGGAAATCCAAGTTCAAATCCCCCCTCTACCATGAAAGTTCAGCGGTGACCTTGAGGCACTTATTTGGTCTTAACCTAATCTTGGTTGTAGAATGGTTGCAGTGGGGTTAAAATGGAGGTGTGAAAAGCAATGTTATAAGCTACTTTCATTGCCCATTGGGGAGAAAAACTGTAAACATCTTAAGAAATAACTAAAATAATTGGTGAAGTTGAGGAGGTTGTTGTCCTGTGTCCCTGACATTTTATTTGGTTTAACAGATCCCAAAAAATGTGGGACTTGGATTCTGTTCTCCAAGATTCCACCTTCTGCAGATATGACTACATTGGCTTGCTTATTGGCATTGCTTATGGCATTAGCCATAACTTTTACTTTAATGATATTTGTTCAATCATGGTCATGTTTTTAAAGTGTACTAAAACTTAATTGTGTGCTATCTACCATCATGGTGGATAAAATGAAGCACTTATAATAAAAGATAAACTATCTCTGTAAACATAATGCCATTTTTACATGAGTTTCCTCCTACTTATCTTGGCTTCTCTTAACCTTTTCTCTTTTTTGTTGGCAAACATCCCAGTTCTTGGCCAGCATATTGCTTGTATCACTTCTGCTTAAGTTTATAATGGCAGGGAACCTAATATATCCTGGATCCTCCAAAAAGTACAACAGAGTTTGGCTTGTCTGGGCTGCTGATGCTTATGGAAAGCTCACTATACTTAGGGACCATATCCTTATCTATTGTTCCTCTTAATATTTGTGAAACAGTCCTGGGGGCTGGCTGCACCTTGATTGGCCCTGCACCTACTGCTCCCTCCCTGGACGCTAGCCACTTTGCTCTCGGACGCTGCAGGAGCCAGGGCAAACCAGCCCTAATTACTTGCTATGGCTCCTGCTGTGAGGGAGAGAGACAGAGAGAGCTGCCCAAAAGAGCCCTCATTCCCTGTTACTGCCGGTGTCCCCAGGGTCCTAGCGCTGATAGAATTCCTGGTTGCAATGGGCTTTCTTGCTAGTCGAGAATAATTTATTACTGGTATTCAGAACAATTCATCCAACTCATAAAATCTTTATCCCTTGTCTCCTCAGAAGCAGCAGCAACAGCTACTGGTCATAAGCAAGTGAGGCTTAAGGTACTGCTTTCAGTCCATGCTTGTATAGAGGAGCTCAGATGGGATTAAAGTCCACATGGAGGCATGGAAGAAGACCAAGGACTTGCACTAAGAAGATGGTAAACTGGGATTCATGTTGCCTTATTTGCCTGGTGATGTTCACCATGGCTGGATTTTCATTGGCTCGGCCATCTTACAACTTAGTTGGTGAAGACACCACTTTGGAACCTGAAGGTGAGTCATAATTTTGTTGTTTTAAATGGGTTTGGACATTGAAGATAACATTTTGTGCTTGCATAAATAACTGGCAGCAAGGTGATCTAATCAGTTTGTGGTCAGCAGTGTTCCACAAGCGGAAATTTTCAAACTGAAATATGCATTTTAAGTGTTGCTTTTGTTCTCACAGTGGTAGTGGAAGCTGACAGCTGTTGACATATAAAAATGCAGATGCAGCATTTATTCTAATACATGAATAGTTTTTTCCCCCTCCCACAGGTATGTCATCAAAAAGGGGGGAGGGAGGTTGTCCTATATTTGCATTCAAGTTAAAGTTGTATCCAGTGAGAATTTTTGTTATGTATAACATTTTTAAGGGGGGGGGGGAGTCTTATATCCAGGGTTCTTTTCTTTTCAAGTAAATATGGTATTTTGGCTGAATTGCTATGGTATTGCTGGAAAAAGTATAGAAGAGGGCAGCCAAGATTATCATGAAAGGCTGTGAAGAGTGGCTGAAGTCAGGGACTTTGTAGTTTGGAAAAAAGAAGGCTAAGGGGAATGTGAGAGAAAGTAGATAGCTTTCCTCCCTTTTCTATAATAACACCCAATGAATTTGATGAGCAATATGTATAGAACAGACAAAAGGAAATACTTCTGTACTCAACAGGTCATTCAGTTGTGAAATTCACGGCACGTGAAGATAGTGATAGTCTCAAGTATAGATGGTCATGAAAAGTAAAGGGAACATGTATATCCAGAGTCAGTAGACTCCTGATATACAGTACTAGAAGGCAACGTCAGCCTTGGTTTATGTGCTCTGTTGGCTGCTATATGAAACAGGATACTGGCCTGATCCAGTAGACCTCTTCTTACATTCTTACCAAACATGGTTATAGACTCTGTGCAGGAGAATATGATAACTACCAAGACAAATTTCAGAAGGGGAGCTGTGTTAATTTTCTGCAGCCAAAATAACAAAGCCTTGGGGTACCTTAAAAGCTAGAATATTTTTTATGGTGAGATCAAGCGGGCTCTGACTCATGAAAGCACATGCTGTAATAATTGTGTTAGTCTTTAGGTTGCTACACAACTCCCTGTTCTTGTTATTAGGGAACACTCATTGGTATTTACAAAGAGTTCTGAGAGTAATCACTTTCAGACCCACGATTACACAATTCCATTTCTCAGTAGTCTCACGTAATTCCAATTCAAGCTAAGTTTACTCACATGCTTGGTTAAAGAGGTGTGTACCTCTTGCAAGATGTTGTGCTTAATTAGTTGTTTGACAACTTAAGCCCACAAATATTTTATTTGATTTAGGCTTTGATTCTGGGAGATATTTTTTGCTTGTTTACTTAACAATTAAATAAAAGAGCTGTAGCACTGATAAAGGCTATTGGGGTCATCTGTTTTGTAACCTAGAATTTGCCCCCTTTCTTGAAGAACAAGGAATTCTAAAACATAGCACATAATAACTATCTGTTGAATTCTGCCCAACATCCTGAATTTCACAGATAGGCTTAACTAACTCATGTGTTTTGCATCAATAGCAGAATAGTGTTTGTTTTAATTGTAATTGTTCATTGTTAGTCATTTGCATGTGTGAATTTTGGCTGTAACTGGTTGAACAAGAGTTCACAAATCAAAATGGCTATGTATATTAATTTTATAAAGTAATACCAAATTTCAAATTGTGCAGTGATGAAACAGTGTTTTGACCAGACTTTCTCATCAGGGGTTTCATGAAGCCCTGGGGTTTCTTGATGGCCCTGGAAGTGTTTCCTGAATGGGTGGGAATTAATTTTAAAGATATTTTTAAAATTTGCTAATAATTTATTGGGTGGTATGACCATATATGGTCATGTTAATTCACCTTCCCCTCCCAGAATGGCTACTGATGGGCCTGGAGGAGGTGGAAAGAGGAGGAGCCCAGGGAAGGTGTGTACGCAGCTATACTTCCCAGTCATATTCTGCACGATTGTGCCAATTCTGGATTTCTCGAAGCCTGAAGAATGTTTCGGGGTTTCTCAATGGTAAAAACATTGAGAAAAGTTGGTATAGAGTTTAAGGTTTTGTACCAAGACCAGAAAGACCTGTGTTCAAATCTTTTTATCAGAAAGCTCAGTGGGTGACTTTGAGCCAGTCACTGTTTCTCAGTACACCCTAGCTCATGGAGTTGTTTTCAGGATATAGGGAGACAACTGTGCATGCTCCCCAGTATGAAGGCTAGGCTAGAAATATAAAGGACTGATTGACAAATAACAAAAATCTCTTTACTTCTGCCACTGGAGATTAGATCCCATTCCTTCCAAACTGTCTACTCCTTCCAAAATTCCTAAGAATCCCTATCCATTCATGCATATGAAATCATGAGGCTGTTACTGGTATGTCAAACCTGCAATCCCCTCCTAGCTGTAAGGATGCAAGGATTTGCTGGTACTGTTGAGAGGTGCATCCAAGAATTCAAGAACTTTTGCTCAGATCCCTGGTCTATTTGGAGATGTGTATAATTAGCAGATGGAGATAAGGGCAGTACAAGCAGACACATGGGTCCACCGTCTTTGTGTTGCATGGGGCTGTTGAGGAAAATGTTATTCCTTTTTGTTTTTGTTCATATATTTGGTTCTTCCTTTCTAGAAAGCTTTCCTTGTTTAAAAGTGACAGAAAAATCCCTTGATATATTTACTATTGGGGGATTCAGAAATCCAAACAAATTATGCAAGCTTATTTATGACAATGCTTTTTCTTGCTATGCATTTTACAAACAACTATTTTAATAATAACTTTGAGCTTATATTGTGACTTAAAATTATTGTTTTAGGAATGTCTCTCCTGCTACCCTCTGTGCCTCACAGTAAGAGGGGGTTGCATTCTTCCTGTAGTTACTGTTGTCTTGTAACACAATGAGTGAACGTATTTATATTAATGGAAGTGTCAAAACAATCTTGTCATTGTAATGTTCATGAAATGTGTCCTATTCCAGATGCTTTGTTTAGGGATTTGGCCTCTGTGTATCATTGGATAATATGGCTTGTTTTCCCCCAGCCTCTCCTCGGGTTATTGGAATATATAATTGGTTTTTTTGTTTTGTTTCCTCGTTTATAAATAAAAATAGACTTCTCCAGTGGCTTAGAATCAGTCTTCAGAGTCCTTTATGTTGGGGTAGATTGTTCATTTTATTAAAATATATTTTATTAATGAAAAGAGTGATACTCTTTTCTATCTTCACTTGACTCCATCAGAGAAAGTACTTGCTTTAGTTAATACGGGTGGGAGCTTTCATATTTTGCTTGCTTACTTGTTTGGAATGTGTCGGATTCCTGAGTGCTGTTTCTTATCTTATGAATTAACAGGGATCATTCACTGGTTAAAGTTTGAGAGTGTAAGATTACATCCCAAATTCTGTTGTCCAAAAGTTGCCAGGATACAAGTAAATGCTACAAGAAATGTGGGGCTACTTCTGAATAGCAGTGATGTACATTTCACAGCAGCACCCAAGGATATAAAAAGGACAAGAGAGAGAAAATGTGTGACAGTAGTGAGGTGGGGGAAAGATATATAGCAGTGTTGTATTGAATTTGGATTTCAGCAAAAATAAAGGATGAAATGACAGTTCATACAACAGCCATTTAAACCATTAGTTCACTTATAAAATTCCCTTTCCCCCAAGCCTTCTAGGATGCCAAGTGGGGTGCTATTATATTTGTTTGAATTTTCAGAAAATTCCATGAGAGATACTGTGATTGTCTATAAACTGAAGCTATGTAATAACTTTTATTGAGACCAAAACAGCATAACACATTCTTCATGCCTTTGAGTTCTCCAGAACTTTTCAACAGGTTGGATGTTAAAAACCAAGGACTGCCATTGGTCACCAAGGCTTCTCTGTCTGTATCTGGTATAGGATTCCACCTTTTCTATGGGACTGTTTCTTCTGATCATAGCCTGAAAGCTGCATAATGATAGTAGAATGTTGTAATAGAGGAAGAAGCCAGTTACAGTGATGGTCAAAGTTTTAGGACAGGCTTATCTCTTGGTAAGATGTTTTTAGAATTTTTAAAAGTGCTTTGGATTGGATATTTACTGCACAGACTGTAGATTTTACCAGTATCTGGCATGCAGAAATTACACTGACAAAATGGCATGATAAGAGCATTTACATGGCAAAAAAGATGACAATAAATTTTTTTGGAGGAAACCCTCCTTTCTGTGCTGAACTACTTTTGAGGACTATTGCTTTTTTCAGATTTTCCATTACTGGTGGCATTGGTGCCTGGTGCAGCTAATGACTTGAGCCTAAATTATATGCTTGATCTCTGTGAAGGCTGAAATACCCCTCAGAATGTGTGTGACCATAAGGCATGAAAGAGAACTCCTAAGGCTTATTTCCTAGGAGTAATCCCCAATGAGTATGCTTAAGTAGATTTCCTAGTTGACCTACTTAGGATTTCAATGTTAATTCCTTACTCATGTTAAAAATGTTAATTTTAAACCAGATACTATTTGAAAACATATTGTGATTTCTGCTGTGCAGCTAAGATCACTTTCTATATGTAATGTACATCATTTAGTTGAAATTTACTTGAGTATTAAAGTATAATTACTCCTTACTTTCCAATGATTAATTAAAATAATTAGTCAGCTACCATTAGTCAGTTATACTCATTAGATACTAAGTTTTTTCACATTTATGATTTTACTAGCAAGAAAGCCCATTGCAACTAGGAATGCAATGGGCACTAGGACCCAGGGGACACTGGGAGGTGCAGATCTCTCCCTCTCGCTGCGTGTCTCTCCGCATGCCTCACAGTAGGAGGCATAGCAGGTAATCAGGGCTGGTTTGTAGGAGGACAGCTCTCTGTCTCTCTCCCTCCCTCCCTTCATCGCAGCAAGGGCAGCTTGCTCTGTGTGTCTCTCTGTGTGGCAGCAGGAGTCATAGCAGGTAATTAGGGCTCATTCTTAAGAGGGAAGCAGGGCTGGTCAGCAGCTTGGGCAGCTCTCTCTGTGTCTCTCTCTGCCTCCCTTGCAGCAGGAGCAATAGGAGGGAATGAGGGCTCCGTCTGGCAGGGCTCTGTGTCTCTCTCTCTGTCTTTGGTGTATCTGAGAGGAATGTGGGTAGCATCCAGGGAGGGAGGGAGGGGGGGGAGCTGTAGGGGAAGGGCCAATCAGAGTGCAGTTACCAACGCTGACTGCACCCTGATTGACCCTATTCCAACTTGGACACTTAGACACGTTCCACCCCCCAGGCTGTTTCACAAATATATAAAAGAACCATGGATAAGGATGAGCAAAGTAGTGAATAAATATCAATAGTAAATACATAAATAGTGAATAAACAAACAGTTGTTGTTTGTTGATCATTTTTTACTTTGTTTCTATTGGTCAAACAAGTGACCTGAACTGAGCTTTTTATTTGGAAATAAATACACACCTCTTATCTGGGGCCATCTAGTGAATTCAGTTCATCATGGAAGTAAAACTTGAATTTAGGACTTACCACCTCTAGCCCAGTTTCTTAGCCACTTGACTTTTCTTTCTTTCCCCAAGACCACTAGTTACGTAAATAGGTATGCTTAGCCAGGAAGACTATAAAATGTTGTTGGCTAGCAAGGCTGAAAACTGTGTCTAGCCCTTAGGAAATAGTTCAAATATGTGAAATGATTTGATCAGAATTCAGAAATAGCTCCTTCCGTAATGCATTGTTGGGAATTATGTTATATCTTATTGTATTATTGTATACCCTTACTTTCTGTGATCATATCATTAGATCTGACCACTCAGGTAGTCCAGGTTGTTCCAAAGAATTAGCTAACAGCAAGGAATAATATATGGGGTTTTTTTCTACAGAGATTTTCACCCCTTAGTGACAAGGAAATGGGGTATGTGGCACAAAATCTGGCACATTGCTTAAATAGATACATCAGGGGTAGTCAAACTGCGGCCCTCCAGATGTCCATGGACTACAATTCCTAGGAGCCCCTTCCAGCATTCGCTGGCAGGGGCTCCTGGGAATTGTAGTCCATGGACATCTGGAGGGCTGCAGTTTGACTACCCCTGAGATACATGATAGGAAATACATTTTTTCATATGTTGAGAAGACAGCTAAGGCTGTTAACATAGATCTTCTCAAATAGTCTTCCCAAACTCGATCTAACCCCAGCAATGGGAGGAGGTTGTCTATCGTGTTCTCCAAAACTAAGGGAACAGAATTGCCATTGCTGAAATGTTTGTAATGTATGGGGTTGACTGAAATATCTGAATTTGGATCAGTATATCCAAATTTTCTAAAGCTAGGCATTTATTGTTTTCAAGCTATAAATGTGGACTGAATGTTTATGAATGAAGAGCCAAGTGCCAAACTCTATACCCATAGGGTAATTCATGGGCCACCAGCCACAGTGTGATGGGAATGTAACAACCTGTAATTGAACTTCTGCATGGGAATTGGTGTGTAGAAAATCTGAAATGCTTTATTTTCATCTTCGCTGTGCTGTTTTCAAGACCAAAGTATCAACACTTACATTAACCATAAAATTACATAACACTGAAAATAGATTCCATTCATTAATGTTTTTATTTGCAATCTTTTAATGCCCCCCATAGCCTCTATTTACTAAAACCTGAGTTTTGAGAGTTCTTAAAAACATTACCCGCATACCTTTACAGTAAAAAAATTGAACAATCTTGTATAATTGAAAACATGAACATATTTGTAGCACTGGAAACCACTTAAGGTTTATAGGTGCCATAATTTTTAGTTGCTTGATCTTGATCTTGAAGATGCCATGAAGTTACACTGGGCACTTTCACACACATGGAATAATATATTTTCAATCTACTTTCAATACACTTTGCAACTAGATTTACTTGTGTGAAACAATGCAACCCACTTATAAACAATTGCTAAACAATGGATTGCAAGTTCATTATTCAGCATCCTGTAACTTTAACCTGTGAAATATTTCTTCTGTACATGCATTAAAAAAATGGCTTTAGTTTTCTAGGATATGAGAAATGCTGCTTGGGAGTCTGTATTCTAAGAAGTCTTTAGCTTAGATATGGAAATTTACCATGTGGTGTCTTCCATGTAATGGTGAGAACTAGAGCATCTATGGTTAATGTTTCAAGCATTTGAAAGCACTCATTTGTAGTAATTCTAGTTAGTCGTGTGTTGTGTCTCAAGCAATGCCTTTAAACTCAAACCCACATTCCTGCCATAGAGTGAATCCTAATGAAGTTAACCCTTAATGATGGGAGGTCTGACCGCACACGCAGGTTGAAAGGCAACATTGTTGAACTGAAAAATTAGTTTAGACATACATTTGATAAATAGCAAGCTCAATCTTGACCTTCTCTCACCCATGTTGTCTGTTAGAAACCTACTGGGCTAGTTAATTTGGCTGTTCTTGATGTTATGTGTCCTCCTTGGTTTTCTACTAATATTTGTACATTCTGGTTCTAGGTTACAATTATAGATTACCCTTTTGAAAGCCCTTACCTAAACGCTTTCCAAGGTTGGGTTGAAATTAATAATTAATAATTAATATTAATAATTTCAGTATTGGTTGTTTTTACTCTAAACTGAATTGAAACAACCAAATGGGAAAAGATGTTCCAGTAAGAAAATAGCCAATTATAGTATACATCTTTCATGCTTACTAATATCTGTTGACTTTGCTGGCAATTAAAACAAAACAAAAACTCGAACAAAAACATGTCCTATCCACTGAGTATATTTGTAGGTAGAAATATCTATATTGGAGTGTATATTTGGCTAAACTGAACCAAAAAATATCTGAAAATGCCTTGCTGGTATTTTGGGGTTTTTGTAGTAATTTAATAATAATGCAACTTTTATAACCTACCGTTTCCAGCCGGCTAAGGACAGGTAACAATAGAAAGTACACAAGTGATTAATTTACATAAAAAGTTATTATATACTTTATATATTAATTAAGGTCTGCTATTAAAATATATTCTTGCCTCCTTAAAAAAAACTTACAAAAAGGGGATTTAATCTCTGTCCGGCAGATCGGTTTTGGCCCAGGGATACTGAGCAAGTGCTGATCACTAGATCTTAGTTCTCTTTGGGGAGTATAGTGGAAGAGGTGGTCACATAAATACCAGGGTCTCAGGCTTAGGGCTTTGAAAGTAAGAATCAAAACCTTGAACATGATTTGGTTTCCAATCTGGCATCAGTGCAGCTGGGAGAGCACTGGTGTAATACGTGCTCTCCATTGGTAAGAATTATTAAGGACTTGTCCTTCTGCATTCTGGGCCACTTGGAGTTTTCGGATCAACCTCAAGAGCAGTCTGGCATAGAATGAATTACATTAGTCCAGTCTGGAGATGACCATTGAATGAGTCACTGTTATTTAAATTTAATACAGATTAAAGAATCTGATTGACTACCTGTATAAAAGGTAAAGGTATCCCCTATGCAAGCACCGAGTCATGTCTGACCCTTGGGGTGACGCCCTCTAGCGTTTTCATGGCAGACTCAATACGGGGTGGTTTGCCAGTGCCTTCCCCAGTCATTACCGTTTACCCCCCAGCAAGCTGGGTACTGAACCCAAATAAAAACCATTTAATAAAAACTTTTATTCAAGTATATTCAACTAGTGAAGAAGATCCAGCCCTAGCCAGGGTGGCGTGGAGTTCTTCATTCCTGCCACCATACCATGATTAGGATCTGGCATTTTTCAGAAATACTGATTTTTTTTTTTTACAGATCCAGTAGACCTTAACCAGATATTTTTGCACACCCCAAATCTGTATGCGGACAAGATTACCATGCAGTGTTTTAAGTGTATGCATTATACCATGATGGTGCACAGCCTGCTTAGTACCATTCATTCTTGTTTGTTTCCCATGGGTGGATGATTTAAACAAGTGTTTTTGTAATTTTAATGTTTGTTCTTATCGTCTGTAATTAAATGTGCATCTCCTAATAAACTTTTACAGTCAAGGTGAAGCTACAAATCCAGAAAGGTATAATTTAGCATGGAAATGCTAATATTGCTACAACTCTGTGACATTATGGTTATGTAACAGGTGGGGCAACACACAGTTAAATTGCTTAAGTCTTAATATTTTCTAGACCCAGTTTTTCAGCTTTACAAGAAATATTTCAATTTCCTTCCTTTTTAGTACTTCATTTAACTTCAGATCATATTTGTAATTATTGTAATAATATTTGCTTAAAACAAATGGAAACAGATTGATAAAGAAAATATTATGTAATTTATGTATATTAGTGAAGTAATAATAATAGAATAAAATATCTGATGGGAAATTAATGTCCATGAAAATATTTAAGATGGTCTTCTGCTTTCCAGTTTCTATTTGAAACAGTTTCTTTTATGGCCATGGACCAAAATTGTTTAATTATATAACTGGTGTTTTTCAACTGGATAGTCGAACCATCTTCTCTCTTGTCTGAAAGAAGTGTTGATTCCTTACAATTAAAATACTAGGCTACTAATTAATAGTACATCAATTTAAGATGCTTCATGATTTTTAGGCTGCTTCAGATATATCCCCCGCCCCAATTAACCTGCCTTTCAACAAACTGAAGACCAAATTAGACCCAATTGGTCACAATGAATCATTTAAAAGCCAACAGGTATGGCATGGGAGAGTATATGCTTGTCTTCTTAAGGCTACTACAGATAATGTTTTTTTCATGTTTCTATCCAGTCATTGAACACCTCTTGGGGACAAAGTGGCTTTAAATGTGTATTCAGGAGGATAAGCATAGCTAAAGGTTCTACAGCCTTACATGCTTATGCTGCATGTTAAATATTACCTGTCCTTTTACTTTATAGGGACAGAACAGTGAAACATGGTTCTGCAGCCATTAATCTATATTGGTCAGTTTGAAAACCAAGCAAAGATTTTATTCTTTTGGACTACGTTAATCCCACTTTGTAGTAAAGCTGTGATTTGTTTTGTCTTGTTTTCAGAGACTAAGGATTGGCAGAAAAGACAGTGAGGCAAAGAAGGGTAGTGGTATATCATGATACATCCAAGAGTCAGGCCATTATATTTTTGTAAACAGGTTCAGGATTTTGCAGTTTTTGTAAATTAGCCTTATGATTCCAATAAGGGCATTTACTTACATGTGTAACTTAATGGCTTGTGAGTTTCAGCATTTATCCTGATAGCTATGTATCATTTTGAATGGTTGGTCAAGACTAATTTTCCATCAGCTGATCAGACCTTTCTCATCTCCCCTATTGCAATGCAGCTGACTCTTGGGGATAGGATAGCCTGACGAATGCCATAAGGGGCTTCTGAGGTAGGAACAGTGATTGGAATTTTGGGGATCAGTGAAATTTGTCAGAATAGTCAGGATCCAATGCTTAGATTGTTCTTGAGTTTCAGGTGCTCATTTGGACCAGGGTCTGCTTTTTAGAAACATAAGAGGCCTCAAAGAATTTTATCTGGCCTTCCTGTCCATAGAATCGATTCATAAGTTAGCTTGTAAGATTTTTGAAACGTGTTTCCCTAATTGATTTATATTATACTGTTATAACACAGCTTTTCTTCTTTTCTTTGAGAAGTTTTTAGTGTCCTAAATAGTTAACATTTTATATCATTGTATGTAAAGGAGCCAACTGTATATTTAATATTTCTTTTCCTGTATTTTATATATGCTGTTTTATTTATTCCTGACCATTGATAAAGGCAGTCATACTCAAACTTGTCTGGTCAGTGGAGGCATTAGTAAGAATGTATACTTGGATTTTAACGAGGCTATATTTTTTGCCTTGGGTTCTTAATAAAAATTAATATTCAGTTTTACAATATGTTCTACCCTACAGAGGCTTGAGCACATTTTCCTTATTTTGACCCATTTTTTTGGGGTGGTGATGGTTATATATCCAAACTTCATAAATAAACCTCATGAACAATTTTAATCCCATATGTACTGGCTACCCTTGAGTCAATGTTGCCAATATAATTTCTATTAACTAGTGAATGAATATGAGTGATAGGTCTTAGCAACAATTGTCTTGATACAATCTTCTATACAAGGGCAATTTTCCAGGTTGGTGTTGTGGTTAGGACTGCGGACTTCTAATCTGGTGAGCCGGGTTTGATTCCCTTCTCCTCCTCCACATGCAGCTTGCTGGGTGACCTTGGGCTCATCACAGCACTGATAAAGCTGCTCTGACTAAACAGGAATATCACCTACCTCACAGGGTGTGTGTTGTGGGAGAGGAAAGTGAAGGCTATTATAAGCCGCTTGGACACTCCTTCTGGCAGACAAAAGCAGCATATAAGAACCAACTCTTCTTCTAATTTTTCTTTTTGCATGCCACCGTAACTCATACTCCTAACTGATAACTCTGTGTTAGCAATCAAGGGAGTATATGGACATTGTTTCTCCCAGAAGTAACAATTCTGTTACAGTTTTTTTTTCTTGACCAAAGAATAGTTAAGTTGCCTCAGTGTGGAGCGTGATGTGCACTCCTTTCTTTTGTATCAGGCAAATCCTTATCCATTGTTCCTCTTAATATTAGTGAAATAGCCTTGGGGGTGGAGAGTGTCCTGGCTGTCTAAGATGGAATAGGGCCAATCAGGGTGTGGCCAGTGATTGGCCCTTCCTCTCCAGTTCCTGCCCTCCTTCCCTGGACACTAGCCACTTTGCTCTCAGATGCCTGAGAGAAACACACAGAGACACAGAGAGCCCTGCCAAACCACAAATAACCCCTGATTACCTGCTATGGCTCCTGCTGCAAGGGAGAGAGAGACAGACAGACAAACTGCAAATGAGCTCCAAACTGCAAACCACCCTTGCTTCCCTGCTATGAAGGAGCAAACTAGAAATGAAGCAAAAAGCACCTCTTCAAAAAGCACCTTGCCACATGTGTTGCTGTGGCGTTCAGAAGTACCATTGCTCCCTCGCACTACATTGGTACAAGACAGATCCTTAGCTGAAATTGGCTTCCAGGTTGTTGACATGCTAATCAGTGATCTGCTGCATTGTTATAGAGAAACTGTTCTTCGAATGCTGTCTTAGACTGTATAGCATGGGAACCCTAGAAATACTTGGAACAAGCAGTTTGCTCTCCTTCTGACACCCTCTTCCACCTACAGGCGTATTGCTTATGGTCAAGGGAATCCTTAGAAGCACCTTTCTGTTTTCAATAGCAGACATGTCAGTGAAGTTATAACAGTCACATCATATAACAATGTAGACAGGACACCCTGATCTAATTTTTTTTTTCTGATAGAAGCTCCTGTTATGCTATACAGCAGTGGACTCCAACCTTTTTATCACTGGGGACCGGTCAACGCTTGACAATTTTACTGGGGCCTGGGGGGGTAGTCTTTTGCCAAGGGATGTCGCCGCTGCCGCCTGAGCCCCTGCTCCACTTGCTTTCCCGCCGGTGCCCCTGACTTCCACCGCCGGCTGGGGGGCGCTGCCAGCAGCAGCTGTGCAGTGCCACGCCGAGGGGGAGCCCCAGCCATGGCGGCCGCTGGAGAGCACCAAAGGTGAGCTGGCGGCAGAGTGGCAGGGCAGCCCCTGAGGCAGCAGCTGGGGAGGAGCCGCGGCCCGGTACCGACTGATCCACAGACCGGCACCATCCCCGGACTGGGGGTTGGGGACCACCGCTATACAGTGATGAACTGATTCTAGTTATAAGGTTGAAGGCAGGGCAAGAAGAGCTTTCACCCATACCAGAACAGCATGTCTGAGAGGGAAGGGAGGACACCCTTCCATTTCAAAGGGACCAATTCTTACTAGTGTGATGAGCTTTATTTTGGAATGTACTGTAACTTCAACCTGTTTTATATGTTTGCTGGTTTGTATTATCTTTTCCTTCTGAAAATGCAAATGGAATTGAATCTACAGAGGCTGGCTTCCAGAATGAAGCTTCCCCATAACAAATAACAGAACAGCAGACTTAGATTTTTTTAACGTTTGTGCTTCAGATTTAAGTGAACTATAAAATGGTGGAAATTTTGCTCTCTGGTTTAGATGCCAGCCTTAAGATGCAAGTAGTGAAACAGTTTTGTTCCCAGGCTCTTTTTTCCTCTGCTCAAACAACAGTTTTTAATTTATCACACTTTCCTGCTTGAGTATAATTAACATTTCCAGTATATGATTTTGGTACTTTGTCAAGCATTCAAAAAGAGCCAAATTCCTTTCCTTTTTATTGTTCTTCTATTGAAGTTTTTTTTTTAATTTTGAAAACACTTGCTGTTTTATGTGGGGCTGTCTTGGCAGGAGACGACTTCTATCCTCCAAGAGGATGTTTACGATGCACTTTCTGCATATTCATTGGCACAGCTGGAAAAGTTGATAGTTACACAGAAAACTTCCACAAAATGATTTTTTAAGTTTGTATTTTGATATACTGAAACCTTTTTTGCTGAATCAGGTGCCTAATATGGAACAAAAAGTATTGATAGCTGTTATTATTTCATTCTTTTAAACTAGCAAAGAGTTCACCGGTGCAACATGTGAATGTGTATGTTCTTATTTCGTTTTTTGCCATGATGTAGAGTTTGGCGCTTTGGCACCCGAAGCGGCCGTTCGCTCCCGACACATCCAGCATTGCGCTGTGGGGGTGGGGGGAGGGGAGGTGTGGGCGTCAGTACACCCATTGGCACACCGACACCTGCACCTCCCCTCCCCCGTGCGACACAGCGCTGGAGCGAACGGCCACTTCGGGCGCCAAAGCGCCCAACCCTACCATGATGTTGTTTCTTCCTATCACCATGTTTTGTTTTTTTCTGCTGGGATTTGCCACAGCAAGGGACTTGCCAGATTAGCATTTTATGTGCCTGTTCTCATGCTTCTTCTTGGACAAACACGAGTAGTTAAAGGATTTGTCGGACCCGTAACACCAGAGTCAGTTTAAGGATTGCAGGGCCCTAACAGAGTACAATTGTGGTGGGAGCAGCCAGAATGGGGGCAGAGGCACTATGTGGGGCCCCTGGAAGTACAAATCACATAGCATGTGCTACATGGATAAATTGGAAGGTACCTGTAGTAAGGGAAAGACAGGAGACAGAGGGGGAGAGGGCTCCTATAGAGCAGGGTAGCCCAGGTGGTGAGTTGGCAGAGTGAGCCTACTGGGCTGCCATTCTTCCTGGAGGGCAGGAGGGCATGGAGCATGGTAGGCCAGCCAGGCTATATGGGCTGCTGGGGTTGATGCTGCAGTCGTAGCATAACATTGGTTGGCTTCCTCCCCCACATGCCCAGCTCACCTTCTGCCAACTCTTCCTCCTAGCAAGTGCTGAGAAATGTCACGGAGAAGGAACAGGGGAGGAGGAAGTGAGTGAGTCCCCCAGTGAAGGCCAATCAGAGGGTTTTGAATGTTCAACTATCAGAAAGATGGTTTATTTCTTATATATATATATATAGTATGATGATGATATAAGTTTCTATACACTTCTGAATATTTAAAATCTCTCTGAACAAATAGGATTCTCTTTCCATCTCACTGTTCATCTTGCATCACCTTACTTTTGTTTTGGGTCCATATTATCAATGCAGTCATACCAATTTCTAAAGCACACTTTTCCTTTTTCACCACCTAGGATATTGCTGGGTAGTTTGAGAACTCCCCAAATTCAAAGACTCTTAACCCAAGAATCATAAAGGTGATAAAGTCATCCTATGTATACTTACTTACAAGTAAGTCCCTGTTGCAAAATGGGGTACCACCTTGGGGTATGGGTCCTCTGGACCTCTGCCCCTCATGGCTCCTCAAAGGACTAAAGAGAGGATAGGAGGCCTCCTTTGGGAGATAATTTCTCTTTGATATGAGAGTTCCCAAGAGGACTTAAAGAGGCAATGGCTCTTACTGGAAAAAAAATCCCTGGATCTAGCTACAGTCCCATTTCTCATTTGGTGTTTCTTGGGAAGGTGGTTGAAAGGGCCTCTGTGGACCAGCTAATTAGCACACCAAGAGGAAACTTCAGTCTTGGATCCTTTCCAGTCTAGCTTTTGAACTGGCCATGAGGAGATGGCGTTGGTTTCTCTGATGGATGCCATCTGATAACAGCTGCTCCAGCAGCGTTTGACATAGTTGATCATGAGCTTTTAGCTCGCTGTCTTACTGACATTGGGATATAGGGGACATCTCTAAAGTGTCTGAATTCCTTTTCTCAAGGTCGCGGACAAAGGGCTACACTTGGCAGAATGTATCACACTGCTGCCAGCTACCTTGTGGAGTTCCACTGGGCATGGTTATCTGCCCAACATTATTTAATGTCTTCCCCAGCTCCTCAGAGGTTTTGGAGTGTCATAAATACACTGATGACACCCAGTTCAGCCTCCTGATGGACAGCTGCCCACATTCACCTTGGAGTCTCTTGACACTTAACCCTTCAAACTCAGAGGTCCTATGGCTGGGTAGGAAAGGTCCCTGCAAGGAAGCATGATTACCCAGCCTGAATGAGGTGCAGCTTACATTCGGCCATGAATCTGGTTGTGATCTTAGATGCCTACCTTACCGTTGAGCTGCAGATCACAAGTGTAGCATGGCTGCCATTCTTCCATTTTCACCAAGCCAAATTACTAACACCCTATCTGGTCCTGGAACACCTAGACACAGTGATTCAAATGATGGTCACCTCTAGATTGGACTTATAACTCACCCTATGTGGGCTTTCCCTTATCCCTGACCAGAAAATTGCAGATGGTCCAGAACACAGTGCCCCAGGTCCTCACAGGAACACCTTGGAGGACCCACATTCAGCCTGTGCTTTGGCAGCTGCACTGGCTTTGGATTTAATTCTGGATCAGGGTTAAGTAGCTGGTAGTCCCTGGCCCTAAAGAAGTATGTTTAGCGTCAAACACTGCCAGGAAGTTTTCAGTCCTGGCCCATACTTGGTGAAATGAGCTCCCGAAGAAGCTCTGGGCCCTATCAAAGCTGGCACAGTTTCACAGGGCCTTCAAGACTGGTCTTCCCCCAAGCTTTTGGTTGGGGCCAATGACTTAACAATATCTATGGTCCTACCCTACATAACACCTCCATAGAGAAAGATCTAGTCTTGTGAATAATCTGGAGGCTGCTATTAAATGGTACTAAATAATCAATTATGTTTTTGTCATGTTTTATATTGTCAGTGGTTGATTTTTATATTTATGTGTTGGTTTTAATTCATTGTTAATTCTTAACCATATTATATACCCTACCCTGAGCCATTCTGGGAGGGTGATATAGAAATTTTAATATTGTTCTAATATTTTTATTCTTCCCTTCCAAATGCTCAAGTCAGGTAACATCAAGAAAATCAACATACGATTTAACACTTTAAAACAGTTACAATACACAAATAACTCTCTAAAATTTCCAGACAGGAGAATCCTCTAGTAGGGAGCTGATTTTCTATCTTTTCCTCCTCCTCCTAGTAGTGAGGCCAGCTATTTTGGTGCATGTTATTGTGGGCCTTGGCCATAAGCCAGGTGGAATAGCTCTATCTGACAGTCCTTGTGAGAACTGATTAAGGTCCCTCAAGGCCTTGATTTCTCCCAGGAGCTCATTCCACGAGGCTAGGGCCTGGGCCAATTTCACCTCTATCAGGCTGGGGACCCCGAGCACATCCTGAGCTGAAGATTGTAATGCTCTTGGGAAGTTATAAAGGAAGAAGCGGATCCCAGACTTGAACCTATTCAGTTTCCAGTCTGGAGCCAGTAGAGTTGAGCAAGCACTGGTGCTATGTGTGCTTTCCATTGAGTCCCTGTCAGGATTCATGCAGCTGCATTTTGAACCAGTTGCGTTTCCAGAGCAGTCTTAAGGGCAGCCTTGTGTAAAGCAAGGTGTAGAAATCTAATCTAGTGGTGGTTGTTGCATGGATCACTCTGGCTAGTTTTAGCTCTGAGAGATTGGGTGCAAGCTCTCTTGTTTGGCATAGGTGGAAAAATGCCAGATGTGCTGTCTTTGTGATTTGGGCCCCCATCGATAAGAAGTTCAAAATCATGCCCTAGGCCTCCAGACACCAGGCCAGATTGTCTGTGGGTTTTGACAGATGGTCATCTATTAACAGAAAGAGCTGGGTGCTATCTGCTTACTGATGACATCCCAGCCTGAAACTCCAGATCAGTTCTCCCCAACTGCCACCCTTTGTCCCTGATTTTGAAGAAAGGACTTCAGCTACTTCAAGGCTGTCTCTCTAACTCCCATCTTGACTAGGTGGTGGGTCAATAGTTGGTTGTCGACTGTATTGAACACAGTTATCAGATCTAGTAGTAGCAGAAGCACCGACCTGCCTAGATCTAGTTTTCTTCAGAGATTTTCAATCCAGAGCAGTCTCCATACCATGGCCAGGCCAGAAGCCGGACTATAAGGGGTCGTGTCACTTTCTTCCAAGAATCCCTGGAGTTGTCGTGGTTTGAAGTATTTTAATGGTGTGTTTTTGTTGGTTTTAAAGATATAATTTGATTTATATGTTTTTAATTTGTTGGCCACTTTGGCCTTTTTGAAGGCAGAAATGTGATGTATAAATTTTGTAAAATGAATAAAAAATACTGACCAGAAATCTAGGAAAGAAGGTAGTTGGTAATATAGTCTCCTTATAGCTTGGCAAGCCATTATAGATGTCCAGCTTTTCAAATAGTTTTGACAGGTTTGTTTTTGAGTATTTTAGTGTAAGTGAGGAACTAAAAGGAATGGGTTACTCGTTCTGCTCCTTTTCCTGCCTCCTGGTAATGTGCCAACCCACTCTAAGTTGCGGGTTTAACTTGAAAGTCAAGTTTCTCTTTCTTCTGAAGGAAGGAGGAGTGTAGTAATTTGCCGAGTGCTAGTGGCCAAGTTGTCTTGCTTGCTGTAATGCATAATTTAGAATATGGAAAAGCATAATTTTTTCCCATTCATATGCAAGCGGGTTGCTGACCACCCTGAGGATTGACTGTTTTTCCTGTTAACGGTGGGAGTGTCCTGATGTATCTTTTCTCCAGTATACTCTTGCCAGGAAAAGAGATGGCATAATTTTATGCTAAATCTAGCGCAAGTGCAAAAAAAATAAAATAAAATCTTTACTAGCTTGGGCCAGATTACTACAGTGGGAAAGGGGTTAATTTTGTCTAGTAGTGTAGTTTTCATGTTGGCTGCGATTCCAAAGAGCTTAAACCTGTAGGCCTTTTCACATAAAAGTGTTGGACAGAATAATACTGCAGTATCCCACCTGCTTTCTGTTTGCTTTTGGGCATTCCGTCAAAAAATACACTGGGAGACTTTATAGGCAAACATTATAAAAAGTGATGGTCTTTAAATGCTTCTAGATTTGAGTTTGGCTAAACAAAGACTTACCTGAAATAGCTCTAGATTTCCAAACAATTTTTTCATGTGGTAAGAATTCATGATATTTTATGTCTTTGCCATGACATCATCCATGCCAAGAGATTAATTTGCACAAAGCAATTCATGAGCAGTTTTAATCCTTTGTTCATGCCCTAATCGCTAACCATTTCTTTTCCAACTGTGACTAAAGTTGACTTTTGACTTCTCTTGAATCAATGGACACTAAGGGGTAAAACTATATATGGAAGTATTTTGAACATAAGCGAATCTAAACATTACTTCCCTAATAATGGGAGGAGGCATAGTTAGCTATAATTCTACCCTGTCTTCAGATTAGATGGTAGAAACTTTGATGGGATTTTCAGACACCCAATGCTGTGGGTATGTATTTAAAGAGTTATACATAAATTTAACATAAAAATAATCAAAGGTTGTTTTTTTAAAACTCCTGTAAATTGCTGGTCCCACTAAGTTTTATAAACAAATTTACTACACTAGATAAGATGAGTTGCAGTGGTTATGGAAAATAGTGTCAAAGGTACTATAAAGTAGGAGCTCCCAGAGTGGGCAGAATGCCCCATTCAGGGGTGGTGATCCAGGGGGGCAGTGATGAGTTTTTGGACAGTAGAGGGCAGCAGTCTGCATTTTCCTAGCAAGAAACATTCCAAGGTGGCTTGCCATTGCCTGCCACTGGATAGTAGTGACCCTGGATTTCCTTGGTGGTCTCCCATCCCAGTGTTGATCAGGGAAAACCTGCTTAGCTGCTTGAAGAAAACGACAGCTTCAGAAGGTGGGCTGGATGGGATAATATTCCTGTTGAGCTCCCCCCCCCTCTGTTCCCAGACTGTATCCCAGATCTCCAGGAATTTCTTAACCCAGGGATGGCAACCCTTCCAAAAAAGTTTCCATCTTTGGAAGACTGGAAAAGCCTTCTCCTGCTTGGTCCTCGCACTGAGATTTTTCATTTGCATGCTTCTCTTTCCCTCTCCCTCTATTTTTCTCCCTAATGAGGATCCGAAGTGGCTTTTACAAATGACTTTTACAAATAATGTATATATTTTTTCCATATTAAAATATGGTCACTGCATAACAACCAAAGCAGAAGTGTAGGCAATATAGTGTGTTTTGAATTTGCAGGAGACCTAACACCAAGAAAGAGGTGTGAGTTTGTTTGTGCATGAGGGACATTAGGGATGCCTGGGAGTCAAGAGCCCCCAGCCCAAAAAAGTTTAACCCCCCCCTGCTACAAAGTAAATTAGTCTTGCTTGTTCTGTAGTTTCAGCAAAGCTAAACAAAATAACCAACTCTTGACAATTTTGTTGTGTTTTTTAGCTTTAACCTTTTATTAATATAAAATATTTGTATTAATATTATAATATATATGCTTAAAATTGTGTCATTCTCCATATGGAGAATCCTCCTAATTATCCATTTTTGATGCAAAATATAACATTGATGTGATAGATTGATGGAATTCATAATTACCGCAACACATTTATTATTTTTTAAAAAGCATATTAAAGTTCTGAGTCAATTTGTTGGCCAAAGAATTTCCAGCTTTCAAAATTTCTGAGACTCAGTTCTAAAATCTAAACATGGAAAATGTGAACATCTGAATAAAATATGTTTAGATGTCAATCTTATCAAATGGCAATTTGAAAACGAAGAATTACTTGGATGGTATCAACATAATTAAAACATATGAGAGGAATATTTCTTCTTTGTTGCTCAGATACGCTGTTCAAACTATTGCTGTGGTGTGGGATGTGTTTTTTTGTCTCTTCCTCATTCCTGTACATTGTCGTACTTTTTAAATTCAATTGTTTTCATTGATGACCTTCATTATCTTTTATGTGAAGAGGTCATGTTGATGTGGAAGTGGTGCCCTGCTCAAAGTGGACAAAGTAGCATGAGCTGTGCTTGTACTTTAGTACGGTCTGTACACCCTTTCATTTTTGCAGTTTAATAAAATCAGAGTCCAGTAGCACCTTTAAGACCAACAAAGATTTATTCAAGGCGTGAGCTCGAATAAATCTTTGTTGGTCTTAAAAGTGCTACTGGACTCTGATTTTATTGTGCTACTTCAGACCAACACGGCCACTCATTTGAATCTATTTTTGTAGTTTATCACTGAACTGAAGCAAAAGTTAAGACAGGAATACTCGATGCTTTTAAACCTGAAGGCACCTTTGCAAATCTGATTGGCAAATCCGGTTGGCACAGGAGGCCGAGTCAGCCACAGGGCTACTTCTACCCCTAGGGTAGAAGATTGTCTGCTACTTTGCCTTTGGGTTTGTAATTTGGCCACATCTGCTCCCTCTGAGCACATATGCATTAGAAATACTCATCTAAGAAATTTATCTCTTTAATGTTTTCAGAATTATTTTTGAATGTAGCCTTTTCATGCTTTAGAACTGGCAATATGACAGGCTCTGTTGTCTTGCTTTCCATGCTTCCATGCCAGTGTGATTTTTTAAAAATCACCAGCAAAGTATTATCTTAAAGACTAAATTGTTGTATCTTGATTTTTTTACGTTAAAGATTTTACTTTATTTGATGCATTTACAAAATTATCAGAGCTCATGCATGTAGCAAACTGCCATACTGCATGCTTCCCTTGTGTAGCTTAACTCAGCTTTTGGTATTTGTGGATTCATTATTCAGAGCTGCCCTGTGTCTCTTGCGAGTTTGCCTTGTCACATGGTCTGCTTTTACCCCTGTCTTTTAACCTGACAAGAGCAGAACCGCCCCAAGGCCAAAATCTGTTTTATCACAATGCTTGCATTTTCATGTGCTAAAGTAGCAAGTAGTCTAGAGGATCTTAAAATATATATTTATTTTTTTTTTGTAAAATTTACACAATATCTATGGATAAAACAGTCTTCATTGACAGTTGTTGGACATTTTTTTCTTTCTCCCCTTCTCCTTCTATGTCCACTTTTTCCTTACTTCTGCAGAGCCACCAACCAAATATCAGATCTCTCAGCCTGATGTATATTCTGTACTTCCGGGAGACCCTCTGAACTTGAATTGTCCACTGAAAGATGCCATCAAGAGTAGTTGGATTAAAGATGGGGTCCATTTGGTGCCCAACAATCGAACATTTATGACTGGGGAATATTTGCGGATTAAAGATACCACACCTAAAGATTCAGGCCTTTATGCTTGCACTAGTGTTAGGACTACAGACAGTGATATCATCTACTTCATTGTAAATGTTACAGGTGAGTTTGCTGAAATGCAGATTTTATTGTGTGCAAACAGTTGTGATCTAATTCTCCTAAACCTCCTATTAAGGTATAAAAAGAATGTGTGAAATAGCATTCCTGCCCTATACACATTTATTTAGGCGAGATTATGGTGGCGCTTTTAAAAGTGTCTGTTACATTCTTACTCTTCTATATGTACAAAACATAGTATAAATCCTAGCACTTACCAATAGTAGTCACCAATATAGCCCCAAACATTCCAATAATATGAATTTCAAATGAACATAAGGAAATCCCTCCTGGATTAGACTAGTAGTCTATCTAGTCCATTAGCCTGTTTCATTCAGCAGCCATCCATTTGTCCTAGAAGGTCAGCAAATAAGGCATAGAGGTCCAGGATATCCTTTGATGTTGCTTTCTAGCACTAGTATTCTGAGGTTTGCTGCTCAAAATTATAGAGAAAATACAAAAAATGATATTGACATATTTAGAAGTCTGTATGTTGGGAAGTTGGACAGAATGAATATGGATAATTAGACAGTTTAAATAATTTCAAACTTCTCTGAACGTGCATAATCAGATGTAGACCTGTTGGCAGAACCAGATAGTGATTGCCATCAATTAGGTCATTCTCGATACCCTCTCTCCCCCACGGTCCAAGACAGCCTTTGGTATAATGAAGAGTTGTGCAAAAAGAAGCAGAAGTTGAGATGACTAGAGCGAGGTTGGAGGCAAACTTGCAATGAGGCAGCAAGAACATCTAGGATGCTTATTGAGAGCCAGTTTGGTGTAGTGGTTAGGAGTGTGGACTTCTAATCTGGCATGCCAGGTTCAATTCTGCGCTCCCCCACATGCAACCAGCTGGGTGACCTTGGGCTCCCCACGGCACTAATAAAACTGTTCTGACCGAGCGGTAATATCAGGGCTCTCTCAGCCTCACCCACCCCACAGGGTGTCTGTTGTGGGGAGAGGAATGGGAAGGCGACTGTAAGCCGCTTTGAGCCTCCTTCGGGTAGGGAAAAGCGGCATATAAGAACCAACTCTTCTTCTTCTTCTTATGAGGGCCTATGAAATGGCAGTGAGAGAGGTTAAGTGAGAGTTTTATGCCACCTCCATTGCATCTGCTAGCGGATGCCCGGATCAGTTATCTAGGATAATTTGGTCTCTTGCTGCCGTGCAAGAAGGGCACCCAATTAGAAGTCGATTGGACATTAGCTGCAAAGCTTATGTGATTCCTACTTTGTGGATTCTTCATCACACTACTGCATTTACTACAGCAAATGAACCAGAGACCCCTTGGCTGCCTCTGAAGGAGTGCTTTTTAGGAGTCTTGTGCAGAGTTGCTGCTGCTACCTTCAGTGAGGCTGAACACTTGTCCTCTAGACCTCTGCCCCTTGTGGCTCCTAAAGATGAGTGACAAGAAGGTAGAAAGACTGCTCCAGGAGATTATAACCTGTCCTTATTGACAGGGGTATTCCTAGATGGTCTGAAGGAGGCAATGGTTCATACCCTTTTGAAGAAACCATCGTCGGACCTCTGGGACCCAGCCAATTACTGCCCCATCTTGCGTTTCTGGGAAGGTGAATTAAAGAGCTGCCGTGAACCAGCTGCTAGTATGTTTGGAGGAAGCATGAGTTCTGGATCTATTCCAGTTGGGCTTCCACCCTGGCCATGGGGTCGAGACAATTCTGTTTGCCCTGCTGGATGATCTCTGGTGACAGTTGACTACAGCATTTGATATGGTGGGCCACAATTTTCTTGCTTGCTGCCTTGTGGACATGGGGTCCTAAGGAACTGCCCTTTTGGGGCCCACCACATTTCTCCACTGTCAAGGTCAGAGGGTCATAATCAGGGAGAACCAATCTCACCACTGCCAACTCCTTTGTGGAGTTCCGCAGGGTGTGATCCTCTCCCCAATATTATTCAACATCTTCATCAAATCATGAGTATAAAGGAAAATAAAACAATGTATTTAAGAGTAGAACAGCCATCATATGAACTGTAGTTAACAATGACTTTTGATTAATCCAAGTATATCTTTGTACCAAAGTTTCATTTTTCATCTTTTATCCAGCTTTCAGATGAACTTTTTCTGCAAGTTAGTAGACAATCTTCTCTCTTTAGTTTTTAGGGGGGGGGAATAGACTTTTAAAAATAGTGTTAAAAACTTGATTCTGAAATTTCCGTGGCCATTATCCAACAAGGCAATATATGTGTGTCGGAGAACATCGTGAGCACAGCTGGAGGCTCCGTTGCAGCAGAAACTTCAAAGGTGGTTCCAGCTGCACATGAGGATCTTCTCCGCACAAGTATGTAGCTTCATTGGATTGTGGCTGATGTAGCTTATAAAATGTACTAGAACACTCAGCGATAAAGTGTGTGACGCTTGTGCTCTTAAAAGAAAATCTGTTCCAGATGTGCCTTTTAGAAATCCAGGCCACAGAAAATAGGTCTGTTTGCTTACAATATGTAGCAGGTGAACAATTTTAAATTTTTAAACTTCAGATGTTCTTTCATCTGGAGATGATGAAGATGACACCGATGGCTCTGAGGATTTTGTGAATGACAACAACCAAATCAGTAAGTAATTCCAACTGCTGAAGGTGTCTGGCAAGATCCATATTGAAAATCCCTTCCCTCCAACCTATTGCACTCTTCAGTACTGTATTTCTTGGCTGTTTCAGTGCATGAGCTATCTACTAGTAGTGGCTTTTCACTTTTTTCTCTAATCTGTTTTTAGTGTATTTCATGCCTTTGAAAAATGAAAATAAATCATTATAATCTTGCCTGCTTGTTTGTTCTTTCTATCTTAGTTGACATTAACATTTCAGTATTTTCCTTTAAAAAATAAAAGCTTAATCTAGTAGTGACACTTTCTCTTCTTTTGCTTCTAGATCTTATTTACATTCTTACAATGACAAAATGTAAGAGATAATTATAAAATTGAGCAAACGAAATCATATCTACAGTATCCTCACTACTGCTTACAGTTTCTGTGATTTGTGTTCTCAATTTGAATATTGTAAACATTGTACTGTAAAGGAGCAAGATATAATTTGATATGCCCTGGAATTCTTAAGGCTAGATAATAAAAGGACTGAGGAAGAAAAGAAAGATGTTTTGAGATATGATGGGAAAGCTCATAAATCTGTAGTTGGGCCATTACTCTAATGCTGTTGTAGTATTCTTCTCCTGTTCATTCATCCAATATGCAGGAGTGGCTGAACTGTGGCTCTTTAGATGTCCATGGACTACAGTTCCCATGGGCATATGCTGGCAGGGACTCATGGGAATGATAATCCATGGGATTCTGGAGAGCCACAGTTTGGCCACCCCTTCCATATTTTGTAAGGCTCTGGTTCCAAGCTCAGCAGAGAAAGGTCTAGTTCAGTTGCTCAGTAGCTGCCAGGATTGTGTGGTAGCTGTCAAGCATTTGAACCGTACTGAAGAAGTTAGACTGTATAAATAGGAATTCGGCTAGATTGCTGCCCTTGCAGGATCTTAGAGTGACACACACATGTCAAGTATTTGTTTGTATATAAAATACTTGCATTAAATAAATAGACTATTAAAGCACATTACACATATAAGAGTTCCTGAGACTGTTTATCTGAAGGTAGAGGAGCACTAACTGTGAGAAAACAATAGGTTAGATTATTCTCCCCTATGGCCTTTTTATTGCTTCCAGCTATTGTTCAAGTGCTTATTTTTAGTTTAAGGTGCAAAGATGACGTGATCTTTGGTCATAAAATGGATTCAGTGGGAAAACGTTAAATGGTTGTCTACAGCCAGGTCTTGACTTCTTCATATCAGAAAATTTGTCAGATACTTCATGCTTGATCATAATATTCACAGTGATGGATACTGGAGAACTTAGACCATGCCTTTAATTTGATCCAGTGTTTTCAGTGCATGTGATTTGAAAGAACGGCATAGCTTCATTCTGTGATGCATTGATTAAACCGATTAAACTAAATATATTAAAAATGGGTATAAAAAGTTACCCAGAATTCAGAAATGAAATAAATATAAGGACATAATAGTTATTGAATATGATTCAACAAACATTGAAATACATCAGATCAGAAAGTTTATACTCTTGTAGTTGAAATATCTTCCTTCTTGGACTGGGTGTTGCTGGTTATTGTTATTTTTGTATCTGTTATCCTCCAAAATTATTAAAATAAAACCAATACCCATAAAGCAATAATAACATTGATTTATTATTGTATTTAGGGCAATTTTAACCAACTTTTCTCCATGAATCCAAACTGGTTTACAGTGTACAATGGGGCGACGGGGACTTACACGCGGTGCCGGTTGTCGGGAGGAGGGCGGGCGGAATTGAGACGGCCCGGATTCAAGGCCCCCATGGCGTCTGCATGCTGCAACAGCGGCGCACTCGGGAAAAGGCGGGGCTAGCAGCGTCCTAGGGATGCCGCTCAATTGCTTCCTGCCTTTTGCCTCCAAGCAGGCAAGCGATCCCACCCACCCTCCCTGTTATTATTTGTTTGTGTTCATGTTGTATTTTGTCTCAGCGGGTTGGCACAGGAGAATGAGCCTGTTGGGAGCCGATGTGCGATTGGCCTCCCTGCGGGGATTGGGGCCTCCTTTAAGGGGGTGATGACAATGAGCAGTTTTGCCGACCCGGCAGGGTGGGCTAGTGTAGCTCATTTGTGATCGGATAACTTCGGAGGTAAGGCAAGGCGGTTTGCGCCCCTTGGCCCTCCGTTTGAGTTACCTCCCATCATAAGGCAAACCAAAACCTGTAAGTCCGTATTCCCAGCGGGGAACAGTGATGGACTTCCTATGGGTTTTGGTTGCTGGGCGAGGCAGTCGGCTGACTGCCTACTCTAGGCTCATTCCCTTGTGCAGCGCCAACCCTCCGTGGGAGGTGTTTATTAAAAGCTGTGGCCAATTTAAAGCCAACAAAAGTGATTTGTGTCTTATTTCTGCCGTAACTGACACCTGACAATACACGCACACGACACATTTCACAGATTCACAAAATAAGCCACTTTCACAATTTCTACATGTCATGCCATGTCATTATTGTTATTTTAAATTAGTTTTAAAAATAGACATCCAGTCAAATCTTCCAGAAGAGGAAGCTTTTCACTAACATTTTGAATAAATCCACAAATTGGACTGAGTCATTCTCCTGAAATAGGAAATTCCACAACTGTGACCCCCACAGCTGAGTAAATCCTGCAACTTGTAACCACGAACCCTAAATGGCCTCAGAAGTTCAAAGAGTGTAAGAGATAACAGGCTACACCAGGCCCAAAGGCACTTTTATAGCTCTTGTATTCTTAACAATGGTAATAATTGCGTACCTGGAATGTATATGGTACTTTGGAGAGTTGAAGAAGCTTCACATTATCTCAGACATCTATGTAACAACTTAGTAAAGTAGGGATACCTATTGTAAAAGGGGCTAAGGTTGGGAGATAGTGTTTTGCACAAGACCTCTCAGTAAGCTTACAGATGAGGTGAAATTTGATGTGGGAGCTGGCTAAATTGCTAGTTTTGCGGTATCAGTCTTGTAACCTTGACAGTTGTGGAAAAAGCATATGAAACCATGATGGTTGTGTCTGAAATGATAGAGGAGAAACCCATCAGCAACCAGCTACTAAAACAGAATACAAAGACAGTTTGAAAATGGCTAAGATTAAGCCTGCATGTATTTTTGGAGACAATCAGTGGTTTAGTGACAGAGCACTTGCTTTGCATGCAGAAGTCTCCAGGTTCAATCCCTGTCACCACTAGATTTTCTGACTTGGCAAAAAGCAGCTTCATATGTTCAAATAATATTACCATGTCACAGTTACTGAGTCCCTTCTTGTCCTCTCAAAAGCACATGTCAATCAGTGTACTCCACTAGTCCTGTTCACCTAGAAGTCGAGTTAACATGGCTAAGAATGTATAGTTTGATCAGAATAAACTACTTCGTTTAATGTTAGAATACAAATACAATCACTGAGTTAGAGCTCAATAACATTTTTTCTTCTCTTGACTGAATGTAACGTTACAATTCTGTTCCTAGTGAATAATTTTAAAAGTGTTTTTTAATATCTTTTTCTTCTGGGAGAATTAAGCTGTGCCTTGATTGCACAAGTTTGATTTTAAACATATATAACTTGCCTGGTGTCTTGCTTGTAACTACATGTTCAAGTATCCATTAATTTTCCTAGCTTGATAATTTTTTTTGGCTTCAGGCTGAAACAAAAATAGTCATGTAAGATTTTTAGAATTATTTTAATGTGTAATTTTGCCAGTTTTCTTTGGGTGGGGAGGTTGGATAAAATTGCTTATTCTGTCGTCTTCTCCAGCTGTATTTTATTTTGAGATGCAGGGGGGGGAGTGGCGCGTAAGAATCTTCAGCATATGCTTATTTTAAGGACTGCCATGAATTTGTCCAGTGGAACGGCTTGTTTATTATGGAGTTGTAATAAAGGAAATGAAGCAGAGCTGAGAGATAAATTATGTTTCTAGACCTCTTTGATCCCAAAAATGTTCACAGTAAATGTGATTTATTTCAGAAAGGATCTATTGCAAAATAATTATATGTGGCCATTGCAAAATAGGTTTTAGTTCTTAAATTTTAAACAGGCAAATGAACAAACTGAATTAATGGTTATGCTTCTGCCATGAAGTTAATCAAAGGGCTGTTATTGCCAGGAAAGGGCCTGTGTGTAGAAATAGTTGCCATAATATTAGACAAGGAAATATCTGTTTAATTATCTATTAGTAAATAGTAGACTGGTCAAACACTGCTCTTTCATTTTCAATGTGTTTTCACTTTTTCTTCCAACAAACCCTATTTCCTATGGCTTATATTTGATAAACATTTTAAAACATCAAATATTCTTTGCAGAAATTGAGTTTTGTGATGTCTTGGCATTCATAGAATCATAGAGTTAGAAGGTACCTCCTGGGTAATCTAGTCCAACCCCCTGCACTATGCAGGACCCTCACAACATCACTCATCCACTGTAACCTGCCCCTCCTTGAACCTTCACAGAATCAGCCTCTCTGTCAGATGGCTATCCAGCCTGTTTAAAAATCTCTAAAGATGTTTAAAAATCTCTAAAGATGTTTAAAAATCTCTGTTTAAAAATCTCCACCACCTCCTGGGGAAGCCTGTTCCACTGAGAAACCGCTCTAACTATCAGGAATTTCTTTGAGATGTTTATACGTAATTTCATCCCATTGGATCTGGTCTGTCCATCTGGGGCAAGAGAGAACAACTCTGCTCCATCCTTTATATAGCAGCCTTTTAAATACTTGAAGAGTTTATCAGATCTCCTCTCAGTCGTCTCCTCTCCAGGCTTAACAGACAAAGCTCTCCCAACTTTTCCTCATATGTCTTGGTCGCCAAACCCTTCACTATCTTTGTTGCCCTCCTCTGGACACACTCCAGTTTATCTGCATCCCTCTTCAACTGTGGTGCCCAAAACTGAACACAGTACTCTACGTGAGGTTGAACAGAGCAGAGTACAGAGGTATCATCACCTCCTGTGATCTGGATGCGATACTCTGTTTGATGCAGCTCAAAATCCCATTTGCCTTTTTAGCCACCAAGTTACACTGCTGATCCTTTTCACACATATTACTGCCAAGACAAGTCTCATCCTATATGGGTGTAAATGGTTTTTCCTACCTAAATGCAGAACTTTACAGCTGTCCATATTTAATTTCATTTTATTTAGTTTCCCCAGTTCTTGAGCCTATCAAGATCATCCTGAGTTTATTCATTAATATTATTCTGGGTACTATAGGGCAGTGGTCCGCAACCTTTTTCAGGCTGTGGACCAGTGGGGGCGGAGAGCGATCCGTGGAAGCCCATGTGCAAATGCGCATGCGCGGCAGGTCTGCACATGTGCGTTTGCGCTGGCGGCTGTGCTTCCCTTCCTTCCCCTCCCGCAGAAAGAAGCTTGCCGGGCCGCAAGCTAATCGGCCGCTTTGGCAGCCGCTTTGCTTGCAGCCTGGGAAGTTTCTAACTGCGGGGGTGGGGGGTGGGGGTGGGGGGAGTCGCGGCCTGGTGGTAGGGGACCACTGCTATAGGGTAACTTATGAATTTGATTTCTTGAAGTGCAGAAATGTTATGATGTCATTGTGAAGCAATGGCTACTTTTTGTTTCATATTCCATTAGCTGTCTAGGCTCACATTGTATTGTTTATGGATATCATTGTTAAGCTATTGATATGGAAGCTACTGTACAAAACAGGTCTCAAGATTGAAATTAAACATTTTTAAAAAGGAAAATGCACCATTTCCTTTGGAGAATTTTGAATCTCTGAAAGCCCAGACTTCCATATAAAAATTAGGCACTGTGCAATTTTTTACAGCCTTAGTAGTAATAGCTGTTATGTAGCTTCTTAGTTGTCTCTTTTCTTCTCCATAACTGAGCCATATCACAGTGGCTAGCAGACTTTTCATGACCAGTGAAGTCAACACAGGCAAAATAGATTACTTTGTGTGTAGGTATAGGGTAGCTCTAGAGGGCGTCACCCCAAGGGTCAGACATGACTCGGTGCTTGCACAGGGGATACCTTTTTAGGGTTTAAGGGGCCCAAGGCAAAACCTGAACTGCTGGCTGCCCAGCTGGACTGGATTGTATCAAAGATGTAAATTCATGTTGGCATATGTCAAAATACGTAGAAAGTAACTCTGGGGTTGGAGCCCTGGGGACCTCCTGCATGTAGGGTGTCTGTCCCTAATGACCCTTATTCTCTGAGGATCTAGGCCAGGGGTAGTCAAACTGCGGCCCGCCAGATGTCCATGGACTATGGACAACCAGCTCGTGTTGGTTTGAATTATTATTTGTTAATTTTTTTCTATTCTACCTTCTCCAAAATTTCAGTCAACTTTCAATCTAAGTATTGATCAGAGTTAGTGGCCATGGACACAAGGAGAACAGAGATAAGTTTAATTATTCTCTAGTTTTCTCAAAGTTTTGATACAAGTTTTGAGTTTAAATGAGCAGCTATTTACTCCAAGCCTCAGGGCTACAGCAAGATAGCAATTAAAAGAAAATACCTTCTTGCATGAATTAAGATTTCCTTAGTTGCCTTAAGACATGAATCACAAGTAGTAACTCCTGTTGAAGCAGGGTAGAATTTTGTTTCATAGTACATGCTGATATTTTGAAGATTCTCTGGTGTCTTACATGATGTGCCAAAGGCAACATAAATCAATAGTGTAGAACATTAGTGCTCCTAAAACATGTTGGTTCATAAGCAGTTCATGTATATGCCAAGTGATGGGTTTGACTCTGAGTTTATTACAGTTTATTGATGATGATTTCGTTGCTCTGTGTTCGTTTTTGGAAACAGGAGCACCTACGTGGACACATACAGATAAAATGGAGAAGCGATTGCACGCAGTCCCAGCAGCGAACACCGTAAAATTCCGGTGTCCAGCTTCAGGAAACCCACATCCAACCATGAGGTGGCTAAAAAATGGAAAAGAATTTAAACAAGAGCATCGCATTGGTGGATACAAAGTAAGAGGCACCTTATATTGTTTGCTATAGTGTTTGTCAAATGGAATTGCTGGGATTAGGGAATTAAAGACAGATAGCTTTTAATATATATTTGTGTGGAAATGGGAATGCGGAAATCCTTAGTTTCACTCAAGAGTGAAAGTTCACCATCACACAACAGCTCCACTTTGAAGGAAAGGGCCATTGGACATATGTGGCTTGCTGAACTGCCTTCAAAGGGTCTGGGAGGAGCAGCTGTCTTACCCCCTCTACAGGCTTTTGGAGGTAAGGAGAGGAAGAGGAAGATACTTGGAATCTTCCACTCCCCTTTATTTGGACCCAATTTTACCCCATAGAAAGACTAGGGTTCAGGCTAACAGAGGGGTGTGACCTTGTCACCCAAAACAGCATGTCTTGTTGTCCTTCCCATCATCACAAAGAATTCGTAAAGTAGTTTAGGAATGTTAAAATGTCACTTATTTGCAGTTTTTTTTGCTTTCTTTTCTATTGCTTTGATTTTCCCCCCATTCTCCCAATATGGTACCGTCTTCCTCCCACCAACAAATCATATTTATAGCTTCTTTTATAAATTCACCCTCCCTCCTGAACAGTACTCTGTGAGTTATAGCTGAGCTTTGTGGAATTTTGAGGAAGGATAGAAAAACTTAATAGCCTAAACTGAATTTATTTATCATCATCCTTACTGGGGCTATTTACCTTTACTATATTTTTTGGTTACTATGTAAGGTGAGTTTGACTGCCAGTCAGCTCAGTGAGCAGAGTTCTTGTTGAGTTTAAGGACCTTATGGCAAAACAAAACACTGCAGTTTACAATAACATTCTTCATAGATGTGTGCTTAACTGTCTGTACTCTTGAGCTGTGACAGCCTAGAACATTCCAATTTGTAGAAGCAAGGTAGAACAAAGCAAAACAAAATCTTGCAGCTTGTGATTTTAGTACACTTAAAGGAGGAGGAAGGATATTTTGATGGATTTTATGGTCTGTGAAATAGACATGGGAAGCAAAGTTTGAGGATAAGTAATTGCAATTACTTAAAATGGTTCGCTTGAATTACAAACAGTATCAGGTTAGTGGTTTCAGTTTAAATTGTGAGTTACTGATTAGAAAGGACATCTACAGAGACTAACTGTGCCAAGATGAAGCTAACATTAAACCTTAAGTCAAGCAAAGAACCAGAATGTTATACTTTTGCTTTTGTTCAGATATTTATGCTGTTGAAGCTAAAACATACTGTGAAAACTTCATTAAACAAAAATGAAACTTCTCAATAATACTCTCCCATCTGAAAAGCATCTGTGCCAATGAATTCTTTTGTTGCTCAGAATAAATGATATACAAAACCATAGGACTGTGTGTCATGTATTTATGCCCACTGTTAGACAGAAAGAGATGTCCAGTGAGTACAGTGAGTACAGTTCTCTGTTCTGTGGTGATATCATTGAAGAGAGAGAACTTCAGCAATATCTGCCTCTAACAATATGAGTACCAGTGACTTTCCCTTCAACTATCATTGTCACTTGAATTGAACCTAAATTCAATTGAACCTAAAGCAATTGAACCTAAAGCAGGGAGGAAGTGGAAAAACTGCTCCATGGCAGAATTCTTTCTCCACAGAATACATTAGTCTGGAAACATCACATGGATACATCCATGTGATTACCATTCTAACTTGTGGTTTTCTTATTTCTACCCAGTTTTCTTTGTATGATGGACTATCTTTCTTTGCTTCCCTTTGCCAAATGATTGTACAAGAGCTGCCAATACTTAGTACTGTGTAATCCAGTGAAGATTATCTCCATGTATTGATAGAGCATACTCAAAGGAAATATCTGTTATTCTTAAGAGGTGCATTTACAGAGGCTTTTTATATACTGTACCCTCACATGAATGGATAGTTTTTTCCTGTCTTAATCTGTGCAGGTACAAATACCAGGTAGATGCATTCCCTATCACAGAAATGGGTCCTTGGACCTGTGTAGCTTAAGACCTAACAAGTATAAAATACTTGTAGGAAGTATAAGTATAAAATACTTAAAAGTATAAAATACTTGTAGGAAAAGCTACAGAGCTTGGTCTGTAAAAGAAGCAGGTAGAAAACCTTTAAGGTCATCCTTGGTTAATCTGATATAGTCAGGTGTGTATGGTACAGAATTGTGGTAATGTAGACCAAGGCTTAACCATGACTATTTGATAGATCCCTTGAGAAGTCAGCTAGCCTCATGGGGAGTTAGTGAGGGCAGTAATATTAATACCACTGAACTGCCTGTAAGGATTTTCTAAAGCCTTTAGTTAAGTTACTCCTCATTATATGAATTCTGAAAATATGAATTCATATATTTGTTCAAGTGCACAAATACCTAACCACTTTACAAATCTACAATGGCCAATTTGTTTCAACTGTTTACTGCCCTCCATGGTTTTCTTACTAGTGTATACGTATATGTCTTTACCTCAGTGAGTGAATAAACCCTATTATGCCTGCTGCAAATGCTAAAGAAGAACAGCTTTAAAATCTTTTATTTCTTCCTCCCTGGATACATTTTCTTTAGGAAGTGTCAGTTTTTCCAGAGAAATGCATATAAATGTTCCAGATGAAGAATTAATTAATAAAAGTAGGCATTACCAACTACATTTGCTTACTTAATAAAATATGAGGGTGCACCTGGTAACACCTTTCACCTTTCATAATACCAAAAAGCATAAACCAATTGGCTACCATTCAATGTACTTATATTTAGAGGTAGGTGTGTACTGGAGCATAATAAAAGCAGTGTTGAATGTAAAAGGTAATGATTTGGATCCAATGAATATCAACTTGGCAGAAGGATTCCTGCCCTTAGAACACAGTTTTCTTGCTGCCTCCCTACTGCATGGCAAACTGGGAGTCAACAGGGACAAGAAACTCATGTTTTTTAAGGTGGAAATCCTTCCATCCATGTAAACCAGTGGTCCCCAACCTTTCTGAGGTTGGGGACCGGCAGGGCATCGGGGCGCGGCCCGTGGCCTGCGCGGGCCACGCCCACGCATCGGCCGCGCCCGCATGGGCGCGGCTGGCCCTGCTTCCCTCTCCCCGCCCTCCCGCAGTAAGAAGCTTCCCGGGCCGCAAGCTTGCGGCCTGGGAAGTTTTTTACTGCGGGGGGGGGGGCGGGGAGAGGGAGCTGCGGCCCGGCGCCATGGCCTTCACGGCCCGGCACAGGGCCGCGGGCCGCAGGTTGGGGACCACTGATGTAAACCACTGGATAAATAAATCGATCGATTGATCAGTAGGCAGATAGATAGGTTTATGTGTGTGTGTTAGAATTGTTGCTTTCAACTTCCACATTATATACAGTTATTTATCTGGTAACAAGCAAAAATTACATGTTTTCAGCTGTGTATAAAAATGATATCCAGATTATTTTCCTTTTAGCTTTAGTGATCATTTATGCACCATTGATTTACTAACACTGTAATTTCTAAATACCAAGAACCACACAACAAGTTCTGCAGACATAGTAAGCCCCTGGCTTTTATAGTTCAATTACAATAACTTTTTAAGTGGTGAACATTTTCAAACCGGATATGTTATGGCATAGGAGTCTGTTGTTCAATTTTAAAAAGTACCCCCAAATCCCAGTAGGCCTGCTCAAGCCCTTAGAACAATATCTCCCAACCGTGGTACAGTGAGAGCCCTCCAGTGGTTCCTCAGCATGGTACTTTTAAAGATGGTGGCTGCTGATGTCACTGGAGTTGAGCAAGGAGCTCACAGTTTCCAGCAGCAGCAGCAGCGAGCCTCCATTGCCCCGTTGGCTGTCAGTGAAGCAGCACTGCCACCCGCCAACACCAGCTTTGGTTCGGCCTCTGCAGTTGGCATATCCCACTGCATTGGACCATGCTGGGTGAGCCAGACTAGACTGCACATGAAGTTGGCAGCCATGCATATCCTGGACCATGCTGTACAGGCTGGATGGTGCGTGTAGCCATCAGCCACAGCAGTGCCGCCACCCACCAGTGCTGGCCTAATGTGCCAGTAGGGACTCATGGTAATTGTAGCCCATAGACATCTGGAGACCCACAGTTTGGCCACTCCTGTTTCAGACTGTTTTAATTCTGGTTACAAGTAAATTCTGAAGGTAAAGCTTCCTTAGATTCCTTTGCTGGAACCCCTGCTAAAGTGAAATAGACCAGTGGTTTGTGTAGATTTTCCTATGAATTGTTTTTTCTTTTACAAGTGAGCATACCTTCCAAACTGCAAACATTTTAAATGTCGAATAAAAGGAATAGTCACAATATAACCAGACATAGAAGTATTGATGGAGTTGCGTTACTTGACAAACAGCTTAGCCATAGAGTCATTGGGAGTGGTGATAGAGGTGGGATGTTTATACAACTGTATTCCATGTACTGGTCGCATTCAAACTGAATGTCGCACATAGGTTAAGGACCACCGTTTTCCAGCAAGAAAATACTGCAGTTTGTGTGCTCAGAAAATTTTATATCCACTCAGCAGAAGTACCCTCTTGAGAGGCGGTATGTGAATGGTGTGCAACAAATGAAAAACAGATATAGGATTTTTGTGCAAAGCAAGACAAAAGTGTGGAGAGGTATCTTTGATTCTATGTTAGGAGCAGCAGAAGGATTGCATTTTTTAATCAGAGCTTTTAGTTTAAAGTAAAAGCAAAACAGAAGCTTAGGTATATTACAAACTCCTTTTGACGGCTCTTCATTTCAAAGTTTCAAAATAAAGGGCATAATTAAATTTATTGTAAACACAAACAACCCAAGCCCACACAAGATATTGTTCCCTTTCTGTTGGACTGTGTCCGTATGGCCATGGTCCAAGCTAGCCCAGTCTTGTCAGATCTCAAAAATAAAGCAGGGTCAGCCTTAGTAAGTATTTGGATGGGAAATCACCAAAGAATTTCTGGGTTCCTACGTAGAGGCAGGTAACGGCAAGTCAGTAAGACAAGTGCCTTGAAATCCGTACGGGGTTGCCATAAGTCAGCTGAGCTTTGACAGTACTTTACAATGGCGATCCCCAACCTGTGGGCCGTGGACCACACGTGGTCCTTCGACTAATTGGAAGTGGGCCCCACCCCTTGGCCCTTTACTTCACCCCCCTGGCCCTTTACAACACACTTCGGGTGTCATTGTCTCCCATCACTCCCAGATGGGACTATCTCGTTGCAGAGAAACAAGCTCAGGGTTCCTATTGATTTGTCACTGTCTTGAGTTAAAATTTCCATGAAAATAAAATGTTCCTTATGTTCATTGTTGTGGCGTGTCTGTATCTTATTTTGAAGGGATGCTTAAACATTACCATAGCGATCAGAGAGCATTAGGGCAGTGGTTGAGAGTAGAGGAGTAAACTACCCCCCCCCCCACTGGGCCTCAGTAAAAGGCATTGAGTGGTCCCCGGTGATAAAAAGGTTGGGGACCACTGCTTTACAATACGAGTAATCTGAAGACCCATTTGCACAGTAACATCAGTACATGTGCCTGAACTGTCCCCTGAGTAGCTTCTCCAAAATGAGTTTTCATCTCCCACAACTTGATCCATGAACCCAGTAGACAAATCAGAAGTAATCTAGCAATGTTAAAATAACAGTTCAAAGTAGCATTAGTCTTTAACTGCTCATTAAAGAAGATGTATTGTAGCATTCTCTTAACCAGATGAGCCTTTTACAGTCTGTTTTGTTAGATGCTGAAATGGATTGAATAAGAGCAAATATATAACCCACTTCTAGGGTTTCTTGAAGCCTGAAGAATGTTTCAGGGGTTTCTCAACTAAAAAAAACCCCAAAACAAAACCAGTAAAAAGGTTGAGAAAGGCTGCCTTAGTTCATCTATATTATTCCTTGTACTGCTCCCCATAGCTATTCATTTCATCTGAATCAATTTATTTGAGGAGAGCTACTTAGCAGGAAACTCTTTGATGGAATGAAAGAATATTAAAACATTTACACAGGAATTTGTTGGTATTCTTCCGTGTGTCCGTTTTCTTCTTGTACTTCCACAGAAACTGAGCAGGCCTACGCAAACATCTGTAATAAAGAATAAACAACAAGCCCAGTATCTATCTAATAGAATTCAAATGGCCCTATTTGTCATTATGGTTTTGTGTTAGTAGAATGATTGCAATCAGAAAAAGAACTTTGTGCTAGCTGATATACTCAGAACAGTGTTTAGCTTCCTAAATTCTCTTTATAGAGAATTATAAGCTGTTCCACCGAATTCAGCAAGGTATGCCAACAAGGTGGGCTTTGGAAATCTGCCTTTAGGAAATTTCACAGTTTTTATAGGTATACTACTTCTAGCAGGCATATTCATAATCCAGATGCCCACTAAAAGATACAAGTCATCTCAAGTTACATTGGAGTACTGATATTTGCTACTACAGTCAGCCTTGTGCTTTTGGTTGTTAGAAAAGCAGGCAGCTCTTCTGATTAAATAGAGGAAGGCAGAATTTCTTTTTTTTTATGGTTCCTTGATGATTTGTCTATGGCCTCCCTTACCATTTTCAGTGCAAATAGTCATGTCTTTGTTACTACACTCAGTTGGCTGTGAGGTTAGCTGTTTGTCCTTTGTGTCATCAGTATATTCAGTTTGTATTCGGAATGGAGAATTACAAATAATACCTGTTCTATAGGGAAGTATAATCCAGGAACTGATTCTTCTGCAATGACTGACTTTGTTTCTTAAACATTTGGAAACTCTTAGGTTCTCTAAGATATGTGCAGAGGTCGTATTTCAAAGAGCTGTTGCCTCCTTCTTACTTTTCCAAGCTGACTTGTGTGCTGTTCTGCCCACTCCCCCTCCTCATACACATGGCTGTGGGTCTTTTGAAGAATTTCTGTCATTTTTGTGTGGACTTTTGCAAGATAATGCATGCCACTAAGAGCGAGCAAGACTCTTTACTTTCCCTCTCGCCTCCCAGAAAGTAAATTGAGTCCTATCAGTTTTTGCTATTTTAAGTATTAAAGGGTGTTTGTTTCCACAGCTGTGTTTTGATAAGCTACATTACCACAGCCCATTTTACACACTAAAGTTTAGCTTGAGTAAATATGTGCTAGTTTTCATTCTATAGATGTAAGTCTATAGGAGCCACGTCCCCATTCATCTTGCTCTGTGGCAGCAAGTATCTGACAGGACTATAAGAGCAGCACATTTTCCCCCTTTCAATGTGACTTGCTTCATGCTTTCTGTTTCGGACAATCTGTCACATCAATTTTTGAGACAGAAGTTGTTCTTAGGTGAAAAAAAACAAAACAAACATATGCCAAGGATGGGACTAAATTTTTAGAAGTATTATATGCCCTGCTATAACCATGACTCAACAGTAGAGCATCTGCTTGGCATATAGAAGGTGCCAGGTTCAACCCCCAGCATCTCCATTTAAAAGGACCAGGTTGTAGGTGATATGAAATATCTCGGTGTGATATCCTCGAGGCCACTGCTAGTCAGTGTAGATAATACTGACCTTGATGGACTTAGGGTATAAGAAAAAGGAAGAGTTGGCTCTTATATGCTGCTTTTCTCTACCCGAAGGAGGCACAAAGCAGCTTACAGTCACCTTCCCTTTCCTCTCCCCACAACAGACACCCTGTGAGGTGGGTGAAGCTGAGAGAGCCCTGATATTACTGCTCGGTCAGAACACTTTTATCAGTGCTGTGGCGAGCCCAAGCTGGCTGCATTTGGGGGAGTGCAGAATCGAACCCGTCATGCCAGATTAGAAGTCCACACTCCTAACCACTACACCAAACTACACCACTTCCATGTGTCAGCCGTACTTTCTGTGTGTCTGTCATCCTCTTTTAAAGCTCCCCACCACTCAAAAAAGCTTGCTGGGGGGGGGGGTAAATGGTAATGACTGGGGAAGGCACTGGCAAACCACCCTGTATTGAATTTGCCATGAAAAAGCTGGAGGGCGTCACCCCAAGGGTCAGACATGACTCGGTGCTTGCACAGGGGATACCTTTACCTTTACCACTCAAAAGGGAGCGCTTGTAAAATGGCAATGGGTGTGTTGTTACTGTGCTTACAATGTGGAAAGAATAATATGGGAATTCTCCAAAAATAAATGTAATTGGGCATATGCCCTTAATTGGGCATATTGCACTTTAACCAGAAAAGGAAGTTGAGTGTAATATAGGAGATACATATATAGATACATATATAGATACATATTTTTATATATCATCATAATGGATATTTTCTGCTCCCAATCAGTTTACTACTTTTATTCCATTTACTTGCTGTATGCAATTGATGTAAAGATGTACTGTTTTAGGTGGTAAAAAATTAGTGCAAAGAAGCAGACAATGTTGCAAAACTTTGGTTTTGATGTACACAAAGAAAAAGTGAAATTGTAATGATATTTTACCAGCAAGTAGAAATATAGCACAAGCTCAACTGAAAACAAGTGTGACGTTCAAAGACCATAGATTAAAGGCAGTTAAGTAAAAAAAAGAAAAGAAAAAAAGCCCCTTTTTGATATAAGATCAGCAAGACAAGTGAAAGGTAGAGAGGCCCAAGCATGCTTCCAGACTACTTCATTTACATGTAAGGACTGGCCCATCAGTTGAGAGCCAGTGTGATATATGGATTGGACTATGAACCGAGATTTATGGTTTGAAATATCCATACTGCTATGAAGCTTATTGTATGATGTTGGGCTAGTCACACACTCCTGACCTGACTCCCAGGGCTATTGGGAAAAACCAGGTAGTCATTCTGAGGCCTGAAGTAGATATTACTTTTTCAGTCTTAACCAGGATTAAGGGACATGTACTTGCCACATAACATTTCCTTCCAACTCATGGTATAACATCATATTTGTGCAAAATTAAGGCTGATACGGATTAGCTTTAAACTGGAGTTTGAAAACAGTAGCTCTGTTTCCTTGTTACAGTGAATGGATGCACACCTTGCATACATGTGTACATTTATTTCTAACAAAGAGCCAACACAGTACACTTGAAAAATATAACGGGGTTAATATCTGGATAAATATGGGGTTTAAACTGTATGTCCGGCTGTGCTATTTTTTTTTTTTTACAACTGCAAAATTAGAAAATAAATACCATAAGATGTACCATTAACAATGCCAAAACTGGATTGCAGTCATTGGATTACATGCTGACAAGGTAGTAAAAACAAGCTGTGCATTTATTCAATATAATGTAAGAATTACTTAGTGCATGTACAAAGGAAAATCAAGGGTGCACTAGAAAAGAGCAAGAGTGTAGTAGCTCCTTAGACTAACAAAATGTATGGCAGGGTATGAGCTTTCATGAGTTACTGCTCACTTCTTGAGACTCTGGGTAGTAAAAAGCAGGGTACAAAATCCAGCTCTTGTCCTTTCCCTTCTTTTTATGAGTATTCACTTGTGACATGTGAACAAAGCTCTTTTTGAAACTCTGGCTAAAATTGAAGACATAATGCTACATCAGGATTGATGCTGAAAAATAGAAAGGAAAGATGGTTTGTGCAGGAGAGGAGAAGGAGGAGCAATGGGAAAGCTCATCCAGTGTGGCTTTCCTTCATTTTACTTAATCTGGTTTTACATATAAATGCTATTGCTTACACTTCAAGTTGATTGTCCAAATGATTGTTAGGATACTTATATCATAGCTGACTGGTTTATGATGTATGATGAAACCTTGTAAATTGTTCACGTTTTTAATGATTGTGGTGAACTGTTTATTGGATCTGTCTTTGACTTCTAATTGTATGAAGTGATCAGAAAGGACACTATATTTAAGTAGCTTATCAGACAAATGATACTAGAGAGCTGATAAGCACTTTTAATTAGATTTGAACTAAGTATATTCAGTAGACTTCATAAATGTCATATGACAGGGCATCTCAAACACTCAAGCTTCTTCTCTTGTGAACAAAGTTCTTCAGATCCTTTATTGTACAAAAAGAAACAAAACCCAAAAATGGCATGAATTGCACTGGCTTTAGGTCATCTAATGGTTGGGTTAGGAGATATCCTGGAGAGAAAGACAGTATGACACAATTAATTGAAGAGGAGAAAAGAAGCCTTTGCTATCTTGGCGTTTGTCACATCACTTCGCCAAGTAAATATTGTATGGAAGCTGAAAATGTTCCTTTAGTAAAGTCTCCAGTTTTTTAAATGACCCTTTTCATCTGTCCATCATTTTTACTCCTGAGATGGTTTGTAACCAGGACTTGTCAAAACTTGCTTAGGAAGCTCGGCATTTTTTTTTTTGGCTTTCCTTTGAATTAAAACAACATTTGTCTGTTAACCCACTTTGGCAGGCACAGGGCAAATGTCATGCTGTAGAACTAATATGGCTTTGTAAATAGGTTACTTGTGTGCTTTCATTGTTTCCCAAGTTGATTTAGGTCCTATACATGGACTAAACCTGAAAATATGCTTTTTGTTGTTTTGGAGGCCAGTGTGTGTTTTCTGTCCTTGTTTATCCTGTAAGCATGACTGTCAAATAATATTTTTAGAGTATCCTGGCAAAGGGATTCTCAAAAATACCTAAGAAGGATGTTCTTAAAACAGTTTAAGCTTCCCAGTGGATATGCCAAGCGCATATTTGATCTGACATCCTGTGAAATTTTGGTAGACTATAGAAGCAGGTATATTCAGATGCATGTCCCATTGGAACTTACTTCCAGGAAAAATGTTCTTAGGATTGCCGGCTGAATTGGCTAATTTAGGTTGTATATATCTGAAATACAACTTGATTGATAATTCAAGAATCATTACTGGCATCTTCCTTTTGAACAGTGACTTTGCACAGTTAATATAACAGAGATGTGGTCAGGGCTAAATGTATTGCTACCATTCTATTTGGCTGCATTTTATCATCATTATAATCATAAAAAGCGTTGGGTCCTTCCAATGATATGCCGAGCCCCTGATTACCCCTCACTGAGGAACATGCCCCCAGTAGGGTGATGGGAGTCCCCCATTGAGGGCCAGTCAGAGGCTCTTTCTCACTCTGCCCTCCTTCTCCTCCATGCCACTTCCTGGAACTTGGCATGAGGAAGAAGAGGCAGCAAGAGGTAAGCTGGGGATGGCCATCCAGACGTGCTCTGCACTGGGCTCCCCACCCTTAAGACCACCAGGAAAGCTCGGGGGGGCATCCAGCTGCACTCCACTGCATTAGCCCCTGTGGCCAGCCTGACTACCAGCCCTGCCCTAGTCTGTGTGTGTGTGTGTGGGGGGGGGGGCTTCTACCCTCCCTCTGCCTTCTATGGCCTGTGTTTAAAACAGGCTTTCCTCCTAGTGTTGGGTAATTTTTGGGGTTCACTGATTCTTTGGCCTTTTTCCTGGAGTGAATATGGTGCCTCTAAACAGTACATATAAATAATCTTGCATGAGGATGGTGTACCATTTGGATTCTACCAAGAGCTGTTTTTAGTAAAGCTTAGCACTTATCGGACTGTGCTCCCTGAAACTAGTTCAATCAAGACAAAGAAGGATTGTGTCTTAAACAATTACTAGTTGTCAGATCTGAGTGACAAGCTGGTCCAGCCTTGGTGATCAGAGAAGTTTGCCCAATTCAGGGACTGATTATCTTGATTCAACAGCTCACAGCAGCTAGTGGCCATGTCAAGGAAGAAGAATAATGGATCTTGTTAGGCCTTTGCCTTGTCAACAAGATGGATAACTTGAATCTTTATAAATATAATTTTTTGACAAGGTGTCATAAATGGTTTCCACACCTAAAGTGATTGTTCAGGATGACGTAAATTGGCTTACATTGCAGGCTAAACTGTAGCTACAGTATCCATCTCACTTAGAACAGTAGATGGAAATTGTCAGTGTAGCAGTTTTCCAAACTGGCAACAGCCACATGTTCATGCTATGTGTAATGTAACTGAGAGTGTTATCTTCCCAAATTAGTCAATGGAATGGCTGCCTTCTCAGACAGCAGTCTGTTTTTCTTATTTTCAGACCAGATAGGGTAAAAAGACCAGGTTTATTCTGGCAAGCTGTCAGAAAAAGAACATATCTTACAAAGTCAAAATGTATTAAGTACTTTTCACTTATCCTGGATAAATGATAAGGAAATAGGTATGTAAAAGCTGAGATTCTGGATAGTACTATTGCTAAGTCAGTGTATTTGGAGCTGCCTAGGGATAACTTCTGGCTACCCTTGATAAAATTATTATATCTTAGAACTCTTTCAAATGATACATAAGTGGCAGAAATTGATGTTTAAATACATTGGCCTTCTTGTACTTCAGCTGGAATGATTGTAGGGCTGGCACACATAGGTATATCTCTGTTATATTTTGGAGCAGTGGTTCCCAACCTGGGGGTTGGGACCCCTTTGGGGGTCGAACGACCCTTTCACAGGGGTCACGGCAGGGCAAGCAGCTTGGACCGGGGGGCGCCATCCACACAGCAGCCTTGCAGGATAGATCGAGATAGAGCATTCATCAGTCTGGAGCAGCAGAAAAGGGGGATTGGCATGGTGGGACAAGAGGCAGAACTGAGCTGAGAAACCCCGGAAAAAATCCAGTTTATATACTATCTTCATGCCATTGGTCAGTTTTGGTTTAATTTCTGTGAAAGAACAGTATTGGTTTAATTTCTGTGAAAGAACACTTGCATAATTTTATGGTTGGGGGTCACTACAACATGAGGAACTGTATTAAAGGGTCGCAGCATTAGGAAGGTTGAGAACCACTGCTCTAGAGAAAGCATGAATTAATCGGCGTTACTTTCTCTAATAAGTGCAGTAAGCTTCAGTTTCAGTTCATCATCAGAAATGGCAATAGGGCTTATGTCAGAGGGTTTGCAAAGAAGTGCGAGATAAATTACAGTACTATTAATACATAAATGCTAAATAAATCATACCAATTGTTATTATTGGTTACTGAACATTTTAAATAAAAATAATAATGAGTTGTTCTGTGAAAGTAAAATGAAATTGTATGTTTGTGCCTCATGAAATCATTACAGGACAGTTAACCATTTTTAAAAAATGGTTTTAAAAAATGGTTAACATCAAAGTAGAAAATAGTGTTGATAAAGATGTAGAATGTACCTATTAATTTGCCAACTCTGCTCATAGGTTTCTGTAGGGGGCAGCGGGCTATGCTGAGAAGTCTATATAGAGAAATCATTTTGGAAGAAGTCATGTGGATATCCTAGTATTCCACTCTTCTTCTAAAAATGCATTCTTTTCAAAGCCATTATATGAGTGCTGTGTATGTTACTGGGTTTAATGTAAAGATTATGAAGCTGACATACAAAGTGACTGGAAGACAAAGCATTCTGGAACAGAAGACATGATAGTTATGGTAGATATAGTGGCTGTATTCTAAGGGGAGCGACTGGCAATGTTCTGTCAAAATAGATAATGTACAATCTGCAGCTCAAATAACAAGTACCAGGTAGTAAGCCATACTGAATAAAGGGAGGCAGCTGAGGAGATGTGTAGAATTGTACGGTAGATCTGGTTCTCCTCATGCTACAGAGTTTGATTAATTTTACTTTTCTACAAGCCAATTCCATTGATCAAATAAGTCCATTTTGAGTTTTGGTTGGAAGGAACTATGTACTGGGCAACATGTGTTGAAACAGCCTGTGGGGGCCCTCACTGCTAGTGCTGTTAAAATGGGTTGAAAGTCTATTGCGAGGTGGTACAGTATCTAATGTCCAATTACTTCACTCTTTCAAGAATGTTGTATGGTTGACTGTTCACATTCACAGGTCAGCTGTTTAGTCAACATTATTTCTATAAGCATTACTGCATAAAATATGACGGCTGTAAGGTATATGTCTTGTATAAGGTCTAATTATATATATTGCACTGCACTGAATCGTTTGTCCTTTCTACCTCATTGTATATCTATACCTGGCTACCTGACTGCACTTTAAATCCCATGTTCAGTTTGGACTAATCTTACCTGAACCATAGTGAAAAGATTGGAATCTATTGTAATGGTACTTGTTGCAACTGGACCTTTGATTTACTCAATGACTGTTTCCTGGAGCATAATAATGAACTGAATGTACAAAGTAAACCTGAGGGTTCTTGATGGAGCCGATCATTATCTTATATCAAATGGCTGACCTGGAGGCCATCATTGCCCTCATAACTGCAAAAAATCATATGCTGAAAAAGAAAGAAACAAAATCTCCTTTATATGCTTTAAAGTTCAAAGTTCATACACAGAACATTACAGCCCAGGTGCTTTTCTGCTTAATAAGGCTGTTATGATCAAGAGAAAATAATCAGGCTAGAGAATGATAATGATAATTATGGCTAGTACTCTAATCAGGAAAATGAGTTTGCATAATGTGCTGGGGTGCACTGTGCAACTGGAACTGTGATGTAAACCTGAGCCCTAGACTGCTAGACCTACTGATCATTAGGAAGGAGGAATTGTGTCCAAACCAGTAAGTGACATCACTTCTGAACAGCTCTCTAGGAATCTCCCCAAATCTCTAATGTAAAAGCTGTAGAGATTTGAGGGATTCCTAGAACATCATCCATTACTTCTGAATTTGAATGCAGTCCCCCCCCACGTTCTCTTGCCATGACATCCAGCATCAGTGGGCAAGAGTAGTGAAACAAATGTTTGCTGAGAGTGGGCAGATAACAATTCTAAACAGATCCCTGGTTTTCTGAGCATGGCATGTGTCTCAGCCTACGGGAGAGCAATTTTACAAATGCCCTGTATTAAAGAACTGAGAGAGATATACTTACTTCTTATCTGTGAGGTAGTTCTACCTGTAAGGTTTGGTAGATTGAGCGATAACAACTGGTGCAAGGTAATCCAATGTTTTTCATGGCTTAGTGAATATTTTTACCCTAGTTTCTGAGAAAACAATCTAGCACTGCACCATATAAGCTCTCTGATGAATCAAAATCCATAAAGATTGTGATCTCACCTGTTCAATACCTTTTTAAAAATTCTAATAGGTACGAAATCAGCACTGGAGTCTTATAATGGAGAGTGTTGTCCCATCGGACAAGGGAAACTACACCTGTATAGTGGAGAATATACATGGATCAATCAATCACACATACCATCTCGATGTTGTTGGTGAGTATGTAATAATGGCTTTGATTTATATTCTGATTTCCCTTTTTAAAATTGTAGAATTTAAAATGGACTTTAGAGTGAAAACTGTTTGAGAATAGTTTCTTGGCAAACTTAAAAAGTGCCGTTGGTCATTTCTAGCCATTTTAAAACACTTTGGACAGACATAAATTCGGAGAGGAGAGCTGCTGCCATAAGATTTAAGGAAGCATACCTTGTCATAGAACTGTAGATAGATATGTTTCATACGCTCTCTATTCAGCTGAGGTGAACCAACCTGGAGACTAAACCATTTTTGTTTGAACACTTGTTTAAACAATGTTTATTGAAGGTGCAGCTCCAACGGCTGCCAGGAATTGTAGTAAATTACGTTCCACATGATTCCATCCTGTACAGACCAGCTGCTGAAAGGGTGCAGCTGAGTTATGTTCACTCACCAGGGAGTAGGTGTGTCCACAGTATCAAGCCGAGAAGGAAATAGAGGGAATACAGTCAGCTCTCTCCAAGGAATGTTTCCTAGTCTCTTGTGCTGATCATGATTCTGGTCTAGAGTGGTTTGTGGTTTAAGAATTGAAGCAGCTGAATAGATTTTGTCTTAAAATCATCATAGAATGTCCAATATTGTTTTAACTGTGAACATTTTTACCCATTTTTGTAACATGAACAAATATTTACCAGGAGCCTCCTAATCTCCTCTTCAAACCTTTTTCAATGCCTTACATTCAGGAATATTCTGCACACAGTTTATTTTTCCTGGCAGAAAATATTAGTGACTTGCATGAATGAATGGAATGGTAATGAGAGTTATGTCATTTATTGCTATGTCTGCTACTTTCATAGGGAGAATCATAAAAGTAAACAGTAAAGCCAAGATTTTCCATCATGATTAGTAGTTTGTGAGTGCTAAGCTGCCATCATGGGGCCTGTGGTTTTCCCCCCTCTTGAGGGCCCAGAAATGCACGTTTAGAAGCATCAAGTCTGTTTTATAAAATGAGCTAGTAATATTTGTAAGATTTTTTAAAATAGAAGGTGGTGTTGGCTTATTTGTTAAAGGATCCTTTTCAATATTTCTTTAGTGGCAGATGTATGTTTGTCTTTGGCTCATTTTGTTTTGGTAGCATTTGGTCTTCTTGGTAGCATTTGTCAGTCCCAGGTGGAATAATGATACAGTGTGTTCTCTGGGTTCTTGAGAACCGTAATACATTTAGAAGGGACTTGTGGTTTGAAGTCTGAAGTAGAAAGCTGGAAGTAACTGAAAATGGCCTTGAGCAGTGGATAAAAGATAACAATAGGAATCAAAATTCAATCCATCCTAGTTTTCAAATTTTAATGTGCTTAGGTGGGAGGTCCTGTCAGCTGAACTACACATTCATAAGTAATAATTGTCATGTGGTGTAGCTTTCTTACACTGAAACCACTTTAGAACACAGTAGGAGAACTGAATATCAGAATGTTCCCCTCTGTCAAAAGCTGCCATCTTTGATCAATGGAAACTTAGCTTGTTGATGAAAGAGATGCTAGTCCTCTTTCTGGCTGTTTTTCCTCTTTTTTTTTTTTTTTTTTTGCCATCAAGTCACAGCTGACTTATGGCAACCTCACAGGGCTTTCAAGGAAAGAGATGTACAAACATATTGGAAATGGCCAGCTACTTCATCTTTGAATGTAATGGAGCAGTGCAAGCAATCTTAAGAAATACAATTCAGGATGGATTGTTTCCACTTTATTAGAGGGTTGCCAACTTCCTTCTGGAAACTGATGTGGGGCAGGACACATAGCAGCAATGGGGTGAGGTATAGGCTGATGTTGTAGTGACATCATTGGCAATCAGCAACATCACTTCACGCATATCCTAAAACTGAAATGATCACATTGCTGGCAGTATGGAGACACACTATTATTTGGGCAACAACTCTATGGTAGAGCTATTTTTATGCTGGCTTAGGACTCCCTCCACTACCAATAAGTCCCCTTGGCAGCAGGGGGTGGAGCCAGCAGAGGCCTGGCAGTTGTACTTTGTAGATCTGTTTTTAAGTTCTGCAAAGTTGCTGGTTTGGATATTCCTGCATCATTATGTGCTAGAAACATACACTGTGATCATTCAAGCCCTCTTAGTTAGAAAATTTAATTCGTATAGGCTTAAATAACTCCATTAGCAATTGCAGGTTTCCCTAGAATTTACATAGTATGGGGGTTTCTTCCTTCGTAAAGTAAACTACTAAATAGAGCAACTAAAATCTTTCTGATGCTTAACAAATGTCTTCATTATCCTAAGCAATACCTGGGAACCGGGGGTGGGGGGGGCAGGAACAGCAGGGAATGGCAGTGTGGTTATGGGCTGTTGAGATGGCATGACTTTCCTTCTGTGTGCTTGCTGGAAGTGACATAATGCTACTATCTCTACGCCATTTTAAGGCATTTTCTTTTTTCTGGGCTTTGGTGCGCCAGCAGGCAACTATAAGTGTAGGCGGGAGGCCTGGTCTCCCCTTTACTAAGCTGAAGTAGATCCTTTCATCCTGCCAGTTTGCAATACATTCCAATGAGCTCATTATTTGATAGGATGAAAGACAGGGAAAGTATTGGGTCATCTGAATGAGCTGAGAAGATGGGTGCAGTTTGCTGCATATATTTCTTGTCTGCTTCTCTCCAGTGCAAGGGTGACACACTAGAAATGACAACTGCAGAAAAGGGAAATTGGTTGTAGAACAGAGAGGCAGCAGATAGCCATTCCATATTCTTCCTACCTCTTCAGATTTTTTAATGGTCAGGGATATTAAATGTGAAAAATATATAATGAAAGAATAATCCATTTTGTAACCAAACGTAATGGAAACACTTTAAGAAGAAGAAGAAGAGTTAGTTCTTATATGCCACTTTTCCCTACCCGAAGGAGGCTCAAAGTGGCTTACAGTCGCCTTCCCCTTCCTCTCCCATCCCTCTCCATAAAAGTATACATATTGGTTTTCCTCTTCTTCTGTGTGTCATTTTCATCTTCTATAGGTCAGTGATGGGAAAATGTTATTGATAATTGATGGATGTTAGATATCAGGGAACACACGGTCATAGACTGGTATGGTGGCAACCACTTCAATTTTGGGAGGGGAGTATAACTTGTTATCTTATTGGCTAAGCCATTTGTTGAAAATATTCCTCATCTTGTCAGTTGAAAGGAGTATTTTAAAAATGGTTTAGTTGATTTCAGAATAGACTTGTTTGATATTAATAGCAATGAATGGTGTTAAAATGTGGCACTGCATTATACTAACATGGCTATGTGGTATGCTGTAGTGAAACATTTTATGAGGTCACTGATCTTGGAGTTTTCCCAGAAAAACTCTTGCCAAATATTGACACAATGCTAGTTGGGAATAGCCATTATTAACTTGCCTGTAATAACTTTCCAAAGCCTGAATCTTTCATCATGTGTGCTGTAATAGCTTGCAGAATGTGAGAGATTTCAGTGGAAGTGCAAATTCTAAATATTTTCAGCTGTTCATTTAGATTTGTGAATGTAGCAAATACATGACTATCAAAAAGCTCACTGCAAATGTTGGTTGGGGTGGGGATGAAATAAAAACTTCTTGGTGGCACTCAACAGCAGTTAACTTTGGAGTTACACAAACTAGCGAACCAGAAGTAAAATATTAACTGCCTTAGATATACTATTTGGTTACTTTTCATACATTCCTTGTTGGTCATGCTGAAGTCATGGCATCTGGTTATTTGCTGTGATTTGGGGCTGGCTGGAAACAATCCTCAGCAGGTCTACTCAGAAGCAAAGCTACTGTAATTCACTAGGCCTTATTTCCAGGAAACTGTCTTTAGAGTTGTAGCCTCTAGCTTGGTTTGTTTGTTCTGAGGCTAAAATAATCCCTGTATCTTGTTTTGCCGTTTTGTTGACTTGTCCATACATAGGGAACACTGCTCCAGTGTTTGAATATGGTCTCTAGTGATCACACTGGGACTTGGGCAGCTAGTCCATAATAGAGCTGCATTTATTTATTTATTTTGATTTGGAAAATGTTGCTTTATTACTGCAGAATATATTAATGCAGAAGTAGTATTAGCCAACCCTGGCAATGACATTTGTTACAGTTTGTAGAATGTGAAAACTTGAGATCTGTCTAGGCCAGGGATTCCCAGCTAGGGGTCTGTTTACACTGGGGGTCCGCAGCCTTTCCCTTCCTGACTTAATAGACTTAGTCACAAGTGAGGGAACTGGCCACCTCCATTGTTCCCCCTGCTGAGTATGAGTGATTTCTTTTGTGGTTTCCGTTCCTGGGAGGGGGCGGAGCCTGCACACTTACTCCCGCCTTAAACCACCTCCAGTCTCTACCCACTTAGTCCTTCTCAAACCTGCCTTTTAATGCCACTTCTGGGGGTGTGGCAGGGAAGCATGGCCAGCTGTCATCACTTCCAGGATTCCTTGACGCCTGAAAAATTATTTCAGGGGGTTCTCGATGATCAAAAGATCAAAAAAGGCTGATCTAGAACAATATCCTGGCTTTGATGATGTATAGTCCTATCTTCTTGGGGGGGGGGAAACCTGGGGAGAAGTGTGGCTCAGTGGTGGAGCACAAGCATCGCATGTAGGTGGTTCCATCTTAAAACCCTGGCATCTCCTGTTGAAAGGATATCTGGTGGCAAGTGTTAAGGAAGGAAGACCTCTTTCTGCTTGGGAACCTGGAGAACATTTACTAATCAGAGTAAAATAATCACATATTCCTGCCAGCAGTGAATGTGTCTGGCCATTCTTTCAGTTCAGTTATTTTGCTGTGCACCACAGTTTCCAGTTTAACAACTTAATATTAGGTAGCCTCCCCCCCTAAAAAAACCTCTCAGTTTACAGTTTTGTTCAATTGTAATAGACAAGATAAATATTGCTTGACTCCTATGAAAAAGGGCAAACAATTGTTTCCTATTTACTTTTGCCAGCTCATTGCATATTTTATGTATCTGTTGTTCGGCACATGTCCTTGGCATCATTTCTCTTTGACAATGGGACTCCAGCTTGGTAGCTAAGCCTTGCCAAGGTATACAGTTCAGTTTGCATAGTTGCATTGAAATAACAGATGATGATAGATTTAAAAAAATAATTACCTTTTAATTTAGTTTTGTCATCTGTGTTCGCACCTTTAAAAATCTCCAGCATAAATTAGCAATTTAGTGTATACTTTTAAAACTTATATACACCTCTCTTCTTTTCTTCAGAATTTTAAGAAAATATTGCGAAGGTCAACCTTGCAATATCAAATACAGTGTGAAGTTTAATTTTTTTCAGTATGTTTTTTTTAATGGTGTAATAATGGTATTTATGTAAGTGAGAATCTAAAACTAATAGGCATTAGTTTTTTGTGTTGAGTAATTAGTGCTTGAATATTTTTATTATTATGGCACAAAAATATGAATCTTGAGAAAAGTAATGTTGTAGCCTGGGAAATGAATCTTTCCCCTCAAAATATAATATAAAGCTTCCTGTTCAGATCTTTATTGACTCAAATATTTTTGTTACTTTATGGCCTTACTAGTAATCAAGCCCGCTGCAGGGGAATGCAGCGGGCGCTAGGGCCTTACAGTAGTCGTCGGCGCGCTGGTCGGCGGCGGCGGGCTGGTCGACGGCGGCGAGCTTCTTTTGTTGGCGGCGGGCTGACGTTAATGTAAATGTAAGGGCACTGACTCAGACTCCCATCCATGCATGATTGGTGACTTGCGAGCACAGCACCTATGCATGGAGGATGTTCTTTTAAATTTTATTTTTCAGTGTTAATACCACCACTCTTGAACAGAGGTCGCCTTGGGATAGTGTACCACATTCAGCCCATAGACCTCGGTTACATAAAGCTAAAAACAGTAAAATCCTCCATAATATTAATAAAATACAATTATTAAAAGAGCTATCACTAAATGTCAGCACCAATTGATGTCAAATTCTGGTCTGAAAGTGAGATGGGGTAGTGCAGTGGAGGCAAGAGAGGGCTTACCAGAGGTGTTAGATGTGTTTCTGCTGCCCTCAACCATAATCTTGGCAGAAGAGCTCTATCTTTCAAGCCCTGCAGAACTTATTGAGCTCTATCAGGGCCCTGATTTCCTTTGGGAGCTTGTTCCTCCAAGTGAGAGCCTGAACTGAAAAGGGCTCAGCTCTCATCAAGGCCAAGCATACTTCCTTGGGGGCAGGGATCTTTAGCTGTTTGATGTTGACTGATCATAATGTTCTCTGGGGGGAGTATTCAGATAGGTGGTCCCTCAGATACCCTGGGCCCAGACCATGTATGGCCTTAAAAGTCAGTACCAGAACCTTGAATTGGATCTGGAATTCAACTGGAAGTCAGTGCAACAACCAAAAGATTAGTTTTATACAAGCTTTCCAATGTGTTTCCATGAGAACCAGGACAGCTGCATTCTTAACCAGCTACAATTTCCAGAACAAGGTCAAGGGAAGGCCCATGTAGTGGAGGCCTGGGTGTATGGTTCCTCCTTGTGATTGGTGATGCTTGTTTCTGAATGCTATGGTTGGACACCTTTTCATGTTCACACTATGATTGTGTGGGGTTGGACCAGTGGATTTATACCCACCCTCCCTCCTACACATTCATTTAGTTCATGGAAAAGTTTGGTTTTGGAGGTTTATGGCCAAATTACAATAGGGATGGGTTTCTTTTGCCTGATAGTGAAATTGATAATGATATTTCACCTGGTGTAATTACCAGGAAGCATAACATGATGGAGGAAATTGACATTCATGAGAGGCATCGGCAGGATGAAGTCTGAGAGCTGCATCACATTATCAGTAGCCACATCCTAATTTGGCCATAACTTCTGCTTTGAGCAGTATATGGCTGCTGCAAGAGAATCTGGGTTTCAATTAGAATCTAGAGAGCAATCCAACATGTATTAACTCATGCAGTACAACAATTATTTCAGTGCGTTTTAAGACGTACTCAGTGCCTGAGGGTGGATTAGCCTGTGTATTTCACAGTCACAACGTTGTACAATTTCATTTAAGCATATAGATAATTTTCCAGAACTCCTGAGTGACAATAATGTGGGTCGTACAGGAGACAGTTTGGCAGCTTTGCCACTGAAAGATATCCATGCTGCTATTATACTTCTTCTCGTTGTTATTGTTGTTAGCAAAAACTGGGCTCGGTGTGCAACCCAGCTCCCTATGGTATAGCACTAGTAATCAGATTGCTAACAGTAACATGTAGTTGCCTGTAAGACCAACAAAGATTTATTCAAGGCGTGAGCTTTCATTTGCATGCACTCTTCCTCAAACAAAATGGGACAAGGATCATAAAAGTACACGAGGAGGAGTGCATGCACTCGAAAGCTCATGCTTTGAATAAATCTTTCTTTGTCTTAAAGGTGCCATTGAACTCAAATTTTGTTGTGCTACTTCAGACCAACCCACTTGAATATAGTTGCCTGTGAACACTTGAGCAATTACATTCCCCATAGCAGGCAACAAGAGCACATGAACAACCTGGGGGTAAGAACTACATTTTCCCTAGTACAAAATATGCTGAAACACAAACTACAATTTAAACATGTTATGATATTTTAATTGAAAAAGTGTACTGCATTGACTTTAGGGTAGTAAAATATTCACTTTTAGATGCATTGTAATCCATTTTTGAAAGATAAACAAGTAGCAGTTCTTTAAACAATTTTTTTAAAGTTAAAAGGTAGAACCCATCCTACATTCTTTCCATTTCCTTGGTTTGTGCTACTTTGGTCATACATGTTCGTTAAATTCATGGTTTTATGTTTCCATCTAAACACTGATGCCTTTTCTTCTGTCTTAATGCACCTCTTGTTTTAGAAGTGCTATCCATTCCAGAACTGTACTGGGGTATAGCAGCAAGTAGGGCAAATTAATATTCTGAGTACAGCTTCAGTCATTTTCTAGAAAGAGTTAAATGCATGTAGCACAGCCAAGTCCGAACTTGCATTTTGGCAGCAACATTTGCTGCTGTTGACTAACTCTTTACAGGAGCCAGGATAAGCCTGACATACTTACTTGAACACTTCAGGGCTTGGGGCATGCTGAGACAGGGGTAGAGGCAGGCAGGAATCCACTGTGGTGCTTGCCTTTAGATATTTGGATAAATTAAGAAGGAAGAAATCTCTTTCAAAGCAGTGAAAAACCTGGCTGTGGACTTTACACCTGGCATTGAGTTTTTTGTCATCACATGTACAATTAGCTCAGGGGGAAAATGTTTAGAGCTAGAGGCTGTGTGCTTTACTCTTGGAAACTGAGTATCATAGTTCATCAAAGACTTTTAAAAATAATCCTGGTGCTGTTATTTCACTTCTTGGATGAATGCTGGTTTGTCATATGTACAGGGCACTTTTCCGGATCACATAGTCTCACTCACCTGCCCATTTGTTCTCTAATCTATTTGCTTGGCCTTCTGTGTCACTGTCCTTCTTTTGATACATGCACACTTTGTTCCTCTCGTGCTCAAATCGAGCCACACACAGGTTGCTGGACAGATACATTCAGTTAGATGAGCAAGCCTGTTGGAACGCCAGGGTCAGATTCTATGCCTTCCAGGTGTGGCAGAAACCTCTGTGAAGACTGTAACTAGAAGCCAGAAGAGGGGAATGTTTTACAGAGCATATATCTTAATTTTATGACCTTTAGGTACTTGAAACCTTGGGGTTTTGAGGTAGGCCACAATCTATTTGAAGGTCAGTTATTTTGCAGCCACCATTACTAATTAGGGCCTGTTGATGTGTTACACTGCACGTTTCTTATCCTGTGGAAATGAAACAACACTTTACTGTACTTCGTGGATCTCTTAATAGGCAAACTTTTAAGTGAGTATAGAAAATCACTATGCTTCTACAATACTATTGTTAAACATGATATTGCAGTTATAAAGGTACCAAGGTAAGAAGGAATTACCATAAGTAAATCCTGATATGAGTGTTACAGAAAATTAGAGGCATATTGAAACTTTTAACAGTTCCTACATGGGCCTTGCCTGTTGGCAAAATATATCTGCATTTCCTTTAGAAGAACCACTAACTCTTCTTCTATGCCACTTTTTTCTACCCAAAGGAGTCTCAAAGCGGCTTACGTTCGCCTTCCTCTCCCCAAAACAGACACCCTGTGAGGTGGGTGAGGCAAAAAGAGCCCTGATATTACTGCTCGGTCAGAACAGCTTTTTCAGCACTGTGGCGAGCCCACGGTCACCCAGCTGGCTGCATGTGGGGGAGTGCAGAATTGAGCCCGGCATGCCAGATTAGAAATCCTCACTCCTAACCACTACACCAAATTGATCTGGGATTTCGTAGCCTAATTTAGCAGTTCCCTAGCAAGGGAATTAATTCTGCTGGGTTTGGCCTAGGGATGTTAGTGTCCAGGTAGGAGTTAGAGATCCCCTGGAGAAAATGGACACTTTGGAGAGTAGTAGACTGTGTTGCAGTGTGCCCTACTAAGGTCTCCAGACTTCACCCCCAAATTTACAGGAGCTTCCCAACTGGATCTGGCCACCCTCCCCATCCCCTGCCAATGGCCAGAAGAGACATGGCAACCATAGTTCTGCTACATTGTTTTCTTTCCAAGTGTTCCTAACTGCTAAGTGCTTGGAATGTTCTGCTTCTACTTTATGAACTCATCTGGGAGAAACTGGGGCTTGCATTTCACATTCCAGAACATTCCTGTTTTTATTCATTTTTAATCCTTAAGGGGTAAATCCAAGGGGTAAATCCAAGGGTGAGCTTCACTTATTTTTCATTGTTATATTTCTTGTCGTCTCCCTCACCCAAGCAAAGCCTTTTCATGTTTGTTCAGATGTTCTAAAGCTTTGGCTTTAGCAACTGCCATATAAGGGATCACATCAGTTAACTCCAAGATTAGCAAGGTAGACATTACAGGCTCTTTTCAGCAGAGACACATCTTACTCCAGAGAACCTGATGAAAAGCGCATGATGGCAGCATAACAGTTGGCTTTTCTGCACAAAAGGCAGACTGGTATTAATGCCATTAGCCAGTGATGACAACTGAGTGTTTTAAAACAAGAACATTCATGTTTCCTGCTGCAGTTTCTGACTTTCTGGTGTTGTACCACTGGAAATCATACAGTTTTTTAAAAAATATCTTGAGGCTGGTTTGGTGAAACTGGTTACACACAGTTTATTGGGGAATTTCATTTTTTTATGCACGCATACAGACTTTCTAAAAAAATGGAGATTAATGTAAGGATTGCTGTAAAATTTACTTTAATTTATTGCTATGAGTTTTTTCTTTTTTGGGGGCGGTCTGGATGAATATTATTTTTCAAAAATGATTTTATCCACTATAATTCTGCCTATTGATTGTGTTGCATTGTGTACTTTTTTGTGTGGAAAATATAATGGTTGAGAACAAGAAAAGATAGCACAATTACTGCAGGAATATCTGCATTGTCTCTTTTCCTCCATCCCCCACACACTTACATTTTAACCAGAGGTGACCTAATGAAGCACATTTCTCTGGTCCTAGGGTGTTAACTCTGTTCTTAATTTAACTTGAAGATGTGTATATCATGGAACTTTGACTGTGTTGTAGACTTGTGGCCAGTTATGAAAAACAAGTCCCTAACTCTTGAGTGCTTATTTTCAAGGACATTTGAGGATCAGTTCCCTACCTCTTACCCGCACCCCTTACCTGAACAACTATTAATACCATCTGTGTATACATTCTTACTACCTACCAAGCCTTTATGCCAATTATGTTATGTAGGCTAGCAGCCTATGATGACATCTGCAGAATACAGAATTCCCAATTTAAAAATATTGCCCCCCTTGAGCTTGGTTATTTTCCTTTTCTCTGTGACTGACAAATACATCTGTCATGATTAATGAGATTTGGAGTTGTGTCTTTATTATCTATACAGCTTGAATATCAGTTTTGGAAATTCTGTGGTAGTGGAGGAGACTGAGTGGAATTATTTTTACCAAAATTGATAGACATATGTATTGTGTATGAACCACAGCCATCTACAAATGGCTGGCTCACAGCCATAGACAAAATACTTGAGAGTTTTGTCAAGATGCGCGTTCCTGAGTGCCTCTAAGGATTAAATCAATGATGAAAATAGAGGTACAAGTTGAACTTGTCAGGTACATTTCTGTAAAGATTAAACCAAACTGCCATTTTTGAGACTACCTTAGATAAGAATACTTTGATGTTGAGGAGTAAATCTCAAGATTAACGGAAAGGATAGTAGCTGTAAATGTTTTATTGCATACTCATAATGTTTCAGCTGTTTCTAAAGCCTTTGGTTGTTCTTATCATTGTAAAGCTGATTTTACCAAGCATTGCTTAATGATCTTCAATACACATGTTTTACAAGTGGGCATAGTACCCAGTGATCTTATTTTGCAGTATCAATAGAGCACTGTATTCATAGTAACTGGTATTTTGTCAGTTCAGTATTCATAGTAAATGAAGTGAAGATGACTGTTGATAATGATTCAAAGAATTACTTCTCAGTTCATATTCATTGTCCTGACATATTGTCAAAGCGTAGCATAAATATTAACATGACACATTAGGTGGTACAAAAATTACATAATAGGATCTTACTTACCATAAGCTATGCACAGGACTATACCTTACTTCAGGTACAATCTATTATTTAATAGAACTGAGTGGCTGAAGGAAAGTGCCCTGAATTAATAATTTATACTAAGGATTTGTTGATGTAGTCTTTACATGATTTTAGTAGCCAGGATGAGAAAGGACCCAGGATACAAGAAGTGACCTTCATCAATCCCAGAATCTTGTCCAAATCCATCATGAAAACTGGGTCAAAATGATCCATAAATAGTCCAAGTGATGTATTAGGCCTTTCTTTTGTGTTTCAAGTGTCATCTAGATCAGAGTGAATTCTTGATAGTTTATCAACAAATGCTTTGGGAAAGTATCACAACTAATTGTCTGTTCCTGGGACTGTAGAGGCTCAAATTTATGTATCAGAAGATGCTGAGCTCTTTTGACAACTAGTTGATGCTAAAATTGTAGTCAAGTAATTTTTCTTTGTTGCCATAACCATCATTTCATAGGTCTTAACTAGGGGATTTATAGCATAACCTCTCAGATTCAGCATAATTTTTCTGCCAGCATTGTTCACCCATCTTTATGATAAACCAAAGGACTGTGATTTGTCCTAAAGACATGGGAGACTGATGAAGGGAAACTTCTTCAGGTTCTAGGATCTTTGCTTTTGTGGAACATGTGGCTTCATCTGATAAAGAAAGACTTTACCATTACTTTACCATTACTGGAGTAGAATGACAGGAAACAAAACCATTGTAAACCGGAGTTCTTTTTTGTAAAGCCACTAGCTCAAAAATTAGGGTTGCTAGACCCCCATGGAGATGGGAGTCCCCATTCTCCCTGCCACCGATCAGCTGGTCAATGGGGGAGAAACGTACCCCTCAAAAGAGGAAGATCCATATGCTGTGATGTGTTTCTATTGTTGCACATGTGACCTGGAATTGACATCACAACTGAGACATTGGGGCAAAGTTCTGGTATTTAGGGGGAAATTTCATAGTAGAAGCCAAATTTACAATACAGTTTTTACCCAAATACCAGATAGCAAGTATGTTGCTGCCCATGTGACCTGGAAGTGACATCGTTACACCTGGGACATTGTGACAAAGTTATGGTATTTAGGGGAAAACTTCATAGTAGAAGCCAAATTTACAGTTTTTACCTAAATACCAGAGCATCGCTCCAGTATCACAGAAGTGATAATGTAATTTCTGGGTCATGTGAGTAGTGACGTAGACACACTGCTGTATGTTGGATGTGCCTCCCTGCTACTCCCAGTAAGTCTCTCCCCCCCCCCCCAGTTCCCAGGAAGGTCTTGGCAACCTTATCAGAAATAGAAATTGACATATCATTGGTACTGCAAGAGCTATCCACTGACTTGTGATATAACCAATTCTCAGGAAGAATGGTCTTCTTTCTATAGAACTTCTGCCATCACTAATTGGGGACCTGAGTATTATAGCACTCACGGTAATATCTACAGTTGTGCCTTATTTTATAATAAATCTGAATCCTGGTTTATCCATTGAATCTGGAATTGGATTCAATTCCACAGAGGCTTAATTAGTTTTAGCAATGTCAACAATTTGTGTATTGCATTGCCCAGTGTCTCTGAATACAAAAGCGGCTCTCCTTATTACAGGAGATGATGTTGGCATTTTTAATGCAAACAAGCAATGTAAATGGACAAAATAGAAAACTATAAAGTTACAGGGTTCAATTAGTAAAGATTTATTTCCCAAGTGCCTGCTTGACCTCATTGTGCAAGACTAAATAAGAGAATAAATTCACTGAAAACTGATGGATTTACAGCACTGGGAAACTGAAAGCTCTGAAGCTTTTTATTGATTTTAACATTTATAGTTTTAAATAAAAAAATTAATAAAGATTTGCTTTAACTATTCTCAGATGCAGAATCTAGTTATAATTGGATTCCAAAAGCCAATATATATATATTTAGGATACATTATGGCTGCTGAGCCATAATGTATCCTAAGCCAGAAGGAGAAGACGACCCAGGAAAGACTATACACACTCTCAAATTTCACAGGTCTTACACGGCATTGGAATGCTCACAAATAAACTCCATGATACTAAATTTGATTTACAGAAGGATATAACTGAATTAAAGAAGGAAGTAGCAGAGGTCAAAAAAGAAGCCTTAGATTCTAAGAGCGAATGTATGTATGTATGTATGTATGTATGTATGTATGTATGTATGTATGTATGTATGTATGTATGTATGTATGTATGTATGTATGTATGTATTTATTTATTTATTTATTTATTTATTTATTTATTTATTTATTTATTTATTTATATGCTGCCATATCTCAGAAACTCACAGCAGTTTACAATAAAAGAATAAAAACAACACGTCCATAAAACCCCCAATACATAATACATAAAAGGCATAAAGACAGCTTTTCATTGGAGTAATTTCCCATCTCTCCGCCCTGTCCAGCTGCAGCCTGGAGCTCTTTTGTTTAGGAGCGGGGGTCCTGATTTCGGTAATTCTGATTATGTCATTCAGAATCACTGACCTTCAGAAAATGTTGAGGCCAACATACGACAAATTGAAGATGTCCAGGCCAATGTTCAAAAATCAGAAAAATATGTAAAAGAATTGTGAGAATGGCAAAATTCTACAGAAGAAAGACTGGAATCTCTGAAAGTTCAATGAAAAGCCCAGCATTTGTTAACTTGGAGCAAGAGTTTAAAGGTGAACTTCAAGTCTAAGAAACTCTGATTGAAAAAAATCTATAGAATTAACTCCAAAGTTGTAGCTCGCAAGAAAAGCTCAAGATATATTTTTAGTGAGCTTTGATAGTAAATCTGTAAGAGACTTTATCCTTAAAAAGAACCAATTAGAACCATTTCAAGTTCACAGACAAAAAGTGGCGATCCTTCAAGACCTCCCTGCATTATCCATTCAGAAGAGAGCAGATTTACATGTTTTAAGACAGAAGTTAACACAAAAGGAGTTTTGTATGGAAGAATGACTTTGGGCGAGTTTCAGGGTATAAAATTAATTTTTTTTTAAAATTCTGTTCACATAAGGTGAACAAAAAATGTAAAATCCAAAAAGATTTTAAGTCCAAAAAATAACTGATTTGAAGACTCAGACAGGCTGCAAAATTAATCCGGACAAGATAAAGTACCTGGGCATCTACCTTGACAAAAACATTAAAAATTTAATACACAACTATAATTTAGTCTGGGTATCAGTTCAAGACCTTCACAAATGGTCTAAGTTAAACTGATGATTAGTAAGAATTACAGGTAGTAAGATGATAGTCTTACTTAAACTGAATTTTTATTTAAGTCTCTGCCAATGTCTGTTAAAGAGAGGACAGTGCAGATGACAAAGAGAACTAAACAAGTTTATATAGAATTATAAAAGATCCAAAATAGCCTTTAAGATCCTTCAAGATGATAAGAAGAATGAGTGCAACTAAGGTATTAAAATATTAAACTTACAAAATGCCAATCACTGAGGAAAAACTGGCATAAAATGTTATCTACAAGGTACATTACTCCAAAAAGTATAAGTAGGATATCTAAACAATCAGATGAGAAAAGCTGGAGGTGCCAGGCACATTTTATCACATGTGGTGATCTTGTAATTTAATGTAACATTTGGATAAAAGTACATGGATTAATGTAAAGTATCTTGAATTTTAAGTTTCCATGGTATGCCAAATATATGTTGTTAAGCTGTTTCCCACCACGTTTGCCTAAGCAGCTGAGGAAATTCTTCTTTTATGCAATGGTGGCAGCCAGACTTATAATGCCCCAGATGGAAACAACAAGAACTGCCCGGAACTGACATGTGGCTGAACAAATTGGGAGAATTCGCAACAATAGCAAAATTAACTAGAAGAATAAGAGTTGGTTCTTATATGCCGCTTTTCTCTACCTTTCTCTACTTGTTTATTACATAGTGACCCTCTTCAGGAATTTTTAGAACATTGGAACTGTTTTCTAGAATATCAAAGAAAATAACATTAAATTCACTTTGACTGTTTTAGAAAGATGTTTATCAGACCTGTATTTTAATTCATCAACTTTTCACAGGTTGAGAGTCTATTGTTATTAAATTGAATATTTATTTTTCCCTTTCTCTTTACTGTTTCTGTAAAACTGAATAAAAATAATTTTGAAAAAGATACATTAGTAGTAATTTGTATTTCAGACTTAGCTTTTTGGGGGTATTTTTTTTTAAATAGAGCTTTTATTCTTCAGGAATGTGTCAGAGCTGCTTATCATTTCCACTGCTTGCCCATATGGCAATAACTGCATACCAGTGGAATGTTTAATGTTCTTAGTGACCATATTTAGTCAGAACATACAAGCAAAATCTGAGTATTTGAAGGCCCTTAGAATCCAACTGATCTCAGGTTTTAGTCTACTGTCAGTGCAGTCCTAAGTAGAGTTGCACCATTCTAAGTCAACTGAATTCAGTACAACTGTGCTATAAATCATGCAGTAGAACAGCTACCTTGTTCCCCTCTGGGACTCTGTTCCGAATCTGTTATTCTTTGTATATTTATTAAATGGGACCCTGTGGTAGACAGCTGGAATTGCTAGATCCGGGGGGGGGGGGGGGTGAGCAAGATGAAAGAGCAATGCTGAGGTAAATTTGCTGCAAAAAAATTCATTGGGAGATTTCCCTACCTTATGGTTCATTTCAAGCACTACCAGAGAAGGAGCCCATGATCATTTAACTCAAGAAAACAGCATCCAAATTGTAGGTTACAGCACACTGCACAAAAAATGTGTGCTTGTGCATGTAGGGGTGTGTGTGTACATGCATACACATGATCTTGCATTTAAAATGTATAGGTCCCTGGCATTATCAACCTCTAAGGCAAACAACATGCAGGTGTTCAGAAATATTTCAGGCTTTTCCTTGAATCTCCCAGTGTTTCACTCATCACCTTAAAACACCGTTCTTTCTACACTATAATGTTAATATACAACATATCTCATGGACCTGACAGAATAATGGGACATTAATAGCATGCAGGATCACACCCTGGCAAATCTGTTTTTTCAGAGGAGCTCAGTGTACCTAGGGTTGCCAGACCTCTCCTGGCAGCTGGCAGGGGAGGGGTGGACTTACCAGGAGCACCAGGGAGGTCCATATAGTATACAGCAGTGCATCTACATAACTCACCATGTGGCCAAGAAGTGATGTCATCATGTTCAGGATGTCAAGACAGCACTCTACTATTTTGAGCTAAATTTCTATGGTATATGTGGCTTCTGCCGTAGAATTTTTGTACAGGGCTTTCTCAGAGTGAGAGACTAAGCTGGTAGATAGGGTCTATCTCAAGTTTACTTTGCAAACTTGAAGACTAAGTGGAGTTTTGTTCACAGGTCCCTCGCACTTTAACACTCTAAAACGGATGCTACACTTGAGTCCACAAGCCAGTTTGAAACTGTTTGAAGCAGGGCAACTATTTCTGGACAGCTCCATGTGGCAGTGAGCTAAATTGGCTTCAGACCATGACCTTCTTTGTCAGGCACAGCTGCTATTATAAGGCAGGACGGTGTAGAAAGCTTGATTCTCTGTATGCTTCAATGAACAGAAATATTGTTTGTATTAATTTTTATTTATTTATAATTACATTTATATACCGCCGCTCCCACATTTATATACCGCCTCTCCCAGCAAAAGCAGGCTCGTGGCAGTTCACAACATAAGATAATAAAACATCAACCATATGTTGTCCAGAACCAGACATTGCCTGTTTTATGAAATACTTTAGTAAGTAGTATTTACTAATTACCTTTGCATGCATTTTCTTTGAAAATGTAGAATAAGCAGTCAAGCCTGTTTACTTTCTATATATCTTGTGTTTTTTGTGAATAATCATTGGCATACATGGATAAAGATTAAGTCCTGTTCTATGAAACAAACAGAACACATTGTATGTGTTAGCATATTGGTGATCTGCCCCTTCCCCCAATCTATTTCAGACGTCTCTTTTTTGGTTTATTTAAGGGCAAGAAATAAGGTCATGAAGGAAATCAAATCCTGATGTGGATAAATGAAACATGAGGCCTACTGACTTATTCTAAAAAAAAATTAAAATAATATTCTCTATGGTTTCATTTTATACTGAAGGTAATTGTAATATGTTTTGGAAGATGATGTAAGGTTTCTATTAAAGGGAGATCATGCTTGCTATTTTTTAAGCCCGAAGAGGGACACAGGATGTGTCCTTAGAGTTTATTTAGTAAAAGCAAAGAAACTTTATAAGGATTATAAAATGGCAACATGTACATTAACATTAAGCTACAATTTGAATTTCTTTTTTATTTTTAAGTTATGCCATTCCTGCACATTGGGGCAACAAATATGAAATGGCTTTAGATGTTACTATTACATGTAGGCCATATTTAACCCTCCTTTGTATTTCATTTTAGTAACTAGTAGCTAATGGACTTTTCTGTCATTTCAGACAGACCCTTTTAGTAACTAGCTGCTAGTGGAATTTACTTGTTCATATGAACCCGCTTGCTTTATGAACCTGTATCTCTTTATTAGAAACCGGGCCAACGAATAACATACAGTTTAGAATGGTAATGTAAAAAATAATCATAAATATATAAAGAATTGCCTGGTTAATCATTCAGTACATTCAAGCCTCAACTACGTATGCAGTCAAATTCAGTGGACCATATCATTTCAGATTGTATGTGGTGGTTCTCTACAGAACAATAAAACCAAATCAAAACCCCAGCTCTTTGTAAACTGAAATCAAGCACTGATGGGAGAGAGGTTCTATTCCAACTTATTCTCTACTGTCATAGTTTTAGTCTTCCAGAGTTCTTCTGCAAAGGGCAGCATTAAAAATGCAATCCATCCTCTGCAGTCTGAAATGGTCCCTTTTATTCTTTCATTCTGCTGCATTTGTGAACCTTCAGTGTTGACCGATAGATGTATAAAATCTATAAAATTGGGAGCAAGGGGAAGTTGTCTTAAGTCAAATTTTGATCAGCTAAAGATACGTTTATTAGTTTATTTAGATATGTCTACAATTCTTTCCTCCCTAATGGGGATCCAAAGCAGCTTACATTATTATCTCCCTCCTTCCTTGTGTAGGCTGTCCTGAGAGAGAGTAGCTGCTCTAAAGTCACCCAGGAAACTTCCATGGCAAAGTGGAGATTTGAACTCATCACTCCCAGATCACAGTTGAACACTTTGGACTAGTGGTTGGCACCACACAAGCTGGCATAGCTTTCCTAGACAGAAACTGCTGGGATGGGGGGGGGGACAGCTGACGATGGAGGGTCAAATAATTGTAGGTTAGCAGTTAGATTGGGAGGAGAAGGTTGGGAAATGGAGGGTGGGTTTTGTGGAGGAGAGGGATATCAGGAAGGGATAACAGCTTCTTTGGAGGCAATAGACTGCAGCCTCCAAAGAAGTTGTTTCCCTCAGGAGGACTAGCATTGCCAACTCCCAGTGAGGGTTGCACATCACCCTTAATTACAACTACACTCTAGTCTAGATGACAGAGATCAGTTCTTCTAGACAAAATACCAGCTTTGGAGGGTGAGGTCTATGACAATATAACATGCTGAGGTTGGTTCTGTCTCCAAACCTCACTTTCCCAAGGCTCTATCTCCAGGAATTACCCAACCAGGACTTTGCAACCCCAACAAGAACTGGTCTCTGTAGTTGGGAGATCTTGTGATTCCTGGAGAATGTTACCCAATGCTGGCTAGGGGGGGGTGTGCATCTAGGAGAGTGATAGGGCAGAAAGAGAGAGTGATGGAGTGGGGGCAGAAGGAGAAAGAATGATGGTGTGGAGACGTAGAAAAAGAAAGGGAGTGATGTGGGGGTAGAAAGAGAGAGGAAGTGACAGGCATGGAGGAAAGGAAGAAAAGGGGTAGCAGGGGGGACAAAGAGTATAAGAGAAGTCGGTGGAGAGGGAAGGAAGCAAAAGTGGGGGGGATGGGATAGCTGCTCCTGCAAGTTACTTTGTAGTACAAATTAAGCAGTATTACACTCAGTTGTTTATTTTGCATATTTAATGTGTGTCTCCAGAAACAATAATATGTTCAGATCATCGTCACCCTATTATCTTACTGTATCTTCTAAATCACTTAAGGGTGATATTGGAAGGGGATCATAGTAATCATAGTCCATAGACATCTGGAGAGCCACAGTTTGGCCACGACCCTTGCCCTAAGAGCTTACATCTTTCACCAATCCACAGAATTTCTAGGGTATTTTTGTAGTCTTAGGACAAAATGCTTGGTTATTTTTTTTTAATGAAAGTGGTGATTCTGTACTTCATTTGTGTCCAGTAGGAAATCTCATGCTGGCATGGCTCTTGTGTGGAACTCAGGCTGATAGCCCTTCACATAGCCAAGGAATGATTTAACAGCAGCATTGCATGAGTTCCTTAGCCACAAGTAAAATAAAGCTACTACTTTATAGTACCGTGCCAGCCCTGTGTCCATGAATAAATTCCCAGTAGGCATTTGTAACATGCCAAATACATTGGGATTTATGAAAGATCCCATTGTTTGGCAGGCATCATTATTTGCTATTACACTCTGAATGCTTTGCTTTTAAGATAATTTATTGGAAGCCAACATGTTTAAGAGAGGCCACATTCCATTTGGGGTTTACTTAAATGCTTAATAAGAGTGACACTTAGGCCTCCTGAAATGTTACTTATGTTTGTAAGTCTAATCTTTTTTTGAGGGGTGGGAATGGGTCTTTCATCTCTTGTGAAAAGGAGATGGAATAGTACTAAGTTTACCCCCTTTCCATCTGGCAATCGTGTACAATGTATTTATTTTGTATGCTGCCTCTCTATGAATTGCTTGAGGCAGCTCACAACTAAAACAGTACCAACAACTCAATAAAACAAGTCAAGCCCATGGATTCTGTCCATTGTGGCTTTGAAAGAGAAATGGACAGAGCACGTAAAAAAGCTCTTTGTATGTATAAAGGTTAAGGAGTGTGAAATCATATCATAGCATTTAATAAACTTCAGTATCAGCTGCTGGCCTGAATGACCCAAACTGGCCCAATCTCATCCGATGCTAAGCAAAGGGTCAGCCCTGATTAGGGCTTCGATGGGAGACCACTAAAGAAGTTCAGGGTTGCTATGCAGAGGCAGGCAATGGCACAACTAAGTTCTTCTCTGACCTTGGAAACCCTACTTGATGGCACTTTCCACCACCATACATGTAATGAGATTCCACTAAAATAAAACATCCCAAGTTTAAAAGTTCAGTCTACTTCCTAGACTTCAAGGAAAATCATTAGACCTTAATGCATTTCTAATACATGGGTTAAAATACCTGTTAGTCTTACTATTGCAAAGCTGCAGTTCAGGTTAATGAGAAGGCTGAATCTATTAATATCGTGCTATTATCAGTTACACCTAGATTTTCTTCTATAGATATACCAGTCTGGTTGCAAATGATTGCTGTAGCACTATGATAGCACAATATCCAGTGACGTAGATGGGGGCAACCTACAATATTGGCCAGAATTGTTTCAAATTGGCCATCTTGGAAGAAGAACAGTTGACAATTTCTTGATGATGAAACAGTTTCTTTGGTGCCAGGTAACAAAAGTCTAAATCAGATGTCCCTGTAAGTTTTGGCAAAGTAAAGCTGTGACAAATACTTAACAATAGCTCCTAGGAGTGTTAATCTGTTCCACTGTGATATGGTATGTGGGTTAGCTAGCGCACTGTTGACTCTCTCTGACTCATCTGTAGATAAGGTTGCTGTAGGAGTAGGCTATCTTAGTCAGATACTGTATTCATGTTAGGATTGTGCTATAACCTAAGATGTCTTCATTTCTGCTGGAACTTTTCCTAATCCTTACTTCTTAATTTGCCTCTCTTTAATTTAAAACCAATTTCTGATAACGAGAAATTGTGTTGGTTCCCCCTCCCCCCTTGCTTCTTGGTATTCAAAGAGGGATAGAAAAGTTTAGTCAAAGCAACGAGCTTGATATTTTCCCCCAGTATTATAAATATACCTTAATGACAAATTGTATTCTTTTAAAGTTTAAATTATAACATACCTACATCTCACATGCAATACACCATGGCTTTAAATGTTATTCTTACATATAAATACAAGGAGCATCATGGGACTTCTTAAGTGGTGCAAGTGTGATTGCCTTAAGTAGCCATTAACAAAACATATTTGATTATCAAACCATTTCCTTTAGTAACTTTATATACTTTGCCTGAGAAACATTTACCTTTATATGAAGACTTTCTCTAACTGAAACTTCCCCCCAGAGAGGTTTGCAAAATGTCCTTATGCTACTGATTTTCTCATAGAAATGAGTGGTGAAGTCTGATCATTCAGTAGTGATATCAGTCCATGTGTGTTCTAGTGTACCTACAACACTTTTTGCTGTCTAGATCTCATGGAAGAAAATTCAACAGGTTTCATAGACCACAGTAGTTGTTAAAAAGGTAAAGGTAAAGATATCCCCTGTACAAGCACCGAGTCATGTCTGACCCTCGGGGTGACACCCTCCAGTGTTTTCTTGGCAGACTCAATACAGGGTGGATTTGCCATTCCCTTCCCCAATCATTACCGTTTTACCCCCCAGCAAGCTGGGTACTCATTTTACCGACCTCATAAGGATGGAAGGCTGAGTCAACTTTGAGCCGGCTGCTGGGATCGAACTCCCAGCCTCATAGTCAGAGTTTCAGACAGCATGTCAGCTGCCTTACCACCCTGCGCCACAAGAGGCTCCTTACAGAAGTTGTTACTGGGCATTAACTATGTGGCATGTCATATTGTTGATTCTTTTCTTAGAAGACTGTTCTATTAATGGCACAGTCGGTAGCATATATAACTTGCTTATTGCCTAACCGGAGGGCAGTTACCGGCCAGCAAGGAGGACATGCACACACACTCTTGTTTGATGTGGAATTGGCCACAGTTTTATTAACAGCCCAACCTGGGGAGAAAAACCTTGTCACCTCACGATCAGTGGATCGCGAGGAAGGACACACTCCAGTGACACACCACATAACCAGAACAGGGGGAAGGCAACCTTATATTGGGAGACCCAATGGGTGTGAGCCTCTGTTTGGTTTACCCCAGTTGCCCGGCAATGTGAGCGTGTTTCTCCAGCTGGGGATGCACCACAGCTCAACATCTACGCAGAATCTTATGGAGGCCCCCTCCCCACTGCTGAAAAGTCCAGTTCACAGATGCAAATTGCTCACAAAAGAATCTCCCCGGGCCAAAACCGCCAGCTGTGACAATATTTAGCAACAAGCAAAAGCACAAAATATGGTTACAACTTTGAGAACCGTTAACCAAAGTCCATTCAATTTGCACAAAAGATATGATAACTGTTTTAAGACATATCCATCATCCTTAACATTGACCACTAAAATTTGCTTTACATATATGATAACAATTTAACAACAAATTACTTTTACCAGCTAAACACTTGTTACAGGGTGGGTGGGTAGGTATTAAACCTGCCGCTGGCTGGTTGAGGCAGCAAAAGGCCAGTTAACAGGCAGGCGGCCACTTTTAAGAGGGTGGCTCTGCCCCTGCAAAACACGTCGCAGTGAGCCACCCTAGCCACGCCCAGGTCACCTGATCTTGCTGTGCTCCCTCCTTGATGGCCCCACCTTCTGCTTCAGCAACCTGCAGCCTAGCTGTAAGAGTGTAGCTGTGATTCTTATCATTTTTAAAAGATACCTAACTAACTACTGTTAACTTCAAGATTTTTTCTCTGTTTTATATTTTGTGCAGCATCACTGAGGGTTATGCTATCAAAATGTATGTGCTTATTGTTGGCACAGTGACTGCCTAAGTGCCTTGTATCCAAAAGGTTTGGGAATAGATGGCCTTAGCAACATATTTACTAACTTCATCACAGAATATTTTAAAGTCTTTAAATCTTTATATTTTATCTGTTTTGGCAATACGCACAATCAAAGGATAACAGAAGCATTTTCTTCTTATTTAGTGAGTATGGGTAAACCTGATGAGCTCTGTACTCGTGTTGTTGTTGTTATTATTATTAATATCAATATCAATAAAAGGAATGTTTCCATACTGAAAAAAATACTTAGGGAACTGTGCCTTAAATGTTATCTCCATATGGTCATGTGTTTTGCATCATTTTTTAAAAAAGGAGTCATTGTACAACACTCTACTGCAGCATTCAAGTACCTCCTTTGAAGTGGCGGGTTTTTTGTTCTACATTTTGGTTACAGTGTGATTTCAGTGAAGTCAGCCAACAGGCTTACAGGGTCTTTTGGCTCATGCTCACTAGCAGTTTTCTTGGCAGCTCTTCTTAGCTCTGCATCTTTATATGTTTCTCTCTCTTTCTTCCCCTCCCTCCATTTCTACTTTCTTACAGAACGATCACCACACCGGCCTATCCTACAAGCGGGCCTACCAGCAAATACCTCAGCCATTGTGGGGAGTGATGCAGAGTTTGTCTGCAAAGTCTACAGTGATGCTCAGCCTCATATCCAGTGGATAAAGCACATAGAAAAGAATGGAAGTAAACATGATGCAGAAGGAATACCATATCTGAAAGTTCTAAAGGTAAGCTTGTTTTTCCAGACAATGATTAATTCTTTTTTATATTGTGAAAAAGGCCGTTGAGTGAGGTCAAGAGTTTTGAAACTGGGATTGAATTACTTTTAATGACCCAGAAGCTTTTATTTGTGCCAGCCCATAAATATGCTGGAACACATAGTTGTTGGTCTAAACAAAAGGAAAAGTTAGTTCCACTTTTGGGATTCCAGAAAATCTTTTACTTGCATACAGAGATTGCTTGTTTGTTTTTCAGACATCATGGTCACTTATTAAGAAAATTGCAACATCACTATCTTGACATCACTTGAGATTTATTCTTGGGCAAAGAGTGTCCAAAATAAACCAAAGAAAATTGATTTGGTCTTTGTTATTAAGAGGCTGGGAAAACATTAAAGATCTTTCAGTAATGACCATGTTTGCTGCCAAGGGACATTGGCAGAGCTGGATTTTTATGTCAAATAAGTCAGTTTTTTACCACTTCCATATGGGGCAATGGTTTTTTAAGGCTAGCTGCCAGTTCTTGAAATTTTCTGTTTGACCAGTTTTGTTACATGGAAGTGGCTTGTAAGGCAGTATTGTCCTTTAAGGCAACACATTGGTCCTAGATATCTACTGAACTCGGCCTTTCCCCATTTTGTACAAAATAATCTTCATTTATTCTTTTTAAATAAACATAGTAAGATGTTTTTATACTAATGTCTGTGCTAAATGGAAGAGTTCTTCAAATGTTGGTGGCGGGACCATATTGGTGTTCACATTTGGGGCAGCAGTTACATTGTTCTCCTGTGTTATTGGTCTGTTCTAGCGTTCGGGGATAAATAGTTCCAATGCTGAAGTGCTGAAACTGTACAATGTGACAGAGGCGGATGCTGGAGAATATATTTGTAAGGTCTCCAATTATATAGGGGAGGCCAACCAGTCTGCCTGGCTTACAGTTCTGCCAGATAAAGGTAACAACGTCTGTTAAAGAAAGCTGGATGTAGAAGCTGGAAAAAATTGGTGCTTTGGGACTCTGCAGGCAGCTTGTAGGATAACTCCATGACCTTGATATATTTATAATCTTCCCTTAGAGATGCAACTGGTATTACTCCAGTAGCCATGGAAAAATTCCCACAAATACTGTGTAGTGTATTTTTAGTAACTTTTAAAAAACCTCTTCTTTCCTCTCTTTTACTTTAAGCTGTCCTTTTGTGTTCACATATATTTGTTCTTGTTAGTCTAAATCTTCCTTAGGTTTTATTTTACTATTGGTGTTACTCTCTATGTATGGTGAATTGTTTGTCTTTATTATGGGTATTATAGCCACTAATTGGGATAGGGACCAGACCTTAAGTGTAATTTCAATGACATTGTATTTTAGATTTTTTACAGATTGGCTGGGGCTGCCAGGGAGGTGGAACATGATCATACATCAAATGCATGGGCCAAGGCATGGGCAGGAAAGGCAAGGGCCAAGCTTTACCCAGCAGGGCCTGCCAGAGACCTGTGGGACCATGAGCGGGTTCAATGGGAGGGACCCGAGCACGGCCCCTGCTGTGGCTCAAATGGAAACTGAGCAGGCAGAATCAGTACTCTTGGGTCCAAGGGCAAGAAACGCTGGAGACATGGCCGGGGCTGATGCTCTCGACTATGTCATTTGGACAGCTCTACAAGTGAGTCCTCCTCATCAGAGGACAATGACGATATGGGCCAGGGGGGCGGGTCGTATTGGCTACAGAGGGCAATGGTCCCAGGTATCCCTGCTTGGCTTGCCAAGCATTGGGAAAATACAAAGAGATATTATAAGGTGGGGCAAGAGCTGGCAAGCCGACTGAGTCCCCAGTAGGTTACCCAGTGGGAGATGATCCCCTGGGAACCCACTTGACTAGAAAGCTGCATAATACTTTGTGTACACAAATACTTTGTGGACGTTTTTTATTTTATACATCCGAAGGGAGAGGCACCTAGGACTGGCTTAGGAAGGGGAAGGGACAAAAGGACTGTATATCGCACAAGCAGAAGATAAAGGGGAGCAGGACATAAAGGGGAGCAGGAGAAGCACTGGCAAGCCAGCAAGAAGGACAGCCGTGGCCGTGTTTTGCCTTTGGAACTTTTAGTACCTTTCTGGAGTGGGCCATTAAGGGCAGGGTGAGAAGCCAGCACTTAACACATTTTTTGGACGATTTCCTGTGTGTTGGCCCAGTGGGTACATCTAGTTGTGCAGACAAATTAGTGGCTTTTCCATCATTAGTGGAAGAATTAGGGGTCCCATTGGCAGCTGAAAAAGGGAGGGCCCATCTGTTCAGCTTATGTACTTGGGAATCATGTTAGATTCCGAAGCCAGGTTGTCAAGTCTGCTGGATGACAAGCTGAGTGCCTTGTGGGGTTTACTGGGTGGCATGTTGGAAAACTGTAAGTGTAGTTTGAAGGAGATGCAGGGCCTCTTGGGAAACTTCACATGCAAGGCTGTGTCTCCAGAATGGGTGTTTTTTGCCCATCTAGCCAGGGCTATTGCAGGGGTAGAGTCAGGGCACTATCATATACGGTTGATGTGTGACCTGAAAGAGGACCTGGCAGTTTGGAGTGAATTCATAAAGAGGTTTAATGGGGTTTCCATTTGGCAACCCCCAGTTTCCATGGGTTCACTCTGATGCTTCAGGGAGCTTGGGTTTTGGGGTGTTATATGGTAATAGGTGGTGTGCCAGAAGATGGCCAGCAGATTGGGTTGAGACGGGAATTCTTCGGGACCTCACTTTCCTGGAACTCACTTCCATGGAACTATTTCCGATTTTGGTGGCAGTCACCATATGGAAGGCATTATTTAAGGATTGTAAGGTATTGTTTTGATGCGACAACCAAGCAGTTGTGTGCATCATCAGTTGTTAGTCCAGTAGGTCTCCATGAGTCATGCAGTTGCTGTGGAAGCTTGTGCGGATTTACCTGGGTACAACATCACGTTTGGGGCCAGACAAGTCCCAGGGGCTTCTAATTATATTGCCAACGCTTTATCTCAGCTTCAGGAGGAGAGTTTTCAGTTGTTGGTGCCAGCGGCGAACCAGTTCCCAGACCAATTCCCGGAGGAATTGTGGACCCTTGCCGCAGAACAATCATAGAGGCAGTGAACAGCTCCTTGGCCCTGGCAACTCAGTGAGCCTATATGGTGGCTATTGGGGGATATATTACTTATTATAGAGCAAGAGGACACTTGCAGGCATTGCCCCCAACAGAGGATTTGGTTTTACAATATCTGGTTTATTTATGGGCCCAAAAAACCTCCCTGAGAACTATGGGTGTGCATTTGGTGACCTTGTCATTTGTAAGTCTTGGCAATAGTGGGACCCCACTATGTTCTTTCTTGCACACAAGGCTATTGCTGGATGGAAAAGGCGTAGGCCAGCGTGAGCAGATGCCCTATTTCCCGGAACATTTTGTGGCGCCTGGTGGGCCTCTTATCGGTGGTGTGCACTAGTGCATATGAGGCAGTGTTGTTTGAAGCAGCTTTTACCCTTGCGGTTTTTGGGGCTTTTTGGTGTGGTGAGCTCTTGCCGGCAACACGTTAAAACCTGGGGCACTAGGCATTGGCCAGGGAGGATGTGCAGGTTGAAGGAAAGAATCTTCACATTTGGCTATGCAGGTTTAAGATGGACCAATCAAGGAAGGGGCACATTTATACTGCTGCTGGCATGTGTGAGGGATGGCCTGTGCCCTGTATGTAGCACACTGGCCTATTTGTCAGTTCGCCCAGCAGTCCATGGCCTACTGCTGATTTGCAAAAATGGAACTTGCCTATCTCGGTATCAGTTCAGGGCTGTTTTGCGCATCGCACTTGGTCAAATAGGACATCCAGCATCACAATATCGGACCCACTCTTTTAAGGATTGGGGGGCAACTGCAGTGGTGGATGAGGGACAATCACCAGAGGGAATTAGGGTGGTGGGGCGATGGCAGTCTTTAGCATACAGATGGTATATATGCCCTGGTCTCTTACTTTAATATATTCCATATTGCAGGTTTTGGAAAAGATGTGTCAAAGGTTTTGGTTATCAGTCATAGTATTGTACACTGGGCAGCTCGCTATGCAGTGAGGTCTGGGTGGACCAAGAGTTTGGGCCTGGAAGGCCACTATCGTATCACCTGGGCCGGACGGCGTGGTATGCGCTGGAATGCACTGCTGGATGACATAGACAAAACGGTGCAGCGGACTGGTGTGCCAGACATTTTGATAGTCCAGTTGGGCGAGAACAATCTTACAAAAATGACGGCAGTCAGCCTTATGGACAATATCACGTGGGACCTCGAGACTGTAATAAACTGTCTCCAAGAAATTCAAGTGTTGTGGTCAGAGCTGCTAGAGAGGCGCTGCTGGTTGGGAGTGATATCCCTACAGAAGTTTGACCTTTCTAGACGAAAGATTAACAAAGAGATTGCTAAATTTGTTGGGAAGAAAGGGGGTTGGTATGTGTTGCACCATGGTATTAGTCATCGGTTATGGCCATTATATCGCAGAGACAGGGTTCATCTTACTGAGTGGGGGAGGGACATATGGCTGCATGACATAAGGAATGCCCTGTGGGAGGTATCTGGCAGGATGAGTGTTGGCGGGAGCGCAGGGATAGGGGCTTCCATTCCTCGGTTCAGTGGCAGGAATTTGGGAGGGGGAGGATCCCTTTGTGAGTATGTCAGGCCTGTATGCTGGCCTGCTCTTAGAGGAGGCCTCCATAAGAGGCTGTGGGTAAGTGGTGCTGGGCGGTCCCCAACTCATGGACGGCTGAGCTGCATTTTCGTGTTCATGCCTCAGTGGGTTTCCAAGAGGTTACCCTCTCCCTAACAACCAGCAGGTCATTGGGGGCATTGTGAGCCTGGCAGGAAGCCAGGTAGACCTTGGCATCTCTGCCGGGTGGTAAGCGTTTGGCTGCCTTGTGGTCGGAGGGTCACAAGATGGTGGGAACTTCTCCCCATGCTGTCCAATGCTTGGAGGTTAATAAAAAGTTGTGGCCTGTTTAATGTCAAAAATTCATAAGGTAGTCAGTGTCCTTTGTAGCATGGGAGGTGTTCCCCTGCAAAGCAACAGTTCATTAGGCCACCAAGAACAGTAAATGTCCACCTTATCACTTTCTTGACTATATGAAGTGTTTAGAAGTAATCAGAGGGCCAGATTTTTCTTTTTTGATCACCATACATATGAATTGAAGCCCCTTGTGGATTCAAATTAGACTGACTATGGTTAGGCATGGCTAGGAAGTTATTGGCCTGGGACAAAGTGGTTCACCAGTCACTCAAGTGGCAATAAAATGAACAAAACGGGAGGTTCGGTAGATAAGAAAATCTTGGGGTTTCAGTTCACCCTGAGTAAATGAGCATATTTCTTTGATAACGCTTTGTCTTTCTGACTTCATCTCTTCATTATGTATTTCCAAAATTCCCTTTCTTAATTTGAATGGCATCTTAAGTAGGACACATATCTTCCTTTGTTTGTACTTTGTTTTATTTTTAATCTATCTTTATGTTTGTAAACCTTTCCAAACAAAAAATTTGTGGGTGAATTTTTCCATGTTGTCTGATTGCATGCGTACTTAGGTGGTGAGTGTAGGTTTGGTGAAGGGTGTTGATTTATTCCTCTCTAAGGTGAGCTGGGATCTGTTCATAATCATCTTTTGGTTGAGGGCTTTGTGGATGGGATCTTCCCACGGCTGTGCACCATTGTTTCTTCAGATGTGCCAAGATTTCCGTGGTTCCACTTCCCATCCACAAGAATTCCTAAAATGTCTAGTTTTTCTCTTGCTTCCCTTTTTTCTAGGCTGCCGGTGTTAACACCACGGACAAAGAGATTGAGGTTCTCTATATACGGAATGTAACTTTTGAGGATGCTGGGGAGTATACATGCTTGGCGGGTAATTCTATTGGGATATCCTTTCACTCTGCATGGTTGACAGTTCTGCCAGGTATATACTGCTATCTTTCAGTGGTTTCCCCCGTCCCTGCTTCATTATTGATTGCTGCCAAATTAGCACAGCTTCTGTCTCAAAAATGGACTTTTAATCTTCAAATGATTTCTTTTTTTAAAGCAAAATGCTGCCCTTCTGCTTTAAAGTGTTGAGCGGAAGAGCTTTCAAATGCAAGCATTTTTTTTTCACCATCATAATGTTTATTATAAATTTGAAATTAAAGGAATTTTTTGCGTGACTGCCTAAGGTCAAAAACTTATTGCTTGAGAGGAGATTCAAAATTCTTCTATGAAGTTCAAAAATTTTAAGGAGAATTTAAAATAACAGTCAAAAGTCTCAACCTAGTCAAATTGCCAAGGTTAATTTTAGTCTCTGAGATTTTGCTGTTTTGAAATATGAATACAGAAGCAGTGTTTTTCTTTTTTAAAACTTACCCTTGGAATCAACTTGGTGTACCTTTTAAATAATGCATGTTCTAGCTAATTTGCTTTTCTCTGCAAAGCACGTCTTGTCATGCTCAAAGTTATGTTGTTTCTGTTTTGAGCAGAAACACACATTAACATGCTTCACTGCTTGAAAATGATTGTCAGAAATTAATAATTTTAGTTGTTGGTACTAATGAAACTTGCTTACTGTTCAGTGTAGTGCCACTGCCTTGTTTTTTTGTTATAAGTTTGTAATGTATTGGTTGTTATATCTTAATATTACATAAAGAATTGGTGCTTGCATGTGTGTATAGCAAAACTACATTTCTCATTAAATACTGTGCTGCCATATGAATGGATCTCGAGATTTCTAGGGCATTTCTTCTCATTGGATGAGACATCCCACATAATCACCCCCTTTAATGTATTAATCCTTAAGGTTCACATGGAATACTCTTCACTAAAACAGGTAGTCTATTTGAAACTACTGTTGCTTCTGCTTGCAGGGCTGTTTCAATTTTTTGCAAGTGCTTCAGCACCACTTCTTAATCTCTGTGCTTGAATGAAACTTATATTAACACAGGATGAGAAATAAAGACCAGTTGCAATGAACACTGCTTGTGGTAGAATGCTGATTGTTGCTGTCATGATTTGGAATAGGAAAAGGCTTCAGCTACAATCCTGTGCCCAGTGACTTGGAAGTAATTTCCCATTGAGTACAGTGGGACGTACTCCCGAGTAGTCATTTGTGGGATTGGACTGTTGAGGACATAATATTAAATTTTACAGTGATTTGTATCACAATAGCACTATAATGCTGAAAAAATAAAAAAAACCAATGTCATAATGGTTATATACAGTCATAATAGCTTGCATCTATTTGTTTAACACTAATTAATATGGCAGTGCCATTATTTAGTAGCACTTCTCAGAAGAGGGATTCTCATTTAACATGGTTTTTACCATGATGGAAGGAACAAGCCATGGTTTTATGACATTATAATATTCCAGTTACCTCCTTCCTGTGATTCTGTGTAGTCTCATGCGAAAGACTGATGCAGCATTCTCTCTGCCCTGAAGTCACTTCTCCTGTTTCAGGAGTAAAATGTTGTATCCATCTGAACAACAGAACATCTTTTTGGGACCCATAGTTAATAATCCAGGGAGCAGAGTATATGCTTTTAGGCATAGGAAAGGAATTAACCATTTTCTTTGCTCGCACACATGCTTTTTTCTTACTGTGAAATTATTTGTGCACTTTGAAGGTAACACTTTTGAAATGTTGCCTCATGACAGTAAAGGCCTAACCACTTCATGATGAAGTTTTAGGGCAAATTTGAGGCAAAACAGGAGTCTCCTGCTCAGGCAAAAATATCTGATACATTTTGAGAAAAAGTAATTTCAGTGAGATTAGATGGATTCCTCAAGGAATGCTTTGGCCAGACTGAAATTTGGAACTTCCAGCATAACACTTGAAGAATTCCAAGGGAAGCTAAACATATTTTGACAAGAGGAGTTTGGCCATTATGCAAAAGGAAGCTTTAATGCTGTAGTGGCCCAGAAACTGAATTGTATCATGCTTTCTAAGACATCTGAACTTCAGGTGATTCTTAACCATGTAGTTTCAAAAAATAGTGAGGTGAAGCCGAAAGCATCATGGTAAACTATGCACAGTGTACAGTTTTCAAATGAATGAAGATATAAATAGTTAAACTGTTCCTGTTGCCCTTTAATGAAAGTTTAGCATCTAATAATATTTTAGCTTTGGCCTAAGTAAATGTGAATACTTGTAAAATAGTACTGTTAGAATAAAATTCTTACTATAAAGAATTATTTGGATGCCTAAGCCATGCTAGTTCATGCCTGAACTTTGTTAAGCTTTGGTATCCTATAAACTTTGCTTTTCATTTCCGTGCTTGTTTGCCTTTCATTGTGTGTTCAGGTGGTTCACAGAGTTAAATACAATGCTCTTGAAAAATTATTTTACTAAACCTGTCATTTGCTACAGGCTAAAGATTGGGTGATTTGGACAAATATTGATTCATCTGGTGTGAATTATTGCCTATTTTCCTGTCTCAAGAAAGTTCTTTAAAAGAAAAATAGAGCAAGAAAAGAATGTGATCACAAGCCTAATCTCAATGTGTAGCCTTTAATTTTAAAGTTTAAATAGAATCTGCTATTAACAGTGCACTGATTTTTGTGTTGGAGAACTGAGAAAGGCACAATAAGAGAACAGTCAATTTAAGCCAATTCATGAAAAAAGGTTGAATTGCAGTGGTTTGGAAATGGTCCCTTTACCTCCTCAGGGCTCATTGTAACCATTTCCATGCTGTGGAAATCTTCAGCATTCTGTATCTCATGTGGTTTGTTTAAAGTTTTCTTTAGTCTGATGTGGTGCCATGTTGTTTGACATGCTGTGCAAATGCTCTTTTTGCTGTATTCTAATTCTCTGGCATGATTGTTCCTCCTTCAAACTTGCACTCTAGCTCCTGTAGAAGACAGGCCATATCCAACCTCCCCAGACTACGTTGAAATAGCCATCTACTGTGTAGGGGTCTTCCTGATTGTCTGCATGGTGGCGACAGTCATCCTGTGCCGAATGAGGACCACCACAAAGAAGCCAGACTTCAGCAGCCAGCCAGCTGTGCACAAGCTGACTAAGCGTATTCCTCTGCGCAGACAGGTAACAGAAAGTAGATAAAGAGTTGAAAAAAACTTATTACCCATCCTGTGAAAGACAAGCCAGCAGATCCTCTAGTAGAAAACCAAAGTTTGATAAAAAGGGAGGCCAGATTTGCCTTTAAAAAGAAAACACACCGTAGTAACTTGAGAGCCCAGAGTTTTGGGCCCAGAAGAACTCTATTGTCTCAGTGCTGAAGGTGAAGCTTTCTGTACTAGCTCAGAGGTATCCTTTTCATCCAGTGAACAAGTGTAGAACAAAGGGGTTCGACTTAATGTACATATGAAGGAATTGAGGGGATTTTTGAAATTTATTCTGAGGTCTGAAACCAATGAGCCAGTAACTCAAATAAACACTGACAAAGCAGAAACTGCTGAAATTGTCACGTGAGGGAGAGATCTTAAATTTCTAGTATGATTGATAGTAGTCTTCGGGAAGGCTAAGAAAAGAAAATAGGCAGCACAGCGTATTTGCAGGTGCCTTCATGTGAGCTACAAAGAACAGGGATTAATTGGTGCCACAGGCATAGGCGTGGAGGGAGGGGCCCAAATTCTTCACCTGAATAAGAGTAATCTTGTTTGCTAAAACATCTACTCGCAGCAATATGTGCTATAGGGAAAGTGGGTTTTTATTTCCTTGTGTGTTTTCTCTGCAACTTTATGCAGATCTTTTTTCAGGAGTCTTATGCAGAGATTTCTCTGGCACAACATATATCTGAATCTGAAGAAGAATTGCTATATATATATTGAAGAACACACACACACACATATATATATGTATGTGTGTGTGTGTGTGTATGAATGAATTCAAGTACTGTGGTCCTGCAGCTTTGTGTATTCTCATATAGTATCAACAACGCTAAATGTTGATTGTAGAATATATTGTAGTGTTTTATATGTCAGGAATCACGTTTTCTATTACTCTCACACTGATTTTAAAAAAGGACATGCCTTTTGTTCAACACCACTATTGTACTTTGAATAGAGAAATGATAGTGAATGTTTCAGTCTTTGATAGTAGTAGTGTAGGCAGAAGTATTTTAGTAGAATGGTTCAAAGGCAGTCTGGAAAGAAGGGAGGCTTCCGAGTTGCCAGTTGTGTAGTGTGCATGTGTATGGAGGGAAGGAGAAAGCATCAAACTATAATATGTCATTGAAAATATGTTGGAAAGTATTCATGGTCTGCAAACTAGTTGATTAAATAATGAAAGCCCTCTTACAAATTATTGTTTGCCAAACCTGCTTAGGTTCTCACAAGCTGTCCTTAAAGTTCTTTAAATGTTCATATCATCTACACCATGTTGTGGAAAGATGACTAATGAAAAGATGAATAAAACAAAGTTATTTGCTGCCTTGGGTTTTGGTTGGAATCACGGTAAATTCTTTAAATGTTTTACATGTTTTAATGCCTTGTCGTTTGTCACCTTCTGGACCTTGTTTGGGTGGAAGGGCAGCAAATAAATGTTTTAAATAAGCAAATCACTAAAATTTTCACATTTACTATTTCAAAATTTATGAATGAGGGATAGAAGGGTTTAATTTAGAACTATTATTTGATTGTTGCTGCACAAGACTTGGAGATTCTTTCATTATTGGCACTGCTTTGATTTGTACAGTCCCTTCAAGAGTATAAGTATCAAGTGCAAACAAATTTGAAAATTAAATCCATTTATATATATTCAGCTAGTGTGCACATGATTTCTGGAAATGCCGATGTTTTGTTTATGAATTTGTCTTTCCTTTTGAAATATTTTAAGAATTATTAATGGTGTATTTTAATCCTTTGTAGCAGGATTAAACACAGAAAAGAGAACCGAGTAAATAAAAGGGGGAAAGTGCAAAGTAAAACCTTGACCAAGTCAAGATTCTTTCCCATTAATAATACTGGACTATTTTTCATTCCTAAGCAGTTTTAAATTGAATTTTGTAATTTCTAAAATGCTGCTCAAAAGTTTTACTATCCCAAAATAATTGGTTATGAACAGTAGAAACTTTGTTGAGTAAAGAGAACTCTGATAACCAAGTATTAGTTTTATATGTATAAAAACAGATATCATAGATAAGCATTGGCCATATTAGCATGATAAGATATATTCTTGAATCATCACTCCTAAATTAGTGTTTCATCCAGCAAGAAAGGGCTATGAGCATTTATAAATAGGAGGTTTGTTGGAATGACCTGCTAATTTGTAGGTGTTGCAAATGTGATTTGCAGCAAAGCTGCGGAGGTTCTCTGGCGTTATGGGTAAAGTATTACTTGGATTTTCCCCCACCTCTGCCCCCTTTTCTTAGAACTTCAGAGACTGCCACAGCTGAAGGTAGGATGCTGACTCCAGTAAGACTTTCTTTTGGAACATGGGAGGGCTTGAGTTTTGCTTGTGGTGCAGAGCTGACTGATCATCATCTTTGGGATGAGAGAAGAATTTGCTGCAAAATGAGTGCCTTTTCCATTGTTGGCACCTGTCAACAGTTCATTTGCTTTTTGCATGTGAAATGTCATTATCTAAGCTGTGTGATTTGTCAGGAAGAAAAAGAGAGAAATGGTTGTATCTCATGGAAGTGAGCTGCAATGATAATGGACTTTATGTTCCTTCACCACTGACAGTACCATCATTAGAATATTTTTCCTTGGATTAAATTCCATTGAGAAGACATGAGCAGGGTTCTGAATAGACCTGCTTAGGATTCTTCTCTGTGATTACCAATACGATCACATTGTAACACAGTATGAAACATATTGACACTTAAACACAATCATTGTCTGTCCTTGGAAGAAACTCTGGAACCTTATTCTTACAAAGATTCATTTGAAAAACTTGAGACAGTTATTTTGTGTACAAATTATGGATCTCAGAATTCAGAATGAAAGGATTCCCAGTTTCCTGTAAGCAGCCAGTTCTGAGACCAAAGACCTGCAAGACACCAGAGGAGCTAACTCATCCAGTTGCAGCATTAAGATGAATTTTCTGTGACATGGGAACAAAGGCATTAGGAGAAGGCAGGAAGAGCAGATGAAGAAGGGCACCAAGTCTCAATAATGAAGAAAAGTAGAGAGTAGAACAGAACCTAGAAGATGATTTTTGGTATTTGATCCCAAAGGGGCTGGATTAGTAAATATTCTTTAATCTTATCTAATATGCATATGTGGAGTACTGCCCAGAATGTATGTTCGTAGAATATATACACACATGCGTAGATATACATATATGTCTGGAATTTGAATGTCTTGCCCTCTACTAAAGAGATTTTTCAGCCCTAGGACATTAAGAAAGGGAGTTGTGTATTGGTACTTGGATAAAAAGATTATTGGCCTGGGGCTGGAATGAAAGCAGCATGCTGACCTGATCATGTGGTGATGACAGGGAAAATGCTGTCGGTATACAGTACATCTGTCAGTAGTCAGACCATGGATCATCATAAACTCAGCATTTTCCAAAGGGTGGTTATCTCAGACTGTCGGTTTGTTAAAATCTCTTTCATCAGTTGTCTTTTCCTTTGCCAACAACAGGCCTCACTTTCATCATTTGTTGTACAGTTGCATAACACAGAGTTCACTGTGCAGACGATTTTAAAAGTCAGAACAATGTGCAAAGCAAGCATTTGCCTTAAAACTTGATGCATAGCTTTCCATTTCCTGGATTTTCTGAGGAGGGGTTCCATTTTCTTGCATTTTGACACACATAAAGGAGTACTCCCAACCATCTACTCTTTAACTTTTTGGTATTAGCTGGAAACTTTTGCGGTGCTTTCTTATGTTACTCAAGGTTTGCTGATTTGTGGAAATTACGAATTCTTAAAAGAATATGCTTTTTTCATAGTTTCTAAGATGTTTGTTCTTTAGTTTAAAAAAACAAGTAAACTAAATAGAGTGATAATGTATCATTTGATTTTCAAAGGTCAAGGTGACACTTTAGCTTCTTGTATTTCAAAAAATAGCTGTTTAGTTTTTATACAATAAGATTTAGGGTATACACACACACATATATATGCTGTAAATCTGAAGAAATTAAAAAGAAACAGGGTGTAACATGTATGTTCCTGGATTAGTTGCATAGGGCTTTTTGTTGGGATACGTTGCACTTTGGGGGGATATTTTATTCCTGAAAATTTTGGTTATTTTTTTTTCTTGGCAGGCAAGTATATTTATCAGTTCCATTAAATAAAAAAGTATAGAATGTACCTTTTAGTTCCTTGTGGTTTGATGTAGAGTTAAACCAGGTGACATTTACAAGGTGCTGGGAAGGTAGATGGTTTTAAACAATAAAATTTGAACTCTAGTGCAAAATCAAATCAACAATCTCTATTGTGTCCTGTTATCCTTTTTCTCACAAGATAAGATCTTGGAGATTTTTTGTTTGTTTGCAACAACAATGAGCCATTGTTTGGGAAACTGACTGAGGAAAATTTGAAAGCTAAGAACAATGTTGCTCTTACTCTGAATGCACCTGGCCTCTTTGGAGCAGGTATCCAAAAATGAAGAATGGGGAGTAACTGCTCTATTTCTTCCGTAGTTATCCAGGGTCAATCACAGCTTCATTGGTCTTTATTGTAGTTCTATGTCTGTACATTTTTAACTGCATTCTAATTGGTTTTGGCACATCACTGCAGCTAACCAGAAAATAAAGTTGGGGGTGGATTAACAGGTTACAGTCAATGACTGATACGGTTGTGAGTGTCCTGCTTAGTGCAGGTAGTTGGACTAGATGACCCAGGAGATGCCGTCCAATTCTATGATTCATGATGAGGTGAGGATTCCACTAGAGTCTCTGAGGAAAGTCCATTTCCTTCATAAAATTCATTTATGACATTTCAGCAATAGAACAAACTATTTCTCTTCTGTGGATCATGTGGACTATATTATAAGTTAGAATTGAGGAAGTGGCTGATGGCACAAGCATATGCTACACCTTAAATAAATAGTGCTTGAGCCTCAGTTTGGGCTAGGAGATATTCATATGATCTTCAAAAACTTCTTGTCAAGTGATAAAGGAAATGTACATCATGACAACTACCATATTTGTTGCTAGCAAAGTAATAGACTATGAGCCACAAAGTATTTCAATATGTGGATGAAAAAAGACAGATGGAAACCCCCCCTATAAACTCATCATTATTTATTATTATTATTATTTTATATTTATATATCGCCCTCCCCTGAGGTTCAGGGTGGTTTACATGGAGTGTAAACAATACATTAGTTTGATTGCGCTCAACTCTTGCAAGCCCGGCATCGAAATTGGAGGCCAGCTGTTGGTATCTGCTTTCTTACAGAATTCCTTTCCTACCAAATTCTTATTTTCCAAGTAGTCTATGAGAACTTTCTATTTATATTGTTCTTGAGAAGGTTAGTAGAAGTTTATTTTATTTATTAACAGAGAGGTGTTATCTTACCTTCTTTGACATTCAGGACTAGAAACCAGCTAAGTTTTTAAAAAACCATACTGTAGAAATAGCCCCTTGGTACAAAAAAGTATTTCAATGCTTTATAATGATAGACTCATGGTAACACCATTCTGGTTGAATAGCTTTAAATAGATGTTGAATAGCTTTATATAAGGTACTGATACACATAATGACCTTAATTGTCATCTTAGAAAAGAATAGCTATGCTTACATTTAAAAAGAGATTGAAACCTTTCAACAAAGCATGTGAGGACAAGTAGTATAAGACTGATGAAAAGACAGTAAGTTAATCAGTTTCCCCACTAGATGCCTTTAACCTTATGCTCTGTAGAACACACAAGACAACAGCATTGGTTTAACTGGCTCAATAAATTAATTATGCAGCTGTACATCATATCATTAAATAAGCTAACATATTTAAATGGCCCTGCTGTGCTAGGCTTCCTGTGGTGGCCATTGTTGGGCAGACCCTCCCTATTTGGCCTGCATCTTCCACTGGCATTACTTATCATTTCCTATACACAATGTCCCCAGCCACAATCACTCTCCCTAATGCTCTGTCAAGGTTTAGAAAGCTGGTGATCTATTCCTTCTCAGCTGCACTCTACCTCAAAGTTAGTGATGTCCTGTTCCAGACATGACCTTCATCACCGCTGATACCTCAGGATGCTTGCCAGTCATCTTTACCTGACAAGATCAGCCTGCCTTATTCTTGCCAAACTAGTTATGGACTAATCAGTCCAAAGGTCAGGCTTATTTAACCACCTCTACTATGACATCAGAAAGATGGCAAAAAAGGGGTCCCCCATAACATCTAATCAAAGGAAAGCTCCACAATTCTTGCTTGGCTCCAAAGGTGACTGGATTGTCTTGTGATACTAAAGAGAGGGTGAACAGGTCAGCAGCCAGCAGACAAGCCTTCTTGGAGTGAGGCTTGGCCATAATACAAGTGGTAAAATCACGCCTCCTTATTGGCTGCTTCATAATTAGGCTATCCAATTAAGCCTTGTGCCTCCCTTGTCTCTAGCAGGGGCTGAGGCAAACCATTCTATAGCGTTAATGCTGGGAATTCCACATAATTTAGAATACAATTAGCAAAAATATTAGCAAAAGAAGGCAATAAAAAAAATCATGACCCCTAATTTATACCTATCTGCAGGAAAACATTGGGATTGGGGGAAACACATCAAAAAAGTGCTGAAATACTTTCTTATTTTGAATTAATGATATGGTGACTTTGTCTTTAATATTCAAAATGTGTAGTGTGAAAGTACCTCTGCAGAAAGTACCTATATGTGTATATATATATTTTCCCGAGAGGCCTATATAAGTAGGTTTGCCAACTACTTGTTGAAAAATCCCTGGAGATTTTGGAGGCTAGCAGTGAGTTTGAAGATGGGAGGGCCCTCAGTAGAGTATAATGACATAGAGTTAACTACAAAGCTGACATCTTTCAGGGGGAACTGATCTCTGTCTTTTAGACATCAACTGCAATTCCGGGATATTTCTAGCCCCTTTCTGGGGGGCTACTGCTCCTTGCCTTCTACTGGTGATATTTAGAACTATGTAATTAAGTAGTATAGGGTGAAGCAGATTGCAATTCATTGATTCTAGAACTGGATGTATTTGAAATTTTGCTTGAAAAATGTAAGGGCTTTATACCTTTAAAGTCGATAAATGTACCAAATAGTACACATTCATGAGCTAACTTATGGGTGCTGTTTTTATGACTTCAAAATTTCTAGGTATCTCATATCTTTAGTCTGCGGTGCATAATTTAGCTTTTCAGTAGCTCAGGACCATTTTTTTACTGGCTTGGTTTTTGTATATAGCCAGTTCACTATAACTGAGCCAAAATTACATCTTCTCTTTGCATCTTGATTTCTAATAAACAGGTGTCTGCAGACTCTAGCTCCTCCATGAACTCCAACACACCTTTGGTGAGGATAACGACACGTCTCTCCTCCAATGCTGATGCTCCAATGCTAGCAGGAGTTTCTGAGTATGAACTTCCAGAAGATCCAAAATGGGAGTTCCCCAGAGATAAGTAAGTGAATTGATTCGAGTTGAATGTCTCTACTAACAACAGAACCTCAGTTCCTTCTTGTTAACTTTCAGTTGCTGTTTTCTCTGCTTACAAAGAGAAAGAAACAAATGGTGCAAAAGGAAAAGGATCTTTAATGGCTGAATAACCCCTATGCACTGAAAGGAATTGAGACAACATCTAAAAGTAAATTCACCCTGACGAAGCTGAACAGGACACGCGTAGGGGTTCTCCAACCATTAAATATCCTTTTCTTTTCCCACCAATTGTTTCTTTCTCTTAATGTGGCCCTTGCTTCTTTTCAGTGTTCTCCTTTTAGCCACATACAACAACAGAAACCACAGACAGAGATTGCAAAGCAGAACTCTCCTGATCTTATTTCTAAGACAGATGCTTTCTGAGAGATTTCTTTTATTCTTGCATATTTACTAATGTAAATGGTAAAAAATCAAAGAATGTGCTTAAGGAGGTCTATATATTTTTTCTGTTTTGAGTGACAGTTGTATGATGTTGACCATCATCATCATGTATTGTTCAACCAACCATTGCCAGTCATTAAAAAGAACAATCTTGTATTATTTTCAGTTGTGAAACAACACATAGATAAATTGACTGAGATTATATAGACTCTGAAGTGAGTCTGTGTAGTATTGTATGATTTATATGCACAGAAACTGGCAGACAAAATGTTAATTCAGTTCAATCAACTATGCACTAAATTGATATTCTCAGTAGCTAGTAAAGGTTATATGCTTTTAAAAATATTATTGGGATCTCTGATATAGCAGGTTACCCCAGGTAAAAATGTTTTTGTCTTAGGTAACAAAACAACATATTGCATTATCATAAGCCTTAGATTTATGAATGGCAAGCACCCTATTAGGGTAGGGTAGGCATAAAAAAAAAATCTGTATTTTTTCACATCCAGTTATACTGGAGCCAGATATATTGTATTTTTTTGGCATCCCAGAAAAATCCTGGATGTATATGAAAAACCAAAATATATCTGGAAAATACATATGAGGTATATATTTTCATACCAGGAACATCTTAATACACATCCCTGAACCATATGGTTTCAACTGGTATAACTAGTCTTCAGCTACCTACCTAGTCTACAGCTACCTACAGAGCCAGTTTGGTGTAGTGGTTAGGAGTGCGGACTTCTAATCTGGCATGCCGGGTTCGATTCTGCGCTCCCCCACATGCAACCAGCTGGGTGGCCTTGGGCTCGCCACGGCGCTGATAAAATTGTTCTGACCGGGCAGTGATATCGGTGCTCTCTCAGCCTCACCCACCCCACAGGGTGTCTGTTGTGGGGAGAGGAATGGGAAGGCGACTGTAAGCCGCTTTGAGCCTCCTTCGGGTAGGGAAAAGCGGCATATAAGAACCAACTCTTCTTCTTCTTCTTCTTCTTTATCAAAGAAGCATAGAAAGTTTCCACATACACATCTGAAGTACACTCTGACAGTAAGCTTACTGCTCTGAGGGAGAATCACATTCCGAATTGTGGTAATATGCATAAAACTTTATGCTTTGGCAACTTGAACATTAAATGTATATGACATTTCAAATATGGCTATTTCATAATTTATTATTCAATTTATTTATTGTATTTAAAACATTGTTATTGTGCCTTTCCATTAAAGTAGGGTCCTCATAGTGCCAAATGTCAAAACATTAGAACATTTCAAAACTAAAAACATTTAAACTAAGGGATATATACGATCATTAAATAAAAACAAACAAAACAAACATACAACACCAAAAGCTAAGGAGAAGGCCAAGAAAAAAGAAAGGGAGCTGTTGCTTTCACATACAAGTTTGCTCACTTATTGTCTATACATTTTAGGAGCACATCATCCTCACTTAGAGCTGGTTTTGTTTTGGGTAAAATAATATTCATACAGTAAAATGGGGATTTAATTTTTATTTCAGAATGTATGTTTCCGAAAATCATTGCAAAGATTTTAGAGAACATTCTTTTTTTATAATCCTCCCACACACAGCCATTTGTTTGAGATGTTTTTGTTTTTAAAAAGAAAAATGCCTTTTATGTACATATATGAAAATATTCTTAATTATGTGGATGACAAGTGGTGCCATACATTTCACTTGCCACCTGCAAGGTTCTAGTCAACAGTGGGGGTCTGTATACTTAATTCTGTCAGTCCATTCCCTTAGGGGAAACATTAATGCGGAAAATCTTAGAGCATTAAACATTTAAAAACAGCATTCGGCATAAATGTGGGTGGAGTGGGTTTGTAATGAAAGAAGGCTATTTAAGAGCAGTTTATTAGATTGGGGGGCCGCAGGCACACAATGACAGGATTGTTATGCTCATACTAGAAGCACAAGAGCACATAAATTAACCATTTTCCAATGCAAATGTTTGCTCTGTGCCAATTCCATTTTAGTTTCAGAGAAAATGCAGCATGATCTCAGCATAAACCATACAACCCTTTTTTGGCCTTTGTATATTGTCAAAGTAGCATGCACTTTACATAAGTTACTGCCCAATGTATACATTCACATTAGTGTGATTAAACTGAAAGCTTTTTTCAATTAAAGGTCTATTTAAACTTATCCTATTTGATTTCTAATTCTGGCATTTAGCCAAAAGACGCTTAATTTTCTCTGGAAGAGAATGCTGTGTACTCTACTTAAAGCAGATGCATCAGTGCAGTTTATGCATGAACTGGGCAGTAGCTTCAGTCGTTAATCCAATATGTGGCCCATAATTCCTAATCTTAAGATTTTAGAAGGAGTATTTGCCCTCTTCTCTGAAAGAATAAAATGATGAGAGTAAACCAACAGCTGCAAAACATATGCAAGAAAACAGAATCTCCAGCTGCACAGGCAGGAACAATATCCTTTATTCTGGACGTATTTTGAGATGAATATTCTCAGGCCTCCAAATGGGACTCTATTGAGAGGGAGTATTACAGGTCCTCACACCACTAGGAAATGTTACCCAGTTTGCATTATGTTGACTCTGGTTGCTAGTGACCAAGATCAAGGCGATTCATACCATAGTATTCCGCATTACTATGTACGGGTGTGAAAGTTGGACAGTGGAAAAAAGCTGACAGGAAGTAGATTCGTTTGGAATGTGGTGTATGTGGGGGAGACTTTTATGGATACCACAGGCTGAATTCTCTCTAGCTAAAATGACTAAACTGAGGCTATCATACTTTGGTCACATTATGGCCCATTATGCACGGCTGCCAAAACATCGATTTCGGGTCACATGGAAAACGCAGAGGGGGAAGAAGCGAAGCAAACCGCTTATGCACGGGATGGGACGCAATGGCTGCAAACCCCAGAGTAACCGATTATGCACGTGGCGACCCCAGCGCCGCTTCTGGTTGCGTCCCGGTCACCCGGAAGCTGCACTTTCTTCCGCGTTTCGCTAATGCTGCTTTTTCGGCAGCATGCACCGAATCTGCACCCGGTTGCAGCCGGCTTCGTGCGTTATCGGGGATTTTAGTTGCCGCCATTCCACCCCTCCCATGCATAATGGGCCTATGAGAGGACAAGTCACTGGAAAAGACCATAACACCAGGAAAAGTTGAAAGCAGCAAGAAAATAGGAAGTCCCAACATGAGATGAGTAAACTCAATCAAGGAAGCCACAGACATCAATTTGCAGGACCTGAGCAAGGCTGTTTACAATAGGACATTTTGGAAGTCATTAATTCATATGGTCTAAATAAGCTGGAAGTAACTTGATGGCCCTTAACACACACAACATCAGCAGACAGATAATCAATATAGAATAATCTACCCCTAAGGCTTCTTCTGAAACAAGCGTATCCTGTACTGCTCTTGTTGAAATGCTTTTGACAGCACTGTAGAGGTTCATTCTGTGTAGGTTGATTTGTCGCTATTTCTTTTGGGTTTGTCATGGATCACTTTACAGCTTTTTTTTTTTTAAGGTTAGCCTTCTGAAATAAAGCAGGACAGTTCATAAAGAAGAATGAACTCAGTTTGATAGTTACTTTAAAATCCTTCTAAATATCTTCTTCAGATTTTGTAACAAGTTCATACTTAAAAGATACCATGAATGCTGCTGTTACTTTTAAAGTAATCTAACTCATACCAAATCCCTATTAATAATTGAAGCCAAACATATATAAAGCAACTTTCGGGTGTGGAATACTAATTTCAGTGCAAGATTGTATTTCAGGTTAATGTTCAGTATTTAACAGTGCAATCATAAACACAGTTACAGCCTTTGAAGCACAATAATTCCAATAAGCTTGAAAAGGAATAACTATGCTTAGAATTGCACAGTTACTTTGCAGATTCTAATTGCTTAGAGTGATACACTACATTTGGAGAATCTGGTCAAGTTACTGTAGCCAGAAATGAATGGTATACCCATACATATGTGGGTACATATTGCTATGTAAATAGTACAGAATCCACAAAAATCCGGGAATGTGCTAATGTGCGGCCACAACTTACTGTGGCCGGCAGTTGACACCGCAGATGGGTTGGCCACGAGAAGATGCAGCAGCATGCATGCGTTGGCAGGAAGAGGGTGGGGCACGAGGTGCCTATTTAAGGTGCCACGTACTCAGGGCTCAGCCTCTCCATCTGAAGCATCTGGAAGGACAGCTTCCCCTCCCACCCTCCCCTTTTTTGTTGTTAAAATTAATACAATTGTTGAAAGTTCTGGTTGTTAGTTTGTAATTTGTCACATCAGCGTTGTAGGGCACAATAAGGAGCCTGTGGACAGGGATCCCAGTCTGTGTACAGGATTCTCTGTGGTTTGCGGCCCACAATAAGGGGACAACAGAGAACAAGCATGGCTGACCTGGCTGGGAGACCAGAGGCTAGTTGCCAAGTGACCAGAGGTAGCCAAATGAGGTGGGTGTCCTTTGGCCCTACACCAAGTCACTTCCCAAGGAGGGGAACCCAGAAGGCAAGGGGACTTGCTCTCCTAGCTGGGAATGCAGCAGGTTCCAGGGCACCTCTGGACACTATGGGTGAACAGTCGGATGGCTGAACAGTTGGGCTCCATATCATGCTGGGCCAACCCTCCAAGGGAGGGGTATAATAAAGCTGTGGCCCTGTTAACGCCAACTTCATGTAGCATCTTATTAAGGCAAAAAATGCCATCCTACCAGTCAGTACTCTTTTTATCACCATGTGACAAATGCTCCACTCAAAACACTTTGTTGAAAGATTCCTTATTTTTAACTCTTCAGCTGAGTATTAATCTTGTGTTTACATCCCTAGGCTAACACTAGGGAAACCCCTTGGGGAAGGATGCTTTGGTCAAGTTGTCATGGCGGAAGCAGTGGGAATTGACAAAGACCGACCAAAAGAAGCCGTTACTGTGGCCGTGAAAATGCTAAAAGGTAATATATTGGGGAAAGGGGAGGGGGAGGTGAGGAAGGTGGCAGATTCTGCAAAGAATGTTTCTTTTGTGCCATCTAAACTCTCTAACTGTGGAAGGCCAAAGTTCACTGAGCTGACCTCAGCCTTCAGCAGTTTTGTGGTATAAATCAGTGCACTTGACAGCCTATTTATCCTTAGCAGCAGGTATTTACAAGCAAGTCAAAGGCTCGGTATGACTGTTTATTCCTTGTCTCATGATTTGATCCATGGGGGAGGCTTACGTGCTCTAGTTTTTCAAACTTTCTTCAAAGGCATCTCTTGCATAAATTGCATCAGAAAATAAATAGTTGAATCAGGCCCAGTCTTGCTTTGACACACTGTGAAAAGAGAGGATGTGGGGAGAAAGAATGCACAAATGTTTGTAAAACTTGTAAGTGGTGTTGGCTTTTACTCTTACAGATTCATTTAACAGAGCACAGTTATACTTGATCTGGTTAATGCTAGTTATCAGAAAATATTCTTGTTGTTTGTCAGTTGTCTTTTTCCTACATGAAAGCAGACACATTGCTAGAGAGATGGTTAAAAACTTATTATAAGGGGGGAGTTCAGCATGACTTTTTTGTGACATAGTAATAATTAGGTATGAACCTAGTCCAGTGTCAGTAAACAGGAATAACTTAGAGATACAAAGGCTTGATACTGGGAAAAATAGAGGAAATGGTACTTTTCTTGCTATTGACTGTGTTTCAGTAGCAATAGCAAACACAGTTTATAAACAATAATTTTTGCTTAACATCCCATTTAAACAATAATTTCCTGTTTAGTATAATGGCTGAATGAGGGCTACCGAACCAATGGTTGGGTGAGTTGGTATTCTAAACCTTGGTCTGTGCCTGAGTCGGGATTTCTACAACGTATGACTTGTTGTGACATCTACAGAAGTTTCGGTTCAGTAGCACCACCCCTACATTCAGGCACATTTCAGCATTATCAAGGAACCGCCCCCCCCACTAAAAAAATATTGGGTATATTTGAGAATTTTCAGTAGATCAAAAAGTGGAGTGGCTGAGCTCCCTACTAGCAGAGCCAGACTTGCAAAGCATCCCCTCCCACACAGCCATTCCAGGAACTCAGGTGGAAAATGAGGACTTTGTGCCCCCACACCAGTCTACAGGAAGGCAGCCCAAGTCAGTCTGCCCAGGAGACCCAGTGGGAGGGCACCAGGCCACTTTGGCAAGGCACAAGCACCCAAGCCACAACACAACAACCCAGAGGGCACCAGTACAAGGCAGACAGCTGCATTAAACAGGGCACAAACCTTCCTCTTCAACTGAGAGACTTCCATCAACCCGGCATAACAGCCAAACCCACCAAGCTGATGGCCAAGAGCCAGGGCGGAGAGGGGCCTGTCAGTTCACAAAGCAGTGAAGGCAGCAGTCCTGGCTGGGAGAACCTGTGCTCACCCACACAGCAACTGGCCACGGACACCAAGCAATCAGGGAGAAGTAGGAGAAGCAAGGGGAATAGCTAGGCAAGAGAATCAGATAGGGTTGTAACAGAAAGCATAGGGTTGGAACAGGAAGCAATCAGAGGCAGAGGAGGTGATGGAGGGCTGATGACTAACAGGGAGCAAGAGGAACAAGGAGAAGTACAGCAATGGAGAAGCCAGCAAAAGAGAAGACTGGAGGAGGAAGCTGAAGGAGGGGGCAGAGGGAGAGAGTCAAACACTAACAAGCAGGAGATGGCGGCAAGCCAAAGTAGATGATCAGGGTGGGAGGAGCCCGCTGGAGCCCGCTGAGACCCTCCTCTGGAGCCCGCACATCCTCTGGAGCCCGCTGAGACCCTCTTAACCCCCACACAGAGGAAAGGCAAATTGGTCCCACCTATCAGCTGTTTGTCATTCTGCTGGAGAAGACAGCCCAAGGGCCAGGATTAGCTGTGCGGGTGGGAGCAGGTTCTTCCTGCTGGCTTGGCTTGGGGCTGGTTTCTTGTGCAGCTCGGCTGAAACCAACCTGCAGGAAAATCTGTCCCATTTAGGATCTGCATGCCTTAGGGAACAATCCCCTCACAGCATGCAGATCAAGGAGCTGGCTTCTCCTGCAGCCCAGTTTCAACTGTCTCACCTATGATCTGTATGCCTTGGGAAGCAATCTCCATGTGGCACGCAGTCCTGGGTCTGACTCCTACAGTACGGTTTAAACCATGCTGTAGGAGAAACCATCTTAGCTAGAATCTGCATTCCTTGGGGAGCTATCACTCTGCAGCATGCAGATCTTGGAGCTGCTTTCGCCTGGCTTCATCTCTTCTCAGATCAATTCGACCTAATAAATTGGGATTTCCAAAGAATCCCAAATCCTAATCCAATAGACTGGAAAATACTGGATTAAAAAACATTGAATGTCCCTAGTGATAACTAGGGAATAGGCTGCCTAAGGAGCTGGTGAGCTCTCCCTCACTGGCAGTCTTCAAGCAAAGGTTGGATACACACTTTTCTTGGATGCTTTAGGATGCTTTGGGCTGATCCTGCGTTGAGGGTTGGACTAGATGGCCTGTATGGCCCCTTCCAACTCTATGATTCTATGATTCTAACTAATCCAGCAGAAGTCACATCAGAGATTTACAGTGCAATTCTAAGCAGAGCTACAACCTTCTATGTTCATTGACTCACAGAAGAATAGAGGAGAAGGGTATAACTCTACTTAGGAGGGCATAGTTGATCCTACCTGGAGGGAAAACTTAAAAAGCAACTAAGAAGAAGAGAGAGGGTTACAAAAGTTGTTTTGTTTCACAGAACAGACTAAGGTAGGGATCCCCAACCAAGCCTGCAGGCACATTTGGAATTTTGAGAGGGGGCATTGTGTACTACCCCCAAAACAAAATCCGGCTTCTACAAGGAGTTGAACCCTAAATGGCTTCTGGAGGAAGTGAAGCCAAATGGAATGCTTGCCTCCTCACACCTCTTTGGAAAATAGAAAGCCTGACGGGGTAATAGGACTCCTGACTGTCTAAGGCAAAGCCAGGTGCTTTCCAGTTCTTCTGATCCTCCAGTAGAAAGTCAATTTATTTAAATGAAGCCAGTGTATATCAAGTCCTGCCTTACAGAGGTCACATCCATTTTAGCAAGTGCCAGGAGAAGTACTGGTGGAGGCCATGGTGCCCATGGGCACCTGATTGGGGTGATTAGACAGAAAGAGAGGTGGTGTGTACAATAGGTGAGGAAAAAGCACTGTTGAGCTGTTCCAAACATGGAGGCAGAATGAGATACTTACTAGACTATCAGAAGTTTTTTTCTTGGAATATTGTACTTCGTGTAAGTATTCTTGGCTAAAACTCTTTTATATAAGGCCTGAATAAGGATGTCCAAATGCAAAACAGACCAGTATCATGATGGAATCAGAATTTTTATACTATCCTAAAAATGCTGTCTGTATGTGACTATATGTATGCATGTTTTCTGTTGCTTTTTTTCATGGAGCAGATCTAGACTGACAGGTCCCTGACAAGAGCAACAGTGCACTTTGAATCTGGCCTTGAGAGTGAGGTTAACAGAAAAACAGTCCTTCAAGCCTTCAGCGCCTGCATTTATTTCCATGATTTATCAGTCTTTTAATTTAATTTCACGAGTTGGAAATGGTATCAAAAGCGAATCAAGCAGGTAGATGAATTTCTGAACAGGTCTTGCTTTTTTTTTCTTTGGCAGATGACGCTACAGAAAAAGACCTATCTGACCTGGTGTCTGAAATGGAGATGATGAAGATGATAGGGAGGCACAAAAATATTATCAATCTCCTTGGAGCATGTACTCAGGATGGTAAGGAATGAGATTAATATCACTTCTTTATAGAGTATATATGAAAGCGGCATGCAAAAGAGATTGTAAGAGGTGATTTAATTTGTTTTTATGGGAGCAGAAAGGAGCTAGTAGATGTCCTAATTTAGGGGTCACCAACCTTTTTTGAGTCTCTGTGCATTTTTGGAATTCTGATGCAGGGTGTTGGGCTCAACCTCAAAATGGTTAAGGGTATGCTGGTTATTGGAAAAGAATTATAATGAGAATGTAAAAGTCTGGTTAAAATGTGATTAGAGGCATCTACTTTGCTTATAATGTTCTTGAGTATTGAGGGGTCATGGAGATCAGTAGGTCTGTATGTAGAAAGGCAGATGCTATGTTTGCATGCTGATAGAAATGTGCATTACAGAGTTTGATTGAGATCCTGAGCTCTCCTTCTAAATAACAATTGCTCATGGAGTGTGTCTTCCTTGAGTCAGGAATGTGGTAAAATGGCACTGAACACATATTGTTCTCATTTTTATTCTCTTCTGTATTTTCTTACTTAAAGGGCCTCTGTATGTGCTTGTGGAATATGCTTCCAAAGGGAATTTGCGAGAGTACCTGAGAGCAAGGCGACCACCAGGAATGGAATATTCATTTGACATTAACCGGGTACCTGAAGAGCAGATGACATTTAAAGATTTAGTCTCATGTACATATCAATTGGCAAGAGGCATGGAATACTTAGCATCTCAAAAAGTAAGCTGATTCAGTAGAACATGTCTTGTTCCCCCCCCCCCCATTGCAGAGATGAGCAACATAGAGCTTGCATCTATAAAATGATACCCAAGGTAGTTTTGTTCCGCCTTGTGTCTTCTTTGTCACAATTACAAATCGTTGTTTAAAAATGTAATAAGAAAAAGTAGCATTCTCTTCCAAAGCCATCTCTAGCATATATAAGGTTTTGCATTCACTTCAGCGGCAAGACTAGGTTTTTCCCCAAGGGATTACCATAAAACAGGGGTATCTTACATTTCCATACAAATTAGCTCCTTTTTGTATATATAGCACTTTTAGGAGATGAGTAAATAAGGCAAGAGACCCTTTTTCTTCATGGGCTGCTAACAGGTATGGGGGAGAAGGGGGATTGCCATACCCTTCCTTCCCCAACACTCCCTCTGCCTCTCAGTTATGCAGCAAGGATGCTTTTCCCCTCAGAGTGGCAGGCACGAGACAGCCCAGTTACCTCCCAATCCATGTGTTGGCCCTCCTCTTTTCTCCCTTGCTAGTTCCATCCCTTCATCAGCAAGCAGTTGCTCCATGTGCCTGCTCTTCACAGTTGCCATTTGATGTGGGGTTAAGCAAGGCCAGTCCTTGGGCTCTGCCCTCCATGTAGTGGCTTTGGCAATCCTTGTTGAGCTGTGGTTGGAGGAGGCAGGAGGGGAAAAAATCCACCATGCTGTTGCTTTCTCTGCCTTTGGTGTCATCCCCCCCACACACACTATTTTACCTCAGCCTCATAACCCTGAGCCCTAGCAATTTCCTTTCTATTTCTTGACAGCTTCAACCACACAGACACTTCACTGCCCATACCTGCTTGCCCACTCCCCCCCCCCCGAGCAGCCCCTTGCTTTCCCTCCCTTGTACTTGTTGCTGCGGGCTGAATAAAGCCCTAGATGGACTGGTTTCAGCTCCTAGGCTGGTTGTTCAACACCTCCTGTGTAGATCTTCTCACTCTGTTGAAGTGAATGGAAAGAGTCCTGACTACAGGTCTAGCATAATAAGTAGTGTGACATTATAGAAACTTGTTCGACTGGAATGGAAACTTGTGAAGTGCATTGCATGTAAAAAGGCGGCCAGTTGTCTCAAGTCCTAGCTGTGTAGAACTTGTGAGGGAAGAATTACACTTATTAAATGCTGGATAAAAGCCTAGTGTACTTAAAGTCCAATGCACATCCCTCGATATGTAAAGTACATTTTCATCCCGCCCTTGCTCCAAAAAGCCTAGGACAGCTTATGCAGTTCTGCCCTCTTCATTTTATTTTCAAAAACAGCTGTGCAGTTTATTATTTGCAAAATAAACTTTCTGCCCTCACAAGGGCCACCAAAGTAGCTAGCAATTTAAAATGTATTGTTTTAATTGATCTCATGTTGACATCATTGAAATCAACATCCCATTATAACACACATCATTAAAACAATTAAAATACAGTTTAGATACATACCAAGTATGAAATCAGCAATTAAAACATTGATTAGGAAGGAAGGATCACTGTGGGAATACCAAATGAAACAAAAATGTTTTCATCCACTGGAAGAAGACAACAACAGAAGAGATATATCCATTTCCCTGGGGAAAGAGTTCTAGAGTTTTGGTACAATGACTGAAAAGGCCTGTTTTCAGGGTGCCTCCCATCTAGCCTCAGGTTGGAATGGCACCCAAAGCAGGGCCTACAAAGATGTCTATAGCAGTCAGGCAGGTTCATAAGGGAGTAGGCAGTCTTTAAAGTATGTTGGTCCCAAACCATAAAGACCATTGAAGACCAGCATCTCTAGCCACTGCATCTCAAAAAAGGCACTGCAGAGCTGGAAAAAGTAGAGAAGAGGGCAATCAAGATGATTAAAGGATTGGAATGCATTTCCTGTGAGGAAGGGTTGAAGAATCTGGGAGTTTTCAGGTTAATAAGAGATAACTACAGAGGGAAATGATACAGGTAATAAAATAATGCACAGGTTAGGGGGAATGGAAATGGAGAACTTTGTCTCCTTTTCCCAAGATTTAGGATCTATTTAATTTCACCACATAGATTTAGGGAGCTATTAGATTATTTGATGTTAGTTGCTTGCATCCATTCAGCAAAATCTGCAGTTTTCATCCAGCGAGAGTCATTCCCCGGCAGAGGAACCATTGGAGGAAGGTTCCTTAAGGTGGAGGAAGGTTTCCAACTTAGTAGGATAAAAAATGTAGCAGGATGATTGGTCAGCCTTGCTGGTTGTGGAAGCTGAAGAGGACATTATTACATGTAAAAATTCCAGGCACAGGCCGGAGTCAGCCTCGCTAATATTGACTTGCAGAACACTTTCAGAAGGTGTGGCTGTCGGTCACTATGTTGATAGAAAGATTTTTCCAATTATGCTGGTTATGGGTAAGAAAAAATGCAAATAGTCCTTAGGGTTGAAAAATTGTCCACCCTCTATTTTGAAATTTTCAGCTAATCAATCTGAATGGCAGTTTCAGTTTTTTAAAAAGTATTAGTAGGCATTATTACTAGCAGAGTTGTTCATAAAAATTCCACTAACGCGAGAATAGTCAACCTGTGGTCCTCCAGATGTTCATGAATTACAATTGTAGTCCATGAACATCTGGAGGACCATAGGTTGATTACCCCTGCACTAAAGCCCTGTGTTTAATCTGGGACACAAATAGATGCAAGAATAATCAAAATACAAAGTTGTGCTTATTAAGGTTTCTGTTAAAATTAAGTGAGAGGGGAAAACAATTTTCAGCACATAATGTTTCAAAAGGGGGTATGTGGGTTCAAATATTCATGTGGGTAAGTTTGAGAGTTTTTTAGGCAAGCAAGCAACAAATACGTAACTTTGAGATTTGCCTTATTAAATGAAATGAAGAGAGTAACATCCATCTTGCTGAATATATTAAAAAAGGGAGTCATTCTGATCTCTAGAAGTTCTCTAGAATTCTCTAGAAGAGAATTTCAGATTACTAGTTTTTGTTAACTGGTGGAAGAAAAAAATGCCAAAATTCTCTGAACAAGTTAGTCACTTGACTACACTTAGAATATTTGCTTGGTGAGAAAACTAGCTAAAGCAACAAAATTTGGACATTCATTCCTGGAGATCCATATAATCCATAGCTGTGTATTGTCTTTAGAATCATACAGGAATATTCAAGGCATTCTTAACACTTTGCATGGTCAGAAAAGCAGCTGTTGGTGTTCGTGTCTTCTGAAACAGTACCTAGTTCTGGTACATTCTGGTTCTTCAAATAACTCAGTATTTGCACTTCACTAGCTTAGGGACCCATTTATTGGGCAGAAATAATAAGAGAGATGATGGTGTCAGGGTGTTTATAACATCCAGAAACTGAGGACCATGATGATCAACCTGTCTTGTTTGCTGAACAACAAATGGGCTACTGAAAAATTCAATATATTATCATGAACAAAAGGCAAACAGGATAGATTGTAACAAACAATTTAAGCTTGCAATAAAATAATTTTGGAGCCTCTTGTGGCGCAGGGTGGTAAGGCATCCGACATGCTGTCTGAAGCCCTGACCATGAGGCTGGGAGTTCGATCCCAGCAGCCGGCTCAAGGTTGACTCAGCCTTCCATCCTTCCGAGGTTGGTAAAATGAGTACCCAGCTTGCTGGGGAGTAAACGGTAATGACTGGGGAAGGCACTGGCAAACCACCCCGTATTGAGTCAGCCATGAAAACGCTAGAGGGCGTCACCCCAAGGGTCAGTCATGACTCGGTGCTTGCACAGGGGATACCTTTAAGGCTTTAGAAAAATTCCTTCTATGTGTGCATAGACCCATGGTGCCGGTTTTTCAATCCTCCCTTTGGACCACATGTTCAGAATTAAACAATTGACTATGGGTGTGAATGTTGATCTTGTTTAAGTTTTATTGTGTTTTATTTTGTTGTTTGTTTTTAAATGGATTTAAAGACAGACCAGAACATTGTTGATAGAATCAGACTAAAGACCATTTTAAATAATAACTTCAAATGTAAAGCACAGGCATCACTATGTACCTTGTGCTCCAGAAAAAAAGTAAGATAAAGTGAACAAAAAAAGCAGAAAGTTTCATAATATTTTTCTCTTTTTCATTTTGCGTTTTATTACTTGTGACAGAAATGCTTAAACCAACCTATGGTATCCATCAACAGGCAGGACTTCCTTTATGAGTCAAGAAAGGTCAATTGCACAGTTTTAAAAAGTTGCTGATGTGAAGAGCACAAAGACTAAAATTGAAGGCCACTTTGAAAGAACCCTCAAAAGCAAGGGAAAACTCTAGGAAGCTTTGCATTTCAAAATTTAACATGCAAATTAAGAGAGCCACAGATAAACTTTGTTTCAGTAATTTAACAATGGGTCTGTGCAAATTAATTTGTTATTCTTGATAGCACAGTTGTTTTGTTTTTAAATGTGCCTATGAAATGTAGCCACCTTAAATCCCATTGCTAGCTTGGAACCCTGTCAGGTGTATGTCACATGAAAGTAAAAGTTGATAAAATATATTGATGGGGTTTAGAGTAGAAATACTTGGGGAAAAACTCTTTCACTAACAGGCTTTGATACAATGCAGTGCACAGCTCTGAATGAACAAAACTCAATTCAGCTGACAGAGGGCCTCGTGTTTCAGTATAACATTGAGTTCAAATGCATTTTCCAGGAGATTTCTCTAGTGGTCATTGGGGGGAAAGGGCTTGATCATAATCTTCAGATTTTAAATGCATTCATAAAGAAGGGGGAAACTAATTATTTGTTACCCGCTGTAGACAATACAGTTGTGTTTTAAGGCCAGGAAACAAAATCAACAGGCTTAAATATCTGGAAAATTTAGAATGGTTGTTAAGAAAAATGTTTATAGTATGAGAGCATTTGGCAAATGTTACTTGGGGATTATTATGAATACAAAATCATCTTCCTAGAAGGCCCTAAAAAGACAAAATTATCTTCAGGGAGACATGTTTTAGGTATAGAAAGTCCTGCCTCAGTCTAGGGATTAGAACAAATGCTTTTCCTCCCTTCTATTGTGTATCTCTAAAACTATATATATTTCTGCAATGGATTAACCACCAGTTGCATCAAGGGAAATCTAATCATGGGCTGTTGTGCCCAAGAATAATTTCTTAGTTTCGCTGGGCAGATGAGAGCTGCTGTTTGGGGTGGTTTATTTGCTTCCAGGTCTAGGATTTGGCTTTTAGTGCATATTTAAAATCACTTTTTCAAGCACTTGTTGATATGTGGTGAAAGGTGAGACCAGGAGGTTCCACACAAACTGGGACCAGGCAAAGGCAGGATATTTAGCCTTTTTTTAAACAGTAGCTGTAGCATATCAGTTCACTCTAATTGATGGTGGCTGTGGTCCTCTGCTGTTCCTTTTTCACATGTAGCAAACAGAAGCTCCCAAACATGCAGGGTTGCCTGGCCATGCTTGGGCATGTCTGGCAACCGACAGGAGGGCTGGGGGAGTGGGGGCGGAAGGCACAATGTTGAGGAAACGACAAGGGTAGCCCAAGGAATTCTTTGTCATCCTTGTTACTTCCTCAGTCCTCAATCAACTTCCTGTAAGTACACGAGGCTGCTTTTTTCCCTTTCCCTAATGGGATCCGGGGCGGCGGCGGAGGGGGGGGATTTCCCACTCCCCACTGGAGGCTTGGCAACTCTGATATCTTATATCTCAGTTGTAAAAAGGAGATTGGAAATATTCTGACATAATTGATGTTTATATTTGGTTACACTGGCATGAACATACCTGAGTGAACTCTGGTGGTTAACAAACTGGGTGTGCTTGTAGGATTCAATTATGAACATTCATTTCTTTTTCTTTTCCAGTGCATCCATCGAGATTTAGCAGCAAGGAATGTTTTGGTTACTGAAAATAATGTCATGAAAATAGCTGACTTTGGGTTGGCCAGAGATATCAACAATATAGATTATTATAAAAAGACTACTAATGTAAGTGGATGGCAGCCTTATCGCTGAAGCCCATATCTTTTTTCAGTGGTGCATTTAAGTATGGCAAATGTATTCCTAATGGACTTCTTGTACAGCAGCCTAACTTTTAATCAAAGAAATGAAAATAATAGGCAAGTGTGTAGGGATTCCTAACCCCTTTTTACTAGGAAAAGAAGGTTATCTGCTTACACAGCTTGGGAGAGTACGTGTTACATGATTCCTTCTAAAGGATAAGGTTTTGCCTTTGCTTTTTATAGTATCCATGAAATGTGTAGCACATTCTTTTACAGTTAGCTAGATACTGGATATAAATATAAATTTGACTCTTTGTAATCAATGGATGATTTTGTGGAATGCATCCATTTTGTAATTGCTAACATTTGGTTTTGGTTTAATTTGCGGAGGACTTGCATTACCCAAAGCTTAGTTGGGAGTCAGTAGAAACTTTATGACATACTTGGCAATCCACTGGTTAAAGTACAAGTGCTCTGTATTTATACACTGTGCCTTTACTATGGACAGCTGTTTATACTGGTCAAAAGCTGAATATCTATTTGGCAGAGCAGGCAGATATTAATGCTACATTCATGCATTGTCTCACAGCCTGACACAGTGAGCATAGAGAAAGGGCTTGTTACATGAGGCTTAACTGGTGCATCATTTTGTAATTCCCTGCTTGGTCATTTAGAAGTATTGTATTTCTGAGCATGCTGCCTCTTGCTGAGTTAGACATCCCCATAAGCACACAGGGCTGGCATTACGTTGTTAAATGGATGAGGGAATGCTATGCAAAGGCATCCTTTCCTTCTGTGTTCAAAGTGGACTGCTTCTTACATTACAGTCTCCCTAACCCCGAGTCTTCTGGAATATAGCCATGTAAAGCTCTTGGTTTGTGGCATACTGTGATCTGGATTCTGCAGAGGGCTGATGTTGAGAGGATTGTACCTTGGGATGGGACAAGAGCTGAACTTGATCAACATCTGATTCATATGAGTTGGAACACAAAGAGTTCCTTCTTTTATGTGAAAGGCTTCTTCCAACTGAGGAAGGCTTTATAATTTTAAATTCTAATCCTTTATAAGGTAATGGAAGCCCCAATTGTATTAAGTGAGCCATGGGACATAGTCAAGGGAACCATCATTTTCTCATATTATATTGCCCTAATTTACTACAGCAAATACCATTAATCTTTCCCCTCTTCAGATTCACTGTTGAAATTGACCAATAAATAACAACCCTTTGATAACCAAGTTTTGATTTATTTTTTTTTCTCTCCAGGGCCGGCTGCCGGTAAAGTGGATGGCACCAGAAGCTCTATTTGACCGAGTTTACACACATCAAAGTGATGTGTAAGTAACTTTAATCTTACAATGTTCCTTTATCTTCCTTAATTAATTTACAGCTTCTTCTAGGGAAATTGAATGCCATGCAATAGAAAAAATATCGAACAAAATATGTTTCAGATAACCTTTTTTCTCAACCTTTGATCTCTAATGAGAAATTAATTTAGCACAAGCCAAACATCTTTATTTGGACAGGTTGAGAAGCTAGAGCAAGTTTCCCTACATTTCATATCTTTAACAAAAATGCAAGGCATTTTCTCTTACTGTATTAACCTTCAGAACCAAATAAAACAATTGATTCTTTCACCTTCACTCATACATCACGGACTCATTGTGTCAGAAATTAGTGTCGGGGATGCTTATGCTTATGGTTATGGTTGATTATATATATATTTTAAATCCCTTTTTTCCTTTAAAAAATTATGTCTGCTGTTTTATTTCCTCATTAGCCAATAGAGAGAGCAGAAAATGGCCTTAGAAAGTGGGGATTTTCTGGAAGACTGCAAACTAGTGCTCTGTTACTAATCTGGCTAGCATCAAAGCACATGAAAGAAGGAAAATGCTGACTTCCTCTTGTCAATGTGGAAGTTTCCTTCTCTCAAACCTTTTTACAGATGTAACATTTTAAAACCTTGTTCTAAATGGCATGGCTTGGAGCATCTTCAGGACAACACTTTTAAGAACTGGAGATTCCAGCTTTTAAATCTTGAGACTTAAGATTGTGCTGTTTGTTAGCAAAGTGCATCATTTATTTCATTACTTTAGATTAGATGTAAGGATTACCAGAATCAGTGGTATCTTTGCCAGTGGGGGGAAAAGTTGGTTACCGTGAGTCATCTGTTTCCCATTGTTTAATATTCATCTTCACTTTCAGCACCATGCACGAGTGTCTGATATGCAGATCTGCCTCTTTCATGATCAAAGTAAATCTAGAGCCATTTCTGGCCTATCCGTCTTGTATAATTTATTAGAACAACAACTTCTAAGGTCTCTGAGGAGGAGTCATAAGGCCCCTTCCTTATCTAAATGCTTTCGCTGGATGGATTGTGGGTTCTTACTTGCAAGTGCATGTGGTTAGCATAGTGATTTGTTTCCATATGTCCTCATATACCTGTTTTGCCAACCCCTAATCATGATTGTATCCCTGATTGCAGCTATAACTCATATCTTTGTGTTATACCAAGTTCCTTCTCCAATGTGCTCACAGTAGCATAGAAAAGATGATCAGGCAACTTCCCATCCAGGAAGCTTGCAGGGCCAGCTCTGCTTAGTTTCACAAGAGGAACTGTAGACCATTCTCTGGGGTGCATTTTCTTCCAGTAGAAGAACTTGGGGATTTGTTTTTGATAGATGTGTGAGCAGTCACTTGACAGATTGATGTCTGTCATTGCACAAATATAATTGCAACTGGGATAACAGAAAGTGCACTTAAACTAGTCTTTTTAAGATACAAATGTATTGTTCAAGTAATAAGCAACTGTGATTGGAATCATTAAAAGAATATTTCACACTGGTATTCTTAATAAATCCATCTGTATCATCTTTTAAATACCATTTCAATCCTTTTTTCCTTAGATGGTCCTTTGGTGTGCTAATGTGGGAGATCTTCACTTTAGGAGGGTCACCATACCCAGGAATTCCAGTGGAAGAGCTTTTCAAGCTGCTTAAAGATGGGCACAGAATGGACAAGCCTGCCAATTGTACCAATGAACTGTAAGAATTGTTTCTTGCTGGGCCGTAGAGTCACAATAAATAATAGGCTTTCATGGGACAGTTGTCATGCATTTCAATTACATAAGCATATAAAGGGATATTTTATTAATATCTATCAATGTATTTGGTGTTACATAAAAAAGGAAAGCTGTGGAAATTTCAAGTACCAGATTTAGGATAGTACTAACTACACAACCCACTGCGGGCCTGGTAAAAACGCAGGTCTCAAGAAACTAATATTTCATTTTAGTTATACATAGACCAGGCCTGTTTACTAACTCACAGACTGGATGTTTTAAATGTATGACAAAACTTGGGAAACTGGCAAAGGGTTACCTTTGCATTCCAGGATAGATTTTAGTGTTTAAATTATTAAACAATATAATTTTGGTGAGTTGCTGTGTTAAACAAAAGTGATTGCTGTATTAAATAAAAATGTACATCCTTGGTGTGGGATCGTGTGCTTGCTGGCCATACTATATGCCCAAGCAGCAGCTTACATTTAAAGACCTCTTTGTGCTTTTCTATATTAGAATCCCTTGCTTGTAGTGCAGGAGTCCCCAATCTTTTTGAGCCTACAGGTTCCTTTGGAATTCTGACACAAAATGGTGGCTGCAAGCAGTAATGGCTGCTGCAGGGGTCGGAGCCATCCACAGAATGTCAGGGAATGAGGTCATGCATAACTCTTCAGTGTTTTATACAGAAGCTCTGTTTGACAGGATATCTTTTAAAATGAACATATTGTTTGAAAATAGTTTCTTGCATACACACAGCTTTCCCAGCAATTCAAAGAACCAGTATTTAGCACTGCATTTGTACTGTTTTATGCCAGCAATGAACATCCTATTTTCATATAATGTCCTTAAAGTTTAGGAACAGTTATATGATCTGGGTTATTGTTGCAGTACTGACTGCCCACTGGATCACACACAGCCAGCAAGAAGGATTTCTGAAATGGAAGAGCCCAAGATATATGAGAAATGGAGTGACCTTGGTGCTCTAAACATTTAATGTGTCAGTGCTGTTAAAATAAAATCCACAACAAGAAAACTGCTCTGGCACAGTAGAATGGTTTTCTTACCCATCATTTAGACAACAAAATGACAAGCATTTACTTTTGATTAAAATAGTTAAGGATTTTATGTAGGGTTCATTGTTATATTTGCTATCATTAGATATGTTTCTATTGAAATTCAGTTGTCTTCCCATTTAAAAAAGGCAGAATATAAACGTGTTGTGAGTGATTACTATATATTGATGCCTGCATAGCTTCAAATGCAAGAAAGAAGTAATTACCATACTGTATCCTGAATTTCCCTATCTAAAAAGATTTCTTAAAGAGTACTACATTCCGAACTATAACATGTGAACACACCGACTTTCAGCTAAACAGCAGTGCAAGTATTATTGAATTTAAAAGTTGCATGTCGTACTAGACACACAGAGTTAATTAACTCAGTGAAATGCTGGTTTCCACAGCTACATGATGATGAGAGATTGTTGGCATGCAGTGCCTTCACAGAGACCGACTTTCAAGCAGCTTGTAGAAGACTTGGATCGAATCCTCACGCTCACAACTAATGAGGTCAGTAAAACACCTGTTGATTAAAACACTGTTTAGGCTCAGTGGGTCAGGTGATAACTTAATTAATGAAAACAGGAAATTTTGAAATATCAGTTCTAGCATACAACTGTAGATTGCATTGTAGTTCCATGTTTTGCATTAGCAGTTTGCCCTCCTATCTGGTACCCTAATTCTTAGGTGGCAAGACATCTAGAGCAAACTGGAAAGTAAGCTCTACTGTTATTGAGAAAAGAGACAGTTACAAGCAAAGAGACCCTGCTTTCATAATAAGAACACCTATTTGGAGATAGCAGAAGGATACACTGGTGAGAGAGAGCTAACCTGTTTGCTAATTTTAGTGATCTCAGCCACTGAGACTCAATACCATTCCTGTCTATATAACTCCATTTTAGGCTTGGTTTCTTGCATATACTTTATAGGACAGAACATTGAAGCCTAATTTAAACATAAAGTTGCCTTATTTTAGTTCAGCTACAGTACCAAACTTAATTAAAGTTTGGAAAAGGTATTTAGAGGTCACAAGTGATAAAACTCTTGAGACCTCCATTTAATCTGAAATGTGGTTTCTCCATGAGTGATGTTTTTCTTTACTTTGATACTATGTCATGTTTGGAGACCAGCTAAGGTGTGCTTGCAATCATAGATTATCTTTCAAGTTATTACCTGAAATCACATATAGTCGTTTAAGTATTCAACAAGGAAGAGGTACATCAGGATGTATCTGGAAAGATTTATCTATGAAGTCCCTGAATCTAACAATCAACCAGTAGTTTCATTTCATCACAGAAAATCAAAGAAATTATCACACTGAATTATGGAGCGAATGGCTCCCAGATGAACATATAATCTGTTGGATCTTCTTGAATCACATGGATACAACTTTTCTTTGGATGTTCTAATAGCTTCCTCCCTCTGTTTGTGCCAGAAATTTCCTGCTCTGTCTTGTTCCTAAAAGCTGTCATGCTAATTTATATTGAGGAAATGATTACTTCTTTTGAAGTCAATGGGAGATTTGCCATTGACAATGAAGGCACCACAGTTTTACCCTGTATGCATAGATAGACTTACAAGGTTTCTTGGTCGATAGAAAGATCAGAGACCAGACACAAAAAAATACTAGGTGTGTATTCAGCTAATCAGAGTTAAAAAATACTTGATTGTTATTTTTCAGATACTAATTCAGACAGATTTTTTTCCTTGCTATTTTTTGGCTATCCAAAATTGCCAAGCTTGAAAAATTTGTGCTCAGTATTTTTGGGAACTGCTAACCACAGTTGAATTGCTTTTAGTGTTCTCAGTCCCTTTAAATGCCTTTGGGATGAACTCTTAGAAAAAAGGTGTTTAAAGGGACTGTGGGGCTGTGTTCCCTTTAAAGTTTAAATGTCTTTCCCCCCTCCATTGGAAACAATGGAGGATGGAAGCATGGGGACTCTGATAATTGGAAACTCTACTTGGGTGTTTTGTTTTGTTTTTGTTTTTTTAAGGAGAGGCACCAGTAGTGATGCTGCAAACTTGGAGCCTCTACCTCAAAAAACAGCCCTCCCCTCTCCAAGCCCCAGACACCTCTGTATCAATTCTGAATTATAGTTTATGGGGACCATTTACTGGTATTGGAATTCAGGAATATTGGGAAATACCAATATTTTTCATTATACCTGAACTTTCACAGCCCTGCAAAATATATATAGAAGTAACATTAGATCAAAAATGCACAGTAAGGTACTTTTTGCTATCCATGGTGTTCGCTTTTTTTTGTTGACTATTATCATACAAAAACATTTACCATGCTGAGTTTTTTTAAGTAATTGGGAAATTTGTGAAAACCAGCTTTAGCTATTTTTTTTCTCTTAGAAGAGTAACTTGTGGTTTAGCAAATGAAGAGATTGTGTTTAAGTGAATACAGCTGCTTTCCAGAAGTTGAAAGAAGAGTGTTTCAAGGAGAAAAAGAACTTTTATTCTCTTGCCAAAGCTGTTATTTCTAGAAATCCTTTCACCCTCGATTTCATTTCAGCTGATACTGCTCCTCTTTTCTTTCCATGGATCCATTAAAATGCCCTGGGATGTTCTCCTGTGCAGGTCCATTGCAATGAATAGGAGCAGGACTTTTGCAGGGCTTCCATTGATTGCAATGCATTTTGCAGTTGGTTCTTTTCTGTTAGGGCAGGAGGAAACAGTGATCAGACATGCACTCTGATGTCAGGATATCTTAGAGACTTTTAAAATGTAAATTCAAAATGGTCTTCTTCAGTTTCAAACTGAAACTCATTGTCACCAAATGCAAAATACTCAGTAAAATAAATGGATATCAGAATGGAATATTCATTCATTCTATTAATCATTTCCATGTGCTAGACAAAAACATTTCTGCATAGGGTAAAATTTAATTTTTATCATCATAAGCAAAAAGTTTGTTTTTGATGTGGCTGGTATATGTTTCAACTGGTGTGGTCAAAGTTGATATTTTTGGAACAGAAATGTCTGCCTCAGAAATGCTTTCGTTTGGATTTTTTTTTTTTGCACTCTTCTGGTGACTTTTGGTTTTATGAGCGGTGTAAGGACCAGTCACTTTTGAAATGACTCGTTTTAACATAGAGTGGCCTCAAGTTGGTGTTGATTTTGTAATCTATGAAACATATAGGTAGCATAGAATATAGTTCAGAACTAAAGTAATATGGGATTATCTTCTAATGTCATTTCTGACCTTTCTTACAGGAATACCTTGACCTCAGTGGACCACTGGAACAGTATTCACCTAGTTATCCAGACACTAGGAGTTCGTGTTCTTCAGGTGACGACTCTGTTTTTTCCCCTGATCCAATGCCTTATGAACCTTGTCTTCCAAAATACCAACACATAAATGGCAGCGTTAAAACATGAAAAGAACCTTTTTTCATCCCAGATGGAGTAAGGGAACAAGGATATCTGCCTACATACCATGCAAAAAGAGAGCCTTTCTTCCGACACATAAGATTTTTGTTTGTACATATGAAAAGTAGGGACCAAAACAAAGCTAAATATTGGTCAAAGTGTTTTCAGAACATATGGAAATAATGTGCATTGGAACTCCGAACAATTTTCAGAAGAAGATAATTTTTATGGGCCACATACGGACACAAGTTCCTAGGTCAGTTCTTAGGCCTGGAAGCTCTAACCCACTTTCTACATTTGATGGACCAGTTGGACTTGAGGCAAACACTGGGTCATGCCTTTCTTGTTTATTTTGTAATATTTGGAGAAAATATATGTTGGCACACACTCACAGAGCACAAATACAGTATATAGGTGCTGGATGTATGTAAATATAATCAAATATGTATAAATATATATTATATATTTACAATGAATTATTTTTTGTATTGATTTTTAAAAAAATGGATGTTCCACTTCACCAAACAAATTAGTATCCTTTTTTTAAGAAACATAAAAGACAGCTACATGTAATTGCTGTTCAAACATAGACTTTTCTAAAAAAAAAAAGAAAAAAGAAAAGAAATCCACTATCCAAAGGTGGAAAACACTTTGCTTTCAGGGAAAATGGTATATCATTAATTTATTAATTAATTGGTAATGTACAATAGCAATTAATCTTTTATAGCATTTGTGTTATTTTGTAATTTAAATGGCATTTCTATGCAGGCAGTGCAGAGAACTAGTGGATATATTGCTCAAACTTTATTAGTTGTCAGAGTCTTTTTTTAAAAAAAGAGAGAAATATTTACAGTATATAACTAATTTGGGGGATTAAGGTTTTGATTAATTCTGGTTTTTAAAAGTGCAGTTTAAAGTTTTTAACTAATCTCAATAGCCCCATAAATTAAAAAACTGTCCTTTAACTATGAAGTATTTTGCTCTCTGTATCTCCAGTTTTATAGCTGTCTTGATGGTCACGCAATACAACTCTTCAAGGGCAGAACAGTAATATAGAAAGCACAAAGCACTCGTCCCAGGCAATCCGTATTCATTTTGATGAGTTTGCCCAGTGGGATATGTCTAACAGCATAGATTGTATTGACTCCTGGAGAGAAGAAAGAGCCTAAGACTTTGCTATAGTTTTATAAAATGCCCTAGATCTGTATCTGTTCCTTTCTGTAAATGCATCAAATTAACAACTGTTACCTTCATTGAACTTTTAGTAATGCTTTCCAAGTATTTTGACCTAGCTGTATCATTCATATTTTTATTGCCATTAATGAGACAACCAAGATTTTCACAGTGGCAATTAACAAAAACTCTCATTGGAATCCCAGTGTCTTTTTAAAGGATGTATTCTATTATAGATTCAGTACAGCTTTCCAAACCATTAAACTATTTCCAGGCATAAGGGACTGGTTTTATGACCAAAAATGTTACTGCATTTCTATAGCTTGCCTTTGGATGAAAAAGTGTGATGTTTTTACACTCAAAGCACCTTTCAAGCTGGTGTAGCCATGCAATATGAATTCAATTCATACTGACTTTACATATTAAAAAATGGGGGAGGGTGTCTAAAAGTATTAAAATTGTTAATTTTTGTACTGACAATAAAAATCTTTCTACAGATATTAATGTTAACATTACAAAATAAATGTCATGCATTGTATTTTTCTTAATCATTGTGTCTTATGGAATACAGGGATTTCTCCCTCCCCATATGAGTTATTTGTAGACTCCAAACAGAAACACTCTGTTGGTTTGTCTCAGTGACTCCCTCTAACGCATGACGGTTGTTTACATTTGGGCTAATCCATTACTTCCTTTTGCTGTGCAATTTCAGTTGGCTTGAGTGAGACTAACACTTGAGAGGCTGACCTGAGCGGAAGCAGGCATCTGTGCTGGACACAAAACTTTGTGTACACAATGGCTGCTGTACATGGAATTCCTGACATTGTACTTCTGCATTCAGCTCTTGAGGCTGAGTGATTACTTTCTATCACTGGAACCAGATGTTTGAAGGGTTCCATGCATGCACATCCAAGAGCTTTATCTGTTCATCCAAATTCACGGCCTGGCTTGGCTTGGCAGGAACACAAAGGGTTCTCATGGGGATTATTAGGAAAAGAATTGAAAATAAAATAACCAATATTGTAATGCACTTTCCTGGGTCTATGGCATGGCATCATTTTGAATGCAGTTGTGGTTCCTACTTTTAAGGAATGTTCTGCACAGCTGGAAAAAAATCCAGGAGAAGCCAACCAAGATGATTATGGGGTTCAAACATTTTCTTATGATAAAGGGAAGAATCTGGGACAGAATTTAGAAAAAATCAACTAAGGGAACATGATAGAGGTGTATAATATCATGCATGGTTTGGAGTAAGTGGATAGAACCTTCACTCCCTTTCTCCTAGTACTAGGAGCCAAGCACTAAAATTGGTAGTGGATTCAGGATGGACAAAAGAAAATATTATTATTAGTGGTTAGTTTATTGCTGCTTTATATACATAAGGTGTGGCCTGATGTCAGTAAATGTATTGGTTGAGTAGAGTTGAAATCTGTTCTCAGTCTTGAAATTCAATAGGTGACTCTGGGTCATTTGCTACCTATCAGCCTATCACAGAATTGTGGAAAGGGTAAAAAGACAACTCTGTGTTCCCTATCCTGAGTTCTGTAGAAGGAAAGCATGAGAACAATAAAGAATGTGCTCTACAAATTGCCACTGTAATTTGATAACTAAATGTTAGATTTTATTCCATACGTGCCGCATATCTTTAATGGTTGTAAAACAACAAGAAAAACAGACTTAAGGTGGTTTCACTTGGAAATTAATCTCGATTATATCTGGAAAAAATCTCAAAAATTAGCATTTGGCAAGGTTTTTGTTTTGTCCTAACAGCATCCTGGGGTGCTTTGTTTATTTGAGCCTTGTCTGAAAGATCAAGAAAAGGTCATTGAACTGCTGGATACTTTTTATGTTCGTTCAGAGGTTTCACTGTATTTGGTGGAATTTACTTCCACTTTAAGCGTTTATAAAGTTTCAGTCCTAAAATTGCCCTCCAAGTCTGCATTCAATTGTGTCCTGAAGGTTGACAGGTATAAATGAAATAGTCATCACACACAGGCATGGAGCACTAAGGGGTTCTGAAACTACATTCTGACACCTCCTTAAAAGTCAACAATTTATATACACATACACACTTTGTATTCCAGTTACCAAGCCATCCAATAGCTGTCCAATTAAAACAGGCACAGTTATTTAAAAGTTTGGAAAAGAGTAGCTTTTGACCTGGATATGTTGAGCAATGCATCAAATAGATTTGAGGCCAAAGCATTCTGAAATGAGTAAAAAATTCACTAGGACAAAGACATGGAACATTTTTCGATATGGCACATTTTTTCAGTGAGGACAGGGGAGGCAAAGTAGAGATGTGCATTCAGTATCTCCAGCCTGAATATACAAAAAAACAACTATCTTGATTTGCCTCCAAATCAAGGGTACAGGGCTATGTATTTATAGAGAGGCCTACACAAAGTCTTGGTCAGTGGATTCTGTCAAACGTTGTTTATCCTCACCTGAACATAAAATATTCTGAGAGGTACAAAGCCTCACCCTGTACTTCCTGATGCACTCTAAAGCTTTGAAAAGCTATTGCTCAACATGAAGGGCTCTCCTTCCCAAAGCTGCCCTGCTATCAGGCTTGTAATGAGATATTCCAAATGCACCCTATGTCATATCCAATGCCTCAGTGTGCTTGTTGATCATCCCTACTTATTTTGTTAAAACAATACTAAGCCTATTTAATCTAGCAAGCCTTCCTGATGGCATGAGGCAGGTGAAAAAAAGGGTTTCCCAACAGACTATCAAATGAAGCCCAAAACTTCTGTTTAGCCCTGAAACAGCCACCAGCTGTTGGGCGGGTCAACAGCATATGGCATAAGCCTGCCTGAAAGGGGCAAGATTTACATATATTTAGCCTTTCACAAGGTGTCCCCATTGCCTGCTAAGCCTTAGCCATTACCAACGCTGCCATATACCTCTTATATGGGCCCGGTGCAAACAGATCCATGCTATAATGCCATGAATCTTCAAAGCAATATTCATGTTTTTTAGACAGTTCTGGAAATACTTGGGAAGATCTACGGCTGGAATTGTAACGTCCCTGGGCTGTTTCTCTTCAGTTTAATAGGTTTTGTTGGGCTTGCAACTCCTTGCTTAAATTGGTTTGGAATGGGTTGTGTTGAGTGGACTATGGTCCACCTGTGATACTCTTGCTTTGTAAGTTTTGTTGAGATTGTTGATTTTGTTTGCATTTGAAGGCTTTTTGCCAGTGGTTGTTCTTTGCTCTGAAGAAACCATGGAATTCCCCCCCATAGGAAACAATGGAGACAATCTTTTTCAGGAATCCTTCAAATTGAGCCCCTTGTTGACTCAGTTAAAGGCCTACGGATTACATTGGACTACCACTGAAGATTCAAATGAATGCAGCCACAAAAAATGTCTTCTTGCAACTTACTTTAGCCTCCTACTTTGATTTGGTTGATTCAGCCACCTGGATCTATAACATGGTAGCATCAAGCTTGTCCTCAATGCACTTTATATAGGCTGTTATCAAGAGCATCTCAATAATGCCAGTTAATGCAGAATGCTGTAGTGAAGATTCTTGGTGTCCAATCAGACTAAAGAGATCAAATCCACTGAAAAACCACACCTCTAACATCAACTCCATATTCTAACCAAACAATCAGGATGAAGTGATCAACTATCAAAGGCCTCTGATTGATGTAACAATATCAGCAGAGTCCTCTGTTTCAATGAAGATTGTCCAGCAGTGCAACTAAAGCCATCAAAGTTTTTAACCTGGGTCTAAAGTGAGACTGAAAAGGATCAAGGGCAGGTGTATCATCCAAGAAACCCTATTTATTTATTTAAATTTATGGACCATTCTCTCCACTGGAACAGGCTCAAGGCGGTGAACTGCACAGATTGAACAATACAATTAAAGTCACAGTTATATAGTTTTGAAATCAATTCTAATAACTCCACCTATGGGTATAGAACCAGAACCCAGGGTGGGGTTGTGATATAGGAGGGAGGCCACTTAGATGTTGATGTTGCCTGTTTTACTGGAACATAAGGTATATTGGAAACAGGCCTATAACTAGCCACTTCATCCATAACTAATGAACATTTCTAAAGAAGAGTAGAAAAAGCTGGACTTTTTGCACCCATTCTTTATTATCCAAAGGAATCTCAAAGTGGCCTACAATCACCTACCCTTCATCTCCCCACAACAAATACCTTACGAGGTACATGGGGCTGAGAGAGCTCTAAGAGAACTAGGTCACCTAGCTAGCTGTATGTGGAGAAGTGAGGTGTGAAACCCAGTGGTTAGGAGTGCCAACTTCTAATATGGCGAGCTGGATTTGATTCCCTGCTACTCCTCCACATGCAGCCAGCTGGGTGACCTTGGGCTCATCACAGCATTGATAAAGCTATTCTGACCAAGCAGTAATATCAGGGCTTTCTCAGCCTCACCTACTTCACAGGGTGTCTGTTGTGGGGAGAGGAAAGGGAAGGTGATTATAATCTGCTTTGAGACTCCTGGTTGAGAAAAGTGGCATGTAAGAATCAACTCTTCTTCACCACCACACCAAGACCATTCTCCTCTAAGCAGAGGTCTTTATAACTGCTTCCTTATTGCCATCAAAATCCTTGCATGGATTTTAAATGGATTTTAAAGCATAGCAGGGCCAAGATTTCAAGCTGGTTTAATATTCCAAACAGAAACCAATGGGAGCCAGATAGTCCATATGGAGAGGACCTCTAGTCATCATGTAAAAGAGGCTGGACCAATTATTCATTTTATTTATCAAACACATTGGTTTGAAAATGTTGGAATCAACAGAAAAATTCCGAGAGAATTTCAGAAACCATTAGGTGTATTTGTTTTCAAGGGCAGATGTTTGCACCATACCAGATAGTACAAAATATGATTTGTACTATTTTAGAATTTAGTATGCAATAATATTCTGAACTGGGACCAGAATGAGCAGACAAATATTCTACCTGCCACTGATCAGTGCTTGAAGACTACGCTCCATTATTCATTCCTACCAGCCTGTGACCAGCCTGTCACATTAAAAAAAATGATTTATTTTAACATATTTTAATCCCTCCAATCCAAGGAATTTAGGGCAGCATATACTGAGCTTTACTCCTCTGTTTTAATCTCGCCACGACAATCCTGTGAGGTCAGTTAGGCTGAGAGACAATGACTGTCCGAGGATTTCCCAGAGAACTCCATGGCAGGGTGGGAATCTGAAGCTGTCTCCCCCATATTTTAGTCCAACACTACATTTCTGTGCTTATGCAGTAAGTACAGTTATATGTTGTGTATATGTGTACTGTGTATATGTGTACATATTGTGTATATGTGTACTGAGCAATCTTAACAGAGAAACAGGTGAGTTTCCCTACAGGCAGAGTGGAGAGACTTGCGTAGCTGCAGGAGAAAGTATGGCTCTTGCTGTATTATGTACACTGCTATTGAGACCCTTTCTCCTTCCAAATCCACTGCCCCTTGCCCCAGTACATAGCATCAGTGGTTCAAAGGCTTTCACTTCTTAGAATTCCTTGTGCCTCTAACAGAAGAGCGCAGTTACCACTATTAATCACTCTCTTCTTCATGACGATGGATAGATTTACGGTATAGCTTTTATGAAACACAGAATGCAATTAAATGCCATCAATCAACCTGGCTATAGTTTCCAGATCCCCTTGAATTCACTTCAGACTTCAGGGTGGTTTGGTCAAAGTGGAACTTCCGGAGACTAAGATGGGGACTTGCTTTAACTTTCTGTAGTACTGTCTTCAGCCTTTCCAGATGGAAAACAATGATCACTCCAAGCAAATGCTCGGGATCAGCATGCAGTTACTTGGTTTATACTTTTGTTGCAAGTATTGAGAACTTAAAAAAAATGGTAACGGGAAATTTTCCCTAAATTTCGGTAAATTGAGTTGATTAGATGCTGTCTTTTTCATATGCATGACGGAGCAATTAAAACAATATTCTGTCGAGGAAGCAACAGATTTCTGTTAATCCATTCCAAAAGAATGGTATTTCGCAAGCCCTGCATAGCCACATGGCTAGATATGTAAACAATTTTGTTCCTTTAATTTTTTTTCAGGCACATTTTTTGTGATTTTGATTGCAACAGCATTTCCCTCATTCCCTCCATGGACATGTATGTGTTTATATATGTGTGTCTGGGTGAGGCAAAGGGATAGATAACCACGTTGTCTGACATCTGAAGGAAAACAGGAATATGGAACATCTGGCTGCTGAAGGAATGGATGTTGGCCTAAGGACTCATGGTAACACTGCAAGAAATGTACACATTATCTGATTTTCAAGAATAGTTTTCATCCTTTGCAATTGTATCAGTACCTCAAAAAAAAAAAGCCAAAAGACACTTGTATGCAGTTTAACTAGTTTATTAATGGCTGATCTATGTCAGCTAAATATCCCTTAATTAGCGTGAATTGATGATGCTAAGAGGCAGCTAGCATTTTTTATTTATTTATTTATTTATTAAGGGATTTATATGCTGCTCCTCTCAGACATACCATCTTGGGGCGCTTGACAGAATCTGACACTCAATAAAACCAATATATTCCATATAAAACAATGTAAAATAGATTAACATGTTGAAATTTTGGGCATTCCCACCCTTTCTCCAAACTTAGCCAGCAGTCCTGCTGGTTTGATTTATCCTCACCTGGACTAAGTTTCTTTTCCCATATGTTGCTCTAGCAGGTAAGAGCTCACCTGATGTTCAGCCACCAAGAATGTTCTTTTCCCATCCCACCCAGCCACTCAAGCCAATTATAGGCTAGCTTGTAAACAGCCCCACAACCTTAGATGGCTCTGGGTTCTTCCTAATTCTCTTGATACTGCAGCAACTTTGACTTGGATCTTACAGGTTAGCCTGATCTCTTCAGATCTTGAAAGTTAGGGAATGGCAGGCAACTAAGGAAGTCTAGGGTTGCAATGCAGAGGCAGGCAATGGCAAATGATCTCAAAATACCTCTTGCCTTGAAAACTCTTGGGAGGAGGGTTATTGTGGCATCTTTGATTCTGTAACCTGCCATGAGCCAGCTAGTCTGAGAGGGGTGGGAAACAAATCCAATAATTAGACAGAATGATAAAAAAATAAATAAAATTAATAAGTCTGCTGCAAGTTGATGGCATTTTCTACCACCACATACTTGTAGCAATTTGTACTGTTCCTGCCCCAAACAGTTATGGCTAACCAGTCAAAAGACCAGGACTATTTAGAAAATGACACCATTCTCCAGGACACTGTGGACTAAGTAAAAAAAAGAGGCACTCTTCCCTGCTAATTGGAAGGAGCATCCTAAAATACCTACTTGGCCCTTTAAAAAGTGATCAAATACTCCCCATAGGGAGGGTGGTTAGGCCAATTCATAGCAAAAGTCTGCTATAAAGAGTAGAGCAGAGTACAATGGCTTCTCAAGGACCCTTCTGATTGGCTGGTCCACACAATCCAGCAAATAATCAAGAGCCAGTAGTGCTCCCATGTCTTAAAATTGGGATGGGCCCAAAGCAGAACCCCAAATTAGTTGTCCTTTTACACCCCCATACTTGAGTTTTATACAACTTTATATCATCTGGCTGTGTTCCTTCCCATGGCCTATCCTTTTTGGATCCTATAGGTCACTGGCCACAAATGAAAAAGATGGGCTTACTGCTTTTGATCTTCAACCTGAGCTGTCTACTGTGTTTGTGGCTTTTCTTCTCTAACACATTACTTGTCTCGATCATGCTTGCAGACCTCTGTATATGGCCTCTCTTTGTGCTTTTGTAGACTGCTTTAGAACCTGCTTTTGCATCCTAACAGCTCTACTCTCATTATTGCTGCGAAATCTGCCCATGAAGCAGCTGCTGACTCTTGCCTAGTTATTTAAGCATACTAGTCAGCAAACATTGCTACTGCTCCCTAACAAGACACTGACTTCACGTCCTTGGCAAAGTTTACAGGGCTGCACATGTGGAGCTCCAGCTGCTCACGCAAGCTGAGCATTCATGCACGCAGCACCTGTTTGCACGCACGGTTCCATATCCAGCTAGGGATCGGCCATAGTTGGATCGAGGTGAGAGGCTTTTATTGTTTCATCCCTTAATGTGGAAAATCAAAGAACAGCAGCTGAAAGCCTAGATTTGGTAGGCAATTGATTTGGAAGATGATGTACCTTTATATTAGCTGATGGTTAATTTTTGCAAGATTCTGCACCTCTGTGGTTTTTTTTTGGGGGGGGGGGGTTAACACCAGAGCATTTTATATAAGGAGTTAGAACTCCTCCTTGTTCTCTGGAGGTTTGGTGTGTCGCTCTCCTTGGCTTGTGCAATGAACATTTTAATCTGCGGGGAATCGTCATCATCATGTGCTCTTACCACAAGCATTATGTACATTTGGCCACAACAATACGTTGTGGTTTCACCTCAGGAAAAAGCAGTGGATTGACCTTTATTAGTCATCCACCCATATGAAAAGAGCCCTAACAGCTGCTTGGCTGAGGGCTTGGAAGTGAAGCAGGTGGGCCAGTTAATGCTGACGTGGAGTGCACATGGAGGCAAAGTAACAAGGGGTGGACAAAGACTGTAAATAATCTGTAGGAAAGGGGCCCAGATCATTTCTGAAGTTTTGGCATCCACTACTCATTGTGCAGGATCTAGGAATTCCAACTTGTATGTCATGGTTTCTCTGAAAGGCTTGTTATACTAAAATAGGCTTAATCTACCAGAACCTTGGTGTTCTTAATTGTTACCTTTTTTTTTTAAACCCAAATCTTTCCTAGAAGTCAAAGTATATGAGGTGGCTTATGGCAGAATATATTTTTTACAACTGAGATTTTTATTAGTTTGGTGATCTTTCTTGTAGAGTAAATTACAGATTCAGTTGGAGAGCCAATGTGGCATATTAGTTTAGACGGTTGGATTATAATAGAGCCTCACTATTAGCAAGTTTGCAATCTATCCAGCTCACATACACATTCTTACATATTATCAGTTCTGCCACTTATTTCATGGTCACCCAAAATCTCCAGAATCCAGCCTGGCCTGTAGGAAATTCATCTACCCATCTAGCATCCTGCGGCCTTCCTTGCATACCCTGGGAATTGTGGACAGAGAAAAGCGGCATAAAAAACCAACTCTTCTTCTAGGTTAGATTCTAGGTTAAACTCTCATTCTGGGATATACATGATCACTTGACCACTGTGGAATCATTGGTTACCCTTTGTCAGAGTTACAATTTGGCTAGGGCATATAATATAGTTTACTTTGCACAATGATTTAGGAAATCCTGGTTTTCACAGACCAAATATCTTAAATATTAAAATTGGTGTAGTAGTTAAGAATGATTTAATCTAGAGAATCGGATTTGATTACCTACTACTCCACAGTCAGGCAGCTGGGTGACCTTAGGCTAATCACACTTCTCTCACTCAGCCTCACCTACCTCACAGGATGTCTGTTTTGGGGAGAGGAAGAGTATGCTATTGCAAGTCACTTTGAGACTCTCTTGGGTAGTAAAAAGCAGGGTATAAGACACAGCTCTTTTGATGTATTCCACACTTGAGGTAGTTAATTAGCTTGGTGGAAAAAACCTTACTGGGACTTCAGTTGGGATAGGGATTAGTTTGTGATGTGGTAAGTGCTCACATATTTCATCTTCCCCAATCCCAAATAAGAGTTTCTAAATTGTTTCTTGTATAATCCTGTTCCTTTAAGGTTAGCTACTTTAAAATATTCACAATCTGATACCAGAGTTTAAAAACCAGAAATATTTGGCATTTGACATCTGATATTTGATAATACATTCATTTGACAGCTGATATTAAAATGTCATCTTTTAGTCATCTGTATTTAATAGTCACATTAAAAATCAAAACATGTTTCATATGCCAAGAGATTCTCATTATCCCTCTACATTATTTTTTTGGGGGAAATAACTCTTTTAGACCTTGATTAGAAGTTTTATCTACTTACTAATATTAGGAGACAGTTGAGATGAGATTATCGAAGCTCCATAGTGATACAATCTCACAAACTAAAGCTGAACTAGTAAAATATATCATCTTATGTACTGGCTTTGATTCAGCCAGTTTTTCTGAAGGAGAAAAGAAGAAGAGACTATTCTAACTGACCATCAAAAATACTATGTTGGTGATGAAGGTACCTGCATGAACAAATCCACTGGGGACAAAGACTATAAAAGGGTGGTTTTCAGCAAAATGGAGTGGAAAAGGTGGCTGGATTCAGCCCACTGTGTTTATGTGTATTATATGTACATGTTCACATCGTAAATCTCATATCTAGCCCATAGTGAGAACAGTTTTATACTTGACATTTAAATTGTTTTGTACTAATTACATTAGTCTCTAGTATTGTTAGTGCAAATTCTGACCAACATAGGTTTTGTATTACAAAGAGTTTGGACTATAGCCATTTTAAGCCTCCTGCATGAAAACAGTGTGAGCTGAAAAGTTCCCTGTGCTGTTAATACTGGAGCCATCTTCAGACCTTCCCTTGTACATTCACTGGATTCATGTGAGAGCACTATATGTCATTAAAGGCTATGCTATATTATGCTATGTAAAGGAACAGGAGTTGTACCTGCTGCCCCCACCAGGTCCTTGCATTCATCTAAACACATACGCCAGGCTTTCTCAACTCGTTTACCATTGGGAAACCCTTGAAAGATTCTTCAGGCTTCGAGAAACCCCAGAAGTGGTGTGCTCATACGCAATATGATTGGAAAGAATAACCCCTCCCCTTTCCACCCCTCCATGGCCATATTAGCCATTTTGGGAGTGGTGGGTGAGTCAACATGACCATATATGGTCATATCACACAGTAAATATTTAACAAATGTAAAAAAATATATAAAAAATTAATTAACTCCCACCCATTCTGGAAACCCTTCTAGGACCGTCAAAAAACCCCAGGGTTTTTCAAAACCCTGATTGGGAAACCTGATCTATGCAAATGAACGGCTGAAAAAGGTTTAACTGGCTTTATAGAAGCCACTATTTTCTCACCCACAGTTTCTTTACTTGCAACTGACCTGGCTTACAGAACTATGGTCTGAGAAATAAGGCTGATTTGACCGCATGGTCAAGAGTACTAAAAGGAAAAGTTTCCGCTTACATAACAAGAGACTTTTAAACATTTTGAGTCATGTGTGTAATCTTACAGATAAAATGTTATTTTGGAGAGTCAGCAGCTGTTTTGAGATAGTGAGAAAACCGAGACCCCCTATAGAGCATTTTCCCTTCACTGTTTTCATTCAGGCAGAATCCCAGATTGAATCATTGGAACTTCTGCCTCTGGGAGTCTCATGGACAACTTTAGTTTACAGGTTTTATTCGTTTTGTATAATTTTCCATGGGGTCGTGATGGGTTGGACACGACTTCACAACTAACGACATAATTTTCCATGTTAATCATTTCCCTCAAATGGGTCTCATTTATCATCTGGTTGAATTGGTCTAGTTTAGGCAGAGAGCCAGCTTGGTGTAGTGGTACAGATTTCTAATCTGGCAAGTCAGGTTTGATTCCCTGCTCCCCCACATGCAGCCAGCTGGATGACCTTGGGCTTGCCACAGCACTGATAAAGCTGTTCTGACTGAGCAGTAATATCCAGGCTCTCTCAGCCTCACTTACCTCACAGGGTGTCTGCTGTGAGGAGAGGAAAGGGACGGTGACTGTAAACTGCTTTGATACTCCTTTGGGTACAGAAAAGCGGCATATAAGAATCAACTCTTTTTCTTCTTCTACATGAAACTATAGGCAAAAACTTAATCTGTCATGATTGTCACTACAAGGCAATGTGCTGCTTAACGGTCAAATGACATGTTATTTTAAACCAAGTTACCTGAACTAAACAGGTATTTGTTCACTCATCAGGCTGCACATGCACTGAGGGTAGAACCCCTTCTCCTGCTGCACCATAGTTCCAATCAAAATTGGATCCATCTGTACTTTTTACATGGGAATTGCTACCAATAATTGCACCTTGCAATATGTGGGAAACTTGTGCAAGACATAACATCTCATTTGGCTCTATGATAGCAAGCTCTTTGTGGCCTCATACCTCCAATCATTTGTCTCTCATATAAAAACCCATCTACATGCCTGCTTGTAATGGCGGAAGACAGCAACATGCTTTACACGCAACTCTCTTCTGCCTGTCAATCAAGCCAGGCAACCAATTCCCTTTCTCAATGTTTTAAAGGTCCTGTGATGACGGCTAATTAAAAAAAAAATCCTTCTCTCTTGAAACGCCTAGGCATCTAATCAGAGATGCATAGTGCTTTTTGAAAGCCACCCCTTACAGAATCACAAGTCTTGACTTTAAAAAATTAATCTTGTTCTTGATTTTGGCAGGGGGGCGGGGACTTAGAGAGGCATGCTTTGTGTTTAAACTTCATTTTGGGTTTGCCTGTATGATTGAATGCCTATCCGTTGCTCCAGGCAGTTTGCTCTAAAAAACAAAACCTGTCCCCAAAAGAAGGGAGAGGGAGGCGGGCGTCAGGGTGGGATATTGGAGGTGGAAATAGCAAGAAATGCATGAGTATTCCAAATAAGGGTAAAAGAGATCTGCTCATGCCTAAAAGTTGTTTATTAGAGTCTATGAAAAACTGGTGCCCATATTGCTTGTATTTGGTTTTGATACCAAGGTCCAGGAATGTTGATTGTTCCTGGAATGTAACTGGTGGTGTTCTTCATTGGGCGTTAGCATATCGAGCAGTCATCTGGAGAAAGTGGGAACTTGGACCAACAATGTTCTTTCCTCTGCTGGCATCAAATTGTTTGGGTCTTATATTGGTGTCTCACCACCTGGAATTCTGTTGCTACTTTGATAAATAAGATGCAACAGAAGTGTTGAGGCAAATTGGGAACAGGTAATTGGTTTTGTTGGTATATTCATCTCCCATTTTGGCTTGGGGTTGGTTGGAATAAGACAGGGACTAAATTGGGTATAAATTTCCATAAGGGAAAAGTCTGAATGCCCCGGTACCCACATGGAGAACTAAACAGAACAAATCTGGAAGGCCTTTGAGCCTTCTCCAGTGTCTGGGTAAAAACTGGGTGATTATAACTGATGATTTTCCAGATTATCCTTTAGCCTGTCTGATTCAGTTATTGTACTTTAGATTGGCCTTTCTATTCCCGTGATAATTATCTCTGGCCATCTGTGAGAACTTATAAATATAGCATGCAATTTGTATAATTTTTGGAGAAGGGAAGAAACAATGATGAAATAGATTATGTTGATTCTGGATTTATGCTATTACTCACCCTGACTTATTGAAGGATTGTGGAAATTGTAAAAACAAAGTTCAGATGATGTTGCAAAAGAAGGTAAAATGTATGCCAAATACCAAGGCCCCTGTGAAATCAAAAGTCAAGGTCTTTGAGTCCACCAACAATGCAGACCAAGCGGATGAGATTCAGGGGATTTTGTACCCTAACTTAGAGGATTTGGGGGTGAAAACAGTGCGCGTCAGACATTTAGTTAGATTTCATCAGACCATATTTTCCCATTTCTATTCAGGTCAAACTCCAGAGTCCAGCAGTGGACCAGACTGGACAAGTACTCAAAATCCCTTTAGTTCATCTTGTGGAGCAGGATCCATCCATTCCAACCATACTCTGTCAAGTTATGCCAATAATTAAAGGGTGCAGGTAAGAACTGGAAAAAGTAATGACCCCTAAGGTGCCAAATCTCTGCTGTGTCTTGCCATCTTGAGATGTCACTTAGATAAGATGGAAGCTAAGGGAATGTGCATGTGCCATTTATCAGTCAGTCAGTCAGTCAGTGTCAGTCAGTCAGTAACATTTTATTGGCATAAAATGTATAAGACATATAAAAATAGGGTTTAAAATTTCAACAAAATAGTAAAATGGGGTTACATAACCAAACAGATCTTATTTACATTTTAAACTGGAAGGATCTGGAAAGGTTCACCCTTATTTTAGAGTACTTTTGCCATCCCATAAACCAACCTGGATGGACTGCTAGACTCTGTTAGATACACTACTCAGCCCAGAGAACCAGATGGTCTTGAAATATGCCTATGCCCTTGGGAAGAATGATGCACGTGACAATAATGGGAAATCTGTAGATTAGGTGGTGCCGCTTACAAATTCCACTTGGGATTTTCCAAGTGGGTATCCAGGCACATGAGTACTATAGGACTGTCCTTTTAATGAGAATGAAACAAATGGTCCCTAGGCAGACAAATCCGAGTTAATTGAATGAGGTGTGCCAAGAAACGATAAGGACCTTCAAAGTTTTGGTGATTTATGAATGCCTTTAGAACCTAAAGTGATCTAGACTACTAGACATAAACAAATGATATAATGGTGAGAGTGATAGTCGTTGGATAAACTTATGTTGATATCCACCAAAAGTTACAAAAGATAGATGAGAATATAGGAAAGTCCCTGTGTGAATTAGTGAAGATAGCTTTCAAGGAATATGTGAATAGAAAGTGAGAGAAAGTGAAGGGAGAAGATAAAAAGGAGGAAAAGCAAATGAAGAGATAGGCAGCCTTAATTGTAGCAGTTGTGAGGCTACCACATCAGAAATTGGGCAGAGAGGCTTTCCCCCTTGCACAGAAAGATAGGGGATTGTGGAAAATCAGGGAAGGATTTTAAAAAAAACCCAACAAATGTAGGAAAGTAAGGAAACAGGTCCGATAATCACAGGTACTTGGGAGATGGTTTAGTCAAAATGAACAAGATAAGTAAATATGAGAGAGAATTGCCACAAGGGAGAGATGTGGATAACTAGGAGTTACAGAAGTGAGGAATGTCACATTGTTTTAGAACACCCAACGAAATCCTACGCTGTAGACCTCTCAAACTCTAGAGCCATTCTGACCTAGGGAGGGAAATGTGATGGAGTTAGGGATACCCATTGTTTTGAGGCAGAATGGGTATCCAGGCTTAAACAATACTTGGTGTGAAAAACAGTGTCCCTCACTTCTCAATTATAGTGAAAGAAACTAGGAAACTAGGCAATCATTGCAAAAGTTCACTTGCAGCAACAAAACTAAAAGTAACAATGTGCTAAAAATCTTGATTTCTTATTGGAGCTGCTACTTCTCAAACAGCTCATTTTCAGAAAAAAGGTTTAAGAAAAACATGGGCAGAGAGGAATGTTTTGTTTGACTTTAAACCCTGCTGAGCATAGTAAGCTCAAAAAGCAGTCCTCATGGTTACCAAATTTACATTCTGCTAATAAAAACGTTTCCTAAGTGTAAAGCCTACTTGGTGGTGGATGGGGTGAAATCATCATTGTATGAGTCATTGTAGAAGTGGTTGGGAGAAAGACTTGGTAACACAGACCTACAGAGACAGATCTGATCTAAGCATATCCCTTTCTGCCATTTACGATTCTATGAGCAATCCACTATAAGATGCCGAGGCACCTTCTTGGAAGTAACAGAAGGATTTCCAGGCAGTGGTTCCAGAGCTTAAGACTAGAAGTAAGCATGGGTCAAATGAGCTGCAAAGCAAATTGTTGACTCAAGAGATACAGTTGCCAGCCATAAAAACTCTGCTGGATCAAACTAGTAGTTTATCTATTCAACATCCTGTTTCATACAGTGGGCACCTACTATAGGCCTAACAAGCAAGGCACAGAGATCAAAGTCTTCCCCTTCATGTTGTCTCCTAGCATTGGCATGCAGAAGTTACCGTGTGCATATACCGTGTGAATTCAGTCAGGACTTCAGTCCCTATGCAGGAACACTGACAAATTAGATTTTTAAAATGAATTTAATTTAATTTTTCAATTTATACAGCTCCCAACATTTTAAATCATAATCATATACGGTAAAATTATAAGTTAACAATAAATCAAGTTACTATAATAAAATCATAAAAATATTTAAAAATCAATGGCACTGGCTGTTTTGCCAGTGAGTTTGTTCCAGAGCATTTAAATCTTGTCTTGGTTTCAGAGGGGGGCCAATTTAGAACCCTGTAGATAAATGGGGTTCTAAACTGTGATTAAACACAGCAGGAGCCCAGTTTGGTGGGAAATAATGAATTCCACTTTGCTGTGGAACCTCCATTCAAATGCACCAGCAAACTAACATTTGATCGGAAGCTTCTAAAACTGTGAGCCCACAATTGTGCTCCATGTGAGGAAGAATGAGAGAGTGTTCAAACAGGGCAACAGAAAATTTCTCATGATGTCTCAGTGCTGTCAAACTTCAAAGAAATTCCATCTAAACATCTGGAAGAAGTTCCTGACAGTCAGAGCGGTTTCTCTGTGGAACAGGCTTCCTTGGGAGGTAGTGGCTTCTCCAACTTTGGAAATTTTTAAGCAGAGGCTGGATAGCCATCTTACAGAGAGGCTGATTCTGTAAGGTTACAGTGGATGAGCGATAGGGTTGTGAGTGTCCTGCATAGTGCAGGACTAGATGACCCAGGAGGTACCTTCCAACTCTGATTCTATGAAAGCTGAGTAAGAACTTTTTCATAGTCATAACTGACCAAAGTGTTTATTCAGTACTGATGAGTTTGCCTTTTTTTCCAGTGTTCCTTTAAGGAATTCATTTTAAAAAAAATTATTTTACAAGTCTGGAAACTAGCAGCAGCCTCTAGCTGAGGTGTCTCTAGATGTTTAAACCGAGTATATGTTGCAAGCAAATGTATTTGCCGTTTTGCTCTCCAGTACAACTAAGATTCCCTTTAAATGCCTGGGCACCAACTAGAATTTTAGAAGAGTTTATTTGTCCCATTTGTAGTTCAAAATAAGGGCATGATATAAAATTTTGCAAGTATGCAGTTAATTTACCTTCCATTTTGGAAAAAAATGCTATTAAAACTAAACAAGCTCCAACTTATTCTAGTCCAGAATTCCCCTCGAAGAAGTTGCTTTGTGGTCTACACATTTCACCATCTTTTTTTTCCATTAGGACTAGAGGTTTTTGAAAGTTTATGCCTGAAAGCATACCCTGGTTTGGGGAAAAAAATGTTCCCCTTCCATTTTCTGAGTTAAAGACAGCCAGAGGCATAAATCAGTCCCAAGTTATGGCCAAAGGCAAACTGTTACACAGTTGTAAAATTATAAGCAAAACTGAAATTTCTTTTCACAGTACACACAATTTTATTTTTAACTGAATTTACAGCCTAATCTTAAGCATATTCACTTAATTATAAGTCCTCTAATTTCAATGAGACTTACCTTCATGTAAGTAGGCTTAGATGTAAAGGTCAAATTCTCAGTAAAATAATTGCCAGATAAATCTTACTCAGTGCTCTTGATTCAAAGTAGGCTGAATTTATTTATTTATTATATTTTTATACTGCCCTCCCCTGCGGCTCAGGGCAGTTCACAAAGAACATGAAAACCAAGAAATATACAATGTGAATTCAGTAACTCCAGCAATCAACATCAGTATAACTGAACATTGAATATTTAATTGTCCACTGTATAACTATTAACACTTTGACCACAACTCTAAAGATTGGTCAGATCATGAGAGGGGTTCTAGAGGGCCCGATCGATGTCGTCAGTTTCACTGATCTTAATAAAATGCTTGGTAGAAGAGCTCCATTTTGCACGCCCTGCAGAACTGTGCAAGCTCCATCTGAAGACATGGCCAAAAAGATGTCGAATCCATTTCCTCTGTACACAGGTGACTGGCTCTAACCTTCATGGCTAGGTACATATCCTGACCTGCCACCAACTTAGTGAACATACAGCATATGCATATGTAGGTCCCAGTCCAGAATAAGATCTATGTGCAAAATCTTGCTTCCATATCTAGACTGCTAACAATAAAGCTTTCTATTACCATTGAATGCAAATTACCTTACCCCCTATATCCTTCCCACCCAACAGCCAACTTATCTTTATCTGCCCCTCAGTCTTCAGCTTTCCATTTCTACCCCCTCCAATGCAGCCTCCACCTAGAAAAATAACTAACCTTTCTCTATAGTGGAGACCAAAACAGATTACATTATTATATCTTCCTTTTTATCTGCACAACAGTCCTTTCTGTTAGCTTAGACTAAAAGTATGTGACTGGTCAAAAATCATCCAATCATCTTCCGCAGCAAAATGTGAATTTGGATCTTTCAGATCCTTTTAGGAAGCTCTAATTGCTGCATCACCCTGGCTTTTATAGGGTGGCTGCTATTGAATAGTAGCAAGCAGCCAGTATCAAGTCACCCAGAGGATGCTGCCCAACCATTCCACCCCCCAAGTACTAATGCAGCCTTTCTCAACTTTTTTACCACTGAGAACCCCCTGAAACATTCTTCAGCCTTCAAGAAACCCTGGAAGTGATGTCAACAGGCCAGACCTACCTGCCGCACCCCAAGAACACATATCGCCAGAAGTAACATCACCAGGCCACTCCCACTGGATGTGAAATCACTAGGCTGCTACAACAACACAGGAAGTGACAGAAATATTTTCAGATGGTTTGTGAACAGGACTATACCTGCACTTTGGATCGGCTGCCAGTTTTCTCTTCTTCACCTAAGGGTGAAGGGTGGTATCTTCTGGGTTTTCCCTGTGTAAGAAAAGCAGCCCACCCCTACATGAAAGACCCAAAACAGGCCTATAGCATAGACTGCAGGCCAGGGAAGAGGACAAATAGCTGTTTCTGTGGCCCGATTGTCCATTCCCCATCTGAAAGCCCGCAAAGGCAGCTGATCATCTAATTGAAAAACCCAAAATGTGCCCACGTGTTATTGTTATTGTTATACTTTGATTGATTGCCTGCAATTCCCAGTGGCTCATGGTGGATTACATCATTCTGAATAAAACCCCATTAAAACCCCAGGCATAAGAACATCACAATCCGATGAACATAATATAAAAGAGAAGAATGGTGGAAAAAATTCAAAAACCTATCCCTTCTCCCAATACTAACTCATAGGGTGGTGTAGCCCAATCACCCACCTCCCACCTGAAAAACTCAAAATGGGCCCATAAAGGCAACTGTCACCTGATCATCCCCGCACCTCATCCCCCCAACTCTAAGATGTAAAATGGTTCCACAGCCTAGTCCATGGAACAAGACTGGAGAAGGCACTGCCACTCCAGTGCCCTTCTGGAAAAAAAAAACACTCACCTGTGTTATAAGTAAATAAAATAACTTACCTTTGGAAACCAGTCATTTCATGTGCAATGAGCCTTGGCTGGCAAGGATGTTTATGGCTGGGGCCCCTCCCTTTTCTACCACATCCAGGCCAATCATTGGCCATTTTGGTAGGGAGGGCGGATAGACATGATCATATATTGTCACCTCACCAAGTACATTAAAAAAAATCTGTATAATTAAAAAAAATTAAATCCCCATTCATTAAACCCTTCTGGGGCTGTCAGGAAACCCCAGAGTTTCATGAAACCCCAGTTGAGGAAGCCTGAATTAATGTAACAGGAATAGCAGATCTATAGTTTGGTGGAAATTGAGCAAATACTGTCTCAAGAGGGATTGCTCTTTAAGCATGTTAGAACTTCAGGAAAGGGATCTTTGCTGTCTTCATTGCTGTTGTTGCCTTTTCATCACTTCTGCAGTGCACTGCTTTGCTTCATACTTTAGAAACCCCTCCTTCCCTGCTCCAATTCACAGTATAGGTCAACCGCTACTAAAAACAACCTCTGATAAGTTTTGCTACAGCTGGATGCTTTTCAAGTAGATTTCTGAAGTAAATATAGGGTAGGCTTATTCTGGCAAAGCTAGGTCTGAGCACTGTATTAGTCTGCCCTTTCCATCTGTGTGCTTACAGCTGGTTCAAATTTCCCCCTGGAACTGTCCAAGGGGAAAAAACCCTCAGTGAAGCACCAGTTACAGTATAACATCTTGCAGTTGTGTGATCTGTTTTGAATGTAAGACATATTTATTTTTAGATTTATACACCGCCACTCCCAGCCCAGCCATCTCGTGGCAGTTTACAAAATATAGATATCAGTAAAAATCACAAAATATACAACATTCAAAAACTCCTTTACAATCAATGGTGGTATAGTCGATATCTCATTCCTAGTCAACCCACTTCGAAGATGATCCTAGGTGATTTTGCCTGGTAGGGGGCAGACTGTAGAAGGCGGGAGGGATCTACAGATTGGTAGCTCCGGTCTCTACCCTGGCCTCAACCAAATGCCTGGTGGAAGAACTCCATCTTGCAGGTCCTGCGGAACACAGAGAGCTCCATCAGGGCCCTTAGCTCTACCGGGAGCTCATTCCACCAGGTTGGGGCCAGAGCCAAGAAAGCCCTGGCGCTGGCCGAGGCCAGGTGAATTTCCCAGGGTCCTGGGATGACCAGCAAGTTTATACCCACAGAGCAAAGAGCCTAGAAGTGGGGTATAAGGAGATAAGCGATCCCTCAGATAGGTAGGTATCTATTGTTACCTTGATATTTTGTAGCAGAATATTAATCTAACAGCCCAATCTCAGGTGTGTTTACATAGAAATAAGATGAAATTATTTTAGTGAGGCTTTCCCAACAGCATGCACATATGATACTTTTAAGAGTGTCAGATCTGGAATGAGAAGATCAGGTTTCAAATCACCACTCAGCCATGAAAGTCAATGGGTGATTTTAGACCTGTTTCTCAGCCTAATCTGTCTCATACCATTGCATGGAGACAAGCTGTGGGGGTGAAGGTTCATGTACACTTCTTAAACTCCTTGGAAGAAAGGCAAGATACAAACAGATACGTAAATATATTAGATTAGATTGCTAGCAGTATTCTCTACAAGTGATTGTACAAGTAGCATACAAACAGGATCAGCTCTTACAGCATATGTGTGGAAACACATTCCATTGGGATTGAACCCAAATTAATGGTATTTATACAAAAAAACCCCACAGTGTTTGGGTAGTACACTGAGTAATATACCACACCAAAACCATCATGTTACACACTTTTACAAGTTGGTTTATAATGGCCAATACTATGTTTTTTCTATGTTTTATTGTGTGAAGTTAAGTTTTAAGTAATCAAGTCTAGAGAACTCAGCAATCCTGCCAAAGTCACTTTGTAAACTCGTACCATTTGTGCAGATCTTTGAGAAGAGTAAAATACAACTGGAACTGTCATATAAAAGAAGAATACATGGCTCTTCTGACCTCACAGCTGCATTGCATAAATGGTATCCATCAGTGATTTCTTTCATACAAATATGCATTTAGAAGATTTTAAAAGGAATCACTTTGTTCAGAAACAGTGGTCCTATGGAAATAAATGCTGTCCAGTTGCAATGGCAGTTAATATCCCACAAAAAATCTTTTGGAACTTTCCAATACATTTTACTATGACTACAACAGGCAGCCTGGATGATGTATTCTCTTTTTGTTAAAATATTTCTATATACTTTTTATCATTGCTGGGCATGTAATAGGTATTTGGCACATGAGTCTGACCTAAATATCAGTGAAATTAAAGGAGTTATTAAAATAAACCTTAAATTGGAATCACATTGGATAAAAGTTGTGTGATTCCTCAGCTGTAGTTGAGCCCTGTCTCAGAAGCTAAGTAGGTACTTGGAGGGACCACAAAGAAGACTGTAGAGGGAGGCAATGTCAAACCCTATCTGTTTAATCACTTGTCCTGAAAGCCCTATGAGGTAACCATAAATCATCTGTGACTTGATGGCATTTTATACACACACACATATCACATGAAAGTCCTTTTAAAACTTCATCTTATCAGGGCATCAGTCAAGATTAGTCACCTTCCCACATCCACACTGCACTCTGAATTGGTTCTGCAATAGAATCTACCTGAGTATAACTGTCCAAATCTGTTACTCCAGGTAATATGCGAGGTAAACTTGAGAGAGAGAGACAAGACAGATTTCAAAAAGAGAACAAGAACAGTGTTTATTTGGTTCAAAACTGATTTAGGGAATTATAACATTTAACATGAGGATGGAGGATTAAAATTTATAAACTCTCCATGCCAAGAAATTCCTTCCTGGCCGTCTTGAATACCTTTAATAGGTTACACCACTACAAATATGGACATCAAACCCTGCTGTAATTCAATAACAATAATTCAACAATTTTATGCTGTATTATTGAGCAGTGTAAAGGACTTAATGAAAAATCTTTATTCACTACACTGTCTCCTCCTCTCAGGCTATGCCTTCCAGTCATCTCCTTTCTTTGCTGTCATTTCTCAATTGGCTGCAGCTCAACTGTTGGCTCCTTTTGGCTCTTTGGAGTTCAGGTTCCATTGGTTCCAGTGCTGCTGAGGTGATTTTTATAGCTATATCCATCACAATGTGGAATATCTGCCAACCGTCTTCCAAATGGGTATTTTGAAAGCTGTTATTCAGCTATAGAAGCCTTCAGTTCTGATCAGGACAATGGAGAAGTGAAGAAATATGGACTTAATCCATTACTCATTGTCCGTTTATTTGATAAAGATGATACCCAAAGCTGTTTCCCACTCATTATCAGAAAAAATATAATTATATTTCCCCTTCTAAGATGAAAGGCAGCTGGGCAGGTGATTTTGAATAAAATAGAGTTAAGTTCTTCTCCTACAATGAAAGTTACAAACCCTGCCTGATGCTTCATATCAGGGCTGACTTTTTAAATTTGATGTTGGGAAACTGCTCACTTTCTGCTGCATCTTTCCAGTTTGGCCCACATGCCCATCCTCAATGAATCTGGGCAGTTGTAAGCATGTGTACAGACAGATGACGTAAGTGCATAGGGGTCAGAAGCAGTGCGCCCTACCACACATCCTGGGCCACAAACTACCCCACCTCCATGTATGTAGACACATCTCATTGGATTAAAAATAATTTAGAAATCTGCCCTCAATCTATTGAAAACTTAACATATTAATAGTTTGTTACAATAAACTGAAGCATGATCTTTTATATTGTAACAGATGTCATAGTTGGAGTGTCCAAGTTCTGCTTGACGATCTTTCATCAAAGTCAGATTGGCGATTAAAAGGAACTTCAGTGGACTTTTGGTCTGACTCAAATTGACTCCAGAAATTATCCATCCATCCACCCACCTTTTGGATTTGTATGACCACCCCTCCTCGCAAGCCAGTTCTTGGCAATTGACGGCACGGTAATTAACACGTAATGGTTAAAATAACTATAAAAGAATAGCACATTAGTTAAAAACCAATTAAAACAAGTTAAAACATCTTTCTCAAATTCCATAACTGCTTTCATGTCTGAGGCAATTGCCTATAAGTATGTGCTGTTTTATCCCAGAGGAGATCTCCGCAGGATGAAATTTCTCTCTGAAAGTCATATGCAGGGTTATTTCACCAGCATTAAACTTTCTAATTACCCAATTTACAACTATGTGCATTCTTAGATGAGACAGCTTTCCTGTGCCCATTCCTGGTTTCTGTAGTGAATAAGAGAGTGCTTTCACACACACACACTAAATAACACACATTCAATCTACTTTCAGTACATTTCTCAACAGGATTTTATTGTGTAAAATGCCAAACCATTGCTGAAGTAGATTGAAACTGCATTATTTAGCATGTATGAAAGCACTCCAGTAAGTGTTTTTATTGTTATTTGTTAAACTAGAGGCAAAGTCTGTTGCACCCAGGAATACAAAGGGTGCTAGCACATACACCTGCACTGTGACCTTCCTGGGTTCTGCCCCCCCTTCAGTCTGGTGAAGTAGGTAAAGAGTAAGGTAAAGAAAGATCCCCTGTGCAAGCACCAAGTCATTTCTGACCCTTGGAGTGACGCCCTTTAGTGTTTTCTTGGCAGACTCAATACAGGGTGGTTTGCCATTCCCTTCCCCAGTCATTACCATTTTACCCCCCAGCAAGCTGGGTACTCATTTTATCGACCTCGGAAGGATGGAAGGCTGAGTCAATCTTGAGCCAGCTGCTGGGATCAAACTCCCAGCCTCATGGTTAGAGCTTCAGACAGCATGTCAGCTGCCTTACCAAGGGAAGGCCAATCCGGTAGGGAGTGAAATTTCTGTTTGCAATTTGAACTGATTAGCCCATATCAGCAGAGTGCAATTTGAACTTATTGATCCTCATTGGCAGAGTGCCCTCTCCCTATTGGCAGTATCCTTCCAGGGAGGGCCAATCAGTTAGGGAGTGAGTTGTTTGCATGGAATTTGAATTGATTGGCCCTCATTAGCAGAGTGCCTCATTAAGTCACTGCATAGTCTGAGCTGAGGTCTGGAAGCTGTGAGAGGCTGAGGACCAAGAAATTGGAAGTCAATTTGATTAAGATTTATAAGGTAGGCAATCAGTAACCTAAAAAATTATGCTATAATGAATGGGGCTGTATTCTATAGTAACAGAACCATTGTTTGAGTTGCTATTTAACTTCAATTACCAATGGAATCTTAGATGCTTGTGCTAAGCAGCACCTTTCTGCTTCCCTTTAAAAATGAGACCTGGGCAGGGTTGCCCATGCTTTGGTGGCATCCATGTTGGAGTCATGTATTTTACTAGGGAGTGCCTTTCAAGACTTTTGGTCTTTCATCAGTTATAACACAGCAGTAAGTCTGTATTATTTCTGTAGGATACAGTATCTTACAAAAAAAAAATTCCATTAGTTTCCAGACACAATTCAAGGTGCAAGTTCTTACTTTTAAAGCTCTAAGCATTCTGGATCACAAACTGAGATCTGTATCAAAGGCCCTGCTCTATGTGCCCTCCTCTTTTAAAGTAAGGTGGGTGGTATTAAAAGAAAAGCCCTTTTCTGTGCTGGTGCTTCACTGTGGAATGCTCTCCCCTTTCAACACTTTATCAAGAATGAAGTTCATAAAAGTTACAAAGTAAGCTGTTCTGGAGGTATCTTGTGAGCCAATGCTATGAAAAAGTAGCTACTGAAATAATTGAACAATTTTTCTTGTACATGGGTTATGCAATGTTCTGGTCATTTTCTACAGCTTGGCAAAGAATTAACATGTTACATTTATATTTATTTTTTGTGGGTTTTTTTTTGTGTGTGCTTCTGTTTCTTATACTACACAATTGTCAAGTTAATAATATTGTAGTTTGGTAGTAGGAACCAGTCCTCTGGTTTTAGAACCTCATGCATCTTTCATCTTAGCTTGAATGAATGTAGTGGGCAGTCTTGAAAGACCTTGGTGTTAAAACAGAGAGATTAAATTTCATGTCAGTCCCACTGCTAGGTTTTTCTAGTTCCCCATGTTTATGTATTCTAAAGCATGTGTGGTGCCTGGTAAAAAAATCTTTGATTTGAGGTTTGAGAAAGACCCTCCCCTCCACTTGGGTAGGCCAAAGCAGATCTGTCAAAAGATCACAGATTTCAGTCTGTATGAACAAACCAAAATCCATGAACATTGCTTCACTTCTTTTAGCCCAGAGTGACCAAAGCATTGTAGTTAACCCTACCTCTGAGACAACTGATGCTTTGCTTCATGTCTAGCATAAGAGTCTATTGTGAAAAGGAATTGGAATCTGCATTCTAGGATTAGTTCCTATCAACCTAATCCTAAAGACATTTATTTAAGAAGTAGTTAATGATGGTGGTTGTGAGGTTGCAGTTTAAGTATTTGAGGGACTGATATACTATATCAGGCAGAATGTTCAGCCTGGGGAAGAGGCAGTTGAGAGGGACATAATTGCTCTGTAAGTATCTAAAAGGTTGTCCACTTGGAGGAAGGCAGAGAACAGTTCCTGTTGGCAGCAGAGGATAGGACCCTCAGTAATGGGTTTAAAATACGTGTGGAATGGGGCCAGCTGGATATCAGGAAAAAAGTTTTCCACAGTCAGAGTAGTTCAGCAGTAGAATAGGCTGCCTAAGGGGGTGGTGAGCTCCCCCTCACTTGGCAGTCTTTAAGCAGAGGCTGAATAGATATTTATCATGGACGCTTTAGGCGGATCCTGCAGTGAGGAGGAGGCTGGACTAGATTGCCTGTATTAACCCTCCCAATCCTAGTTTTAAAGATGATACAGAACTTTGTTCCTTTGGCCTCCCTAATACCTATAGATACAGAACACAAACATTTCCCATTGTTACATTGTTTACAGGTCATTCTAAAGGCAAAAATTCCCTTTCTGTTATTCAGCCCAGATGAAATAGCTGACATGTTACTTCATTCAGTATCCAAAAAATAGGCTCAGATTGTGTGGGTGCAAATATTAGCATTGCATAGATGATAAATCATGCAAGGAATTCTGTATCTGTATGTTTAATCTAAATTTGTTAGCCCTGGCAAGAGGGAGATCATTTTGACTCCATGCCTACTCCTGAAACTGGGACACTGTTCAGAAACTCTGGGTTTCAGTATCCAGCTGTGTACATGTGTTCTGTTATCTAATACTTAATTGCTAACAAAACAGCACCTGCCAGAATGTATACTGTATTATGTCAATATTTAAGCTGAAGGAGCTCAGCTCACACGTACTGTGGAGGGGAAAAGGGTCACTCTCTTGCTTCGAGTTACCTGAATGTGTTTAGCTGCTCATCTATGTATGATTTTCCACTGTGCTCACCCCAGTTAATACTTTTTACAAGACAGCATGCCCTGTGGAACCAGCTGCAGCTTCTTTTGCTTAGTCCCATTACAGAGACTGGATCACAGAGATCACAGTTGCCCTAATACACCTTCACCTAACAGAATACGGTGATGAAAAATGGATTTTGATGCATAAGGGATGATGCTGGTTATTAGTGTATATAGCAGCCTGAATAGTCATGACTAGCCCAGTCTTGTCAGAATATGGAAGCGAAGCAGGGCTGGCCACAGAATGGGAAAACATGAAGGAAAATAAAGGTTGGTATGCATAGGAAGGCAGCTACAGATCTCTTGCCATGAACACACCATGGTCCTGGGATCACCAGGAGTTGGCTGTGTCTTGATGACACACGACTACTACTACTACTACTACTACTACTACTACTACATGGTTGTCTTGTTCCCACATGGTGGGGGTGCAAATAGTGTTGTCTTCTTGTTGGCAGCAATTTAGTATCACCAGTCTCCAACCTGACTAAAGCTGAATTTGAATTGGCATTTTGAAGAGTTGGTTCTTATATGCTGCTTTTCTCTGCCAGGTGTCTCAAAGCGCCTTACAATTGCCTTCCCTTTACTTTCCCTACAACAGACACCATGTGAAGTAGGTGAGGCTGAGAGAGCCCTGATATTACTGCTCGGTCAGAACAGCTTTATCAGTGCTGTGGAGAGCCCAAAGTCACCCAGATGGCTGCATGTGGAAGAGCAGGGAATCAAACCTGGCTCTCCAGATTAGAAGTCGGTGCTCCTAACCATGACACCAGGCTGGATTGCGTGCAAGATTGTTTGTTCTTGGCAGAGAGAAAATGAGGCCCATTGCCCTGCTAATTGTAGATTATGCTTTTTATGTTGGCTTAGCTTCAAAGTAAATATTTCAGAGTAGAATTATAGTAAGTATAAATGACCAATTTCCTTTTGTGGTTGACAGCTAGTAGCCTTTATGTGGGTGACTTCTTCACTATACTAGACCCTTCAACCTATATATTCACCACCTTTCCATGTTATGTCCTGTAAAGTGTTCTATCTTCCCATACCAATCCCCCTTCCCATCTCAAAAGATGTTGTAATAAGAAAAAAATACATACAATGAAGCAAATGCCTACTTTTTAATAATAATTTAGTCTGAAGGCAGAAACTGGATTTTCAGGCTGCAGAACATGGTGTGTTTGTTGCAATACTAACCATACCTTATTCTTCCAACACTATATTCCCACAAACACTTTTTCAACTTCTACCACCATTGGCAGCCCCATTTGACTAGGTATGTAATTAGCCCTGTGACTCAGAATTACTTTTGCACAATCCCAACCTCAGGTCTAAGGCTGATGCCAACAACTTGAACTTGGTTTGTTTGAGGTGGTCTATGATTTGTTCCTGTGCCATCTGACTATTTTTTCTACATATTTCTGAAGCATAAATATGGAAACTGTGCAGCCAAATATTGTAGTAGTGTACAATATCCTTGTCCCTTCCCGTAGTCGCTGGAAGTCTTCCATAAATTCCAGTAGCCTAGTGAAGCATGACACTTCCTTTTAAGAAATCCTTTTCTCTCTAATCAAGCTTTTCTTTTCGAAATGGGCTCTCATTTCATCTCTCAAAATAGTCCTGTAGACTTTTATCCCATAACTGATGGAAATCTAACTGTTTTCCAGTGTGCCTCCTTGGCACTTTTGAAATGCAACTTCTTTCCTTACAATAAATGTGTTGGCTTGAAGGCTATGAATCCATGGGCCTTCTCTCCCAAATCTCTTGCACAATAAACAAAATTTGAAATTATAAAAAAATGGCTTATATCCCAGGATTCACATCAAAGTTACAATACTTGGGTCTTTACTGTTTATATGATCAAAATGCATTTCTTCTGGTTAACACCAATGCTAAATAGAGATGGACATGAACTGCATTTTTGTGATTCGGTTTGTGGTTGGTGGCCATGAATTGAACCACAATCAGATTTGTGAACCAGATTGCTTTGTATCAGTTCATGAACAGAGATGGGCAATTTGACTTGGATAAACCGCCAAGTACTCAAATCAATGCTAATGTGAGTACTTTTCAGGCTTATCCAAGCCTAATTAAACATCCCCTTTAAACAAGCTGAATCAGAGAAGTCCAAATCACAATGAGATTTAGAAGTTTGCAAAGCTTTTTACAGGGTTCAGGCACGTTAACAGGGGGAAGGGAAGCATGGGGGGGGGGTTTGGTTTTAGCCAACAGGGAAGCAGGTTTGGGGGAAAACTGTTCTTCACAGGAGATGGTTCTTTTTTGAAATCCTTCTGTGAATAGGTGAGGGCATTAAAGAGAGGGGCTGTCTGATCCTATCTTGCTTTAATTTTGGTGGAGAGGAGACTTTGGCTTACTGCTGCTCTTCTGAGAATGCTTGTCTCTGCCGCTTTGCTTTTGGGAAGTCCCTTTTTGGGAAGGATTACCTCTGGATCATCTTGACTACTTCTGACCATTGCTGGAGAAGACTTCCTCCTATTTGATTTGAGGACAATCTTTTAAAATGTTCTCCTCTTTTATTTTACTGTTAGTGCTTGGTAGGTCTGCCTGATGGTGTTTGATAATATGCAAGGTGAATATTTGAATGCCCAGCTAGGTATCTTGACAACTAATGACAAGACTAAATAAGTTATTCCTCTTTGATTCACAAGAGATCTCTGTGAAGTTTAGACTTTGACTATAAATCCAAATCTTAAGGCAAAATCTAAATGGGGGGGGGGGGGGGTTGATGCTATCATGTTTAATGCCTGTATCTAGGTGCCTAAGAAAATGAAATTTACTTATTTTTCTGCATCCCTATTAAATGTTGGATGTATAGATGCTATACAATTCATTGATCATATCAATTTACCCTCTGTATGCTGCCTGGAAGATGGACAATAGATATAGGCAGTAAATAAGTAAATAAACTTCAGTGGCCATTTAAAAAACTGAACAAAGTTGCACTCAGTATAGCCGTTAACAGAGGCACCTGCAATTAGTTTAGACTAGGGCTGGGAGACTGCATGAGGAAATTGGGGTGAAAGGGATCAGATTCAGTGCTCCTTTTTTAGTGCCATGTCCCCCTCCTCCTTCACCTCCTCTTAATATAATTAAGGTGACTTTGCCACAGCCATCTTCCCATTTTCTCATCTATAGAAGCACTGAATTGGAAGGGGCCATAAAGGCCTTCTAGTCCAATCCCCATCCAATGCAGGATCAGCCTAAAGTATCCAGGATAAGAATCTGTCCAGCTATTATTTAAAGCCCCCCCCCCCCATGATGGGGAACCAATTCCACTGCTGTGAATTTCTTCCCCTGGTATCTAGCTGATACCATTCTACATGTAGTTTAAAACTATTACTGAGGGTCTTATCCTCTGCTGCCAACAGGAACTGCTCCCTGCCCTTGTCCAAGTAACAAATACTTAATCAGAGCAATTGTGCTCCCTCTCAACTTCCTCTTTTCCAGGCTTAACATTTCCAAGTCCCTCAATTTTTCCTCATAGGACTTGGTCCCCAGGCCCCAGATTATTCTCATCATTCTCATCTAGTTGTGTTGTTTTCTGCATATCCTTACCAATAGCAATATATTTGAATTTTATCCATTTGCTTAGTTTTCAGTCTGGTTTTCTCTGCCTGCTGTCATTAGCACTGAATTAGTTACAACTCCATTCTCTGACCAAAACTGGCTAAAGCACAGAACGATATTCATAAATCAGGAAAAAAGGCATTTGTCATAAATATCCAGTGTTATTTTCCTGTTCAAATGCTGGAAATCTCAGAAAGAAGTTATGCCAGCCAGTTATAAAGTGCTCTTTGTTTTCTTCTTGGCTTATCTTGAAGCACAATACTATCTTAAGGCAACACACACACCCTTTTCAGGGTTTTCTCTGTTGCCAGCATCATGTGCTGCAGTGCATTTATGAGCTTATATGTAAAGCTGAACTATACATTATACATGTTGGGGGAACCAGTCAAAATTATATTTAGACTGTACTTTAATGAGCATGGGAGCCATATTGCAAGCTCTTTGTTATTCCAAATTGTATAGAGTTAATCTCAGACCACACCTAGGTAACAGGAAAGTTATGTGTTGCCTTTATTTACACCTTGTATTATGAATAAATGGAACATTATAGTCATGGATGAGTGACTCCAGTGACCAAGATTCAAGAAAACATAAAGCGGGTGATTACAAAGGCTTTCTCCAACCTCCTCATTAGTCTAGACCTGGCCTGGCTCATCTCTGTTATGAGACAAAGTGATCAGTTTTTGGATAGCAGCAGTTTGCCTCCCTTGCCATTATCGAGTTTGCAAGAAGAAGAAGAAGTTTTTCTTTTTCTTCATCACCCTCAGGGTGCTTATCTTCAGTAGCATGCAGCACCTTTTGAATTCTCAGTGCACTAAACATGCTTGATTTCCATATTAGTTAGTTCTGAACATTTTGAAATTTGAAGGAGGGAGAGAACATTTTCACTTTCAGGCTGATGAGCTGCTCCAGTGTTCCTTCTATGAGACATGACTGCCCCACCTGCAAATCAAGTCTAAGATCTTCTCTATGCAATAAAATGTTCTGGATAACTCCCATGGTTGTCGTGGCAGCAATAAAGTCCTAAGAAGTTCCTGTTAGGGCACTCAGCATGAAACCTGAAGACTTTGTGTACTTACTCACCAACTGTAACTCTATATGGGTCTACCTTTGGCCCTGACCAAGAAATTGCAGCTGGTGCAAAATGCAGTCACTTGGGTCTTGACAAGGCACGTATATGACCTAATATCCACCAGTAACATTGGCTGCTGGTTGAGTTCTGGATCAGGTTCAAGGTTTTGGTACTGACCTTTAAGGCTTTCTGTGGTCTGGGTTCTGTGTATCTGAGAGGCCATCTTTCCTAATATGTCCCCTGGAGAATACTTCACTCTTAAACTGTCAGTCTGTTGGAAAACCCTGGCCCCAAAGAACTCTCAAAGTTCTGCAGGGCATATAAAATGGCCCTCTTCCATCCAGCCTGTGGTTGATGTCAGGCAAGCCTAGATATACTATGGCCCTCCCTCTTCATATGAGACTCCCCTTGTACAGGGACATTTCACCATCACAATCATTGAACTCACCAACTAAACTGTGGTGGCCAAGGAATGTATTGCTTTTTATTATGTTTTTATATTTATAGATTATTGTTAATTGCTCCAAACCCATCAGTCTGGGAAGGGCAGTATGGAAATTCAATCATTATCTGTCTGGTCTAAGCTCGGTGGAATAACTTACCATCTGAGATCATGGCCCTGATGGAGCCATCACAGTTCCACAGGGCCTGTATCACTCTTATGCCAAACTAATTATGGAGGCCAGGGCAGTTTAACATCATTTGGGCCTCCAGCCTCTTCTCTCCAGTTAGGCTGCCTCCTTTGTTTCTTTGGCTGGATGTGTGTTCCTGGCTTATAGCCATCCCTGCAGGTCAGAATGAAGATGGCTGGGGTGGGTGGGATACAGAGGGGTTTGGGTAGTTAATTTTATTTTTTAGGATGTTTTAAAATGTATCTGATGATGTTATCCATTCAGTCAAGTCCAAGTCTTGGAAATCCTATGGTTCAACTGTCACCACGCTTTCTGATCTTGCACCACACCTTTTAGTTGTGTAATGTTCTGGCCGGTGTCCATTTTGATCGTATCTAACCACCATGTTCTTTGTTGGCCTTGTTTCCTTTTACCACTGACTGGTCCTAGCATAATTGCTTTCTCTATTGAGTTGGATCACATGATATGGCCAAAGTAAGTGAGCTGGAGTTTCATGATTTTGCTTACCAGGGATAGATCAGCCTTTATGCACTGTAGTATTTCCTTGTTTGTGACTTTTGCTGTCTATAGAACCCCCAGATGCCTTCTCTAACATAAGAGTTCAAACGATTCTCCCCTTGTCCATTTTTTTCATCATCCAACTTTCACAGCCATAAGTGGCTATTGGAAATATGATAGATTGAATTAATGTACATTTGGTAATCAAATGTCCTGGTTTTTCCATGTTGGGTTCAAGTTTGTCATCACGGAGCAACCCAGAGCAATTCAGCTAGTCTGTATTGTAATCTATGTTGTAAACCAGTGGTCCCCAACTCCCGGTCCAGGGACTGGTACCAGTCCGTGGATTTGTCAGTACCAGGCCGCGGCTCCTCCTCATCCTCCTCCCCACCTGCTGCCTCAGGGGCTGCCCTGCCACTCTGCTGCTGGCTCACCTTTGGTGCTCTCCGGCAGCCGTCATGGCTGGGGCTCCCCTTGGCATGGCACTGCGCAGCTGCTGCTGGCAATGCCCCCCCCAGTGGGCAGCGGGAAGTCAGGGGCACCAGTGGAAAAGCAAGTAGAGCAGGGGCTCAAGTGGCAGCAACATCCCTATGCAAAAGACTCCCCCCCCCCCGGGCTTCAGTAAAATTGTCAAACGTTGACCAGTCCCTCGTGATAAAAGGTTGGGGATCACTGTTGTAAACTACCTTGAGCTTGGTTGCAAAGAAGGGTGGCCTATAAATTAAATAATAAATAAATAAAAGAAACAAACCTCAGTCTGAGATTGCCTTTGCCAGATTAGATAGGAAGACTGCTGGGCAGCAGGGTACGCAGTACAACAACAGAATCCCTATGCTGCCTACACTCAGATTTGGGACTATGGCTAACAATGAGTCTGGTGAGTGTCACAGAGGCCCAAAAGACTGCAGCCACCTAGCAAGCATAAACTGATGCTACTCAAGGAAAACTGGGAGCGTTGATAGCACTGGTAGTAACAAGAATCTTAATTTCATTATTACAGCTTCGCTTTATTGAACAGAATTGTGGAAGAAGGTGCATAAATACCCACCTGGATCTATGTTTCTCATTTCTTTAAAGAATAGACTGGAAGTCTAATGCATATCTCGCTGGGACTTAAATGTGAAATAAATGGAATTATAGACGTTACTCTTCATTGTTAAAAATCAGTGTTTGTGGATGAGATCAATTAAATGTACATGACACAAACTGTGTATCTATGAAGTCTTGAATGGCTCCAAATTGCATCCGTTTGGCTTTCCAACACAGTTATATAGTAATGTCTCTTTAATTAGTGTGAGGGTGGGGTGGATTGAAGGAGGCTAGAGGAAGCTGGTCCTTTTCCAAAATTGTGTTCCTTTCAGTCAGATTGTTTTCTTTCTTACTCTTTTTACTGTGTGCACTAAAGTTTTGAGAAAGGCATACAGTATGCTCACAGTCTTCTAAGAAATGCATAATAGATGCCTATCTGTTAAATTAAATAGAATGTAGGGCTGCCTTGTCTGGGTCTTGAATTTCTTAACAGCATGAAACACACCCTTTCAAACAGTCTAAGACTTGTGGTTCCTTAGTCTTAATCTAGGCATTGATTAGTGCTTAATGAACCTTGAAAAGTGCCTTTATTTATCCCTGCCACAGTTTGCTGTTGTGTAGATAACAACTTTCAGTTTTCTGTTTTGTCTTGATAGAACAGTCATCATAATGGGGTGTGAATCTCAAAGCAGCACTATGTCCAAGCTGTATTTTCTTTCCATAAACTAAATTCTTTAGTGACTGTTGTATGTATATTTCATCTTTGCCCTGGAGATCATTCATTTGCTTAATCATAGCATTGGTATAATTCTTTCCATGTGCTTCCCAGATTACATTGAAGAACTATGGGGATTGGCTTCATAATGCACGTTTCTATTTAGAAGTATAGATTTTGTGGTGTCTTGAAGTGTGTCTACTGATATCGGCAGTATGTATGGTTTTCTGTCAACATAAGGCCAAATTAGAAGAGACAAGCGGAGACTTGCAAAAAACTTGCAGGAGCAGCCATGCCAACCTCATCCCCCCACCCCCCACCTTGGATTCTTCTTCTCTCTCCCATCTTGTCTTTCAACCTCTTACTTTCCCTCTCACTCTTCACTCCCCCTCTCTTACTGTCTGTGCCTTTTCTGCCCCCCTTCCACCAGCTGAACTCCCACTCAGCAACACTGCCTTGTTTTTCTCCATGCCTGCCACTTTTTTAAAGCCTCTTTTGTACTTCCAATGTAGACCATTCAAATCAACAGGCATTCAGGCAATTCCTATTATTTCCAATGGGCATTCCTCTTGTTAGTACACTCCTGGTGAGACCACCTTGGAGCTTTGAAATGAGGAGTCCATTACTAAGCTACACCCAGCTCCATTTCTCTGTTTCAGAGACATGGAATAGTGGATGCTTTGAGCAGAGGATCTTGGAGGCAGTAAAGTGTCACATGAGAGCCAAGCAACTGGTGATGAATCCAAAGGAGGGGGGGGGATGCTATTGGTCAGGAGTCAACCCAGGATGGGTTTCCCCCCCTTGCTCCAGAGCATGCTATGCTCAGTCCACAATTTGGACCTGGCCTTATCTCTGAATGTTTCTTTAACACACTGCCTGTCCCAAATTTTTATACAATTTTCCCATCTTGTATTCCCATTCCCTTTCCTTCCTCCACTGCTGTCTCAGGACTCTGCCCAAAGGCATTTGCAGCTCATCCAAAGGAGGAGATGAGGCTCAGGCATGCAATGGGGTCACAATGCTTCCATGGGTAGGGGGAAGTCTGGCAGGAAAAGGCTCCTTCTCTTTCACCCCCTTCCTTTTCCTACTCCCTTCAAAGGTTCATTTCTGCTCACAGGGAAGTGGACATCCTTCTTTTATTCTAGCTTGCCTTGCAATGAACAGACCAAGCCTAACATGAGAGTACTTTCCTCAGAAAACTGTCAATTTGAATTAGGCTTTGCTCTTTCTTTCACTCAGGCTGAATCTCAGGGCCATTTCGCACGGCTTCAAAATAGCACAATGGTTGCTATTTGGAAACGCTACTAATTTGCCATAACCCACGACGTCGTAGACAATCTGCAACAATCCTGAAACCGACCCGCAAAAAGCGCTTCGTTGTGGCGCTTTCAGGGGAATCCAGAAAAGTGGATTCACCCTCCGGATAGCGATATACTCCTGCAACCAATCTGCAACAGTAGCGCTAAAGACCTGTGCGTTACCATTGTTGCTGGTTCTTCAAAGTCCCTCCCCCTGGCTCTCTCCTCCAAACTTCCGGCGAAGCAATCGCCATTTTTTTTTCTCCGAGCGAGCGGGGATAAACGCACCAGCGAGCCTCTTTCTGTTTAGAGGCTTCCCTGGCTTCAGTCCTTCACCTTTAGTCACTAAGCACAAACCACTGAAAAGCCCGTTTGCTGAAATAAAGTCCCTTTATTTTTTACAAATAAATTCAGCCGAAAATCGGGACCGTGAGAGGGGGGGGGGATTTTTTTTTATCACTCGAGGCAGCGTGCAAACAATCATACAATCAAACGACAGCTCACATTAGGCAGCTGGATGGGTCTCTCCGTAGCAACGAATCTACCTAGATTCGTTGCTATGGGTCGTTTTTTTTTTTAAAAAAACCTTTCTTAAAGGGAAAGGGGCTGTTTGGGAGCATGCTAACGGCTGCCCATTGGCTGCTTGACGGCCAGGGGCGGGACGAGCTTGGCAATAGCGCTTCCTTTCTAGCGATTTCTGCCGAGACCGGAAGCCTGTGGGAAACGCTAAAAAACGCAACTGATTCCACTACAAAGGCAGGTATGCATAACGACGAATTCCACTATTTTAAATGGCGATTTTTCATTCCGCAAACAATTTGCAACAAAGATCCCTGTGCGAAAAGGCCCTCAGTTAAAATATTAGGAAATAAATGCAGATGCCAAATTTGTCACACATTCTCAAGTTTTCTAATACAAAGAGGTGATGCTTTCTAGATATCGTTAATTCAATAGAATTCAGCTTGTGGAGGGGGGAGGGGGAGGAAGAGAACTGGAGAAGAGCAAATGTTATCTCAGCCTTCAAAAAAGGGGAGAGATGACTTAAGAAACTACAGGCCAGTAAGTTGGACCTCGGTTGCAGGGAAGACAATGGAGCAAATTTAAAAGAGGGCAATCTGAAAAAATCTGAAGAACAATTTGTTGATACAGGGAAGTCAGTGCAGATTCGTCTTTAACAGTCTTGCCAGGCCAACCTGGGTGTAAACTGCACGGAGCTTTTATTCCAACCCCAGGTCGATTCAGTCCCTGCCCTCTACACAGAATGCGATTTCCGTTTGGATTTGGGGCAATTTGAAATTTCCTTCTGCAGCAAGAAGGATTGATCCGGAGTGACCCCATCTTTATTGTGCGATATCGTAGACTGCTTTTAATCCTGTTTGTTTTGAATCTGGGCTCTCCTCCATGGTAGAGGACCCGTGATTGGCTACAGGTGGTCATGTGACAAACTTGCCTTAAAGGAGAAGCCCCTAAGTTCTCTCAATTTCTGTTGGTCTTGGATTTTTTTTCTGCCTTCTTTGATCCCCCCCCTTTCAAGAAAAGAAAGGATTTTTTCCTCCCTCCTCTGACTTCTTGGATCCTTTACCCCCCTTCAAGGAAACAAAGAAAGAATCTCCATTTGCCTCCCCCCCCTTCTGAGCTTCCCTAACCACATGCAGAAGACTTTCCTGTTTCAATGGGGAGGGAGGGGGGAGAGGAAGACTCGAGTTCAAAGCAATCTGAATTCAACAGGATTGACAATAGAATAAACAAAGTAAGGGCAGACTCTGCCCTGGTTTTCTTCCTTGACCAAGTGATGAGCTTACTAGATTGTAGAAACTCAATGGATATTGTCTACCTGGATTTCAGTAAGTCTTTTGACAAGGTTCCACATGATATTCTGATTGGTAAGATGGAGGACCGTAGACTGGATTTTTGAATGGTTAGAGGGATAGGTATTAGAGAATCACACACAAATAATAGTTGTTGAATAGTATTTCACTGGATTCGAGGAAGGTGAGCACTGTGGTGCCACAGGGTTCGGTACTGGGTCCAATGGTTTTCAGCATTTTTATCAATGATCTAGATGAGGGGGTGGAGGGATTCATTAAGTTTGCAGATGACACAAAATAGTGAACACCCCAGAAGAGAGAGAGAGAGTTCAATGAGATCTGAAAATGCTGGAAAAGTGGGGAAATGAGGTACAAGATGCAATTTCAGTATGGATGAGTTCAGAGTTCTACATCTGGGTCACTAAATTAGAAGCATGCATACTGGATTGGAGAAACACTTCTGGGTAGCAGTGTGTGTGAATGAGGTCTTGTGGACTGTAAGCTAAATACAAGCAGACAGTGTGATGTGGTGGTAAAGAAATGGAATGTAGTCTTGGGCTGTATCAACAGAGCCATCACATAACAATCACAAGATATCATAGTCCAGCTATATACTGCATTGATCAGACCACAATGGGAGGACTGTGTAGAGTTCTGGAGGCCTCACTTCAAAAAGGATGTGGACAAAATTGAGAGCGTGCAGAGGAGAGCTATGAGAATGATCCAGGTCTTATGAAGAAAATTTGATGGATTTGGGAATGTCCAGCCTGGAGAAAAGGAGGTTGACATGGGACATGATTGCTGTCTTTAAGAATTTAAAAGGTTGCCACTTAGAGGAGAGCAAGGAGTAGTTTCTGTTGGCAGCAAAGGATAGAACACACAGTAATGGCTTCAAACTACCTGTAGAATGGTACCTGCTAGATATCAGGATTTTTTTTTCACAGTCAGAGTAGTTCAGCAGTGGAATAGGCTGCCTTAGGAGTTGGTGAGCTCCCCTTCACTGGCAGTCTTTAAGCAGAGGCTGGAGAGAGACTTGGATTAGAGGGAGGTGACCAGGGGGGAGCTGGAGGGAGATATTAAGCAAGTTTTAGACTGACCCTGCATTGAGCAGGGGGATGAACTAGAAGGCCTGTATGTCCCCTTCCAGCTCTCTATGATTCTATGATCCTAACTTCATTACCTTAGTATATCTGTTGGCTGCTCTCTCACTTGTCCAGTCTCTTAGCTCCCTCAGCAGCCCACACAGCTGCATGTCTGCATCTTAAATGGTGGTCACTACTACTCTCCCACCTACCTGCGGCTTTGCTTCCTCAGCTGTATAAGATGTGCAATATTGGGGGGGGGGATGTTTGGTGGGGATTAAATCTGCCCAATTTATTTTTTTTAACTTTTCCGGATTTTTTTGCAAACGTGCCCCTCCCCCCTTCAATTTGGAGAAAAATCTCTCTGCTCTCTCCCTGTGTGCTCTGCCAATGTGGCTATTAGATATATAGATGCTTGGAAATCTGTGAGTGGATCTCCAAGCATTTGTTAACTGGCAAACAGCAGATATGCCCCCCCCATCCATATATGATCCCGCAGACAAAGAGAGTAAACTTTCCCCTCTAACATTTTTCCGACTACATGCAATTCCCTAGAGCTTCTGTTTTTCCTTTGGAAAATATATAAGCAATAGACAGGCCAATTGTAAATGTATTTATTTATTCTGGGATTTGGATTCCATCCTATCTTTGTGAACTCAGGGTGGACCTACCCCAATTGGCTTGTTTTGATTCCTATAACCCATTATAATTGAGATTTTAAAAAATCACCAAGATTCCATACATTATTTACTTAAATGCAAGACTAGTTTTTACTCACAGATATTCCATTTTAAAAAGAGGGGTGTGTTTTTAAAGTTCCCGAGCACAATACAGCCCCCTGTTCAACACTGCCCATAATTTCGGCCAGAAATTGCACTCATGGGGGGGGGGATTTTTTTTTAAACTTGAAGAGCATGTAAACGATTAAGAGCCAGTTTCTACGCCAGCAAAAAAGGTCTTGAGACACCGAATGAACAAATACTCGTTGCTACTGGAGTTTTGGGGTTTTTAAAAAGCAATTTTTAAAGGGAAAGGGGCTTTTCAGGAGCACAAACACAACATTTCACTGACTGTTCTGTTTGATTGACAGCCAGGGGCAAGAAGAAGCACGGAAAAATATCGCTTCCTTTGTTGCGATTCCAGCGAGACCGGAAACCTGTGGGGAATGAATAGACTGCTACTGCAATATTCCACTAGAATTGAAGGTATGCAGAATGACGAAATTCCACTATTAAATATAGCGTTTCTGCATACTGCAAACATTTAGCAACATTGGTCATTGTGCATAATGGCCCTCAGTTGCTTCCTGAAGGATTATTTAATCTGCTGGGAGATAATTTCCAATTGGCATGTTCCACTTCTAATCACCATATAACTCAACATAGATGAAATTTCAAAACCAAAAGCATTCCTCTGGGCCCCTCTTCTCCATCAGAATGATAAGCCCACCACAATGGCAAGTGGAGATAGAATTCTGATTTCACATGTATGTAAGAACAGAAATATCAATTCTCTAGATTTGAGAACAGATCTAGCATATTTACAGTTCAATTCTAAACAGAGCTACCAAACTGAAGTCAATAGGTTTAGAACTAGGGTGGAGCAGATCCCAGATTCAATCCAGAATGTCTCTGGTTAAAAGGATCAGGTGATGTGAAGGACCTCTATCAAAAACTCTGGACAACTGCTTTCTGTTTGAGCAGAAAATGCTGACCTTGAGACTCCACGACCCACTATGCATGGCAGTAGCCATTCCCACATACTCATGGGGGAGGGAATCCCCTGGTGTATATGGCTGCTTCGGCGTAGCACGTGCATGCACAAAACACTGGGGCTGGAAAGCCCGGCACGCTGCCTGAAGGCAACAGCAGTGGAGCAGGGAGCAGGGGGAATGGGCCCCCCACTGCACAATGGTGGGGAGCAGCATGCCATTCTCCCACCAAGGAGAGGGCCCTGAAGTCAGTGCCATTCTATAGAAAGTACCCATATTTTACTTCTAATGCATTTTTGCTCTGCAGCCAAAAGGGGTGTAGGGAAGGCAGAACACAGACTGATTCTGCATGAGGAGTTTGTCCTTGAACAGCCTCATGTTGCTCTTGGATTTTACTGCTGCAACATGAAGCTCTCTAGTGGGTGGTGCGAGTTTTCATCCAGTTTGCTCTCTGATGAGGGAAATTGCAAAATCCCAATTTCCCTCTTGTTGTGCTACTAATCGGGGTGCAAACAGGGGCAAGCCCGTCTGAAGGGAGAAACCCACTACTGTCTCAGTGGCATCATCCCTGCCTTCACCTCCCCGTTTCCAGATCAGAATTTTTTAAAATGGCGCGGTCCATGTAGCTATGGGACTGCAAAACGATGTATCGTCAGTTAAAATGTTCTCTTCAGTGTGCACAGTAATATTGGGATCAGGCAGCTAAAACACATTCCGGTTTGTTTTTTCTGGCAGTGGGTTATGAATGGGGGAAGAGGAGTGGTGTGTGCTACAGGGTCCCTCTCCCTACTAGGTTGGTGTTGGTGCTGTTTGTTTTAAATCTTTATTGTTAACACACAATAATTGGGGTCCAGTTACCATGGCCAGCCTATTACAAATCTAGAAGAAGAGTTGGTTTTTATATGCTGCTTTTCTCTACCCAAAGGAGTCTCAAAGTAGCATACAGTCACTTTTCCTTTCCTCTCCCCACAACAGAAACCCTGTGAGGTGGGTGAGGCTGAGGGAGTCCTGATATTACTGCTCAGTCAGAACAGCTTTATCAGTGCCGTGGCAAGCCCAAGGTCACCCAGCTGGCTGCATGTGGGGGATTGCAGAATCGAACCCGGCTCACCAGATTAGAAGTCCGTACTCCTAACCACTACACCAAACTGGCTCTCTAACCAAACATAAACAGTGACCATTATACAAAGAATCCTGAAGCAATGTGGATGTGAATTTTTTAAAAATGTTATATTGTTATGTTTCCCCATAGCACAGAATCATAGAATAATAGAGTTGGAAGGGACCTCATGGTCCAACCCCCTGCACTATGCAGGACACTCACATCCCTATCGCTCATCTACTGTAACCTGCCACCCCTTTGCCTTCAAAGAATCAGCCTCTCCATCAGATGACTATCTAGCTTCTGTTTAAAAATGTCCAAAGATGGAGAACCCACCCCCTCCCGAGGAAGCCTGTTCCACTGAGAAACCGCTCTAACCGTCAGGAGCTTCTTCTGGATGTTTAGATAGAATTTAGAAGTGTTTTTTTTAAATTAATTTTGGGACTTTGGAGGGGGGGGGGAGTTTGAGTCCCCAAAACAACTGCTGTGAAGGTTTTCGTTAACTGACAACCTGAGAAGCTGGGGGAGAACTGCAGGTTGTCCATGCTTCGTGCTTTTCTGCCACCTCATTGAGAGGCAAAAAGCTGCAATGAGATGGCGGGATAACTCAGGAGTGGTCTCCCATCAGGAAGTGTTCAAACATAGGGTTTCATATTCCGCATTTGCAAACAAGAGACAGCACATGTTTTACACCTCCGTCACAGTTAACGGCAGTAGGTCTATTTTCTGTTTCCAGTGCCCTTCTGCAATGTTTCCTAGGAGGCCTCCTCAAATCCTGCTCTACCTATTAACCAAGCTTGAGATATCCATACAATCTCCTTGTGTTAATGGTTCATCGACTCCAATACTGTAAATGTTGTTTTAGGAGTTATTTTACTAGAAAGAGTAATGAGATATATGTTTGACTGAATGAACTCTATAAATACATTTTATGATAGCATCTCTCAAGAAATTAGGAGGGCATCATATGCAACAGAAATGGTAAAAAAGCCATAGGCAATGTTGGAGATGTTATGGGAATACATGCATATGATATTTCAATATGATGCAAATAGGATGAAAACAGTGAGGACTTAATTTGTTCCATGTCCTAAGAAACATAAAACTCCCTTGGCAAGTCTTTAGTATGTTTTCACACCTGGTCCAAATTCTTATTTTAAAAAACTGTGAGAGTCCACTCCAAATACTCACAATTTTATTTCATACTGGGACATTGACCTTAAACAGGTTTATCCTTAAACTATTTTTCACCTATATTTTAAATGTCTGTTCTTCTTCACTGTAAACAGTTTAAAAATAATATATGAAAATTGCTATCAGGAATAGATGTGTGACTTGATGGGCATTAATCCCATATCTTCTCTGAGAGCATTTCTGCATATCGGTAAAAATAACATTACACCAGCTGAATGGTGTAGGTATTATCATGCCTCCTGGCCACTCCTCACCTTTTTGCTCTCTCACTCTAGTCTGCCACCTTTTTGCACTTTTCACCCTTCACAACTACTGCTGGAAATGGCGAAAGGGAGCAATGCCAGGTGACTCTCTTCCGCCTGCCAATCAAGCCAGGCAGCCAATCCCTTTTCTCCATCTTTTAAAGGTCCAACAATGCCTGCTATTTTTTTTCAAATTAATACTTCTCCATTTAAATGCCAATGCATAGATGCATAGTGCTTTTTGAACACTACACCTTATGGAATCATGAGTCTTTAAATACTTTTAAACATTATTCTCATTCCTGATTTTTTTTGGGGGGGGGACTTTAGAGAGGTATGCTTTGTGTCACAACTGTATGCTTGTCCACCTATTAGTTGCTCCAGGATGTTCTCTGTTTTTAAAAAGGACTTCCCTTCCCTGTAAGAAGGAAGAGGGAGGTGGGTGGGACATTGGAGGTGGAGGCAGCACTTCTTCACCGCCATACATTTCTTTTGCTGCTGGCTTGCTGGCTGTCCACTGGGGGATAGCTCTTTTTAGGTTGGTGAATCAACTTTTTGGGATTCACCATCTTGTGGCAAAGACTGTTGAACATTCTCTGAGGGGTTTGATGGACCATTAGCAGATTTGGTAATGGATAGATTGCAGGAGTAACTATTCACATTCATGTTTTTCTTCTTCTGCATTCATAAATAAAATAAATAATATCAAGACACTGTAAGTCTCCAGTGGCTGGCTTTGTCAGCCAAGGAAACTGGATACTGAAGCATAGCCCTGGGAATATTACTTTCGGAAGCAGAGAAAACCTAAGAGTATTTTGCCCTTATAGCTTGTAAAGCTATGGATTTCTCAGTAGCTCGCCTTCATGGGCATGCCTTTTATACTTAATAGAGTAGTGACTTACTGAAAGATGGCTCACCATAGCGGTCACAAGGTCAGCCATGACGTGGAACTCATAATTTACCTGGTGAAAGATCAAGGTGGAAAGGCAAAATGCCTCCCTGCATTCCTCACTGTTGCCTTTTTCTCAGACTATTTCCTACACAATCACCCTGTTCTTAGCAAGTAAAGCAGAAGCTCTGATTAAAATTACTAGGTTTTCACAGTTAACGGATTTTAGTGCTTTGGTAGCAAGGAGTGTGCAGAGTGGGGCTTGCCTCCTTGGTGCCAAACTGAAAGCTCTCGTCGTATTCAGTCTGAGGTGAAGAAGCCAGGCAGCTTAAGAGAGCTATGTTCATAAAGTGAGAGAGAGAGACTGCTGAAAACAGAATGCTAACATGGGGTGGTGAAAGAGTTTGATTTTTATTTTGTTTTCGCACATTAGTTTTTGCTTAAAGCAGACAAGTACCAGGGAGAGCAATCTGAAAGGGGGCTTTGTATAGGAGCTGGAGTTCTATCCATCAGATTTGTCATTTCAGGAATGTAGCCAGATGTATTGACTTACTAGCAATTGCACTGGTGCCATCTGGCCTGCTGGAGGCTGTATGAAAGATGGAAAAAACTGAGCAGAAGAAATGAAATTTGTTCATCATGCCATTGCCCTTACTGCTTATTTTAAAGAGAGGAAAAAATGTAACTTTTTTGGCAGGGGGGATGCTATTTGAAAATAAAGAATATAAGGTTTGGAAAAGGAAAAAGTTCCAAACCCCAAACTGAGCTATTATGTTTATACGCAGGCTTGAAAGTTGGCCTTTGCTGTTGTTCTGTATACTTTTCATTATGAAAGGCTTGCAGCTCCTACTGTTCTGAGCAGCAGAAGAAAAATGTTTCTGCTTTCTTCATGCACTGAATCATTCTGGATTCAGTTTAAACAGACAATTAGTTCAGCCTTCTCTTTGTAATGCTCTCTCCAACCTGATTCCGTGGTCTCCAGTAATGACACAGTGTTCCACCTAAGGACATGTATAGCTTACACATGCTATTCAGCCACCTGCAAAGGTGCTTTATTCATGAGCTTCCGCAAATTGGTTTGTTGTAACCATCTGGCATTCCCAACAATTTAGGAAGCACTTGTTTTAGATTATTTATATGGAAAGAAAGCCTAATTTGCTTCTTCATTAGATAAGTGTGTTTATTATATAAAAGCATTATGTTATGTAAGATATCAGTCAAGCTTTTCTGGCTGAATGTTCAACAACTGGATTTAATTTGCATTTTGTCTGTCATTTCCATCTCCTTTTACATTTCCTAAGTCCCATTGAGGGTAACCCAGTTAAAGGATTCTGTTTGCCCCACTGGTAGATACCTAATCATAGGGATATTGAAGAGTTTGTGAGATGTTAAGCCCTTTAGACTTTGGGAAGGAGTATGGTAGAATTTAATTATTTAAATAACGTTTATTCCATTTTCTCATATCAGGGTTTCAAAATGGATTACAATGAAGGATTTATAAATATGCAAAGGTTTATAATAATAATAATAATAATAATAATAATAATAATAATAATAATAATAATTATTATTATTATTATTATTATTATTATTATTATTATTATTATTATTATTATTAAATTTGTTACCTGCGACTCCCGAGCAGGCTCATGGTATGTTACAGATGTTCAGTTAAAAGCCCCATTAAGACCCAATTAAAATGGACACAAATATAAGATACAATACCAAACCCCACAACATGGCACAATGCCCCCCATCCCCACCCCACCCCTACCTCTAGAGGGAAGAGGAAGGAGAGACGAGGTAACCAGAGTTGCAGCTTGACACCGGGGGAGGGGGTAAATTAACTTGTGGGTTTAGCTGTTCTTAACTAGTCTGCAGGAGTGCCGTTAGAACTGCTGCTTAACTTATTAATGTCACTAAGATTTGAAATAAGGCTTAGCCAAGCAATACAGATATCCTCTTGCTTAGGATGGGGAGAGAGTAGTGAGGGGCTTCATACAGGACTTCTGCCTGAAATCGCTAGGACCACCCCTGGTTTGACTGAAAATTGCCTAAAGATCTACCCAACAAGCTTCAAACCAGGGATTAACAGGGTTTTCCAAGTGTGCAATGCCAGGATTCTACACAAGACCATTTCTTTAACAATATCAAACAATTGACAGGCTTGAAGCAGTGCAATAATAGACAGGTGTATTGAAACTTGTTGGGGAAAGCATGTTTTGTTTGTTCATTGCTAGCATCGCATGTTACTAATGAAAATGGGCATAATTCATCTGGGAATTTTTCAGGACAAGCTCCACTGGAAATATATGGCATCTGCACACAAGAAAGGGGTTAGTGGTGTCCTAGCATGGCTCTTGTTCATTTCTAAAGAGCTTATGCAGGAGCTCTTTCTCATAAACTGTGCTCAAGGTCCCTCTCAAAATTACTAGCAAAACAATGACATTCCATTCCTTCACTTTAAATTCCATCATAATTTAAATTCCATTTGGCTTATTTGCTGTCAGTAGAATAAAGCTTTCTTCAGTTACAAGTTAAATTCCACTGCTGTGCTGGCATAATTGATACTGCATGAGACAATGCTTTGGTTGGAACAGAACTATAAACATTTAATACTAATATTTAAACAATAAGAAATGTACAAATCACTAGTATGAAGTGTGCAAAAAACCCCAAAACAAAACCTCTCTTAATCTTGGTACCAGTTAATGAGTACCAAATGTTCCAGCTCCTCTTCCTCAAAGGCTTTTCTAGTATGCTTATCAGAAGAAAGATGAGCCACACAACTGATGTCAGGATCAGCTGGACAGACATTAAATTAAAGGTTAACTTGACCCAAGATAGGGCTGCCCTCTGCTGCCTCTGTAGCATCCCTGAATCACTAAATCATAACCATAAACAGATCTTTTGCTTTATCAAGAAGCCTGCATACAGATCAGATGCAGATGTGCAGTGCATTCAAAATGACCTCATGGCTATGCGATACAATTGCTTAATCATGATTGCGTTTATCTATTTCTCTTTTAACATGGGCATGAATTTCTACATTTTCAAACCGTTAACAATTAACAACTTCTAGATGCATTACTTAAATGGGGATCACAGGGAGACCTCCCCCAGGTAAATACTATCACTTGATTTACATTGTTTTGCACGTTTAACAAAAATTGGTCCAGCACTGAGCCAAATTCAGTCACCATCCCAAGACAGGAACGGAATTACTTGAACATATTACACTAGTTGCTATGTGCCTTCTTTGTTGGCTGAGTGTCATAGAACATAAGTTACATTAGTGCTATAATAGCTGTACATGTCTTGCCAGTTTGGTAAGGAAAGGATATCCCTGAGAGAGGAAGACTTTTGATCTGTTCAATAAAAGTGAGATGGCTAGGAATTTGTACTTGGGCTTGCAGCCACAGACCTGGATTGAGGTCACTTTTATCATCAATTTATTTTATTCAGCTATAGGTACAGATCTATGGATGAATCTGCAGATAAAAGGTATGTTAGAATTTAAGCCTGATTAATTTTACAATCTATTTAATCTGAAATTCCAAATTTACAACTTCTTTGTTTGCCAGAGTTAAAATTAAGAAAGTACCATCTAGTGCAGAACTGTCAAACTTAAAACAACAAATGAGAGCCAGATCTGGCATGAATGTTATTTTGCCAGGCTGGGCCACATGTGCCATAAATTGTCATACCAGGTACTGGGGATATGAACTTAATAAATGACATTGGCAAACCCAATTAATGATATTATTTTTTTTTACTCAAAATACAAACAAAAGTTAATTGATTCCTAGGAGTGAAAGCAATTTATTTACTGGGGAATCCTCAAATGCCATATCCACAAGGTATACCACAAAATGGTGGGTATCTTACATTTCTATACAAATTAGTTGCTTCTTGTATATATAGCACTTTTTTATATTTATCATTCAATTTAACTCCCACCAGTCCCACATAGTGACTCATGGTGGGTAATAGCTGTCACAGTTAACACACTAAAATCCCATTAAATTTCAAAATCCCATTAAAACTCTATCTCCACCCCCACCCCTGGCAGTGGTCTAAATTCCCTCCCACTCGTTTGCAGATTTCCAAAGCTATCTCTGGGGGCTAACCAGGCAGCTTGATGTTCTGGCTAACTCAGAGAGACAAGTCATTTTTTTTGCATGTAAATAAAGTAGTTTTTCAGCAACACCCCCCCCCCCTTAACATCCATCTGTCTCAGCAACCAAGCATGGCTACAATCTATCTTTGTTCCTTCTCTTCCTCCACCCTACCCCTGAGGATCTTGAGGAGGCACACTGGACTTCCCCCTTAACCTTTTCATCTCCACCACCACCACCAACTCTCTGAGATAGTCCATGATGACCAACCAGCACTGGGTGTCTCAGATGACAGGGTCCTGGCTCAGGAGGTGTGTGTGTGTGTGTGTATGGGGGGGGGGTCTGTACCTCACTGTCTCAGATTCCCCACAGCTGGTTATCATCCTTTCTGCATTTCCCACAGAAGTAGCATGGTGAAGCAGAAGACCTGACCAAAAGGCTGTTCCCAAAACTTCCTAGGGGAGTTTTTTTTGTCATTTTGTGGTCCCTTTTCCTTCATGGGCTGAGAACAGGGGTAGTGGAGAAGGGTGTTCATCATCCCTTCCCCTCCCCAATACTCACTCTGCCTCCTGGCTCTTGAAAGCTTCAAACACACCTCACTGCTTGTTCCCACTTGCCCATCCCACTCCTGCCTTCTCTCCCTTCCACCAGTTGCTTGTTGGCCGGATAAAAGCCCTAGATGGGCGAGGTCCCCCCATATGTTTAAAACCCTGATCTAGTGAAATGCCTCTGTCTGTGTATGTGTTAAGTGCCATCAAGCTGCTCCTGACTTATGGAAACCCTATGAATTAATGTACTCCAAAATGGTCTCTCATCTAAAGCAGCCTTGCTCAAGTCTTTAAAACTGAGGGCCATGGCTTCCTTGATTGAGGACTGGTGTGGTGGTGGCAGAGCCTGCTGCTCACCTCTGCCCTTCCTCTTTTCCTTCTGCCTCCAACGTTTCCTAACATAATTGTCTTTTTCAGTGTTTCCTTAAAATGTGACCAAAGAAAGATAGTGCCAGTTTAGTCATTTTGACTTCTATGGAGAGTTGAAGCTTGACTCTAGAACCCATTAATTTTTGTCATTTTGGCAGTCCACAGTATCTGTAAAACTCTCTTCCAACACCATATTTCAAATGAATCAACTTCTGGTGTTTACTGCTGTATAAAACAAAGGCAGATCTTCATGGCTGAAATACTTGTTGGCTCTTCCTCTGTATTTGCCTGTTCTTAGCAGGAACTATAAACTGTTTGCAAAATGGAGTATATTGTATTGGAGTTTCTTTTTTGAGTACTGATATACTAGCAGGGCTGAGATCAGTTAAGTGGGAGATAAAAATAACATGACACTGGCTCGGATTGTTATGCTCAATAAACTCGCTTCTCTAATCCTTATATTCAAAGTGTAATCACCCTATACTTGCAGCTAAGTTCATGGGATGTCTGTATGCACCTGTGAGCAAAAACACACTCAGCCACTGTATGGCAGCCCACATTTAACTCACTGCTCCATCAATAATTCTTATGTTACAAACACGGCAGTCTATCTCCAGTTACCCCCGGTAGGTGATAATAACTCAGCATTTTAGTAAACATGATACAGGAAAGCAATTTTAGTAAACACGATACCTGAAAGCAATTTTCAAGCTATTTCCTGGTATCTGGAAGCATATTAATCCAAATGGCTAGATTATTTTAATCCACTTTTCAGTTTCTTCTTTTGGTATTAACTATGTGAGTTCCATTACACCTGATTCTATTGTCTATTCAACACAAGGATGCAGGCTAACCAGGATACCTTTTATTCCTTATGGCATTTATATTCAGTATTTCAAACAAATAGAAAACTTTTGTTCTACAAAGTCCCACAAGAGCTATGGTGGATCCATAGCACCTTCAAACTTTCATTGTGTCTGTCAGAAGAAGTTACCAGAGAATTCAATGACCAAGATAGAATCAAAATTTGTATTTCAATACATGTAGTATAAATTCACATATGTACAGATGGTCAAACTAGCCTGGAAATACATTCAAGTGGGTAGTCATGTTAGTCTGCAGCAGCAGAACAAATTTAGCATCCAGTGGCACCTTTAAAACCAACAAAGTTTTATTCAAGGTATGAGCTTTTGTGTGCAATTGTGAGCCACTTTGAGATCCCTTCCAGTTGAGAAAATCAGGGTAAGTGTGTGTGCACATGAAAGTTCATACCTTGAATATGTTATATCTGTTTTGAGGGTGCGCTAGAAGATGTGTTCCACATCACTAAAACTCTCAGCATTGCTGTGTGCAGGCTCAGCAACCTAACACTTGCTGTGTATCATGACTGTACCTGTTTGATCTATATACGTGTAGTTCTTAGTTTGTGCTCTTGCAGCCTGGGTTGTATGTTCATTCTGACTGGTAAGTAGGGTTGTCAGCCCTGGGCTGGGTACATTGATGGTGGAGTTGGTAGTGGGTGGGATTTGGGGTGGGGAGGGACTTCAGTGGAGTACAATGCTATCGAGTCCACCCTCCAAAGGTGCCATTTTCTCTAGGGAAACTAATCTCTGTTGCCTGGGATGAACTGTAAAACCAGGAGATCCCTACTGGTGAGAGTACTGCTAAATATGCCCCCCCACCACCACCAAATAACATTTAATTATTCTAAACTAAAACCTGAGTTTCTTTTTGAGGTTTTATCTGACTCTGGTTCAATAGAACAGAAAAACCGGCCTCATAATACCCTAAAATTTATTATGGTATAAATTTTGTGAGTCAGACCCTCTTCATCACAAAGAGTTGCATTCAGCCAGCAGAAAAGTTTTTGTTCAAAACTACAACTAGCAGAAGAGTACAAGGGAGGAAATAATTATTACAGTGAAAAGCCAGAAGGCTCAGTTTCTCTGGTCACAGGTATGTTACATTATATTGCAAAATACAGATGAAAACAAGATCCAGGCAAAAGAGTAAACTGTTCCTTCAGAATGGGTGTGGCCCATGCCCAACTGTTGCTAAATTGTTTGTCTGGGTTTTTTCCCAAATTTGTGGCCATGATCTTGAAGTCTTTATAGGTCTTTATTCCTAATATTTCATCTGGATCTGTGGTCTACATCTTCAGAGGTTTGTTTTCTCTCAGTGGCAACTGGCGTGGAAGGTTCAGTGTGGTTGGCTGTTAACTACAGTGGGTGGTGGTGGTGGTGATTGGAGTGTCTTCTGATTTGTTGCTTGGATTTGTTGATAAACTAATGACCTAGTGCTGTTCTTGTATGGTTAGAGCAGAGTCGCCTGAAACTCAGTCCTCAAAGACAGAGATCCTATAGCTGGGCAGAAAGGTGGTAGGACAGGGAGTGCGGTTGTCCACCTTGGCTTGGATATAGCTTGACATCCTGTCCTCAGTGAAGAACTTGGGCATTCTGAATGCTTCTGTCTGTGGAAGCCTAGGTCATGGGAGTAGCCTGCATGGCATTTTTTCATTTGTGCCAGGCAAGGCTACTAGCACCCTACCTGCCCCGAGACTGCTTGGATACTGTGATCCATGTGATGGTTACCTCTAGACTGGACTTCTGTAACTTGCTCTACGCTGGCCTGTGCTTTTCCTTGACCCAGAAACTCCAGCTAGTACAAAATGTGGCTGCTAGGATCCTCACAAACACACCTTGGAGGATTCATATCTAGCTGGTGCTGAGGCAGCTGCATTGGCTGCCAGTTTTGGCCTGGATCAAGTTCAAGGTTTTGACTAAGTCCATCTGCAGCTTGGGCCCTGCCTATCTCTGGGACCACTTGTCTGCTTAGGCCCCCTGCAGAACACTTTGTTTTGTGGGCGCAGATCTTTTTGGATGTCCCTGGTCCTAAAGAAGCATGCCTGGCCTTGGCTAGGGCCTTTTCAGTCCTGGCCCTTGCCTGGTGGAATTAGCTCCTGGGTGAGCTGAGGGCCCTGATGGAGCTATCACAGTGCCTGTAAAATGGAGTACCTCTGCAAGGTCTTTGGTAGAGGTCAATGCTAGGGATATCATGGCCCTTCCTGAGGTTCAGTTGTCTTATATCTACACCCTCACCTCTTGGGAGATCTGCTGGAGGAAGGGATTTTAGGCTGCAAATCTTTGAGATAGAATGGTTTTATGTGGGGATTTTTGTGGGGTTTTATGTTGTAAGTCACTGCAAGTCTCTATAAAACAGCGGGATGTAAGTCTAATAAATAACAACCCAAAACACAGAAGCATGTGGGCTGAACAGAAGCATACCAGACCCTTATATTCGGCTTGCAGGGCCAATTCTCCACCCAAGGAACTTAAATTATTTATTTATTATATTTATATACCGCCCTCCCCGGAGGCTCAGGGCGGTTTACGTTGAACTTATGAACCATGCATGAAACAATCTTCATTAATAATCATACAATAATATTAATAACAGTGGTAGTAACAGTATAACAATATAATATAACAGTACAACAATGCAACAGTGCAATGGCACAACAGGTCCAGAGCGTTATGCCTCTGATGTGGTAGTAGCTCTGCTGAGGATCAGTACAATTCTCCGTGTCTGACCAAGTGCAACCATCATCTCCCTGCCTCATCTTTTGTTTGCCTGGACACAGATAGAGAGCCATTGTAATTTTGTTGGCACAGGCCAAACTGAGTACCCTGCCTTGCTCTGATATGATAGGCACACTTTTGTGCCATTTTCCCATTTATGTTGATCAAACTAGACAGTCTCTTCGCAAGAGAATAAATTGGCACAAATCTGTCATTGAAAAATAAAACACTTAGATACCAGTGGTAGATAATGTCAATCTCTTCAGAAATTCAGTAACATAATTAGTCGTAGAACTTTAGCAGAAATGTTTAGATGGGTGACTCTTGTGAGAAGTGGTTGAATAGGAATTCATACATAGGTTTTGCTGGAGTAAGCCACTCAGCATGTTTGGACATTGGGAGGCATTACATCACTTTAAGGGTGTATAGATATCTGCTTGAATAGGATACCTCTCTTTGTCTTAACTTGGGAGCTGCCCTCTTACCCCTCCTGTCTTTCATTGCCTCTCTCCATCCACATGGCCTTCCATGTAGACATATGTTATCTGCATTGTCTATAGACAATGCCCTCATTTCTCTACACACATGAGCTGGAGAAGCTGGCCACTTGTGATAAGGAAAGTACTCTTGAGATTTATCTTCTTTCTCTTTTGACTGCAACCTGAATGTGAGTGGGATCTTCTTGAATAAATTGTACCTTTTCCCAATATACTTGAGAGATTTATTCACTGCAGTCAGTATCATGCCTCTATGACTGGGCTCTGCTTTATTAACCAAATATCCCAGTAGACGTGATACTATCAGACATGTTGTCTAGTAGGGACTTGGCCTGGGTAGTTCACTTCAAAAGGTAATCATTCCTCTTTGCAAATATATGTACTCTATTCTTCATGCTAACTCTGATTTCCTGCCCTATTGCTCTTGCATCTTGGGGTATAAATCTCTTTGCCAACAGAGTGTATCATTACAAGCATCTCATAAAGTGGGCTCTGACTGGTGAAAGCCTTTACCACTCTATATTCATTAGTCTAAGTTGCCCTAAGACTCTATTATTGTAACTGCAGCAAACAACATGGTTATGGAATATGGTCAGCAGAATATTGCAACTTGCAAAATAATGGCTCAAATCCAATTTTAAGAAAAAGTAAAGACTTGCTCTGGTTTTGAGCCCAAGTTCAGCTTGTCTCCCTGGCAGGCAGTAGTGGCCTAAGTAGACTGACAATGCTCACATAGATGATGAGCACAGCTTTTATCTCTTTGCTTCGTAGGCTGTGTGACATTTTACTTTTAAAAGTTTCTACCCTATCAGTCAGTTAGAAAGCCGTATTCATATCATTCTAAAAGACACATTTATATGCTCCTGACACAAGGGCCTTAGACTATCAAAACTCCTTTCTTCAACTCTGCCAGGAAAATAATTGAAAGCACATTGAGCTGTAGGAACATGGAAAACTAGAGGAATTCCATGAGCCTTGTGGTTAGTTAAAGACAAATACTGAGAGACATTGAAACCAGAGTTTGTATGAGGCAAATGGTCATGTCGCTGAAATAGGAGTGAATACCTTTCACAGTGGTATCCATTTGAAAAACAAGGTTTGAGGTTGTTTGGAATGGCTCTTATATCGAAGGAAGAGGGGGTTTGGCTGTGCTGGTAATCTTTTCTGCAGGGAAGCTTCACTCAAGTGGGAAGCGGTTTCTTTGGAATCTTTAAAAGTTTGTTGCTTTTCTCTCCTGACCATGCTGAAAAATTCCTCAACAATGTTTCCAGTTTCATAAATAACTTTATCCAAAATTGGGGTATTGAAGTGGATGTGAACTTTCCATTCAGATTAAAACAGCAGACGTCAGCTGCGTGTTATCACCTCAAAAAGAGAAAGAAACAGAGGGTTGATAACTGCTTTAAACTCTCCCATTGTATTAACTGTTCTGTTTGCCAGAAAACATGCAAAGACTTCACATAGTCCAGGATCAATAGAAGTAGGCAGTGTCTGGAGTATGGACATTTATAGTATATGGAATGAAATACAAACTGTTAACGGAAGCCCATGAGGATCATGAGAAAGGTCCATTTGAACATTCTGCTCTTCAAAATCCCTTCCTTCAGGATCCAATAACTTATTAGGGCTAGCTAATTTCATAGAATCATAGAATCATAGAGTTGGAAGGGTCCATACAGGCCATCTAGTCCAACCCCCTGCTCAACGCAGGATTAGCCCTAAGCATCCTAAAGCATCCAAGAAAAGTGTGTATCCAACCTTTGCTTGAAGACTTCCAGTGAGGGGGAGCTCACCACCTCCTTAGGCAGCCTATTCCACTGCTGAACTACTCTGACTGTGAAAAACTTTTTCCTGATATCTAGCCTATATCATTGTACTTGAAGTTTAAACCCATTACTGCGTGTCCTCTCCTCTGCAGCCAGCAGAAACAGCATCCTGCCCTCCTCCAAGTGACAATCTTTCAAATACTTAAAGAGGGCTATCATGTCCCCTCTCAACCTCCTTTTCTCCAGGCTGAACATTCCCAAGGCCCTCAACCTATCTTCATAGGGCTTGGTCCCTTGGCCCCAGATCATCTTCGTCACTCTCCTCTGTACCCTTTCAATTTTATCTACGTCCTTCTTGAAGTGAGGCCTCCAGAACTGCACACAGTACTCCAGGTGTGGTCTGACCAGTGCCGTATACAATGGGACTATGACATCTTGTGATTTTGATGTGATGCCCCTGTTGATACAGCCCAAAATGGCATTTGCCTTTTTTACCGCTGCATCACACTGCCTGCTCATGTTTAGTTTACAATCCACAAGTACCCCAAGGTCTCGTTCACACACAGTGCTACCTAGAAGCGTATCCCCCATCCAATAGGCATGCTTTTCATTTTTCTGACCCAGATGCAGAACTTTACATTTATCTTTATTAAATTGCATCTTGTTCTCATTTGCCCATTTTTCCATTGTGTTCAGATCTCGTTGAACTCTGTCTCTATCTTCCGGAGTATTTGCCAGTCCTCCCAATTTGGTGTCATCTGCAAACTTGATGAGTAGTCCCTCCACCCCCTCATCTAGATCATTAATAAATATGTTAAAAAGTACCGGGCCGAGCACTGAGCCCTGAGGTACCCCGCTACTCACCTCTCTCCAGTCTGATGAAACACCATTGACAACAACTCTTTGAGTGCGGTTCTCTAACCAATTCCCTATCCACCTAACTATCTGAAAATCCAGATTGCAGTCCTTCAACTTATCCATCAGAACATCATGGGGAACCTTGTCAAAAGCTTTACTAAAATCCAAGTAAATGACATCAACCGAATTTCCCCGATCCAGCAAACCTGTTACTTGGTCAAAAAAGGAAACTAGGTTGGTCTGGCAGGACCTGTTGGAGACAAATCCATGCTGACTTCCTTGGATCACCAAATTGTCCTCCAGATGTTTGCAGATCGCTCCCTTTAATATCTGCTCCATTATCTTCCCCACAACAGAGGTCAGACTCACTGGTCTGTAGTTTCCCGGGTCATCCTTCCTCCCTTTTTTGAAGATCGGAATAACGTTTGCTCTTTTCCAGTCCTCCGGGACATCTCCAGTCCTTAAAGAGGTTCCGAAGATGATGGACAAGGGCTGTGCAAGTTCTCTGGAAAGTTCTTTGAGTACTCTCGGGTACATTTCATCCGGACCAGGGGATTTGAACTCATCCAGTGCAGCTAAATGCCTCTCGACAACCTCTCTATCCATGTTAACCTGCCACCCAGACACTATCCTTTGGCTACGGCCATCTCTAGATGTGCCTAAACATTTTGATCTGTGGGAAAAAACAGATGTAAAATAGGCACTAAGCCTTTCTGCTTTCTCTGCATCTTTCGTTAGAGTTTGTCCATCCGCACCCAACAGTGGGCCTATTGGCTCCTTTACTTTATGTTTGCTCCTCACATAACTGAAAAATCTTTTCTTGTTACAATGGGCTTCCCTGGCCAATCTTAGCTCACTCTCAGCTCTGGCCTTTCTGATGATTGATCTACAGTGCCTAGTAACCTGTAGGTACTCTTCTTTAGAGCTCTTTCCTTCCCTCCATTTCCTGAACATTTTCCTTTTCTTTCTTAGTTCCTCTTGAAGTTCTCTGTTCATCCAAATAGGCTTCTTAGAGCTCCTGCAGTGTTTTCGTCTTTCTGGGATAGTCATTGATTGAGCATGCAAGAGCTCTTGTTTGAGTAGCGCCCACCCTTCACATGCTCCCTTCCCTTCCAGCCTTTTTGTCCATGGTATGACACTCATCATGTCTCTGAGTTTATTGAAGTTTGCCCTATGAAAATCCAACATCTGCATCTGGCTACAAGCTTCCTTGGCTCCCCATCTCAAAAGGAATTCTATGAGGACATAGTCACTTCCCCCTGGGGTCCCCACCTCCTTCACCTCATCCACCTACTCTTGCCTGTTGGTCAGTATTAAGTCCAGTATGGCTGAACCTCTTGTGGGTTCATCTACCATTTGATAAATGATTTTTAGCTTCCTCTTTTTTTCCCTTTAACTGACCCTCAACTGTTCTCAACTGAGAGTCGCTGTGGTATAGTGATTGTGTCCACTGTGCTCTTCTGCACTTTTCTTACAGACATTAAGCTTTTGTTTGAATCTTATTGAAGTTTCCACCACTGGCTTTCTTCAGAAGCTTCTTGGCTCTGTGCTGTTTCTCCCAATGTAGTACTATGATGGCAAAAACCCCTGACATTCCTTTGGCATTGTGCCTTGCTGATATTTCCCAGTAAGATATGATAGTATAAAAGTTCCTTTGCCATCTTTATAGCACAGTATTGGATAATGGATTGGATGAGGGATGCCAGCAGGTTCTTTGGAGGGCATCTATCTGTTAATTGGCCTGTGAAGTATATGACCAATGCACTGGAGCCTTCCTTGTTTCCATTATGACAGTGCTGACAGACCACAAACATTTGAATGAGTATTTAATGTTTTGGTTTGATGTCTCAGCTTTCAAATAAGTATTCTAAATGAAAAAAAGAAACGTATGACAGAAACATGTATTTATTGTGGTTATATTGTATTTGTATTAATATGACATTTGGTATCATAAACTTATAAGGTAACATATCACGTGGGGCTGAGACCCATGCCTCTGTAGGACTGCCTCTCCTTATATGAGCTCCTGTGATCATTTAGGTTATCTCATCAGTGCCCATTCTCTATAGTTTCCCAAGGAATGTTAGGATGGTTTTAACTTGAATGAAGTCTCCCTCTCTGGTAGCCCCATAATTGAGGAATGAACTGTCCAGTGAGGTAACCATGGATTCATCTTTGTTAGTGTTCAGTCTTTTTAAAATCTTTGTTGTGGTTTCAATCTGAGCCCTCTAAACTATTAATTATGGCATTTCCCCTCCCTAATTTCAAAGAGTTGGTTGATATTTTGATTTTATTATATCTGGAAACTGCAATGAGCATTTTGGAAGTGGTTTATAACTCTCTGTGTCAATAAATTAAGTCAGACCATGATTCTAGATAGATATTCTTTTATTTTCTTTTGGCATACATGAACTCTACTCCCCAATCTCTTTATAGGAGTGGGGACGAGTATCCTCACAGAGCAGCTGTTAAGTTCTGGATCAAAGTTCACAGATATGCTAAATGATAGCAACTGTGGTCATAAGAGCAGGACGGACCAAACCATCAGCTGAGCATAGGTCAGAGAGGAAAGTGGCTTAGTCTAATGCAAAGGAAGAATGGCAGCTAGTAGATTGCCAGCTTGGTGCGGTAGTTAGGAGTGTTGTCTTCTAATCTGGCAAACTGGGTTTAATTCCCAGCTTCCCCACCTATAGCCCTCTAGCTGACCTTGGGCTCGCCACAGCACTGATAAAGCTGTTCTGACCGAGCAGTAAGATCAGAGCTCTCTCACCCTCAACTACCTCACAGGGTGTCTGTTGTGGGGAGAGGAAAGGGAAGGCAATTGCAAGCCGCTTTGAGACTTCTTGTAGAGAAAAACGCTATAAAAGAACCAACTCTTCTTCTAGATACATAGGCCAAAGTTAATCAGTATAGCTTTATTTATGTTTATACTTGTATACTGCACTTTCTGATGGCTCAAGTTCAAGCGATCGTTGAACTTTCAAAGGCAACAGCTATTGTGAAGTTGACTAGGATGTAGTCCTAAGCGGGCATACTCAGAAGTAGGTCCCATTTTACAATCTGGAAATTGTTCTTAGGATTGTAGTCTGTCCAGAAGTTTCCTTTTAGTATGGGACTAGTTATTCATAATGAATAGTAGCCTCCAGTGCTGCAACTGTGTACAGCCAAGTGATGCTGCATTGGTTTCCAGGCTCAGCCAACCTGATGATCTGCCAGGGGTGCTAAATGGTACCACAGATTTCAGTTCACCTTGTATTTATTCAGTAGACTGGGCGATGCATTTGTGTAGCCTAGTTGTGGCATTTTTCAAGCCAAATTTCAGAAATTACTAGTTAGGGGGCAGATGTGTTTCAATCTTCTCTTAACAACATGGGGACACCAGTGTCATAAGGAAACATTCCAGTAATCATATAACGGCTACTCCCCTTGTGCAAGACAAATAAATCCCTCTCCACTTCCCCAAATGGTGAGAAATTTCTGGCTCAGTGATATGGAATTGAGTTGTCTTTGTATGAGTAAGAGAGCACTGGAGATTTATGGTGTCTCTATTTTTGTTTTGTTTTATTTACAAGTATTCCAGAAAATAAGAAGTAAAGGCCATGCAGGCACTCATTCAGCAAACAAATCCCCAGAGAACAATGTGTGGACCCACCACCAAATTCACTACCAGTTCCAACTCTTTTAAAAACAGCAAACGGATTTTTAATTGTTTCTCTGCCCATTCTCTTCAGCTGCAGGATTATCACCTTTTCAGTGTAGCTCATTCAAAGCTCTTTAGAGAGATTTCCAGTGATCAGAAGACTATTTTCTAACTATTTGCTCACATTGCTGAAGCACCAACTGTCCTGTAGTATTAACCAGAAACCCACTAGACAAAGCACAGAATAGTTGGCAACTGTGACAATATGATAATGTCTCACACCATGTTTCCTGTACTGGGCACTGCACACAATGGGTAGCGTTAACACTATTCAAACGAGGGCTGCTGCTCCAGCATGTAATCGTATATCAGTGTTGATCTCACCTAGGGTGTTTTGCATGCTCACATTTGTGTTGATTTAGTCTCTCTGTAGGGCTCTAGCTGTACAAAGAAGTGATGTGTGAAGCATGATATGTATCACTTCACCATTCTGCTTCTGTTTCAGAACACATTCAAAAAGTGGTTTTGTTTCTATACCTCAGAGACAAGAATCAGCACTAATGTCAGCAGGCAACCAATTCTGGATGCTGTGAAAGGCATCCGAGGAACACTTTATCTCCTACACTAGTACACAGTGCAAGAAAAATTAAACTAAATGCAAAAGTGCACTTTTGTTTGCTCAGGAGGTTGTTCAACAGCTGGCACTGCCTTTTGCATGTATAAGAATAGAACTTACCTACCACAGCACGGTGCCCAGTTTTTCGAGGAAATAAAGCCTGTGTGGGGTAATGGTTAGACGGTGAGACTGGAAAGGCCCAGGTTTCTTTTCTTCTTTAAGTCACAGAATTCACCGTATGGCTTTGGTCAGTCACTGTTTCTCAGCTGAAACTACTTTTCAGAGAAGAAAACAATGCTGAGAAGAAACAATACAAAAGAGCCGCATCCAGTAATGAGATAGTTGGAGGAAGGGTAGGGTAAATATCAAGTCAGTAAACAACAACCATTTGTGGAATGGTTCTTCCAACCCTTTTTCAGGGGTGGCCAAACTGTGGCTCTTCAGATGTCCATGGACTACAATTACCATGAGCCCCTGACAACATGCTTGGTGTCATGGTTAGGAGCACCGACTTCTAATCTAGTGAGCCGGGTTTGATTCTGTGCTCCCCCACATGCAACCAGCTGTGTGACCCTGGTCTCGCCACAGCACTAATAAAGCTGTTTTGCCTGAGCAGTAATATCAGGGCTCTCTCAGCCTCATCTCCTTCACAGGGTGTCTTGTGAGGAAACCGAATGTAAGTTGCTTTGAGCCTCCTTTGGGTAGAGAAAAGCGGCATATAAGAACCAACTCTTCTTCTTCTTCTAATTGTAGTCCATGGATATCTGGAGAGCCACAGTTTGCCACCCCTGCTTTATATGTATGTAATATCCCTGGCTGTATGGGTGAATGGAGATGGACCACTTTAGGAACCAACATATATTTGACTTCTTGTGACCTAAACAAAACTAGTTTACCTACCATGGTGCTTGCCTGGAGATTTTCAGAATCAGTTTGTGGCACATAATTGAAGAGATTTGTAGAGACCTGTCAAGCAAATGCCGTGCTGAAATGCTCTAATTACATGGTGACAGGGTTAAACACTTATCTCCTCTTGGGTGTATAAATGTGAGATTCTTCACTTTTTTTGGCAACAGGTATGCATTAAAACCAGTGTTTCTGGATGTTTAAAGATAATGGCATGATGAGAAAAGAAAAAAAGTTTTGTCTTACATGAGGTCTGAAGCTGATAGTATTTTATAAAATCCTATTAGTGAAATCTGTGCTAGAATGTTAAAAGGATTGGCAGTGATAACTGAGCTCAAGGGATGTTTAAAAGAATTCTTAGTGTATGCAATTTGTTGCTAATGGTGATGCCATTTGAAAATTTTCTAGTCCTTGATTTTAAGAATACGAAGAGTTAAGTCAGTGTACATCATCCTATGAGTCTAATTTGTTGCATGGCTCTTATATACATCAAATGGATCCCAGTTAGAAGCTGTACTAAGTGTGTGAGAGCTGTTCTGAAGATATTTTCTCAAAGACACATGTTTCTATAATCATTTTCACATAACTTTTAATGTGCTTTGGTACATAAAGATGACATGTTAGAAGTTGTCCTATGGTCTTTGAATGTCAGACCATTTCTGGATTCTTGGGGTGGTAGGAAGTGGTATTATAGCAAGTCACCTTTTTCGGTATATTCTGCTTTTTAGTAGTGATGAATGAGATCTGAGAGTCAATAAGCAGATCTTCTATCCCTCAGGGATCCCTTGAAGTATTCAATATTGTAAATGTCCACTTGGAAGAGGTGTTAGTGTTGCCATAACTGCATCATGTCATCCACTTAAGGATGCAATTCACAATCCACTTATCTTGGACTGACTAGTGCCGTTGCCTTTGGTGTGAAGCCCAGGTGTAGGGATGGGCATGAACCAACTCATGAACAAAAATTCATGATGAATTCTGACCAATTCATAGTTTGGGAATGAAGTTTATGGCAGGTCAACTGGCACAAACTTTTCACAAACTTCCAAGCTGTTCATGGTGGTTTGTGCCAGCTCATGAATGGATACATTTCCAGGCAGATTGTTTTACTCAGTCTAAATATTTACCAAACCTCAAAGCAACAGGGGCAGGATGAAACTTGGAGGGCATGTAGAGGAGTACCCAGGACAGATCCCCTGTAACTTTGATGCTTGCACAGGATCTATTCAATATACTCCTGAACCTGTGCCTGTCAGAAGAGAGTCTTCCAGAGAGTTTGGCTAAGGTGACCAGATTTTAACATTGGTAAAGCAGGACACCATTGACCGGGGGGGGGGGGGGGGGTCTTGATTATAACTTTGGTCTATATGGAGCAACAAAAAGTTTCATAAAATGCATAGAATGCAAAAATAATATTGTAATATATATATATTTAATTTCAACATAAGTACAATTTGCCAGGTGCCCCCAGATGTCCCTCCAAAAGTGGGACAATCTGGTCACCTTACGTTTGACACCTCTAGCATGCTGAGAGGCTGTTCTGCCAAGTCACAAACCTCGCAAACAGAAACAGTTCATTTATCTCCTAAAAGTCCATGATGGTTTGTGATTCACAAACTTGGCATGCCATGAATCAAACCACATTTTCCAAATTTGTGCTCATTCAAGAAGCAGATTTGCATCCATCTGTACCTGCCACTGGTGGATCTCTGAATCCAGCCCTACATGTATGTGAACTTCTTTGAGTAATCAGAACCACAATATTTGGGGTGGCTATCCTCCACTCATTTTTCATTAAATGGGTGAGGGTGGTGAGAGACTGACTCACAGCAGCAATGTGCTCTACAAAATCCTTGCCCTCATCCTTAAAATCTAGTGGCTAGCCCAGGATTTGGAAAGCTAAATCTGTTCCTGTTGTCATTTTGGTAATCACTGCCAATCCATCCAACCTACAGGGTCATCATTATGCATTAGCTAACTTAATGTTCTCCCCATTGTTTACTGTTCCACTATGCTACCTACTGTCACTATTTTATTATCACTCTTATAAATATTGAATTATCTGTATCATTCTTGTTTTATGTAAACTGCCCTGAGCCTTCAGGGTGGGCAATATATCCTTATCCATTGTTGTTCCTCTATATATTTATGAAACAGCCTGGGGGGGGGGGTGGGACATATCTGGCTGTCCAAGTTAGAATAGGGCCAATAAGGGTGCAGCCAGCTTTGCCCTGATTGGCCCTGCCCCTTAAGCTCCTGCCCTCTGTCCCTGGACTCTAGCCTCTTTGCTCTCAGACGCCTCAGTGCCTGGAGCCAGCAGCAGGTAAGGGGAGAGGGCCCTGTGCAAAGGGTCATGGTGGAGGGCTTGCTAATGAGGGCCTTGTGGCCTGCTAGGCTGGCCTTGCTAACGAGGGCCTCTTGGCCTGCTAGGCTGGGCCTGCTGACAAGCACCTCCTGGCCTGCTGACTGCCTGCTAAGGAGCTCTGTCCTGGCCCTGCTAACAAGCTGCCTGTCCCACTTGATCTGGCTTCGAGCTGCAGGCCAAAGCTACCTGGTCAGGGGCCAGGGGAGGGGGCCCTTTCAAGGCTTGCTCTTAGGAATGGGCTTTGAAGCTAGTAAATGTAATAATGAATAAATACAAATAAAAATATCCCAACATTTGCAAATAGTGTGCAGAAAAAGTACTAGTTGAAATGATTATTTTAACTGTCACAAAATGGAGGCCTCTAACGGTATCATGGTTAAATATCTCTTTCTTTCTTAGTCTAGCAATGGAAATGTTGGTACTATCTGAAACACTGATGTATGTACATATTAATATCATTCTGGCTATATGCCAATTTGCTTGTTTCGTTTATTAGGCATCCCTTGTATTTAGCCTGCCCCTTTCACTTGATATATATTCTGACCTGTGCATTAGTAGTTTATTTCCATTACCCCATATTAAAATTGCACAGGCCATCTATTAACTAAATGATAGAGTTGATTTAAAAGCCTTTTAATTTTTTTTGCTACCATGTTGTATATATTGCTAACCTAGCTGTTCATCGTAAAGATGTTTTTTATATCCATCTCTTCTTTAGCTGAAGGTAAAAGAACAGTAGGGGGGAATATAAAGCAGGTAATAAGCAGAATCCAAAGGGGGGTTTTTGTGGCATGCAGATGCATTACATTATAAAGAGTTGATTTAAATCTCATGCTAAGGTATTGCTTATGGAAAGTTAAACTAAACCCAAAGATAGATTCAAGTGGAATAATATGGCTTAATTTGGATATTATGGCACAATTTACTAATTTGCCACAATTTACATTTGCCTTATTGTACACGTATGATCCTTGTTCCATTTAGTCTGAGGAAGAGTGCATGCACTCGGAAGCTCATGCCTTTAATAAATCTTTGCTGGTCTTAAAGGTGCTATTGGACTAAATTTTTTCTTAAACCCAAATTGTTGCAAACAGAAGTATGAGAACTACTACAAAAATCTGCCGATGATAGGTAAATTCCTCTTGGTCCAGCTTGATGGTTACAACCTTTCTGAAAAAGACCTATGCTATGTGATTATCTTCTAGACTGTAATATTGGTACATGTGCACTAATTGTGCCTCATGCATGTAGAACTTAACTGAGGGACAAGTAATTCTGCTGTACGTGGTTTGGAGGTGCTGGCCCAGGGGAAGCTTATTATGGACTGACTATTCAGTAATCCATTCTGTGGCTGAAAATTGTATGAACAATTCATCTTCACTTGTAAGATTAGCAGCTCTGATTTGCATGGTTAGTGATGTGTTAAATTTTGTTTTAAAAATGTAAAACACAGAGCACCTGAAAATAAGAGAACATAATGAGCTTAGTGGAAATTAGTTCCCTTTTGACCCAAAAGTTCTATGGGAATGAGGTGTATTTTTACAGTGCTGAGAGTAATTCTGTTGTGATCATAGATATAATCAAGGCAACTGGAACAAGGCATATTCATCCAGCAGTCACATTCATGTTGGGGTCAACATTATGTATATATAATGCTGGACTAGGTGAACTTTGATCCAGTCTATCAAATCACCTCCTATATGCATTGGTATGTTGGCTGGTGCAATGTTCAGTTCCCTAGAGGAATGTGATAATGGCCAGAGACACCATTAGTGTAACACCATTGAGGGATACTGGTTCAATTCCCACTATAAAAATTTAACGCAGATATTGATGCTTTGAGTTGCCACAAAAAGAGACATGTAGAAGAATTAAGAGCTAGAAGATAAGAACCAATATGTGAATCCTGAAAAAGAGAGAACTAAATGAAAGACCTTTGAGGCAAAAGCTTTGAGGGCTCAGTGCTATTATTATGTAATGTTGAATATAGGTTCCTATAAGCTCTAAATCCAGAGGAGTTTTATTCCATTATTATCACAATGGGTTCACAGAACCACCATGTTCTGATCTGTCAAATTTCATAATGAGTTGCTTTAGTTCCAAATAAAATATTATCTGACATTGTAGGCTTTAGTGTTCAAGCACAGTAAAAGCAACAGAGCTGTTCTAAAGTGTGTTGTGAATCAAGATTTTCTTACAGTGCTCTCTTTATTGAAATCTATATAAAGCTTTCTTTAAGCAGAGGTTTTCACTGGAAAGCAACAAAAGGGTGTTTATACAGGACAATAGGAGAGCCTTCATTGGCTTTGTGGGGCTAGCATTTAGTTTATGCAATGAAGACAAAAGGAAGTGAAACACCCCTACGCTGTGTACTTTCTTGTTCCATGTGTAGGAAGTGTGGAGATTTGTTATTTTGAAGTCTGAAACTCCATATGAGCTTAAATTTAATTCTGTGAGCCACCAACTGTATGACACGCAGTGTGGTCCAGAGAACACTGGCACAATTATTTCCTTGTGTTTCTTTAAGATTAATGTGAACGAACGCCGAGGAAATCATTTCCCACCTTTATTTGAAAACTGTCTCTAGAGAAAGACACCTTTAGCAGTGCTTTCTTACTACACAACACTTATCTATTTTGAGCAGGTCCAGTAGGCCATCTCACACGTAACCAAACACTTAATTACTATAGGATTCTCAACCAGGGTTTCATGAAACCTTGGGGTTTCTTGATGGCCCTGGAAGGGTTTCCCAGATTGGTGGGAGTTAATCAATCTTTTATTTATTTAAAAATTGTTAAATATTTATTGGATGATATGACCATATATGGTCATGTTGACCCATTCCTCCATCCCCAAAAGGCCAATGATGTGCCTGGAGAGGGTGGGAAGAGGAGGAGCCCCAGGTGGGCATGTACAGTTATGCTACCCAACAATATTCTGCATGATTGCACCACTTCTTGACACCTGAAGAATGTTTCAGGGATTTCTCAACAGTAAAAAAGTTGAGAAAGACTTAGATAATCAAGAAGTCATCAGTCCTCTTTCCATATGTGGCATGTTTAACAATTGCATTTCAGTGTCCTCTTTCTAGACACTATTTGTTTAAGTGGTTTATGAAGGCATCAGCCAAAATGAACCTTAAACCAGGATTTCACACATGAGTCTCATCAAATTTTTCTGTGTGGACAGAATGCCACTGGAAGGTCTGCAGAGGACTTCTGTTGTTCCATCATTAGCTTTATCTATTCAGTATGTCTCTTAATACTGAGATCTGCTATGCCAAGGATTTCTCTGCCTTGGTAATGTTAAAGGAAGGTGTGGCCAGTTTAGTTTAAGATAGGTCAATGATTGTTACCTATAATAGCTAAAATCCATGTTCAGGCACAAATTACTCCCTCAATGGGAAATTAATAAAAATATGAAATGACTACTAGATTAAGTAGCAGCTTCTTTATATCAGCCTTTTATCCAGACTTAAAGGACAGACTATTTAATAAACCTGGAGGTTAGGAAGGTGGAACTATTAATAACTGACCAAGATAGGGAAGGTATTTTAAAATTGTAGACTTTACTGAAGCTATAACCATGGTATAGATGAGTAAGGATTTGAAAACTTGTGATGGGAAAAAGTTTCTAACACCGAACTCCCATCTGCTTTTACGGATTGTGACGATGTGTGGGAAGTATGATTGCAGTTGAAGAGGTCAAGGAAAAAATCTTGCGAGCTCTGCATTCACAGTTGCTTATTACTCAAGTGCTGCCTTTTCAGCTGCTCCTTTCCCCCCTCAATCTAGAGAAAGTGAAAATCATTTTATATTTAGCCAGGAGTAGATTGAAAGTTTCATTTTGAGGACTTCAAACAGAATATAAATCAAGATAGGATAGTGATAAAAATGCTTGGCTGAAGTCTCCTATTGGCTTTTCCACATGAAATATAGACATGAGGGGATTTTTAATAGGTACAAATGTTATTTTTCACTGGCTGTCAGAAGGGGCCCATTATGGCTCCTTCTACAATTCTCCATTGCAATAAGTTAGCATGTTAGCATCCTTGATATCCACTAGACTGAATAAACACAGGTATTTGGTTCATCTTCAAAACCATTGTATTGAATTTTCTTGTGGAACACCTTTCTTATTTATTTGCACAACAAATCTTTTAAATAAAGCATTTGAAACTAAGTTTTAACTGTGCAATTCAGGGAAATAATCATTTATAGTTTACAGATACTGGCACACTTTCAGCAGAAATATCTATGATTTCTTTCTTTAAAAAATTGGGATGGGAAGTAATAGGAGAGGATGCTAACTTGACTAGATACTCATTTCAGATCTGCAAAGCAGAAAATATGAAATTAAATGGATATTCATCTTGAACATGAAAGACAAATGTATCTTATTTAGGGATCTTCCCAAATTACTGATGACATTGCACTACAAGCAATTCCATTTGACAGAGTACAATGTATGTTCTTAAAAAGAGAGAGCACAACAAAAGAAATACAGAATTAACAGTATCCTGATAGTTTTTTTTTACTTTTGGGGGAGGGGGGATTAACCTCTCAATGTGTTTAGTTTTATATTTCAGACTTTTCTACAAACTTGATGTATTTTTAAGTTTTGTTGAAAGATTAATCTTGTCTGTTCATGGCTCTAATCTCTGTATTTAAATGTCCATATATTTGGTCATGTTGAGAATTAGATACAGTTGATTTAGTAAAACTGGAACCTCATCCTTTTATATATATGTCTTTGAGAACTATTTGTCTGAATGAAGTGATTTGGATCTAATATGGGTTTAAAAGGTATAAAAACCCATAGTTTCAGAGGGTCCATTGTGGTCCTTTTTTCAGTCTCTTCTTGTTTCATACCAAAACAGGAGTAGTGGTAGTCATTCAGCCATGGGCAGCATGTAGAAACTCGTTTAACATATCAAATTTCAAGTTAAAGCTAAAGAAAACTCAGAAAGCAGCCCCCTTTGCGAGTATGCTTCTTTTCATTCCATGTAGCATTAGTGGCACTCAGTCTCAATTAAGCTGCCAGAATCTTGAGATAATAATAGCAGGAAATTCTCACAAAATAAATTCAAGATGGTAGCTATGACTTTTCTTCATCACGGCAGATTAAAACAAGACCATATTTTGAGGCATATAAAAACTGAGAATACAATGTATCCAGCATTTATACTGAAAAAGCCAAATATCTCATTTCACTACCTTGCCATACCACGGACAATGTTTATTTGGATGGGGTATGTTTGGAGTTCATGTGCCTTTTCTTCCTTGAACTACTAAATATATTCCACAATAGTCTTGTGTCACTTTACCTATCATTCTGTCGGTAGCCACGCCAAGGTTTATCACTGCTCATTTCTGGATAGTGTTAATAATGCAGTCACTTCCTGTCTGCAAAACAATTGTAACATTCACCAGATTTCCCTGCATGCTCCAGAGAAGTCCAGCAGTGCTATCTGAAATAGTAAGAAGAAAAATGATAACAGTATTTATAGAGAAATTTTGATATAATGTAACTTGAGTACATTAGTGTCGAATGAATGATGAGGGATTTCTGGATAAATCTCCAAACTTCTGAATTGACTTTCTTTCACTGTGCTGTGATTTTTTTGAATTTGTTATGGAAGCTGGCTTCCTGTTTTCATCACTTAGAGCAACATGTTGTGTATATTAAATGGAAATGGAAACCAAAAAGAAAACTACAGAGTGATGAAGGGGGTCCCTGCAATCATTTATCCCCACTCACCTATGTGACTACACAAAGTATAAAATTAGAACAGACATTGAGTACGGTGGAACATATGTTTAAAGTCTCCCATTTTACAGTAAAAGAAATACTTACATGGTACTGACTAGTGCTATTGTATCTATGGGAAATTCATTGAGATAAAGTCTGTGACTATAACTAATTGATGATTGACACTACGCTTTTTCAATTATTTGGATAGTCTTATAGGAATAAAGCATTAATGAGTGAATACTTTGCATTCAAAGTTGCTGAAACATGGAAACAAAGTTGGATGTCACGAAGTCCAGTCGCTGTCCCAAGATGATTAGGCAACCACAGACAGAACTCAAGTCTGGACAGGTTCCATGTTTTCAAAGTCATGAGAACAGGAGTTGGAAGTGATATTGTGGAGAGCTCCCTCGGTACTTACACACACAATAGGCAAGAATTAAGTTTTTCAAAAGCCCATATACAGCACCATGTTTGTGCAAAGCTAAACCCCTTCTGAGCACAATCCGCAACACTCCCTAGCTCCCGCCCCCGAGCTTCCGGAGACGGGATCGACATTTTTTCACCATAAACCAAGCATGAGACTTCTTCAGCTGAAATCCCTTCACAAGCAATTCAGAAGTGCTTAACAGTAAAACAAATCTCCCTTCTGCAATTGTCTTTAAACTTTCTGAGCACAATACAGCCCCCAATTCTACACTGCTCGTAATTTCGGCCAGAAATTGCACTTACTGCGGCAAAAAAAAATTTTTTTTACTTAAAGAGTGTGAGACAATGAATGAAAAAATATTTGTTGCTGCTGGTGTTTTCAGGTTTTTAAAAAACAGCTTTTAAAGGGAAAGGGGCTTTTCGGGAGCACAAACACAACAGTTCATTGGCTGTTCTGTTTGATTGACGGCCAGGGGAGGGTAGAAGCGCGGAAAAAAAATCACCTTTCTTGTGATTCCAGCGAGACCGGAAACCTGTGGGGAATAAATAGACCGCTACTGGGACTTCAATATTCCGCTAAAATTGCAGGTGTGCGGAATGACGAAATCCCACTATTAATTATAGCGTTTCTGCATACTGCAAAAATTTGGCAACATTGGTCGTTGTGCGGAATGGACTTCAATTTATCTAACTCTCAAAGTGGCCAGATTTGTGAATACCTAAATACAAAGCCATGAATAGACAAGACAAATCTTTCTACAGACTTAGAAAACATTGTGCTTGCTGAAAATTCTGAAAGCTAATATATGTACAACAAGAAAGTTAACCTGCCCTAAATAATATAAGCTTTTCCTGTAGTATAAAGAAATGAATGCCTTCTGTATTGGCTGTTGTGACAGTTGTCAAACAACTACAGCAGTCTTGCCAGACCTCAAGCCTTGGCTTCTGTTAGGAAAAGGCAGTGGAAGAGGGAAGGCCCTTTTTAGGGGTATTTTTTCCTTTGAGAGAGTACTTATCAGGGCCATGTCCAGCAGCAAACAAGGCTACTTGCAACCACATGACTTGCATGACTTACCCAGGCCTGGCTGCTTGCTACTGTTCAATAGCAGCCACCCCATCAAAGTCAGTGTAGTGTAATGGTTAGAATTTCTGACTCAAATCCCCACTCTTCCTTGGACGCTCACTAATTAGCTTTGCCAACTGCTGGTTGGGAAATTCCTGGAGATTTGGCATGGTGCCTCGGGAGGGAAAAGCTAGGAAAGGGAAAGACCTCAGCAAAGTTTAATTCATAGATTTCACCTTACAAAGCTGCCATTTTGTTCAGGGAAACTGATCTTTGCAGTGTAAAGATCAGCTGTAGTTTTGGGGAAATCTCTAGGTACTACCTGGAGCTTGGCAGCCTATCACTGGGTGACCTTGAGCCAGTCATATCCTATCAGCCTAACATACCTCACAGTGTTGTTGCTATGAGGACAAAATGGAGGACAAGAGAACTGGGTACCCTTTCCTTGCCTGTTTCCTCTTTGCTTGCACCCTTCCCTGAGTTTGTGAACAATGCTTTTAGCATCCCACCCCACCCTTAAAGCTTTGGCATTCTCATTACCCAGCAGGTGTGCAGCTTCAGCTGTAGCCTGGTTTACCCATTCTGAGTGTCCTGGGTGATGGGGTCGGCCATTACCTCATGTGCTGCTGCTGCTCGTCTCAAGTCTTGGTGTGTGTGTAGCTGCCAGTTGCTATACTTGGTGATTTGATGCCCTTGTGCTCTGTGGGGGACGATGAGGACAAATAATGGTAGCTTGGCTGTTGGGTGGGAAGAAGAGAAGGAAGCAGGAAAATTAGGATAAGTTATGGGTTATTCAAGGAAAGAAAAAGGGGAAGAGAAACTGAGATGTCCCCTCAAGTCCTTGTTGATCCCACACATGCATTTATAATCTGAAGATAATGCTTATAGTGTGAGTCTATGAATGGGGAAAGCAGTGTTCAAATCCCTGTTCTGTCAATCAGTTTTTTGTGTAACCTTGGACCAGTCACTCTTTCTTAGTCTAGTCAACCTCTCACAGTTGTCATGAGAATAAAATGGAAAAGTAGGTCATGTAGGACCTGTGATCCTAGAAGGAAGAGGGGGATAGGATTGGGGCTGCCAGACCCCCAGAGTCAAGCTTGTGGATGGGAATCCCTTGCTTTGAGCTCCTGTTGTGCATCACCACTCCAAGTAGCAATGGGAGGGAATAAAAAAAATTCATTGGCATTATGATGACATCAATTCTGGTGAAAATCCATTAGCAATAGTAGTAGCTAGAAACTCTATTCTTTTACCATTTATTTGTTCAGATATTCTCAAAATCTGCACCATTGCATTCTGATGATGTATCTTTTAAATTTGCAAACAGTCAAGATTTGGGTGTTTTATAATATAGTAAGTTGTAACTGGAACAAGCTTTTAATTTGTTAAGCAAATCAGAATACCCATACAATCAGAATACCCACCTCAAAGTGCAACTACTTAAATTTATCACTGTATAGTTCATGCATAAACAACAGACTTTGGGTTCATATGTTTATAGTAAATGTGAACAACAATACAGTATGTGGCTTTTCACTAGCTCCCGCAGCCTTAAAGTGATATTTTCATAGTTGTTTCTCAAGCTTGTAAGACTCAATTATCCACAAACTCATTTTAGACTCTTACAGTGCTTTATATTATGAAATCTTTGGTGGATTAAGTAGATAGAATTCCATACGGGCAGTATGCATTAAATCTTCTTTTAGACAATGATATATTTGTGGGGAGAAATATAGTTATATCTTTAGGTTTTAGCTTTGTGTGGAGGTACCAGCTTTTTCTGATCATAGTGAACATCTCCACAGATAACAATGTGGATATCTTAAATAAGATTTATTCTACAGCTTCACATTCTGTCCTGGTAAGGAAAACACTGTTAATTATCTGTCAAGACTATGACTGATTCTGCATAAGGAATCTGACCCTGAACAGCTTCTGGTTGCTGGCGGGTTTTAGAGCTTCCTTCAGATGACATCATCTGCATCTTGAGGCTGTCCAGGGGCTGTCCAGATTTGCCTTGAGATGAGGGAAATCACCAAAACTGGATTTGCCACTTGTTATCGTGTTTCACATCAGGGAGCAACCAGGGGCAAGCCTGTGTGGAGGGAGAAATGTATGACAGTCCTGCAGTGTTTTGCCCATCCTTGCACCTTGCCCTCCCCTCTCCATTCCCTGCTCTGAGAATGTTTTTAAATGGCACAGGACCGCAAAGCTACTTTGCATAAGTTCAAATAAAATTTCCCCTAAGGTGTACATTGTCTTTTTGGGTTTAGGCAGGCAAAACACAGTCCCATTTGTGTTTTCTGGTGGAGGTGAATGAACAGGAAGGGGGGGGGGCGCATAATGAAGCAGTCCTCTCCCTATCAGCTAGGCATCCATGCTCTTTGTTTTTAAGCCTACTGTTTATACACAATCACTCTTCGAGACCCAGTTACCATATCCAGCCTCTCACAACTCTACCCAAACACAGAGTCTGAAACACTATAAATTCCATTAAAAAGGGGGGGGGGATGCTTTATCATTGTGATGTTTCTCCAGAGCAACATGGAAGTGTTGATTTTTAAATTAAAAATTCATTTACATTGTGGCGTTACTGCATAGTAACACAGAAATGCACTAACCCCCCCCCCTAATTTTGGGTCTCGGGATGGAAGATTGAGCCCCTGAGACAACTGCTATACTTTGATTGGTGGCTTGCTGTGATTGGCAGAGGGAAAATGTGGGAGAGGTCTCCCATGAGGAGGCTTGGAAATGTGCAGTTTACAACTGTACGTTTGCAGGCAGCACGAGTTTTGCACCTCCATGCAGAATCAGTCTACAAGTTTCATTTTCATGAAGATAGTTTTTGCTTTTGTTTGTCTGAAATTATCAGAAGTGACACCACAGCATTGTGGCATTAGTTAAACTTCTAGAGTCCATTGTTGTAACACTAAGAATTAATTTCTTAGTATGCAACTGGAAGTGATGTTGAAGTATCATGTTGTGTGACTTGCTGCAAGCAAGGATCAACGTAAGGCAGGATCCTTAATATCAGGTTTTCTTCTTCTGTCTTTCATGCAGCCCCTGCTTTATTTCCCCCCTTTTCTTTCTGTCCTCCTCCTCCTGTGCCCTCTATTCCTTGAAGGACTGAGGACTCTAGCCATAGACGATGATCTCCCTAAACTGAACAAAGTTCTAAACATCAACAATGAAACAAGTTACAGCTACTGAAACACAATGGTCACATTTCCCCTACTCCCCAAAGTTCCTAGGGCTGCTAGCAGATGATTGGCATCCTTAGTCCCCATTGGCGAGAAAGGCAGGGTAGAAATCTCTAAATAAATAAGTGTAGGCATTAATATTTGTTGTTGAGACATGTTACGCCCTTCAATAACAATATGATTTGCTGGGATCTGAACACTAGCCTTGGAGTTAATCAAAGTCCAACAGCGTCTCAGCTGTGGTCACGGTTACATGAAACCATTTGTAAGGCTAGATTATTCAGATGTTGTCACTTATGATGGTGAAGTCATGAACAGTAATGAAATAAAAGACCAATGCATTGAAATCCATGATGAGATGATGCCCATGCTGTCCCTTGGGAATGCTCTTTGCTTGACTCAGCTGACCCAGTAATTATGTTTGTTGTTAGTGTTAAATAAATATTGCAAGTATGCACTGGCATCACAAAAAATAAATGGTGAAGAACTGCAAATATATTAATTAGAGAGAACTGTGTTCCCTCTGAATGTGTGCATGTTTCTGGTCACATTGTCTGCTTTGTTCCTTGTTTCAGAGATTGCTGTAGGCTCCAAAAGAGGCCCATGAGTCAGAAGGTGGGGTTGAAAAGTGAGGGTGGGATGGGGGACTACTTGCCCAAGGCCGTTTCTGTCATTTTCATGTCTGTTTCATCCAGAATCTCTCGTTATTTGATTCAGAGCAAAGATCTAATCTATTGTATTCTATAAGCAGTTCACGGAACTGGGAGTTTCTGGAAAGTCAAGAAGGAAGAAGCTGGGAAAGGGGGCATGTCACCTGACTAGAGAGGGCAGAATCAGCATCCGTTTATTTTTAGCACAGCCTACCAACTTTCTGTGTGATTATTTGCCTTGTGAGTGAACATTCAGATTAAGCCCTGAGGCAATGTTTGTTCTTTTTCAAGAGGAGATTTTTTTCATATTTCTTGCATAACTTGTTTATTCACTTTCATTTATTTAAAAAAGTAATCTTGAACAAAAGCAAGCTCAGGTTTTTTTAGTAGACAGAATTACAGGATTCCAGTCATACATTTGAGTGCCCAGGGAATGGTTTTTCTCTTAAGGAGTCATATATGAATCCAACAATGTAGCTGTGTGAGACACTCATGGCTGGTGGGAGTTTCCTGGTATTACAAGTAGGGATGTGCACCCCTCCCCCCAAAAAAAATCAATTGGCTCCTTCTGTCTCATGGTGGGGCTTGTAGGTGTTGCTGTGCTCTAGAGAATCCCTGTTGACCTCCTCATGGCTGGGGTCAATGTTCCCATTGCTATTAACCAGAACCCTCCTCATTTTGGAGGGTAGTTTATAGACAGCAAAAACATAACCACCCTTCATCACTAAGGGTCTTCTCTCCCCACTTATATCTTTGGGGCAACAGGACCTCTGGTACTAATCTCATCAACTCCCAATCTCTCCTTCCCTTCACACCTGTGAAATGCAATTAGCACTCACTAAAAGCAAGCTCCAAGAGCCTCTTGTGGCGCAGGGTGGTAAGGCAGCAGAAATGCTGTTTGAAGCTGTCTGCCCATGAGGCTGGGAGTTCAATCCCAGCAGCCGGCTCAAGGTTGACTCAGCCTTCCATCCTTCTGAGGTCGGTGAAATGAGTACCCAGCTTGCTGGGGGATAATGTTCAACACGATAGCCCTCTTTAAGTATTTGAAAGGTTGTCATTTGGAGGAGGGCAGGATGCTGTTCCCATTGGCTGCAGAGGAAAGGACACACAGTAATGGGTTTAAACTAGAAGTACAACGATATAGGCTAGATAATGAGCCTCTTGTGGCGCAGAGTGGTAAGGCAGCCGTCTGAAAGCTTTGCCCATGAGGCTGGGAGTTCGATCCCAGCAGCTGGCTCAAGGTTGACTCAGCCTTCCATCCTTCCGAGGTCGGTAAAATGAGTACCCAGCTTGCTGGGGGATAAACGGTAATGACTGGGGAAGGCACTGGCAAACCACCTCGTATTGAGTCTGCCATGAAAATGCTAGAGGGCGTCACCCCAAGGGTCAGGCATGACTCAGTGCTTGCACAGGGGATACCTTTACCTTTACCTTTTTAAAAGCAAGCTCTACCAGAGCAGCTTCCTATCTTATCATCTCTGCTTGTACTCTGGTAGAAAAATCACAGTTATGTCCTTGGTTTCTTGGAAAGATTCCACCTGAGTTTTGTCCTCACTGAAAGACAACCCCATCATCTGCCTTCTGATTTCTTTGACAAACACAGATATAACATCACACTGTTTAACATCAACAACGACAATAATTTAAAAAAATTATTTCTAACCTGCCTTCTGAGTCACTCATGGTGGGTAACAGCAGTAAACATCAACATCACTTGGTAAACGTCCTCCATGAGTGAGTCTTAAAATTCACTGGCCTTTGCTGATGGAGCAAGACAGTCAAGACCCACATTCATGAGCATTATGGGAAAACTAGAAATATAGCCCATTGCAGATTGAAATGCAATGGGCGCTAGCAGTGAGAGTGGGTATGGGGGGGGGGGGAACTACCTGGAGTCTTTTGGCGGGTCTTACGGCGGCGGCGAGCGGGTGGCGAGCGGGCAGCGAGCGGCTGCATGTGTCCCTGGAGTCCTGGGGTTGCAGCGGCGGAGTCCTACACTTGATCTGAGGCAAAAGGCGGAGAAGCAGCAGCGGAGTCCTGTTTCTTGGAGCAGTCTTGTTTCTTGGAGTGGAGTCCTGTTGTTTGGAGCAGTCCTGGGGTTGCGGCGGCGTCAGGCTGAGCGGCGAAAGGCGCTACCGTGGAGGAGCGCCCGGGTCCGTCAGAAGCCGAAAAATGGCGGGGGTGGGCGGGGGAGGCTTCTGGCGGACCCGGGTGCTCCTCCGCTGCCGCGAAGGAGCGCCCGGGTCTGGCAGAAGCCGGAAAATGGCGGCGGTGGGCGGGGGAGGCTACTGGCGGACCCGGGTGCTCCTCCGCTGCCGCGAAGGAGCGCCCGGGTCCGGCAGAAGCCGGAAAAAGGCGGCGGTGGGCGGGGGAGGCTTCTGGCAGACCCGGGTGCTCCTCCGCTGCCGCGAAGGAGCGCCCGGGTCCGGCAAAAGCCGGAAAATGGCGGCGGTGGGCGGGGGAGGCTTCTGGCGGACCCGGGTGCTCCTCCGCTGCCGCGAAGGAGCGCCCGGGTCCGGCAGAAGCCGGAAAATGGCGGTGGTGGGCGGGGGAGGCTTCTGGCAGACCCAGGTGCTCCTCCGCTGCCGCGAAGGAGCGCCCGGGTCCGGCAGAAGCTGGAAAATGGCGGCGGTGGGAAAGGTGCAGGGACGGCGCGTCTTCGACGCGGCGTCCCTGCTCTTTTCCCTAGTGGCAGGAGGGCGGCTGGAGGACTCACCGGGCAGGCCGCTTGGCCTTGGATGGACACTCAGGGGGGCCAATCAGGAGCTGCTTTGCGGCTCCTGATTGGCCCCCCCGAGTTTTTATCCCGGACAGGGCCCGCCCTAACTCCTCCCCACATGCCCTTACTCTTTTATTCCTCCCGCTCCTCCAGAGCGGGGGGAGGGGTTTAAAGATGGAGAGTTTGGGAATTTGCCACTCAACGTACTTTTCTAAAGACTTCAGCTGTTAGACACCTTAGGCCAGGGGTAGTCAACCTGTGGTCCTCCAGATGTCCATGGACTACAATTCCCATGAGCCCCTGCCAGCAAATGCTGGCAGCGGCTCATGGGAATTGTAGTCCATGGACATCTGGAGGACCACAGGTTGACTACCCCTGCCTTAGGCTATTCACCTTTTTCTCCAGTGGCTTTTGCATGAAGATACCATAGTTAATCCTTTGAACAGTAGTTCAGCTGAGAATGAAATACATACTATATTAATCCTTACATTCACAGCAATAAAATAATGAGCCATGTTACTGCCATCAGTTATGTGATGTAATGAAACTGTGAAGTTCAAACCTGAATTGCTTTGGTGCCTATACATAAAAGTGTTATATCTCTCAACAGCCAAAATTTTGCATTTTAAACCTTTTTTGTTCATAACAGTTCTATACCACCTGTCCTAGTTGTTCAAAGTATTTTACAATTAAAAAAACAGATTAAAAACCAGCCAGGAACTACTCATTAAGCCACTAACACAACACAATTAAAACTAAGTTAAGCAAAAACTTGCATGAAGCATGCATCCTTGCACTGCCATCTGCAATGAACGGGAGAAAAGGCAGCCATTACTTCAATTCCGTAGGGGTAAGACATCCACAGAGAATGTTCCTGCCCTGACAGTCATGGTTCTTATTTCATTTAAGTAGGGAAGAGAGAGTAACCTTGTAGGACCAACGTTAAGGTCCATCTGGAACAATATGAATAGAGGGGGTCTTTCAGGCATAGGTACTTCAGGTCATAAAGGGCTTGACCAGAACCTTGCATAAGATTCAGCGCAGCTTCTGTAAAGCTGTCATTCTATGTGAAATCCAGTCAAACCTTGTTAATACATGGGCTTTGCATGCTGAACCAAATACACTTTTAAGTCCTCTACAAAGGTAGCCCCATGTGTAGCACATTACAGCAATCTAGTTTTTAGAGTAGCATTGATCATTGTGGTCATGTCAGCTGGGGGGGGGGGTTTGGCCAGATCTAGCTGAAAGAGGGTAGTCCCAGCAACAATGCTGACCTGCTTTGCTGTAGACAGGGCTGGGTTCAAGAGTTCTACAACTTCTTTCTCGGCCAACTTTAGTGCCATCCCATCTAACAAAGGCAACAAAATTCCATCCAGGAGTTTCAAAATAAAAATTTAGTACACTTATTTTTAAATTTTATTTAGATTTTTTATTTCCCACCACTCCTGGAGTTGTCTCATGGCAGGTTACAAACAGTCCATTGATAACCCCCCCCCCCCGATAAAACATCATTAAATATATCAAAAGCAGGGCATAAAAATTACAACATATGAATAAGGAACATGGCGGTATAAATCAACTGATCAAGGCCAGGGCAAATTGCCCTGCAGGGGGCATAAGGAGGCAAGCAGTCCCTTGGATATGTGGGGCCGAGACCACGGATGGCCTTAAAGGTTAATACCAAAACCTTGGACTTGATCTGGGCTGCAACTGGCAACCAATGCAGCCACCTCAGCACTGGCTGGATATAGGCCCTCCAAGATGAACCTGTAAGGACACTAGCAGCTGCATTCTGCACCAGCTACAATTTCCATGTCAAAGACAAAGATAGGCCCACATAGAGCAAGTTACAGAAGTCCAGTCTAGAGGTAACTGTTGCATGGATCACAGTGGCCAAGCAGTCTGAGGATAGACAGGGTGCTAGTAGCCTCGCCCAGCATAGGTGGTAAAACACCATGCAAACTACTCCCATGACTTGGGCTTCCTTCAATAGGGAGGCATCCAGAATCAGTCCCAAGTTCCTGGACGAGGGCGAGATGTTGAGCTGTATGCCGGCCAGGGCATGTAGGTGCACTTCTTGATCTATCACCTTCCTGCCCAGCCATAGGACCTCCGTCTTGGTGGGGTAGAGCATGAGCTCTGTAAGGATAAAGACAGACCATGAAAACGCAAAGTTTGACTCCATTTCTATGGGTGATATTGGTGTATTGAAACATGGAAGTTACATCTGTAAATGTCTAACATCTTTTGCTTTTTAAAGATGAAACTAGTTTTTTGACACCTTTTTGTAAGTGTATCAATTGTTATTGCTGGCAAGGCTCAATGCTGAGATAACCCCCTGTTGTCTTGAGATGAAATGCACTTTCAAGAATCTGCATTTAGGGTTGCCTGGAGTTCTTCCAGAATTACAGCTTATTTCCACACTATAGAGCAGGGGTGGCCAAACTGCGGTTCTCCAGATGTCCATGGACTACACTTATTTATTTATTATTCTATTTATATCCCACCTCTCCTGGCAAGCTGTCTTGCAGCGGGTTACAGATAAAATCCCAAATAAAACATCAATATAAGCCCCCAATTAACACTCCCTGGCAACATAAACTCCGAATCTCATAACCCCTGGGCTGTCTTCCAGTGTTTAAGCAGTCCCAAATCCTGGCTATCACCAGCAGTGATGGATGGCTGGGTGGAGATCTCACCTCTTAATTTCTTCTTCTCCTTCTGCCACATAGCAGGGGCTCATGGTAAGTGTAGGCCATGGACATGTGGAGAGCCATAGTTTGGCCATCCCTGCTATAGAGGTCAGCTTCTATGGAGAAAGTAGGTACTTTGGAGGATGAACTCTTAAGTTGTTGTTACTGCCTTTTGACCCTGATTTGCCTCCAGGGAGCTCAAGCAGAGTATATAGTCTAACTGCTATACTACAGTGGCTCTCATTGAAGAAAGCAGCCTTCAGTGGTTCTTTTCCACAGGATCATTTTTAACCTGATTGTAATTTCCTTTAAAAAAAAATCCCTGGACAATCAAAATTGTAATAGTGTTTTAATATGTTCCCCCTTACCAATATTATTATTTTAAATTATTTATCTTCCATAAGCAGCCACCAATGGCTGAAACCCACTTTGAACATAGTATAAGGTGCCTGTACAATTTGAAGCAAAGCAACCAAATAAATAATTTGATGGGTTTATTTAAGCCTTTCTACTCTGTAGTTCTCCTGCACTAGGAATATGAAACAGATTCTGAAATAAAAATACAAAAATACAGATTTACAAACTAACAGGAAAAGATGGATAACATACAATATTCTGATTTCCTGGGCTGATGCTGAACAGTTTGGGTGCAATCACGTCCGGAGTTTATCATATTCAAAAGCCTCATGTGACTTATCCTTGAATATTTCCTACATTTATTAACAGAAAAATATTCAGCGGGTCTTGCACTGGAGAATCTCATTTAAGAGCCCATTGGCTATCTAGATGGTTTTTCTACATATGTCGGTTACGTTCATTGTGCTCTGGGAACCAGGCCAAAACAAGAGAACTGAAAGACAGAGTGCAAACCTCCATAGAGAATGAAAAAGAACAACCACCAAACTGTATTTTTTAAAAAAAAGAATTAATATCATTCATGTTCTATTCAGAATTTCTTGTGAAAACAGGATACAAGTGAAAGACCTTTACATAAACAGTGATTCTCCTTCTGTGGTTGGAAATATGGAAAAATGGAAAGTATAAACCCCATGGTGAATGTCATAGTCAGGGAACAGGAGTGTGGGGGAGACAAGAATAAATTAAATACCTACAAGTGGTTTTTTGGGAAAATCTGACAGATTCAAGACATTTGAGGGGAAATCAATCTCCTTTAAATGAAGAAGCCTAGCCTCTGCTGGGCTGCATCACAAAGATCACGTCTGGGTCTGTGCTAGCTCAGCAACAGGAAATGGGAATGCCAGCAAGGTTAATATCCTTGTGCCTGATCCTTGTAATCAGTCTCCCTTCTGCAGTAAAGACCAGTTGTATCAGAGGACGCATTGCACGGCACTAGCTTGCTAAGTATTTTTTCATGTTTTCAGGAACCAAAGAAAGGGAGGTAATGGAAATCAGACAGAAATGTCATTGCAGCAGACAAGTTCCCCTTCAGGTGGTCTTCCCTTTTTTCATATTCCTGTTATCGACGGCACTGATAAGATTAAGATTTCATTATAAAGCTCATTTTCCCAGGGTCTATAATTCACTCAATAATTTGCCAAAGGTTGAAGCTTGGCAGACGAGGCTTCAGACCAGGAATTAATTTTGGTAACACTTTATAATAAGCGCTCTTTAATTAATGTTAAATGAAAATGGAATTTCAAGGAAATTACATACAGCAGTCAGATCTGCATGCCAAACATATTCATCATGATTAATGGCATCTGAAATGAATATTGCTCAGAAGTAATCAGGATTGGCCTTTTATTAGAAAGCGTTGCCATAAATGCTTTGCTAGTGTTTTATCTGATTCTATATTTAACGATATATTGTCAGGATTAGGAGTAAAGTATGGGGAAAAAATGTTCTTGAGAAAAAATTGGGACAATAAGACAATAGAATCAGAGTATGTAGATTGCTCTTACAAAAGAAGGCACTTCACTTCATGTATAATTAATCACTATAGGGTATAGCAACGCTAACAACATCTAACTTAAGCTTTACAGCAGGGGTAGTCAACCTGTGGTCCTCCAGTGTTTGCTGGCAGGGGCTCATGGGAATTGTAGTCCATGGACATCTGGAGGACCACAGGTTTACTATCCCTGCTTTACAGAACCATAGGACATAGGTCTACCAGTGGCTGAGATATGTTGGCTAAATAGCTCCCCAAGAATCCAACACAGAACTCCAAGGGTAGTGGTTAGCTTTATGCATGGTCCTTTGAGTGCTCAGAGCAAAAACAGCTGTGACAAATAGAATGGTGGTTGGAATGGGCCTCAGTTTGATCCAGAAACATTTAAAAATATTTACTTATTTATATTTTTGTACTGCCACTCATGCCATCTCATCATTTATCTTAATCAGATAAACAAGTTTTAGGGATTGCTGTGCCACTGTTCATAGATTAATATACCTCAGTGGGAATGGAGCCTTAATACAAATGGGTGCTTTGTATAAATTATTTATATAAAATTTTTATGCCTCTACCTTTCCAATAATGATCTCCAAAGCACATTATAAACAAAATTTAATGCAAGAAGTAGAACTCCAATGAAACAAAACATTGGGCTACACCACCTCCCTCTTACCACAGCATCCTCTTGAAATACTGATGATGGAGGTCACAGAATCTTTGTGGACAAAATGCCTTGCCAAAGGGGAAAATGCTCTTCAACACAGGGTCGTTAGAGAGTGGCCAATTACTCTCCACCAATTATAAGTAGATATCTGCCCTTCTGTCAGTGCAGCTGTAATTCCTTTCCAGCAATGATAACAACTTCTCTTCTCCTTCATGTAAAGGAGCAGGTAGCATAAGCACATCTACACCCTTGCTCTGGACAGCAAAGGAGTGTGCTATCTACTGCTGGTGTTATCCAGATTATTGAAGAATTGGTTTGGGGAATTTAGTGAAGTGAGAGGGCTAACAATGAGATCTCCATGTACATTTATGGAGATGTTCCTCTCATCAGAAACTCTAAATAAATCACTCTGAAGTAACGGGAAAGTTATTTTGATTAAAGAAGAACTTAAAGCAGCTTACAAAAATGCAGTAAAATTTGCAAACATATACACATGCAATTAAGCTAAAGAAAGCAGAGTTGAACAGGAATAGATATGAGGAAGGAGAGGAAGCTACAGTTACCATCATAAGGCAGTGTATGCAGGACATCCAAAAACGCACATGCACAGAGAGAGAGAGATAGTTGCAAAATGTTCAACTTTCAAAGGAGAATTGTAACCTTGAGCTAAGGCTTATGTGCTAGTTTTTGGGGAGCCCTACATGACCTTAATCAGTTTTGCAGGGCCCTGTAAGATGGAGCAGCTCCACAGAGTTATGATTGAGACCTACAATAACATACATCAAGTTGACTGGCCTCACCACCACTGGGCAGAGGAGAAGAGTCAGAAGATTTGCTCCTTGCTAAAGGACTCTCCTGACTGGGAATTTAAGTTGTGGGTGCCTTTGTAACAACTGTAAATGTATTTTAATTTTTGTTTTGTACAGTGATGTTGATATTACTGCTGTTACCCACCGTAAGTGACTTAGAAGGTAGGTTAGAAATATTTTTTTTAAATTGTTGTTGTTATAAAACAGTGTGAAGTTATTTCTGTGTTTGTCAAAGAAACCAGAAGGCAGGTGATGGGGTTGTCTTGTAGAGAGAACAAAGCTCAGGTGGAATCTTTCCCAGAAACCAAGGAAATAACTGTGATTTTTCTACCAGGGTACAAGCAGAGATGACAAGATGGGAAGCTGCTCTGGTGGAGCTTGTTTTAGTGAGTGCTAACTGCATTTCACAGGCATGAAGGGAAGGAGAGATTGGGAGTTGATGAGTTTAGTACCACAGATCCTGTTGACCCAAACATATGTCCCTTAGTGAGGAAGGGTGGTTATGTTTTTGCTATCAAGTGAGGGGGAGTCTGGTTAATAAAATTGAGAACATTGACCTCAGCCATGAGGGGGAGCACAGCAACACCTGCAAGCCCTACCATGAGACAGAAGGGGCCAGGTGGAAGTCCAGGGGGCATGGTGGCAAAGACTCCAGATGACTCTCTAGAGTCAAGGAAGAAGTATAGAAGCATCTCTTCCTGGCCTCAGAGGCATTGGTCAGCCTCAAGCCCTGGTGTCTCCACTGGGATCCAGCCTGGGAGAGAAGGGCCCTGAGGCTGAGGCTGCCTAGGTGACTGCTTGCAGCCAGTGAGGCCAACCTTCTCCACCACCACCACATGATGGCCATCCAAGGTGGCTGGGCAAGGGCAGCATGGGGGAGGGGTGACTAGTGGTGGAGGGATCAAGAGTGGGAGGGCCAAAGGCTGGTCACTGGCCAGCCAGGGAAGATGAGACTGGGGATAGGTAGATGGGGTGGAGGCAGTGATAGGAGGGATATTAAAGGTTGTCCAGTAAATTAAACCAGAGAAGTAGCTACGATTATCAACCACATCTGCAAATGGATAGTGTCCCATCAGGAGAAAGAGAAGCCGGGTGACACAACTCCCTCCCATCCTGAGGCAAATCTCCCAGTGAGCAACAAACAAGATGGCAGAGCCTTTTTCAGTGTAGGGTAAACAGACAGGACCTCACATCCTGCTTCATCAGATCAGCTTTCGAGAGTGGACTGTATGGCACTACATCCTGTGCTCTTCCTAATTTGTGCCTTTCCTTGTTAATGTCCTCAAACTTCCATGGATTTTCCAAGCTGGAGCTGGCAACCCTTCACTGTCATTTAGAGGTATGCCTATTCTGAACGTGGAGGTTTCATTTATCTCTCATCTAGCCATTAATAGATTTGCCTTAACCCCTTTGGAAGTCATCTAAACTAGTGGCAACCGCCATTTCTTGTATCCCATAACCTGTGGAATTCATCATCATAAAATGATGAAGACTACTGGTTTAGATGTCTTATGGAGCATGATAAGAAAATGTATCTCTGAATGCAAACAGCTTGAGGGCAAATAATAGCAGAGGGATGATATTATTTATGGATTTGGCATGTGGGTTTCCCACAAAAGTGTGGTTGCCTCTGTCTGAAATGCGACCTTTGTTCTGACAAAGCAAAGACTCTTCTTATGTTCATGTTATAGGGAATATCAATAGTATACAGGAATTGGAGCATACTTGGCTCCTTTCTAAAGTAAGCATTAATGACAAGTCTTAACTATTTAAATATGATTTTTGTCCTGACTTATAGCAGCGGTTTCTCAGATGTTTATACATATCCATTTGATATTATTTTCTTCAGCAGCTCCACAGGTCCTGGTTTCCTCCCTGCAGACAGTGTGCAAAAAAATGCGATAATTACTTTAAGCAACTTCCCAAATCTGGCAGAGAGATATAAAGTTAAACACAGACACCCTGGTGCCGAACTGGAACAAAAAAAGTAGATAATTTGCAGGCATCATACTGTAGAGTACGGTATAGTTTTCTTGTGTTAGGCTAAGCGAGAGAAAAGTGGTGGTTCTTGTCCGTGTATTTTATTTGTTAAAACAACATATGGAAATAGAGAGATCTGAAGCAACTTCAATGCAAGAAAATGATCTCAACACAATTGACCACCAGGAATGAAATAATAACAGAACAATTCTACCCTTCCCCTTCATGGGTATATTTTGTGTGGGAACAGCCTTTGAATGTCTGTTGGTTATGCATGTTGGCAGGGTTTAAATTTGCAAAAAGGAGTAAAGCATCAAGCTGCTTAAAAGAACAAATTGTTTCAATATGAAAAGAGACAACAACTATTTGAAGAGCAAGGAGGGAGAGTTCTAGCTAACTGTAACTGTTGTTGTCTATCATTCTTTTCTGTTCTGAAGGCAAGCTGGGAGGAAATGTGCTTAAAAGAGTAGAAAGTCTCCAGCTGTGTCAATCAAAACAGAGGCGATAATTTGAAAAATATCAGGAAGTTCCTGACCGAAATATGCTAACTGCACATTTCTTCTGATGACCCCTGCAGGATATTCCCCATATTCTGTTCAGTCATGCACACTATAGACCTTGCATGTTCTGACAATACAGAGAGTGATGCATAGGCAGCAAGCAATAGACTGTCCAGGAGATATTAAAGATAATCACATCTGGAAGCTTTACTATTTTGAAAACCTGAGTTACATTCTTTGATACCAGAATTACGGTTAGTTGATAGTCATTTCTACTGGTTTTTAGGACAGCCAAGAAACACATGTACCCCAGTAATTGCACCTCCCATTTGAGATGGCATTCTCATGGGTTATACTGCTTACCCAAAGGATCTTGTGTCTCAAATTTCAGGGGGATAGGAAAAAGCAAGATTATTCTTTAGGCAAGTAAACTTCTCATGCATGGTGGATGTGTGTCAGTGTGACTTAATATGTGAATAATCTTTTCCTAATATCTTCACTGGGGCCCCAAAAAATGAAGCACTAGGAGAACCCTGACACTCTACTTGCTTCACTGTGCTATGGTACTTTCAGCATTTTTCTCCCAGTCTATTTTTAACACCAGAAGTCATCTAGATTGAGAAAAAAATGCTGAAAGTCCCAGATTGAAGTGGGTGCCTGTGTTGTTCTGAAGTAGCACAACAAAATTTGAGTCCAATAGCAACTTTAAGACCAACAAAGATTTATTCAAGATGTGGGCTTTAACTTTCACATCACCCTGTCTCTGAGAAGCAACCATACTAATAAAGAAATAAACCATACTAATAAAGAAATAAACCATACTAATAAAGAAATATGTGGGTTTGAGGTTAATAGATTTATGTGAGACAGGGAGACCGTTTATGCACTGGGAACTTCACTGCCCCAGCTCCTGCGCAAGAGCACAAATGAAGGGTTGAAGGGGTTGAAGGAGCACAAATGGGGGGTGGATGAGGTGCTCCAGGCCAAATGCGCCCCCATATGGGCGCAGGAAGAGGTGGGGCAACCTGCCACGACTAAAACTCCAACCTGTAGCTCAGCATGAAACCTTCAGTGCATAAACGGTCTGAGAGTGGAAGACAGGGACCTCTGGAGTCATTGGCCACTATTGAAAAAGGAGCATCACCAGTTAAACATTGTTATGGTGTTTTGAAACATGCATAAAAATGGTGGAATCTGGCCTTTTCTGGGTGGAGAAGCTATCAGAAAAAGGCTGTTATTCCTGGATTATAGTTTTTGTAGGGTTCACTGTTTCAAGTATCAGATTTCCTGGAGGCAGGATTTTGTGCCAAAGCTGCTTCTTGTGAGTTGGTGTTTTTGTAATATATAGATAAAATATATTTTGCTGAAAATAAATATAATTTAATATACTTTACAGAAGACTGGCCAACAGAAAAGAGGACTGGCTGAACACTCTGCTGTTTACTCCTCTACAAATTAGTGTCTTCCTTTCTGATGAGAATTGGTGCCTTTATAATGACCCAGAAGTGGAAAGCTAGCAATCAGGTCAGATAGACAAATGATGCTTGCCATTGAGGTCCTTATGAGAAGATATCTGAACCTCTTGGGGACTTCTTCTGAACTCCTGAAGAAATAATCAGGTATTCTAAATAAGTACATCATATTCCATCTCTCTCTCTCTCTCTCTCTCTCTCTCTCTCTCTCTCTCTCTCTCTAATCCACTGGGTTCCCCTTTATAAAAGGGAAACTGGCCCTGGGGTGAAGCGAGTCTGGCTGTCTGAGGTGGAATAGGGCCAATGAGGGTGCGGTCTGATTGGCCTGCCTGGACAGCTTCCACCCGCACTGCACCAGGATCTGGGAAGGCCTTTTGCCATGTTGCAAACACCATGACAGCCCTTCCTGGGCCTGGGGACAGCTCTCTGTTGGCACGCCCACTCACAGTGCACCTGTACAGTTTCTGTGCTTCACATGGTATTGCCATAATAATATTTTATATAGATTTTATTTAGTCCAGACATGGATAACCTTTGCTAGTCCATTCTCATCACATCTTGGAAGCTATGTAGGATCAGCCCTAGTTAGTACTTGGATGGGAGACCACCAAGGAAGTCCAAGGTTCCTATGCAGAGGCAGGCAATGGCAAACCATCTCTGGATGTTTCTTGCCTTGAAAGCTATGGTTGCCATAAATGGCTACGTCCATGGCCACCACATTTAGTTTAGCTTCATTCTATGAATCACAATAATTTGATCTGTAGCTGCAGATTATGACCCAGTTAGCTAGTGACTGGGGAGAAGACAGTGATAATCTTGTGGCTCGTTCAAATGTACTTCTGCCTTCTCCCTGTTTATCCAAAAGAGTTTCAGAGTTCTATTTCAAGGGTGAATTTTATGTAGCATGCTATCACCTGTAGCTAAAAAACGGACCTAAAAATGTAGTTGTTGCTGATTTAAGAGCATCCAGTGCTGAGTCCCATCCCTTCAGTGATCTATTTTCCTCCTTTGTCTGATATAGCAAGCAGCATAATTAAAATAATTTACAAGCAAATGACTTAAAATTAGGCTTTTTGGCAAGGTATTGAAAAAAATTGCTCCAAAAGTATGTCCACGTAAGGTAGAAAGCAGTGATGTTTTCCTTTGTCCTGGGTGAAAAAGAAATGTAGATTCAGCACTGAATGTTAATTTTTTTGTGAAGGTTCCAGTAAACCAAAATTATCAGCTTGGAACACAGATGTTTATACAGTCAAGGGTCCAGGAGAAATAAAAGGTTTCATAATTCTATCATTTTGTATTGACTAATGCTTTAATTGTCAACAAATTGATTGCTATGTATCATTCAGAAAACATATGGCTGAAAAATAATTACCCACTCAAAAGTCACCATGATATAACTGTATAATTGTGTGCATTATTGACAAAAAAAGAATGCTGACTTTGAGTAAATTACAGATTATACAATTCCGAAATATGGAGCTATTTGAAGAAACTCTCAAAGGGCCCCATCTGTGTGAATCTCATGTGTGTGAATGACCTTTTGAATGCATGAGAATCCAGGTATCTTTCCAAACATGAGCATATTTTGGCAAAATTTAAAATACGGGAACAGGTAGTGATCTACTCAATCCTTCCCTAAATCTTCAGGTGAATTATAATCTACTCTGGAGGTCAACAGCCCAGGTTTTTGCTGATATATATTATCATGAAGACTTCACTTTATTTACAAATAAATAAATTAAGCACAGATGCAAGCAGAGTCATTGCCCCCCCCCCTCCACCCACATTGGTTCCTCAGAGAGGAAAGGGAGAGTGAGACAGATCCTGCACCTCAAAGGGCTTCATTTTTAGCAGGTTCAGAGCTCTGTCCTTCTGCTTCTCTCTCTTTCAAAATGTTGGACTGTTCTTTCCTCACAAAGAAAAGTGAGGTAAAGAAAGGGCACTATCTCTGTGCTGTACTATGTAACTAAACAAGAAGCAGTAGAAAGGAAGAGTAAAATGGGAAACCGTAGCTAAAATGCAGCCTAAAATGCAGGCTGCCACTAGCAAGCCCTTCCCTGGGACTTACTTCTGAGTAAACATACATAGAATCAGGTGATAACCTGTGTGTTTATCTATGGGTATTGTGTAATGGGGTGAAACAAGTTTGCTGAATGTTTATTATATGCTTTTCTAAAATTATGTAACTACATTACAGCAAACACCTCTGCAAACAGGGTTAGCAATACCCTCATGAAGTGTGGAGATCTTCCAGAATCACAACTGATCTCCAGACTGCAGAGATGGGGAAATATTTCCTGTGTTGCTTTGAAGGGCAGACTCTGAAGTATCATAATACTCTGGTGAGATCTCTCTTTGCCTCAGACCTGCCTCCCCCAGGTCCCAGGCCACCATCTTCTGGAGTTCATAGCCCTGCCTGCAAAGCAAGACTAAGCAACAGGCAGGGTTAGTGTGATTCTTGCCAGTAGGGACACGAATTACAGGCAAACTAGGGGGAATGGCACAGTCCTCACTCAAATGAAGTTTCATATGTGACATTTAATCAGATTTTGGATCATCTTTTGTTGCGTATTATTTGGAAGGGTTTCATCTAAATGCATATAATGTACTCTCTTGTTCCCCATTTCGTTTACACAGAATTAAGTTGCTTGTTTTATTTAATACTCTTTGACATAAATTAAGTGACCGAAAAAATTGTGCTTTTGAAGAGTTGATTTGGGTTTTTTTATCCAAGAAGAAATAAATAAGACATTTTCTCCAAACCAATATGTAACTAGATATTTTAAAAGATAATGCACCCTATTTTCAGTGTTCCCTATGCCACAAAACAAAAATTGAGCAGAATACAGGACATGTGCAAATCTATCAGTACAGCCTCAGGCATCAGATTAAACTTGAGAAGCATGAGAGCTCTTCTCAAAGGATTTGAGCACCACAGTCTCTCTGAATGGGAAACTATAACTTCTACAATACTCAACCATAGTGGTACAATTTTGTTGTTACCTATCAAGGTAGTATCAAGGATTAAAAGATCATTAACTCCAGATCCAAATTCTTCTTCATCCAAATCTGTCTTTAACATTTTTAAAAAGTTCTTGCAAAATTGATACGATCACATCAGTACAACTGAATGCTGATGACAACTTGATTGATGGAATGTAAAAATAAATAATGTCTAGTTTGCTTTTATCTAATGCCTGTAGATGAGTCATAATTATTTTAGTATTATTTTCTGTGTGTGTAAGAATGGAGAATGTATATACCTGAAGAAAGTGTTTGTCATGGTTTTTGTAAGAACATGTATTAATCGTAATTAAAAACACAATAAAATGCCACCCAATTAATTAGGGCATTTTTAAAATGGATTAAAAATGTAAGTTATTAATCTAGTCATGTAATCCAGTGGTCCCCAACCTGCGGGCCGCAGCCCGGTGCCGGGCCGTGAAGGCCATGGCGCCGGGCCGCGACTCCCTCTCCCCCCCCACCGCAGTAAAAAACTTCCCAGGCCGCAAGCTTGCGGCCCTTGAAGCTTCTTACTGCGGGAGGGCGGGGAGAGAGAATCAGGGCCGGGCCATGCGGCCTGCGGGCGCGGTCCGCGGGGGCGCGGCCCGATGCCCTGCCGGTCCCCAGCCTCAGAAAGGTTGGGGACCACTGATGTAATCAACTAAAATGTGTATCCCTACATGCCAGCCATCCTTTTTTCCATATAACGTATTAGTTTCTTACCATATGTTATGCATGCACTATCAGTGAGTTAACCCATGAGAAGTGATCAATCTGAGTTATGATGCCAATATAAACATATCTGCCATGAAACACAAGGGGCTGCCTGTTAGAATGGCAGTTTTCAACACTATTGGTTCAGCAACATAATCAATGATTGGTATAAGAAGTTTATAAGAAGTGAGATGAACCAGTAGTCCAGTACAGAGTAAGTTTTTCTTTGCTAAATGCATGAATTCAAACATATAGACTTCCTGTAATGATGCTACAAGTACTTCCCATGTGGTCAGGAGGCAGGGAATAATGAGTTGCCAACACAGGCTGAAGACTTTGACACTAATCAAAGCTGTCACCCAATGTCATATAAAAAGGGCCTTCATTGCTTATTGTCTTTCCTCTTCCTACAACAGACACTCTGTGAGGTAGGTGAGGCTGAGAGAGCCCTGATATTACTGCTTGGTCAGAGTAGCTCTGTTAGTGCTGTGACAAGCCCAAGGTCACCCAGCTAGCTGCATCTGGAGGAGGAGTAGAGAATCAAACCTGGCTCGCCAGATTAAAAGTCACCATTCCTAACCACGACACCAAGCCTAGAGCCTTGATGGATAGATCCCAAAAAATCTTACATACATTTATACTATCAAAGTTGGTGCTCCTTACCTCAGTTACCTTTCTTAAGAATCCCTGAAAAAGTCAACAACATGTAGCTGTGTCCGCATGCCAAGAGCCGCACCTCCTCCAGAACAATTTCAGAGTGTTCTGGCATTCTCCTGGTTGGGACTTGCTGCAACTCATAACAGTCATAAATAAAATATAATCACATTGAACAAGCAACCCAATCCGATAAAGACCCACAGGCTACAAGCTTGTTTATTAGTCATTAGTCTCGTTAGATCTCTGCTGTTCTCAAAATAACCAAGAACATATTATTTCAGGAATAATGTGCAGAAGGTCTTCAAACACCTCTAATGCTCTCAGTTTCCTTGCCAAAAGAGTTTCATTTTTCTTTTATTATACCCAGATTATTATTTATGTTTAAAGGGATTGGTGAAAATAAAAGATAACTGTGACCATCCCAGATACATTGCAAATGCATTTTTCTCAATTCTGATATGACTTTAAATGACATCACAGAACAGTTTTCCATTTGTTCTTCCCTTACAAGGGTAATATTGTACCTTCAACAGACTGTCAAAGATATTAAAAATGTCCAAGGAACAATTCTAACTGTAAGTTAGCTTCACTGTTCTAACTTGTTGCAGGGGCTCAGCTGTTGGAAACCAGCCTAAAAAATAAGCGGTTTAAAAGGAGAAGGGAAAATAGGACCTGAGGCTTTTGGGAAGGGCAAACATTAGTTCCATTTAGGATTTAAACCATCTCACACTTAATTGTAGGCCTGCTGCATTCGCTTGTAGGAGTAGTAAAAGCATGTAATTTGACCTAATCAGATCGGCACAGGAACTGGGTACTTAGTGCCAAGCAGGACCATGGAACCAAAGGACAAATGTAATTCCAGAAAAAAAAATGGCTTTTACTGCTGAATAAATGCAAAGTGAAACCGCCAGTTTTGGAAATGTGAGGGGTGATGGTGGCAAAATGTTCTTGTTCTTTCCTACAGAGTATACAAGAACAACGATTCAGAATTTGGCATATTTTGTGCATTTGAAACTCCTGATTTTTGGCAAGAATTCACTCAGATTGAAATGGAAACACCTTAAAAGGTATCACTAAATAGTAGCATTCTCTTTTGTAATATGAAAATCCACTTGGTGATACTGAAGCTTAGGACAGAAACAATGACTTACAATTCTCTTTCTGCAACATTCCAATTCCATTTTAATTAGCTAGTTTGTCTTTTTTGTAGACCAGCAACTGAGTCTATATTTAAATTCAAATAAATCTGGACAAGACTCACATTTAAAATGACAAACGTATCTGTCTATTAACCTTTTAAAATAGATGGGCATTCAATGTATATGCTGAAGATCAACGGAAAACTGGAGATCCATTAGCTTAATGTAGTGTACAATGTCTGAAGCTGGTTCTTACCCCTGGCTTGTCAGTTTCCTTTTCTGGAATCTTTGGCTGATGGGTCTTTCTGTTTTGGTTTGATCCTAGCCCTATGAGCCAGGAGACTGAACACAGTCCTTGTCTTGTTGGTGTTTAGCAATAGAAACATTATAGATATGTCTTTAATATACGCTGCATGGTTATTGTTCATGATGAAAGCAAGCTAAAAAACCAGGACAGATATTTAGGTTTCTGAACTCTCTCCCCATTTCCTTAACTAAGTGGAGGTTGAAGACTTGACAGTTTAGAGCAAACTAGAGGGTTTTTAAAGCATACATATTAGATAAAAGGACAAACTCTGGTTTATTTATGTGCCCACCAACTAAGATTTTAAATAATAATTAAACTGTGGTTTGTAATTTGGATTTGTATAAAGGCATACAAACCACATTTTCCTTTCAGTCACTGTGAATGGCACAATAGATTCCAGTTTGTTCCAAACCAGGATGCCCGCAGTCTCCACATTACAGGTGAAAGGAAGAAGGTCATAAGGACTTCCCAGTTCTTACCAACATGAACAAACCAAGGAATTTTTGTGAGATCTGAATGCAGCCATAATTGGACTTCTGAATGAACCCAGAAGGAGTCCAGGTGGGGTTATGGGGGGCAGTGTTAGGGATGACATGATATCACTTCCCAGGTAAAGACAGATAGGATGTTACACCTCCAGGAATCAGCAGAAACTCTCTGGTTAAACCACAGAGTATTTAGAAATTTCTAGGGAAGCACAACAAGACTTTGAAATATTCCCCTGAATCATAGAATCATAGAATCATAGAGTTGGAAGGGGCCATACAGGCCATCTAGTCCAACCCCCCGCTCAACGCAGGATTAGCCCTAAGCATCCTAAAGCATCCAAGAAAAGTGTGTATCCAACCTTTGCTTGAAGACTTTCAGTGAGGGGGAGCTCACCACCTCCTTAGGCAGCCTATTCCACTGCTGAACTACTCTGACTGTGAAAAACTTTTTCCTGATATCTAAGCTATATCGTTGTACTTGAAGTTTAAACCCATTACTGCGTGTCCTCTCCTCTGCAGCCAGCAGAAACAGCATCCTGCCCTTTTCCAAGTGACAACCTTTCAAATACTTAAAGAGGGCTATCATGTCCCCTCTCAACCTCCTTTTCTCCAGGCTGAACATTCCCAAGTCCCTCAACCTATCTTCATAGGGCTTGGTCCCTTGGCCCCAGATCATCTTCGTCGCTCTCCTCTGTACCCTTTCAATTTTATCGACGTCCTTCTTGAAGTGAGGCCTCCAGAACTGCACACAGTACTCCAGGTGTGGTCTGACCAGTGCCGTATACAATGGGACTATGACATCTTGTGATTTTGATGTGATGCCCCTGTTGATACAGCCCAAAATGGCATTTGCCTTTTTTACTGCTGCATCACACTGCCTGCTCATGTTTAGTTTACAATCCACAAATACCCCAAGGTCTCGTTCACACACAGTGCTACCTAGAAGCGTATCCCCCATCCAGTAGGCATGCTTTTCATTTTTCTGACCCAGATGCAGAACTTTACACTTATCTTTATTAAATTGCATCTTGTTCTCATTTGCCCATTTTTCCATTGTGTTCAGATCTCGTTGAACTCTGTCTCTATCTTCCGGAGTATTTGCCAGTCCTCCCAATTTGGTGTCATCTGCAAACTTTATGAGTAGTCCCTCTACCCCCAGTGATGCCATTTCCATTGGCTCAACAGCAAGATAACAGCCCTGAACTATAGCAATACTGATCAAGTATAAGTTCCTGAACGGTTGAGAAAACCATGCAATACCCTCTATTTTCTGAGCTTAGATGTCTAAAATATAGCAAGCACCCTGGAATCTTGCCTGTTGTGGGCCCACTCTACTAATCTCTGGAAATATATTGGCTTCCTGTGTAATCTTGCTTTATTTTTTAAAACTCCTTACTTGAACAAGCATAATTAACCATTCAACTGTACCCTTTTCTAGGATTGACACTCAAACAGACCCTGATTGTCTCAGAACATGAAATGTGAACTGATTAAGCACCCTATTAGAGAAAGGGGGTTTATCTGGCAAAAATAATACTGTTTGTATAAGCAATGAATGTACTATGACTGAAGTACAACTTTGTTTAAGTCTCTGTAGTTGTATAAACATTTGGCATACTTTCTCAGTAGACTTAAAATAGAACTCACTGCTGCTTTAGCTTGTAACTCTTTAGAAAAACTTTCAGAAGAAAAAGCCATAAAGTGGAATTATTTGATTTGCCCTTGTATGTCAAAATGATTGTAACTTACCATATCATCAAGTTTGCAGACTCCAAAGTAGTCTGCTTATGAAAAATCCTTTGAATTAACCCTCCAAAACTGATATTAGAATTGCAGCCATTTTCTTTGATTCACTCAAAATTTATTTAAGTTCAATTGATAATATTAAATAATTTTGTCCAATATCTTTGCAAACAGGTCTAGACATTTTTAATCATTTCAGATTTGCTGGTTCTGTCTTTTAAGACCAAAGGTTAATATTTATTGGGAGTAGGGCTTTTTGGTAGTCAGTTCCCCCAGAGGTTCAATGAACTTCAGAATTTAGCTTTTGGGAGTTTAGTTAAAACATGTTTTTGAAACAAAATGTTGGGCATTTATTTAACTTTGTTCTCTTGCTTCAGACTAGGGGTGTGTATTCAGCTAAATCCAAACTAAAAAAAGATCCCAAAAATATAGTATGAGCTTTTTCTTGTCATTCTTTCAGCTGAATATAGATTGGGGCTGAATTTTGACTATCTGAAATGGCCAAGCCTGAAAAATCCTGACAATATTTGGGATTTTCCAGGACCACTGAAATTAAAGGGCATTTAAAGGGATTGCAGTCTCTTTAAGTGCCTTCTAGATGAACTTGCCACTTGGAGACAATATTTAAAGGGACTGTGAGCCCTTTACACACCTTTGGACTTCACTCATGGCATGGCAAAGGCATTTAGAGGGACTGTGATCCTTTAAACACCTTTTCCCTTCACTGAAACCAATGGAGGATGGGGACACTTTCTTTGGGGGCCCATAGAATTGAACCTCCTGGTCAAATATTTTTTTGAAATTTAGGGGTTATTTGGAACAGGAACACCAGCAAATATGCTGAAGATTTGGTACTCCTATAAAGTCCAAGATACCTCCAGATCATTTATCCAATTCACCATATGGAGACCATTGACTATAATGAGTATAATAGAGCCGAAAAAATTCAGGATTCCTGAATATTTAGCAAATCTTAATATACTAGTATTGAGATTCAAGCATGTCAGTAAATACTAATATTTTTCTGGTCCAATAAACCTAGACCAAAAAAAAATACTGTTTTTTTTTTTTTTGTACACCCCACCTTTGGACCAAGATGGCTACATGACTGAATTTGTTTAACTGTTTGATATTGACAGCATTGTTTTTATTCTTTCTTATTTTAGTTTGATTTTGTTGTTGCTTTATTCTGTAAACTGTTTATAAATGATAGAAATTACATACACATATTTTAAACAAAGAAGTTTCTCTACTTCAGACTGATTCTGCACAAGGAATTTGCCCCCTCTCATTGCTCTCAGGTTTTAGTGCTACTTCTGCATGACATTGGCAGCAACCTGGAGTTCTCAAGCGGCTGGTGCGAGTTTTAGTCAAATTTGCTTTGCAATGAGAGAAATCACCCAAACTCGATTTGCCATTTCTTGCTACACTGTGATTCAGTGAGCAAACAGGGGCAAGCCTGAGTGCAGGGAGAAACACATGACAGTCTCAGCAGTGTTTTGCCTATTCTTGCATCCACCCTCCCACTCCATTTCCTGGTTGTTGTTGTTTTTTTAACGGTGTGGTCTGCGTTGCTGCGGGACCGCAAACCTACGTTCCTCATGTAAAAATAAAATATTCTCCTCACTGTGCATGGTCATTTTAGGATAGGGCAGCCAAAAATGTTCCTGCTTGCATTTTTGGGTGGTGGAGTATGAGCAGGGAATGGGTGGGGCCTGTGATGAAGCAACTCTTTCCCAATCAGCTAAATATCCGTGCTCTTTATTTTTAAAACGTACTGTAAACACACAATCATTCATCGGGGTCCAAGCTACTTGAACATAAATAGAGACCATTACATTAAAAATATCAAAAAGAAGAGGGAATGTTTCATTGTTTTGGCATTTTTCCATAGCAATGTGGAAGTGCACTTAAAAAAAAATGAGGGCTGGGGGGGAAATTTGAGTCCCCAATATAACCGCTGTGCAGGGATTGGTGGCTTGTGGTGATTGACAAGCCAAGGAGTGAGGGGAGAAGTTCGTGTTGTTTCACTTGCCACCTCATCAGGAGACAAAAAGCCACAATGAGGTGGTGGGAAAATGTGGGAGGGGTCTCCCATTAGGAAGTTTGCAAATGCATGGCTTCCAACTGTGTCTTTGCAAGCAGGAGGTGGCACAAGTTTTATGTCTCCATGCAGAATTGGTTTTGGTGTTCCAGCCATTCTCAGTAAGTTCAGTGGACTTATAACCTTATCATTTTCAGCCATTCAAAACAGTGATAGCATACACCAAGATATAATAACAAAGTGGAATATATCTCAGATTCCATAATAGTTGGCTTCTAGTTTCCATTTATCATTTGTTAAATAATTCACTCGATGTGCTAGTAACATTAAATTTTTGACATGAAAGTGTATGTATAAAACACTGTTGTCCCAGCTATAAGAAACACACCGTTATTACTGTAGTGTTCTGTTTTCATTGGCTCATTACTTTCCAGTTCCACCACTTTTTCTGTAAAGAAGAATGGAAAACTAGGTGAGAAAACTCTTGATTTTTTGTGTGTGTGGTTTAGTTTTCAATAATGTGGAAACACCACCTAGAAACTGGTTAAACCAGACTCCTTACACTTTAAAGTGATGGTTCAATGCTGTGGGCTGGTTTAAGAGTTATAGCAACAATGTTAAAGGGTTTCTTGACTTTGTTTCTTGCTCTAGGATAAACTCCTGGTTGCAGCTCCATAAGTACCTTAAATGCTATCATGCTAAGTCTAACAGAATTAACATGGATGGCAGAGTTCAATAGAGTGACTACTGTAGAAGAACATAGCCTGGTTGGTATCACTTTTTAGAGGCACCCGTTCTGCCACTTCTACTTAACTGCTACAGCATGAAATCAGCCACAGCAATATGGGTACAGCTTTTATTTCGATGCACTAATTTGTTCCAGGTGCATTAAAAGAATCATAATCAAACCCACCAGCCCCCTGCTAGAATAGTCAGATGACTTCTGTTGGACACAGTTCAGAACAATTTACTTCTAAGGATGTCAGCATGGGACTCCACACTTACACATGAAAGTTATGCATGTTTACTTGTAAATTATGCCCACATAGTTCCATTATTTCCAGGACCTATTTCTTGATAGAAATGCACAGGTGTTTTTCGCATTCATATATCTTTCTGCGAAGTTGCCAGTTTGCCACAGAAAACAGACTGCAGAATATTAGGATGGAGATCATTTACATACATTAATTGAACTTAAGAACATTATGGATGGACATGGTTTTATGACTCCATTTTACATCAGGTAAATTCATTGCTAGGAAAATGAAATGTTTATATTTCTTTTCTTCTTTACAAATGTTGCTGAATAAGCAGCTATGATTCTGGGATTTTAAGGACCAAGCAAGACATAATAATTGCAGATCTATGTGAGGTGGAAATGGGACTGCAACCCAATTGCTATAACAATGGGATTGAATGCTGTAAAATGTGTTAAGAGGTATGTGTTGCCTAATCTTCAACTTATCTGCACTTTTCTACCTAAGACTGCTTTATAACAGTTTTTTTCTTCAGATAAAGCTCTGAGGCCTGAAGGAAAACCTACTGGAAAAAAGTGGATGTTACCATGGCTTCAGATGAAAAATGTAGTTAGAAGTTCAGCGCCTCCTCCCCACTAGCTTGAATACGTTTTAAATTGCATTGTTCCTTCCTTGGACCTATTTAACAGACGATCCATTTCTGACACATGCTTTGCTGCTGTCACGTCTAATTTGACCTTAAATAGATGGATACAAGTGACATATTCCTTTTCATATGGCCATGGCAAAGAAATGCTCCAGGTGAACGGTTCTTGCTTACAGCTAGATGCACAGTAGGGTTGTGCACAGCGATATCCGAATCGGCTGTTCTAGTCCGACTCAGCCAGCACCGCGCTGCAGGGGGAAGGGTAGGCACAGGTGCCAGTTCGTAACTTGATGCACACACACAGGCACAGAGCAGCGCCCATGCCTCCCCCCCCCTCCGTGGTATGGCACTGGCTGTGTCAGTCTGGAACGGCCAATTCAGATGCTGCCGCGCACAACCCTAATGCATAGCATGCATGTATAGACTTCCTTTGGTGCAGCAGCTTCACCATTCATTACATAACAATATTTCTACCATGCCTTTCTGCCCATTATAAGGGTTGTCAAGGTGCCTAACCATTTAGAATGTACATGATAAAATTATATTATAAAATCACTAAAATAAACCCCTCCCCCTCTGGATTTCATGCGTGTACCTCTGAGCATATACACATTTTGAGATTACAGAGACAGAGTATCAGACAGACAGAGGGGTCCTGACATTAATCCAGTTCTGTTTCCAGTGAAACCGGGGCTGAAATCCTAAGTTTAGCTGGGAATAAGTCCCATTGGATAAAATGATGTGCTTAGGATTGGTCTTCGACAGTGTAACATTACGCAGAGTTATTCCTTTTCACTGAAGTCAATCAACTTAGTAGAGCATAACTCTGTTTACAATGGCACTGTAGATGGGCTGGCCAAAATTCAGCCTGGTATACAGCTTCGATAAATAGCCAGTCAAATTTGTTATATGCTCTGTAGAAGGAAGATAACGCAACATGTCAAACGCTTTGCACTATAGTGTACAAGCATGTATATAGACATGTCCAGATTGGGATTGCCCAGGCTTGCCCAGTCACAGGGATATCAGAAGCGAAGAAGATTGGGCTCTGGTCAGTATGTAGATGGAAGATCACCAAGTATTGCTATACAGAAGCAGGCAGTGGCAGCTCTCTGTTTGTCTCTTGGCTTTAAGACCCCATGGAGTCACCCTAAGTCGTCTGCAACTTGATGCCACTTTCCACCAACCCCATACATGCATAAGAATGCTGGCATTAGCTTTCCTTTGTAGGAACTGAGTTACCTTGTATAGGGAATGGCAATATAATGTCTGTGACAGACATGTGGTGTTGATTAAGAGCCCCCATCTCCCTATCACTTTTAGTTTTATTATGCCTTTTTATGACTTCTTATAAGGATAGGGAAATGGGTAGTCTCAGAACAAATGATTGCCATATGGATAATACAACGTACCACAAAGTGTCATATCTTACCTTATATATCATTCAAAAACCACCATGAAACCAACCGTACCGTAAAGTACCCCAGGTTTCTTTGTGCTAGCTGTTGGATACCATCCTCTCTTTACTGCTATAGTTTTTAAAATGCCTTGTTCTTAGAAACCTCTTTCCATCTCAGCAATTAGTACTAAAAATATTCCAACACTGAAGTGCATTACTTAGAGAGAGATCATTAATACCGGGTTTCTTTAAAAGGACTATTTTTGGATAAAGCTTTAGTGCAATGTGATTTATAACTAATAGTCCAAATCCATTAATATAGTGTTGCTGTTTAATTCAAACAATGGGTTATACTGCCCTAGCTAAAGGAGAATGTTATCCCTGGCAGTAATGTGCACTCTCTCTCTCTTTCACACACACACACATACATATGCACTGAAGAAATCCAGGTGTGAGGTTGCCCTTGCCTTTGCGATGATCCCTTGCTTAGTCCCAACAGCTATCTGCACAGCTTGTTCATCTTATGCACAACTGTGCTCAGTTGTGCTTATGAGGCAGCTACCTACTAGAGCAGACATATCATCCTTTCTACATATGTCCTGCTGTTCCCTTCTACAAAAGCATCCTCTTTCTTTCAGAACTGCATGATAGGGAGGCATTCTACATCATGGAATGACAATAGCTGGAAAAGTGCAATGCCTGCTTGTTGTACCACTGTCAAAATCAAAGAGTTTCCATTTTGTCTCTGTCTGTCTGTCTGTCTATCTTTCTTTCTCTCTCTCTCTGTGTAGAGGAATGCCTGCCGTATTTGACACAGTGGCTGAGATTGATGGAGTTTTCATGCATATGTTTTCTGCTACTTTGGGTTCTCATTGGGGAGAAAAGTAGGGTATAAGTATAAATCAATCCATGCTGTCTGTTTGCTGTTTGCTCCAGCATTATGATTGCCAAGAAGCTGAATGATTAATATACTTATTACACCTAAAAAGAGTAGATGAGATACTCATTATTTCTGCCTTCTGACTTCGTTTTTGGCTTATCTATAACACTAGTAGCTTAAGCCCATTGTAGCAGGAAATACAACAGATGCTAGCATGGTGTGATGATGGAGTGTATTGCTGAGAAATCCTGTGTTTGGAGGGAGGGAGGGAGGAGAAAGATACAGTGGGCAGAACACTGGAAGGAAGGAAGGAAGGAAGGAAGGAAGGAAGGAAGGAAGGAAGGAAGGAAGGAAGGAAGGAAGGAAGGAAGGAAGGAAGGAAGGAAAGAAAGAAAGAAAGAAAGAAAGAAAGAAAGAAGGAAGGAAGGAAGGAAGGAAGGCATAGAGAAAGGGAGAAAGAGAGGGAGAGGGAGAGAGAGAGGGAGAGAGAAAGTGACAGAGAGATAGAAGGGGAGAAAGGAGAGTAATCGATGGGAGAAAGAAGAAAGAAAGGCAAAAGATAAATGGATGGATGGGAGCAAGAAAGGAGATAAAGGGATGGGTGGATGGATGGATGCATGGATAGAAGGAAGGAAGAGAGGAAGAAAGGAAGAAAGCCAGAAAGAGAGCAAGCAAGAGGGAGAGAAAGAGGCAGAGAGAGAGAGACAGAAAGAGAGAGAAATGGAGGAATGCAGGAAGGAAGACAGGGAGGGAGGGAGGAAGGAAGGAAGGAAGGGAGGGAGGGAGGGAGGGAGGGAGGAAGGAAGGAAGGAAGGAAGGAAGGAAAGTGAAAGGGGACAGGGCAGGGGGGAAGGAGGAGAGGTGAAGGGTCCGCTGGACAGGTGAAGGGGGGGTGTTGTGAGGGGGGCAGCGGGAAAAGAGTTGGGGTAGAGATGGGTAATGGTATTATAATCAACGGTATTATAATCATTCACCCTAATCAATTCTTATATACTCCATTAAGAATAACATTTGCACACAGAACTGATTTCAGGGCACTGCAGCTGGAAGACCTGAGAGAGTTGTTGAAAGCAAGTTGCAATTCTGCAAAGTCGATGCACTTCTATAGAAGGAAGGGGTAACAAAGGAACAGAACTCCCTCCACATCTGCCAGACTCTCACTGGAAGGGAAAGCAAACCTCCCAAGAGCCGCTTTGTATCCTTTAGGACAGCCTTGCATTTATTGTTCCATGAAGAATTCTCTCTGCTTGGCTGTTTATAAGGAACGAGGCAGTGACATATTGTGTAAACAGACATACATTTTCCAGGGCAGGAAGAAGAAATACAAAAGGAAACCAGAATCACACCAGAACACACAAATCATTTTAAGAAGCTAAATGCCTAAAGGTAAGGACATTTGGAGACCCTGTGCTAGACAATGTTTTATTTATGAAGTTACCAACGTTTCTCTTTAGAGCTGTTCAGTTGAGGCCACACTGCATGGGGTGTGAGAGTTCCATGATCTGATCTCCTGACACTTTTGTTTTTAGTTTAATCTTGTGAGGGCTTTAACCTCTGTGTCATGTCCCTGGCATAACTGCTCCCTCCCCCCACAAATGATTACTAGCCATGTCTGGGTGTGAGGAAATAAGATACCTTTTGAAAGGAATGGTGCATGAGCAAAAGGTTTAATCTGTACCTCTCATTTCCAACACTGTTGTTCCAAGTCAGTTCTGAAAGTAGCCCTTTGCTGTTTTAAAGCTCTCATGTGGACTGATTTATCAGGACCCATTTTAAAACAGAGATGTGTGATGCTTGTCCTGGCAATCCGGGCTGCTGTTTTTCACAAGTACACCTCTGTCCAACCTTGAATTTATTAAGAATTGACTGTGTATCTTACAGGCCTCATCAAGAACATTAAATGGGCCACAGCTTTTTTGGGGTGGGGGACTTCCGATTAAAAAACAATTTAAGGTATGGGAAAGGTGGCATTTCAGTTTCACACTAGAGGTGGGCACGAATCTGGAAAAGGGAAGTTAGTTGGATTTGGTGTGGGGAGGGTCACAGGTTGGGGGGATGTCACAAACTTGCACGGACCACCCATATTCATGACCCCTGGGGTTCACTTGAGTTTGTTAACTGTTTAGCTGTTTCCTGGGGTGCTATACATGTGAAATTCACTGTGGAGCCCCAACTGTATTGCCTCATTGTGGACATGGTTTCTGGGTCTTGTCCAGTGTCAACCCTTCTCCCCTTTAGCCCTGGGAAGTGGTCATCCACCCAGCTTCCTTGCCTTATCATAGTTTTATTTTGTTAGTCCCCCCCCCAAAAAAAAATTGTTCCTATTCCTCTAATATTATATTTTGGCTGAAATTCTGCATCCAACATGTCATAGTTTCATAGAGGAGCAAGGTTTCCTATGGACTTAACAAATGATGACTGAAATAGGGATCTGGAGCCCCCATCGGGGCCGTGATGCCTATCTACCTGCCTATTTAACCAACTATCTACCTACCTAATCAACTTTCTACCTGTCTAACTAACCAGCTATCTACCTAACTAATTATCTGCCTGCCCACCTATACTACTATCTAATACCTGCTGAGCACAACTACCTATGAGCATCGGACCCAGAGCCCAGGGAGTATGGTGTCAGCTTCGGCACATCCTGGCATCTCCAAGCTTGTGGAACCTCCTGGTCACCCCCTGCTCCATGGGCAGGCCCTCCAGATCCATGGTGCATAGGGCAAAGTATACTCCCTCTCCCCAGGAGTCATTGTGATAATCTCTGGGGCATGACTAGTAGCCAGGTAGCCAAGAAAGACAGGGATGCCTGACCATCTCCGGGTGCTGAGGCATGGCTGGGTATGTTTTCGGCCTCTCCCTCCTGTGGGAGGGGGCAGCCATGCCTCAACCCTAACACCAAACCATCATTTCCACTGCCTCTCTATGCAGCATCTCCAGAAGTTTAATTCCCAGTAACAGATCATTCTTGGATATTTGTGGCCAAACTTCTCATTGCGGCCTACAGCTCCACATCCTCATCCCAGCACTCTACCTTGAAGGTGACCACAGTAGACTTATTTCTCCTTTGGGAGTGTTGGGTGGGGAAGGATGCTCTTACCATCAAAAGCTTTCCATGGGGCATCCTGGATTCCGTGGGAGGGAGCACTGCGCCTTAACAGGGCTATGGTTCTACTCCCCGCAGTTAATCCCACTTGGATTTTGGCCATCTGGGCAGATTACTGAGCATTAGCCTATGTCTGGTTCACCTTGGTTGCCTCCCAATGTTATCTGAACCTGCCCAAACAGATGGGTTGGCAGCTTTCAGAATATGCAGCACCTCTAGTGGTGGCTCTGTCCATGGTGAGTCCCGAGCTCTGATGGGTCCACAGGACTGTTTCCATCCCATGACCCAAAACAGTGACATTTTGAGCCTCAAAGGGTGCCCATTCCCACCAGACTCCTAGCCCTTTACCTACTCCATGCAGAAACGGAAGACCAAGTCACCCTGAAGTCCAGACAACATGAGAGGCAGTGAATGGGAATGTGGGGTAGATCATGGGAGTGTGTGAGAAGAGATCTGTAGATATCCCTTGGCAGATGGCAACTGAAGACTTATTTCTAAGGATATGTAGAGGAAGAAATTATACTTCAACATAGGGTGGCATGGAGAAAGACAGAAATTCATAAGTATTTGGCATGGGGCCCTGAAAAGAAGGGAAGTATGCCTGAAGAAATAATGTAAATGTAAGCTTGGCCCTTGGTGTGGGAGTTTTTGGGGGATCACCTCACTAGATGGGGAACTAGAGAACAATTGTCATCATGAAAATCCCAGCTCTCAGTGGCCATTGTGGCCAGATGAGCTGTTCATCGCACATGAAAACGGGCAAGAAGAGAACGGGGTGTTGTGGTCAACATGACATGTCCTTCAGTCTGCATTGCCTAGGTCAATAGGTGGATACCTAAGTGCTCAAGAGGCACGTTTCTGACTTTTTCCAGTAGCATAACACGACTTCGCACCTAACAACAACAAATAACTGTTTCAAAGATTATCAAGATTATCAAGATACTATTTTCCTTGAGTTATTATTTCCTTGTTTATGGTCTTTCATATTGCCACTAACCTTAGGATGAAAAAATTGCTAAAATATTAGTAAGCTTGTCTTGATTCTGTTTGTGTGGCTAGATGTTGGTTGGGTGTATCATTCAAGTGTTGCACAGGCCATTGTATACCATCCATAGGAATGGATATTTCACAGTTTTTTGTAACAGACATCATAAAATCCCTGATCATTTGACAAATTCTGTACATTGTTCTCTTATCAGGATGCATCTGTTACCTCCACAGTTTCTCTGTTTGCTGTGGCTACAATGAAGATTAGAAGCAAAATTGCTTCCCAGTGCTATCATTGATATCCTGCCATGGGGACCATCAGATAAAGTACGACCCTTTTACTGTAATTGAGATTGCAGTCTCTAATTATATATCTCATGCTCTGTTAAATATTTTATAACCTAACCCCATCCTGGGGACAGTTGAAATGTTTTGAGCAAATTTTATGTCTTTGTTGCTGTTTTTCTAGATTACCTTTTCCCTGATTGAACCAATAATTGTCACAAGGAAGTTCTATGGACTGCAATATGATACACAAGCATTGTATAGGAGAGAGTGGAGCACAGTGAAAGTGGTTTAGCACTTTTTGTTACTGTATCTATTCTATTCATTGGTGGCAATAAAAACCCTTTTAAATGTTGTGGGATCGCCGTGAGTCTACACCATCTATGCAATGGCTATATAGGCTGACAGATCAAGGGTCTTTCCTCATAATCAGTTTTGGATTTATTGATTGATTGATCTAAAATTATTTTTTAAACCTAAAAATATTTTATAGGATTTTTTTTTGTGGGTTCAGGTATATAAGACCCCAAAACTGAATACCAGTACCAGGATTTGGGTCCAGCAATATTCAACAACACAAAATATTTTTTGCTCCATTATACCTGATAGGGCTATTAATGTCAATGGCAAATTTAGCCTGAGTATATTCAGTGGTCTAGTGAAGGCAGGGTTTGAGGTGAAGGCATCAAATTTTCAGCATAGCTGCTGGAGCCTCTCCTCAAAAGAACTCCCAACACTCAAAAGGATTTGATGAGGAGATCTAATTCTACAGGCACCCAAAGAAGGTACCTCCATTCTTCATTGTTTCCAGTGTGTGTGTGTGTGGGGGGGGGATAGCTAGGCAGCAGCACAAGCCCTACAGAATGTCCCAGAGAATCCCTGCAGTAAAAGTGAAGGGGGGGCATTTTTGTAAGATTATCCCTGCAACAGAACCATGCAATACTGCCCAGCAGAACCACTACACTGAGGCAGTGCCAAACCACTTGTCCTTATTTTGAATACTAATCTCTGGTAAAATACAAAGAGAACATTCCCCTCTGAACATTCACGTTCCTCCAAATAAATGGGTCAGCTTCTTCTAACAGATGTATGAATACTTCTCCTACATGGCGCCATTGGCAATCCCCGAGGATCTCCCATACTGGCCCCCAGTGCCAAACTGAACAGGACTAAGTTCACATCTGAGAATCTCTGAAGTGTAAATTGCGGGGGAGGAGCATCTCTGTAGTATTGCACTGGTTCTGCTGTCCATCCCAGCCGCTTCCCTTTCTCTTGAATTTTGATTTTGTGCTGCAGCTTTGTTAAGCTAGTATTGGCCACAATGGGATATTGGGTTCTTCTGCTGGGCACTAGTAGATCCAGCTGGGTGTAGAGGTTAGTAGTGCAGACTTCTAATCTGGCATGCTGGGTTCAATTCTGCACGCCCCTACATGCAGCCAGCTGGGTGACCTTGGGCTCACCACAGCACTGATAAAGCTGTTTTGACCAGGTAGTAATATTAGGGCTCTCTCAGCCTCACCTACCTCACAGGATGTCTGTTGTGGGGAGAGGAAAGGGAAGGCAACTGTAAGCTGCTTTGAGACACCTTTTGGTAGAGAAAAAGTTGCATATAAGAACCAACTTTTCTTCTTTTTCTAGTAGGTTGGCACTGGGTGTTTCTACTTGGTATTCATATGGTGGTGCTGAGTTCTGCTACTGGGATGTAGTACATTGCACTGGTTCTGCTGCCCATGCAGAAATTCCCCCTCCCCCTCATTTTCCACTTTATAGATTCTCATGTGTGAACATAGTCCCATTGGGTTTGGCACTGGTTTTGCTGGGCAATATTGTACTGTTCCTGTTGCTGGACTGGCTATTTTGAGGAGAGGCCCCAGAAGCAAATTTGGTGCCTCTATCTCAAATCCTGCCCCCACCAGACAACTGAATAGACTCAGGCTAGATTTGCCATTGATTTCAATGGCCCCAGAAGGTACTGAATATTTATAGGGTTCTTTGGCCTTGATTGTAGAGACTTTGTATTCAGTATAGAAAATACTAAAAAAAAAAACAACACACACACACACACAAAAACGGTACACTTGTTTTCCCCCTCCAATTTGCTAAACCAAATGCATGTGCCTAATGCCTTATGCCTCCACCAGCAGCGTATTTTCCCTTTGCTTTCAGAGCTGTCCAGAATACCTCTGTTGCAGCCTTGCCACAAAACCAGGAGATCAGGAACTTCCCAGCCTCTTACAGGAGGCTGTTCCAGTGCCACTGAAAAGCTCAAGCCTGGTTTGTTGCTAAACGTGCCCAGATAAAGGGGTATTAATGATGGACATTAGGAAAGAAGGAAGCTGCTGCAAGAGAACATGAATGAAGAGGTTGTCCCATAAGGAGGTGGACCCCAGGTCATAAAGGCTTTAACCTCCAACTTCCTCCACTGGATCCAGAAACTATTCAGCATCCAAACACCTCAAAATAGGAGTGATGTGGTCTTGCCATCTACCCCAGAAAGCAAACAGTCTACCTACTGTTTGCATCAATTTCAGATTCTGAATCATCTTCAAGAGCAGCCCTGTATAGAATGCATTAGTTATCTAGCTTCATGGTTACTGAAGCACAGTTTGGTGTGGCCTGATTAGGCATCAGAAAAGAGGGGGCCAGCTTCCTAACTAAACATAATGAGTGAGAGGAGCACTTTTTGTTATCAAGTAAATCTGTTTCTCCAGCAGACGGCCAGAAAGCAGCAAGACTCTACCAACGCAATCAAGCTATTTTCAAAGAGGAGCAACACTTGGAAAGCCAAGGGTAAGATGCTTCTCCCTCCAGTTTTGTTCCGCACGCATTTCTTGGAATATTAATATTTCACAAGATGGAGAGTTATAAAGAAGGATGCACAGGAAATGCTTTTTATAGGCACCGCATTTTGTTTTATTAAAATATTGAATAGATCCAAAAACAATCCTTTAGCCCCTGCTGTGAATCCCCACTCCTCAAAACCTAAAATGGTGCCTTAGCCTATATAGAAACTGGATTGGATTTGCACATAAAGATGTGTGTAGATCATTCATTTCTTTTTTAGAAGTGTTGTTGTATGTCATTTTTTCCCTTAGCTCTTAGCAGATTCCTGACGACTTTATTTTTGTAGCTGACTTGCAGCAGATTCAACACATCGCCGTCTCCCTAAGTGTCAGGCTGTGGGTGGTCTGCTCTGCTCTGAGCATCACTAGCCAAATACGAATAGAAAACAGCTTTTTGTTCCACAGACTTTTGGACTTTAACCTTAACTACTTACCAGGATGTAATCATCTACACATTCCCTATTGCCAGTTCATAAGTGATTAAGCTGCCCAGTGCTGCAGCTGGAAAGAAACACGTTCCCTCCAGTGACTCATTTAATCGGCAACATCATAGCAAGAAGGTAGCTCCTCATTTTGATTCACATTGTGATGACTTGCATGTTTTTGCATGGGTAGAACAGTCACAGATTGTTTCTTTTCATGGAATAAGATTGCCCCAGGAAGAGTTGTTTCCTTGCAACCAGGAGGCCAACTTTTGTTCCATTCTACGTCACGTTAAACAAACAGAAATAGCTTACCATTTAAAAATGCTGGCATCCTATGAATCATTTGTATATTGTGACTATGTTCAAAGATCAAACTGAGTCATGAAAGGACTTATTTTAGAGCAATCCCAAGAGGTAAGAGGGCTCTGATTTCAGAAGGAAGAAACAGAGGTTACTTCCACATGTATTCTCATTCCCATTATATTCTCATTGTTGCTGGGAAAGCAGAGGCATTTGCAATGGCAACAGACCCTCCATATGGAGATATTCTCCATTTCCCCTTTGTGCCTACCATTTCCCTCCCCCACCCTCAGAGTGCATTCTGTCAACTTTTTTTAAGTGATAGATATACTGCTATAGTGTTATATGGCTGTAGTGCTGCTATAGTAAGATAGCTATTACTAATTTTAAAAAAGATTGTCCCAAAACAGGTTTTGGAAACTATATGCAGCAAGAAAAAAACCCGGAAGACAGACAAGAATAAGAAAATAAGAAAATAAGAAAAAGAATAAGAATAAGAATAAGAATAAGAATAAGAATAAGAATAAGAATAAGAATAAGAATAAGAATAAGAATAAGAATAAGAATAAGAATAAGAATAAGAATAAGAATAAGAATAAGAATAAGAATAAGAATAAGAATAGTTGGTTCTTATATGCCACTTTTCTCTACCCGAAGGAGTCTCAAAGCAGCTTACAGTAACATTCCCTTTCCTCTCCCCACAACAGACCCCCTAGTCTGTGTGGAAACAGCAACAAATCTGAAATTTCAAGTGTGTATATGGGGCACAATCTCCAAATGGAAATGACAAAATCAAGAACAGCAATGCCTGGTTCGTCTCAAAATTACTCATGTGCAAAACTCCACTGCAGCTGTATTCTAAGAACCCACTTGGAATAGAGCCCCCGTTGCAAATTCATTAATGCCTGCTTATATGTTCCTGGTCAAATGATCCAAACATCCCATACCTTGTTACAGCATTCGAATTATGAAAGTGTTTGATAAATAAAATGTTTCTCTTAGCAATTAACCATTTAGAAGCAACATTATTCTGCAAATTTGTTTCCGTCCTAAAACTGCTGCTCAGTACTTTAAAGGAATGTATGATTTTGCACATCTTTAAACCTCCCCCCGCTCCGGAAGAGTAAGGGCAAGTGGGGAGGAGTTAGGGCGGGCCCTGTCCAGGATAAAAACTCGGAGGGCCCAATCAGGAGCCGCGAAGCGTGGCTCCCCATTGGCTGGTTGGCCCAGCCTCGCCTGGGCCGGCCGGGGAGTCGCCGCTCAGAGGAAGAAGCCTTCCCCAGTGGTAAGTCCTCTAGCCGGCTTCCCCTCGCCCAGGGAGCCTTCTGCTGGGCCCTGGGGCAGGCTCGCCTGCCCTTGGGCCCGGCAGAAGACCACAAAGCCCACTCCCGCCGTCCCGAGCCTTCTGCCAGGCCCTGGGGCAGCCGAGCCCGGCAGTAGGCCGCATAGCCTGCCGCCACCTTCCCCAAGCCTTCTGCCGGGCCCTGGGGCAGCCGAGCCTGCCCCTGGGCCCAGCAGTAGGCCGCAAAGCCTGCCGCCGCCGTCCCGAGCCTTCTGCAGGGCCCCTGGGCCCAGCAGTAGGCCGCAAAGCCTGCCGCTGCCTTCCCGAGCCTTCTGCCAGGCCCTGGGGCAGCCGAGCCTGCCCCTGGGCCCAGCAGAAGGTCCCAATGCCACCTACCTTACTCTGTTCCTCCCTTCCTCCCAGCATTCCCTTTCTCCTTCTCTTCCTCCCAGCATTCCCTTTGTTTTTCCCTTTCTCCCTTCCTCCCTCTCTTCCATCTGCCTCTTTCTGGCTACCTGTTTCTCTCCCTCTTCTTCTGTCTCTATCTTCCTCCCTTTCTTTCTGTCTTTCTGTCTCTCTTTCTCCTTTTCCTCCTTCCTTCGCCCCATCCCTCCACCCACCCATCATGCTAGGACCCGCTGTATTTTGCCCACAGCGGGCTTAATATCTAGTAACCTATAAAGGAGTTCCATGAAAACAAACTACCTTTAAAAACAGGGACTTTTGTAACCCTACGGTTATACTGTGCATTCACAAGGGCTTGGCAGGGGGATGAGAAGCCTTATGCATCTGAAGAACAAGCAGGCGTATGCATGACTTTCTTCCTTTGGTTTAAACTACATAACCCACGGACCATGATGATAGTGGGTCTTTCCTATGGTTCCCTTCCCCTAGCACTCTTTTACGACAGTTCTAGGACAGTTTGTTCCTGAGGTCCAGGACCCACATGGCCTAAAAACTGTACAGGTTGGGAGGCTGCAGTGGGGATAAATATATTATGAATAATAAGCAACTATTAATTTCTATCCGTTTTTAAAAAGCTTTTGGAATGTGAGCAGATTCTGTTTCTTAATATTTTATATTGATTTTCAAATACATATTAAGTTGTCCATGGTAACTCTGTGGCAAGAAGTCTGAGTATCCTGCCTCAGTGAAACAAGATACCATCACTAGCACCAATAAAAGACCACAACTTCTTGTGAATGCAAAGGCTTCCATTTGATTTCATCGCCGTGTCTTTTCTTCCATGTTTTCTCCTAATCACAGATCCAACGTGTAGCTCCCGAAGGAGCCATTAGGAGGAGATGAAGGGCACTGGGTTAAATCCTGTTTTACTATGCAGTCTGGTTTGTGTTACAGAGATTTGGTGCACATGAGAGGGCTGGATGTTTTTCTAGTGGCTATAGTGTAGAGGCATTGCATCAAATAATCTTCAGGGGAAGTTACATCTGAGGGGGGAAAGTAGCTAGAACAATCTGCTACTAAGAGCTCTTTGGTTGTGCCACATAATGATCATGGTTATTTATGCCCTGATCAGATAGACTGCTCTATGTGGGATTGTCTTTGAAGGCCAGTTCCAATTTGGGGGTAGAACTTTAGGTTTGGCGGAATGATGGATTTTAGCAAGGTATATTGCCATAAAGTCCAGCTTCCAAAGCTGCCATTTTCTACTGGGAAATCTGCATGATCTGGATTTTAGTTATAATTCTTGGAGATCTCCAGGCCTAACCTGGAAGCTGAAATTACTTTTTAGCATATGTTGTAAGAATTGGCAGGTAAAAGGTAAAGGTAAAGGTATCCCCTGTGCAAGCACCGAGTCATGTCTGACCCTTGGGGTGACGCCCTCCAGCGTTTTCATGGCAGACTCAATACGGGGTGGTTTGCCAGTGCCTTCCCCAGTCATTACCGTTTACCCCCCAGCAAGCTGGGTACTCATTTTACCGACCTCGGAAGGATGGAAGGCTGAGTCAACCTTGAGCCGGCTGCTGGGATTGAACTCCCAACCTCATGGGCAAAGCTTTCAGGCGGCTGCCTTACCACTCTGCGCCACAAGAGGCTCTTGGCAGGTAGGAGGCCAGTATTGGCAGTGAAGACGCAACACATGATATGGCTTAAATATGGCCACAGCTTTATTTAACAGCCTCCCAAAACATGGGTTGGCACAACATGAAACGGAGCCTGGCCTACACAGCCCACTGGCTGAATTCAAGTCCAAGAGCATTCAGGATCCATCGCCCTTCCCCGCTGGGAAACACAGCCTCCTGTGCTCTTGGACTCTGTTCCATGGGAGATGGCCCATATAGCAGGGGCCAAAGGACGCAAACCTCCTTGATTGCCCTGCCTAGGGCCATCTGGTCGCCATGAGCAAGTATGCCCCCCCCCCGCCGGGTGGGCCTCTTGCTCAAACACCACCTTCTTAAGAAGGCCCCACTCCCATGGGAGTCCGATCGCACACTGGCTCCCATAAACAGGCTCTGTTCATGTTAGAATCCGCTGTGATGAAGAAACATCATTAACAAAATTTTAAAACAACAGGGAGAGAGGGAGGGATCTGCTGTTCGGCCTAACTTGGAAGCTGAAATTACTTTTTAGCATATGTTGTAAGAATTGTTTCTATCCATTCTGAAAGATCTACACTGGATGCTGATGCATCTTCAGCTCGGTTTTTAACATTCCAAGTTGGCCTACAACCAAGCAATTGACAGAGCCAATAGGGAATGGAGTACTGCGCATAAGTATGCTATGCTCATGAAGCTCTCTTTCAACTAGGACCCACTCCCTCCTGTTTATCAGTATCATAATGTGATCTCTGTGTTATCCTGTTTATCAGCATCATCATGCCACATTGTTCTTGCTAAGATCAAATAGAACCAGTTGAAAATGATCTTCCTTTCAACTATCTATCTTACCCACCTGTTTCCATGCAGGCCTATAATATGAATGTGTAACCTCTTATGTAACAGGCACAGGAGGCTGTTCAGTGTCATGAAATAGTTTATCCACTGAGACAGATCAAGATGGGTAGCTGTGTTAGGCTTCAAGATGCAACTAGACTCTTGTTTGTTTTATCCATTGATTGTATCAGTACAGTCGCAGGCAAAAGCCTCCATGTTTAAATCAAAGATTTCATTTTCACTCGGACTCCATTTCAGCAAGAAGGCATTTTGGAGCATCCTTGTGAACTGTCCTCCCTCCTCTTTTTAGTAATGTTCCGCTTAAGAGTTCTAATCCACTGTTTGTGGAAATTAATGACTACAATGGCTTTGCATCAGTGTGTGCACATGGAAGATATGGGTGCATTTGGTAATGGCTGGTTTTTCCATTCATCAAAGTCTTTTGTTTCTAGTTTAATTAAGATGCCGGTGTGGCTCTAGAAACCTACATAATCCACACACAAGATGACGCATAGCTTCAAATTCTGTGCCCGAGGATCAAGTCTGCATTCCTCGAGGCTTTGCATCACACAGAGCCATAAAGTATGTTTTCATTTCTGTCCTGTGTCTGAATGTTGTTAAGGATAGCAAAAAAAAAAAAAAAGCCAACAAATAGCCATCTATGGAGTTAGTCACATAAAGCTGGAAATTAGAAAGCAATTTCTCTAGCAGAACTTGGGAGGGACTATATTTCATAGGCACAGCTTGGGTTCTTTTGAACTGTCCCATTGTCTGAACAAAGCAGTACTGGAAAGTGTCACTCACAGCAGCATAAATCACCACTGGAGAACGCTGCTCTGAGTCAGGTTAGGAAAGCTGTTTATTGTTTTCTAGGGACTGCTACAGGCCTACTGTAGCTGAATCAAAGGAAACGCATGGCATTCCGTTCAATGTTATCGTTAAATGAAAATGCCGTTTAAAACAAAACTATAAATTTGTGACTGCCTTGCTCGAGGTCGACATTTACACTTCTGGCCGGAGAGCACTTAGAAGCAATTTTAAGATTAGTTTCCAGAGGCAATGAAAGCATACCCTCTATATGTCTGTATGTGTCTTGTGCATCTCTCATTTGCGTATGCTTTTAAAATGATTCTTCCTTTCATTGTTGGCTTTGAAACATTCCATCTGGTTGCGGCTTTCAGTCCCCGCTGAAAAAGCTTAGATGTGTTTACATTAGCAGTGATATAACTTTGAGCTCAATCCTGGGGGAGGGGGAAATGCTTACTCCATCTTCTTGTTTATAGGGATCCTGCCCCCTGGAGCAGAAGACTGTGCCTCCCTGAGGGGCCTTGTTCCTGGACAGGGACTTAACTTGGCATCAAGAACACACAGAAACACTGAAATGACAATGAGATATACAAAGCAATAGCTATTTTATTATCCTGTACAAATGGGTGAGACCTATGATGCCAAATATTCCTTGCCAGAGTCACAACTCCCTCCTACTATGACAGCTGTTTTAAAGCACAGAAATCCCACTGGCAGCCAGCAGCATCTCCTTCCCCCAAGTAAAAACAACAACAACAACAAATGAGTCCGTTCGTGATGCCTGCAAGCCTCCTTACAAATCAGGATGTTGGCTACCCCCCTAATCATGTTTATTATCGGAAACCCAGGTCAGTGCTTCCTATTGATTATCATTAGGGCTGAATAAATGCTTAAACAATTAACCGATCTGTATTTAATCAGTAAATTAACTGATAAAAAAGGTAAGAAACACTGCAAATTTAATTGACCTAAGCCTGTATACCAAGGACACCTTATCAGAGATGTGAAGGATATAATCACATAATTGATCTTACTCATACTATATGTGCTTTACTGTACATCTATTACATGAAACCATACTATAGTATAAGTCAGTGCAAATAAAAAGCAGCCCGGACTTACTCAGGGCTGCCATTGGCACAGCAAGGGAGGGGCGGGAGAGGACATGCAGAGAGGGGGCCAGAGTCAGGCGCATAGTACAGCACTTGCCCAGCCTCTGGGGAGAGGAGCTAACTCCTTTATAAGGAGTTACGTGCTCTGCTTGGCCTCTTTTGCTGAGCGATGCCACTGAGAAGATGCAGCAAGTTGGAGCAGCTGGAGTTGGGTCTAGTGCGAGGAGCTAGGGGAGCAAGACCAAAAGGGTGGGGCAGCCCTGTGTGGGGCAAAGAACAGCTACCGCTGAGAGAGGTGCCAAAGTTTTGCTGACTGGCACAGACCTTCCAATGGCGGAGACTGCAGCTTACTAGCAGGGATACTCTTGGCCCAGAGCTCCTTTGGGTGTTTCAGCTCTTCAACCAGAAGCAATGGCAGTAGCAGCTCAGGGCTGGCTGAAACGGATGAGGATCGGGTCCGGATGACAGCCCTGTGTCGAAAGAGGTGGCGGAAGGCTAGCTGCTGGCAGAGAAGATCAAGGTGGGACTCCTTGTCTTATTTATTTATTTATTTATTTATTTATTTATTTATTTATTTGCCGCCCTCCCCGAAGGCTCAGGGAGAGGAGGATGATATCCATGAGGAGCACTATTATTGGTTGGCGGGAATATTTGTACCAGGTCTCCTTCCTTGCCTACATAGGTGGAGGGTGGAAGCAAGGGAGATTTTGGACTTCTATGATTGGGCGGGAGTAAAAAAGGAGCAACCTGACCATCCTGTGGATGCTGATTCCCTACCGGGTGTTCATTTGTCATGTAAGCTGTGGGAGCATGCACTGGAAGGCAATTGCATCAACATGTTTGCCTTTGTAAAGATGGGGGCAAAAGGGGGGATACACCAACATCAATTACCTGAGTTCCTTTAATAGGAACTGTTGATGATTAAACCAGCGACCTTCTGCATATACAGCATATCCTCTACCACTGATCCACAACCTCTCCCAGAATCAGAATTTCTAATAATTCATTTAATTATTAATATTGAGTAAAAAAATAAAATGAAATCCTTCCATAGACTAGCCATATTGCAAAGGAACTCTGGGAGGAGATGTCTATCTTTGGTGAGAGGTGGGAGGAATATCCACTTTTTTCATTGGTTCTGGATGGTAGGGAGACAAGGCTTATCTAGGTAATGTTTTGGCAGTTCGTGGAGGCTCCTCTGTTTCTTTTCCAGTCCATTCCAAAATGTAACAGCATATTGCATCCTGCACAGAGTGCTTCTTGCCGTCCCCCTAAGTAAAGGAGGTCATTCCAGGTTCTTCTGCTAGACAATGTTGTGTCTTCCAAGCTGCCTCATTAGGACTAGTCTACTCAGTTATTCTGAATATACAGAATGAACATGTTCACCCAGTCCTTATTATAAAAGGCTGCAACTACTATGGTGCAGGATGATCACTTCCAACCTCAGACAATTAAGTTACATGGAAGAAAGAGAGAGGGAGTTATTTGTGTGGCAGAATATAAACTATGTAGTATAAAATATAAATAAATAATACTAGTGCTATTTATTATTAGTGATCATATTAATTTAGAGACAGTCTTTGTCCCCCGTGACACTTATATGGGTCTGTAACATTCATTTGAATTTTCTACTCCTTTGAAGAAAAGTTCTTATTGCCTGCCAGTGCTGTCAGGAATGACAGTCAGGATGAAGAGAATTAGGGAATTATGAATTCATTACAGCCAATTGCAGCTTCAACCTTCTAAAATTCTTCAAGAAATGAAAGGTATAAAGTTACTCCACAGATTTAGAATCAAATATGCTAATAAAGAATTTCTGACACAATTTAATTATCGTTAAGAAATGTAAAAAAAATCAGTAATATTGTTCAAGGTATATGAAATATTGTCTGATCCCACATAAGAAGACTGAAAAGCAGAGAGTGCCTATAAATGCCTATCAAAGGCATTAAGTTTTTAATGTAAAATATATGAAAGTTTTTTAAAAAGAATTTTATCTACCTGTTCAGAACAAGGAAGCAGAGGGATTTGTCTGAACAAGTTTTGAATAATAAGATACTGATCCACAAATCTTTTGACAGCCCTGTAATGTGGAAAAAGATGAAACCATTGGAAAGAAAGCACTAGCTGAAAGTTAAACCACAAACAGTTCTGAAGAATTCTAATATAACAGGAATGACTTTAGATGACTGTAATGGATCGGGATTTTTTTTTTAATGTAGCTAAAATGGCAGTTCTGGAAATGCTAGGAAGAGATTTGGGGGTTTGTTTATTATTTCTTTGATTTAAAATATTTCTGCCTTCCCACACAATTCGGGGTCTCCAAGTTAGTGAACTTTTTGTATTCTACAGACTATTTTAGTGTTTGAAATGTTTTAAATAGTTTTCAAAACACACATACTGTCTCTCACACATATAACACTTAAACACGAGAAGAGGGCTAATAAAAGTTATTGAGGGAATTCCACATTAAAAAAAAATCTTCATCTGCTGTTAGAAGACAATGATAGAAGGAGACAGATGAATCTCTTTCAGGAAAGAGTTCCAGAGTTTTGGTGCCATGAGTGGGAAGACCTTTTCTTGGATTGCAACCCATTAGCCTCAGATGGTGGGTACACATGAAACAAGGCCTGTGAAGATAACCAGAGAGGTCAGAGAGGCAGGCTGCTTTAAAATAATTGCATCTATTTATAGAAGGATGACCAGATTGCTACGCCTTCTGGTGTTTCGCATAATGGAGAGCAGGAGGGCCCAGAATTCTTCTCACTGGTTGACAGAATGTGGATACTGAATTTGGAGAAGGTTGAATGAGAGAAATGTTGCCAGCTTTTCAACTGGCTGCTTACAGCTATATTTCAAAACCCAGCTGGATTTGGAGCAGACATTAGCAGGTGAACTTTATCACACTGAAAAAATGGAAATCTTCAGTTTGTTATCATTATACCTAGGATAGCGTATTCATTATGGAGAAAATCTATCAAAAAGCATATCATTTAAAATATGCTATGTATATCATTTTCTAATGAGCACATTGTATATCATTAAAAACAATGTACTTTATTTTCAATAAGAGCCCCAAAGACTTACTGCGGGGGTATTTTGCTGCCATGGGGATTGGGCGCTAGGAAGGACCTGGCAGGCAGGAGCTGGGATTCCTATCCTCAGCATTCCCTGGGGTGGTGCGAGTTGTGTCACAGCAGAATAAGCGGTTCTGAGATGGCATGGGAAAGGGCTGAGCCATTGCATCCTTATAAAGGATGGGAGGCGTGGCTTGGCCTCTTTCCCCTTCCTGGTGCCTGTGGATGGAAGTGGAATTCTAGGAAATCTCCATGTTCCACCTGGAGGTTGGCATTCCTATTCCCATGAACTCACCCATTTTAATCTTAGGATTTCACACGTTTAGCTCTAGTGTGTTTGTCTGCTTCCAAGATGCTGAAATAGTTTGAAATTTGTTGTTTTTACCAAGATAATGCTCAAGGCTATAGATTTTTAGCATTCTGATATAGGTTTCCTAGCTGTAGGCATTGGATTCTCAGGACCTGTGACTTTGCAAACCATGGACCAGCCAAAATGTGTGATGACCTTTAGTTTGTCAGATGGTTTGTGCCCATTCCTATTATATCCAGTCTCTATGATCTCAGACTGGATGTTTGTACAGAATTTAATAATTTAAAATATTACATCCTGCTTTTCCCAAAAAGAATGGGCTAACCATCATAAATATAAGAACAATAATAAAATAGCAAAAAACACTTTCCCCAAAAAAGACCAATCCACTTGGCATTACCATTTGCAAAACCCTAAACCCATAAATAGTAACACCAAATATATAACTGTGTTTATCTACTTTTGTGAGGCAAAGTTCATTTCTCAGGGTTGATGCTTGGAGGAGGGGCCCAAGATCTTTTTGGTTTTCAGTTGCCATAAGTTGGCTGCAACTTTTGCACATAGGTAAAGGCATGTAAGAAGATAAACATTGGTTTTTATTGTGGTTATTTTTGTTTAGTTTGATTTGTTTTAGACTTTTAAGGATTTAGTTATTACTTATTTTATGTATGAAAATCTTATATGAGTCTAACTACAAAACCTCTCACATACTTGAAAACAAAATATCCTTCTTTGCTCTTCATAAACAATTATAAGGTAGAAATTACCTCAGCAACTCCAGTAGTTCATTCATTCTATAAGGAGTTTGCACAGAAACAGAAAAAGTAAGTAGAATAACACTTATTTGTTTCCCTCTCCTTTTTCCTATGTTTTCTTAGGATTTTTCACCCTTAGTTCAAGAGAGTCCATAGGAGATTTTTATTGCCTTCATGATATAAATTACTATTTTGGGAGCTCCCATTTCTCTTATGTGATGCCTTCTTTTAATTTGAGCACCATCTAAAAATATTCTTTAGTAAGTGGAAAACAGATTTTTCTTCACTTCAGAGTAACTAGTATTGAGGTCGGATGAAAAGGAATTCATAGCTTTGAAAAATCATTAACAATTGGAAGATGTGCAAATTAAGTTTGTGAGGGTATTTTTGAATTATCTATAATTAATTTTTGAGAATTCAGTATATTGCATAGGGAGGAAAATAATTACTGATGATATATTGCAGCAACTAGCAGAGAAGAAACACACATATCCGCACACACATGGAGAGAAAGAGTGAATCTTTGAGGTTTGTATAATTACCCATTCCTTAATTTTTCATTATTTTGTTGTGAAAAGTTACAGCTCCAGACATGGGAAAAGCTACGATATTTAAAGATTTCAAAACTTTTTCCAGCTTTATTGCTTCAGCTTTTGTTATAATGGGATTAAGCACCATATAAAAACAAATTATTGAATATAACACAAAGGAATACAACATTTTATTGATTTTAATAATAAATCCCATTCTATCACAAGTTGTATATATTCACCTCTGCTGAAATCAGGGGGAACAAAACAAAAACCCGGCTGAGACTATCCTTGGCCGAACATTGACGCAGTGGAGGGCTTGCTGGGAAGGAGATACGACCACCCAGAATCCCTCTAGTGTGCGTGCTGCCAAAATGCCGTGTGTACAGCATCAAGGGCAGGGTGGGACCCATGGAAGCTATTTAAGTTACCACATGCATGGGTCCTGCCCCCTTTGCCAGGAACGCTGCGGGAGCTGCTTCCTCCCACCCTATGTTGTTGTTTACAAAATTGTTTGGGGTTTTGAGGTGGATATTTTGTTCAATAATTGTCACAGCTGCAGGTTTGCATGGGATGGAGCCTGTTGGCAGGGAGTCTGGTGTGCGAGAGGACTTCCTGGGGTTCAGGGCCTCCCTATGAGGTGGCATATATACAATCATGGCTTACCCAGCTGGGAGGACAGGGGATCATTTGCCAGGTGGCCTGGGACAGTCAAATCAGGTTGGCGCCTGGTGGCTCCCTCACATAGGTCATTTCCCGTAATGGTGGACTTCAGTAGGCAAGGGGATCTGCTCTCCCATCTGGGAATGGTACGGGTTCCCAGGGCACCTCTGGACTCCGTGGGTTTTTGGTGCAGTCTGCTGACTGCTAGGTCAGGCTCCCTCTCCCATGCTGTGCTGTGGGGAGGTAATAAAGCTGTGGCCTTGTTCATCTCAACATTGGTGTCACGTCTTATCCAGCACATAATACCCTCCTGCATGTCAAACACTATTAGAGACATCATATAATTTAGACTGTTATTGAAATATCCAAAACGTATTTTTCTTAGACCTAAGCTACAGTATTTTTTTTATCTTATTCTCTTTCTAGGTTTGAGCATGAACCAGCTGACAAACTGAAGTTCACTTTTGGGCTGTTTGAACTTCAAAAACCAACATTCATGAACTGAAGAACTATGAAATGGGAGTTACCAGCTCATACTTATAGGTAAAGTGTGAGCAGTAAATTAATATTCAGCATAATGAAAATGTTTTAACAGATTCTAGAATCAAACAAGAATCTCAAAAATAATTTATTTGGCTTCAATTCCAGGGGGAAACATAGTGAAGGAAATAAATATGTCAAAATGGGAGAGTTAGGAGAAGATTTTTCTTTAATTGTGAACTGCTGAGAGCAATTAGCTGAGACCCCAGCAGTTAGAGCTTTCTGTCTGGATATGTCTACAAACATTTTTCTGGAGTTACTAGAGCTGGGTAAATGTCCTACTATATGCAGAAGTCAGGTTTTGTTTAGGTGCATGCCGGTATTTCTATGAGTCCCAAATGGAATTTGCCATCAACAGGATTCTATTTGTTTTGGCCATATGCCATAAGACAGAGACAATGGAAAGTGAAAAAACACCTCTGACTAGAAGAGAGGCAATATTGATTGCATCTCCAGGAGCCATTAGAATGTCATAAGGAGAATTTTGCCAGACATAATAGTTGCCATAATTCTCAACATTTATCATGCATTTATCAGGAACGGGCATTTGAAAACAGGTGAAAAGTAAAATCAGAAAATATTAAGTTTTCTGAGCATAGCATTAGCTAGAGGTGATATAGATGACTGGCCAGAGGTGCAGTTTTTCTTACTAAGATAATGTTACAAATTGATAGATGAGGCATAAAAGGTGGAAGAAAAAGAAACAAATGAATAGATAGTGTTTTTTAAAAACAAAGTTTTTATATTGCCTTTCTACCTTTACAAGGGCCACCAAGTCAGCAAACAATTCTCTGCTTGACATCAAAGTCACCTGTGATTTGTGTGTGTGTGCATGTAGACAGTTTGGACAACAGTAAGTTGCTTGAGCAACTGAATGATTCTCTCTTTTCCTTTCATGTATATCATGCATCATAATGTTCTAGCTGCTGACTGTCTACTGGAACATTTTTCCTGACTTCCCTCAGTTTCCATAAAAAATGGTTGGGTTGCTGGGTTACAAAGAGAAGTAAGCCATTGTTCTCGAAATTATACTGCTGCCTTAAAGTCAGTTCTATTAGGGAAAAATGTACAATTTCTCATCAAGGAACAATAAGTAGTTACAATACTCCAGTTCTTAGCGTACAACAACAATGGATTTTAGGACAATGTTATCAGCAAGGTTCTTTAGGAATATGGTTGATACTGAATCACAGCTTGCATATTTAGGTTCAATCAAGACTAATAGAAACTATTGACATTTGAATTGGTTTGACACTAACCTGTATTGTCAGTGCTGCCCAGATCAGAGGGTGATGTATGAAGAAATATATAAGGAAGGACCACTAGGGACAATTCCACACTGGAAGCACTGGCAGGGACATATTTCAGTTCCGGGGCACCTGGTTCACCACTAAAATGTGTTCCCCTGGGGAATGCATCCATGGAGAACAGGAGAATGCAATCCCACCTTTCTGCAACATAAAAAAAGTGGTAATGCAAAGTGCCACAAAGCACTGTAGAGCACCACAAAGCTGACTAGGATATTCTTTGCCCCCTCCACACAGACCTGCCATGGGGCAGGACCTGTTGGCTCCCGCAGCGTAAAAAGGGGCTACTGAGGGCCTGATCTGTGCCAGACCCAGGTGGGTGCCGGCCAGGTGGTGATATCATGTGGACACGGGGATTAACTCCGCGTCCATATGAGCCCCCTTCTAGCCTTTTCTGTCCATGTGCAATCGGCCTAAACGAGTTAGTTCTAAGAGGTAGCAAGACCTAAGAAAGATAACTAGCCAGAGGAGATGGACAATGGGGACATGAACATTGACAGCAGATAAAAAACCATTGAGCTGAAGTTGTTTAGTATAATTTATTCTATTCAGATGTTCAGTGAGATGTCCACTAGTTATGGGTTTTGGGGATTTTTTTTACAAAAGAAGTATTGAGGCCTAGAAACCAATCTATTACTAAATGACCTGTATGTCCCCTTCCATCTCTATGATTTGATGATTCTATACAGAAACCTTGTTCCTTTATACCAAAACTAGGGGCAAAGCCCGTTGTATCCAAGAATACAATGGACACTAGAGCTTGGAAGTGGAAAGAGGAAGGGGAGGAGTTGTCCAGTCTCTAAGGGCATGGGGTTGAATGTGTGTGTTGCGTGGGAGGTTGTGGTGGTGTAATGAGTGGCAAATGAGGGCATGGGTGTGGAGATATGGGTGTCAAGAACCTGTGGTGTAAAATGTTCATTGAGTGTGGGAGAGGACTGACCTTTGGGAATTTTGGCATAGTGATTAAAGATGAGCTTTCCAGAGCAATATCCTCAGATATGTGAAGGGAAAATCAGACTGGAGACTCTTATTAGGGGAAGATTACATGGCAACCAACTCCTCCCAGTTCTGTGTCATTTCCCTTCTTGTGTGAATTAGGCCACATTCACTGAAATGCCCCTCTGCCCTAATACACATGGGGCAGTCACAGTACACAGGTGTCCACCCTGTTCCTTCTTTTCCATTTTTTTCACTGTTGATAAATGTTATGTGTCCACATGCTTCTTTCATGGTTGCTCCTTAGAAGAACGGATTTTTGTACCCTATTGCTTACTACATAAAGGAATCTCAAAGTGGTTTACAAACACCTTTTCCATTCATCTCTCCACAATAGTCAACCTGTAAGGTATGTGGGGTTGTGAGAGATCTGAGAGAACTGGGAATGGGCCGCAGTGACCCAAGCAGGCCTCAGGTGTCTCAAAGCATTTTCCAATCGTCTTCCCTTTCTCTCTCCATAGCATACTATCCATGAAGGAGATGGGGAAGCGAGCCTCACATGGAAGCTGGCAACTCTAAGAGGAAGACTCTCTGTGCACAGCAGTCTTGACCTTAGTAAGGTTTTTTATACTGTTTTTTTATTTGCCAGCCCAAGGTTATTTGCCAGGCCAATAAGTCATTTCAATTACCATGTGTCTCCAGACATTTACTTGTTCTCTATTTACAGTTTCAGGCTGTAAATATTTATTTAGATCTTCCTGCACTTTCCAGACTGACTGATGCTAGTCTGCCTGTCTGCGCCCCAGAATACTAACAGTTGCTGGTAAGGGCTGGCCATAACCCATAGGGCAGGAGGGACAACCCTGCACCACTACCTACCAACTGCAGGCAAAAATGGCTCCTTTGAAGGATGGACTCTGAGGCATTGTATAATTTTGAAGTCCCACCTCCAAACTCCAGGAATATTTCCAACCCAGGGGTAGCCAACCTACAGGTGTGGCCTGGAGAGCTCCTGGAATTACAGCTCACCTGCAGAGTATAAAGATCAGCTCCTCAGGCAGAAAGGGCTACTTTGGACAGGGTTGTGGTAGAGAAGAAATATTTAAGGCTTCCCACACAGGTTGCTGTTGAATTGAAAGACTTGAGGCCTACTGTACAGGGTTGTTGTGCAGATGAAACAGGAGACAAAAGAGCCAGTTTCCTCTGCAGAATAACGCTGTGCAGTGGCCTCAAATCTGCAGAGAGTTGCAAAGAAAAAATACACATGGCTTGGCTGTATCTAACCTCTGGGCAGAGCAGTATTTTAAGTGAGAAGGGACTTTTCTGTGGCCTCCCTGTCAGGCAACTGTTTAGCAGAAGGGAAAAGTCCCCCCCCCTCAAAAGGAAGGCTCTCAGGCTCCCCTGCGTTGCTCTTGGAAAGGCCTCCCTCCCCTCAGTCAGGGCCTGTCATAGGCTCCTTCCCAGCAGGCCTGAAGGGGGGGGGGACCTCCTGCCAGCTGTGTCAGGGTTCTGAGGCAATTTGCAGTTGGACATGAGTTAGGACAGCCTTGGGGCAGAAAGGGCTGGCGCAGCCTCTGTTCTCATCCCCCTTGGCAGCCCTACTGACCTCTCCCTGCAGTGGTCAGGAGCAGACTGGCAGCCAGACTGGGCTGGGTGAATGGAATTTTGGTCGTGGCTCCTGATTCGCCCCTCCGAGTTTTTATCACCGACAGAGTCCACCCTAACTCCCCCCCTATAGACCTTAGGGCTTTATTTTATAACCGCAGGAGCGGTTAAAGATATTTCTCAGTGGTGCATCTTTGTATGATATTCGGGTTTGGATAGGGCTTGAGCAAGTCTCTCAAAATGGATTTAACTTGCATACAATTTATGTAAGTCTGAACCAGTCCCTTGGAATATGTGCCTTGAATTCCTTCATCTTAGTAGCCCATTTTGACTTTTGCAGTTGAACTTTTGCAGGAATCCAATGGGGCTGACACTGCAACCATTACTCCTGGAGAATATCTGATATTTTCAGTTAAATTAATGCAAATGTCTCTGATATTTGGACTGCTATTTTATTTTATACAGAGATTATACTACTGAATATTTGATGCTCAGAATAAACAAGAGATGACAGTTATTATTTGTATCCTGTAAGCTTCCTTGAGACATCTGGCTAACCATGGTTAGAAATAAACCAGTGCTACATGGACCTTTGATCTGATCCACCTCTTCTTACATTGCTAGTTAGAAAGGCTATTAAATTTATTCCCTAAGGAGCTTATTTCTGTAGTTGGAGATTTTGAAACTCATGCTGTTAGAAAATATCTAGAGAGCTCATAGTTGGAGGCAAATTAATTCAACTATATTTCTATGGAGCAGTTAGAAGTAACCATAGTGAAAATGGTCTTCCTTTTTAACATGCATCTGTCACTGCAAACAGTGGGAAGTCCATCTTTAAAAGGCATTCAGTGTTTTCCATTTGCGCACCCAAATAATTAATAGTTTTATTAATGTGGTTCCAAATGTGGCATGAAAACTGAATCTGAATGTCTGAAATAAGTTGCTTCACTAAGATTCATGACCTTTCTTGGGAGGGGGGTAGCTGAGAGTTAATGGTTCCAATGCTGGACTGGAATTATGCTTGGGTTAAATAAGATTCCAGGATTAGTTCCACTGCATGACAGTTTTTTAAATGGAAGAACACAGCATGCATTATTATGAATGCATTTGCTTAGGAACCAAGCAGAATAAAACAAATTCGACTGACAGGTACTAAGCCTGCTTGGTGTGTTTTGCTCCATCTTTTTGCCTGTGAAGGGGAAAAAATGCCTGAGAAATGTTATGTTCAGTGTGTACCTAAAACAATCCATCAAATATTAGAAGGTCATCTCTGAACATGGATGGCAATCACAATATCTTTAAACAGCCCCGTGGCGCGGAGCGCCACGGACTGAATAAAGGAGTAAGGGCACTGTGGGAGGAGTTAGGGCGGGCCCTGTCCGGGATAAAAACTCGGAGGGGCCAATCAGGAGCCGCGAAGCGGCTCCTGATTGGCCCCTGCAAGTGTCCATCCCGGCTCAAGCAAGCGGCTCCCCATTTCCTGCTTCACCTGCACAGACAGCTATGGGTGAGTGGTGGGCTGCGCCGCCTTCTCCCGGCCGGCGGAGCGGCCTTGCCGTGTCATAGACGCGGCGAGGCTGCTCCGCCGGCCGGGAGAAGGCTCGAGAGAGCCTCGGGGGCGGGGGGGCCTGGAAGCCTTCTCCTGGCCGGCAGAGCGGCCTCGCTGCGTCGTAGACACTGCGAGGCCGCTCCGCCGGCCGGGAGAAGGCTCGAGAGAGCCTCGGGGGCAGGGGGGCCAGGAAGCCTTCTCCCGGCCGGCGGAGCTGCCTCGCTGCGTCGTAGACGCGGCGAGGCCGCTCCGCCAGCCGGGAGAAGGCTCGAGAGAGCCTCAGGGGGAGGGTAGGCCCGGCCGCCTTCTCCTGGCCGCTCCGCCGGCCGGGAGAAGGCTCGAGAGGGCCTCGGGTGGGGGGTAACCCTGCTCCCACGCAATCTAGCACCCATTTCATTCCAGAGTGAAATGGGATTTAGATCTAGTTATAAAATAAGATGGGCCTTTCATATCATAACCTGAAGCATCCTTTGTATGGATGTCATGGAATTTATAGCCTTGGTTCCATCATTTTCTAGTTACAATCTTTAAGTGAGTTTAAATTTATTGCACACTAGGAGCAGTTAATACAATGATGCTATAGTATGACTTGAGATTTCTGTAGCTGACTAACAGCCTCCTCCTCCTCCTCCATCTGTCCCCATGCCTAGTCTATCTCCCTTATTTCTTGGAGGCATTTGAGGAGTTTTATAAGGACAACGGAAAATGTCAACAGTGTAATGTTACTTTAATAAAAACTGACCAAGATTGAGTTTCCTTCTTGGCTGCTTGCCACTGGGAATCCCTTTGTTAGTACTGCAAAATTTCCTGTGACAAATAGAGCTGCTTTTATTTTCTCTCTCTCTGAGCACAGTTTAATTAAAAGGTGAAGAGTGCGTGATAGCAAAAGTTGAAATCCACAAACCACATAGGATGAGCAAGTACACTCACCCAGGGTGTGCAGAAGGGAAGTAGTTTGTGAATTGCAGCTGTAGCTACATGATGTGGAAACACAGATCATCTGCATTTTGAACTATGACAAGGTGTAGGCTTCATTATTCCTGCAAAGTAGAGGTAGGGACTCTCTAATATGGTTTGTGAGAAAAAAAATCATAGAACGGAGGAGCTGTATTGCCTGATGAGATTACTATGATCTTTAAACCCAGTACTTGTCTTAGACATTCTGTGTGAAGTAATAGATTCACATTTAGGTAAATAGGAGACTTTGTAAATAAATGGTTTCAGGAGTGCAGTCAATGTATGCCTCCTAAACCATTTCCAGGAGTTATAGTATAAACAAGCAAAAGAAAGAAGGCTGCTGTGGTCAAAAGAAAGAAAAAGCATAGTAGTATATTGAAAATAAAAACACAATGAATTGGTTAGGCAAATTAAAAGAATGCAATACGGCTGGAATAAACAATTGAAACATTGTGGATCTGTTGGCTCCACAAATGCAGTTACCTCTTAATGCTACTTGAATATAAAGATAACAAGGATACCAAAATACTGAAACCACAGGAAACAGGGACAGTCCCTTTTCAGTACAAAAACATCCAGTTCTAACTGAAGAAGGAGGTATTCCAGAAATACTTCTTGGAAGTCCTTTCTAGTCAACCCTACTGCAGTGTGTATTCAAATCCTACCCCAAACACAACATATGCTTCCCACAAATCTTTCCCAAACTATCTCCTTGGCCAGCAATTTTGCTGCAATCTCTAGCCAAATCTCAGACTTCACCACAAAAGTTCTATGAAACTTAGGACTCCTTACTAGTTTATCCAACTGAGGCACATGTTTCCAGTTACTTCTGGTACTCATTTAACGTTTTTTCTCATGCAAAAGGCAGCTTTGGAAGGATATTGTCCTGAAATACAGCTAAGAAGTTTTGATAGAAAGAAAACTATAGGCTGGATTGCATGATGCAAAAGTGACACAGTCTATAGGTGGTACAAAGGAAATGTGTGCATGCCTGGTCTCCCTAGCTGGAGTGCGTACTCCACCTCTGAACAACTGCATGGAAACTCAAGCTCTGACATGGACATGCACACATAAATTCTGTGTAATCAATAGGGATGGCCATGAACTGGGTCACAAGCTAAAGTTCATGATGAATTTTGGCCTCTTTGTGTTTCATGAGCTAAAGTTCATGGCAGGCCAGTTGTCCTGAACTTTCCACAAACTTTAACATTATTTGTAAATGGATACATTTCCAGAAAAATTGTCTCATCCCAATCAAAATGTTTGCCAAACTTTAAAGACAAAATGAGGTTCACTATGTGTTTGATATGTGTAGCTTACAGGGCATCCATTCTATACACTTTTAAGGTAAAGGTAAAGGTATCCCCTGTGCAAGCACCGGGTCATGTCTGACCCTAGGGGTGACGCCGTCTAGTGTTTTCATGGCAGACTCAATACGGGGTGGTTTGCCAGTGCCTTTCCCAGTCATTACTGTTTACCCCCCAGCAAGCTGGGTACTCATTTTACCGACCTCGGAAGGATGGAAGGCTGAGTCAACCTTGAGCCGGCTGCTGGGATTGAACTCCCAGCCTCATGGGCAAAGCTTTCAGATGGCTGCTTTACCACTCTGCACCACAAGAGGCTCTTACCACCACAAGAGGCTCTTTCTATATACTTTTAGAAGTGTGCAAACATTGTATTTTTTAGGTTCCTGTATATTGAATCTGAAAAATATTGGTATTTCCCAATATTCGTGAATCCCATTACTTCTATGGTATTTGGGCTTGGTAAATATTCAGGAATGTTGATCTGTTTTGACTTAATGAGATTCTTAATGTATTTAAAGACCTCAGAAGCTATTTTAGTATTTACCTTGAGTTTTTAAATTATATATTTTTTTTCAGGAGCTGCCTCTACCAATTGCAAGGGAGGGAGGAGACCAGCCAATTTAGCAGGGAAGGCTGTGAAATGTATTGCATCCACTTTTCGTTTCTTTCCTGGAACATAAATGAAAAAAAGTGGAAGGGAATCAGAATCTGAAGCTGGGTTTGGGGAGAAGATTGTATCTAGAGCAGCCTTTCTCAAATTTTTGAGAAACCCCTGAAACATTCTTCAGGTTTTGAGAAACTCCAGAAGTGGCACAATCATGCAGAATATGATTGGGAAGCATAGCCGTATACATGCCCACTCAGGGCCACTACCCACCATCCATCAGTGGCCATTTTGGTGGGTGGGTAACATGACCATATTTGGTTATATCACACAATGAATGTTTGCCAATGTTTTTTTTTGTTGTTTTGTAATATAACATGAATTAATTCCCATCCATTCAGGAAACCGCTCAAAGGCCATCAAGAAACCCCAGGGTTTCACAAAACCCTGGTTGAGAAGCCCTGCTCTAGAGGTAGATGAAGAGAGGGAATCTGATTCACAGTGTGAATGACTGGAGTTTAAATGCCTTGTCCACTCAAACCCTGAGTCCATTGGAGATAAATGTGGAGAGCTTTTGAGTCTGAGGCATTTAAAGGGACAGACTCCATTTATCCAGCTGTCCTGAGTCAATTATGCACTGAGATTTTGAAACTCCATCAACTTGGTTTAAGAAAAACAACCCGCACCTCATGCTGGTATTCATTCTGATGTCAGTTGCTCTCCCCCTCCCCAAAAAAAACACACTCTTCAGGATTCAGCACAGAGTCCCACTCCACTCCCTGACATGTCCGAGAATGGATTATCTCAGCTTAATCTGAGAAATGTGTGGACATTGCACACTCTTCTGTGAGCAGATGCAATGTCTTCCCACCCCCCACCCCAGCCATGCCTCCAGCACTGACATTGTGCTGAGGTCTCTGTTAATTAGTTAGTTACACTTGGATTCCTTAAAAAAACACCCACACACACACACTAGCTGTGGGTCTTAATTTTTCCCCACATAGGAGTTTTTATTTTTAAAGTTTTTAAAAGCGCATGTTTTGAAAATGGACCATTTAAAAAAATACAAGCTTTTAAAAAGTAAAGCCATGCTTACCAGAAATTGAAACAAACCATATTTTCCTGGTTTGTGCCTATCCCTGGTAACCAATTGCCAATTATACAGAAAATCATCTGTTCATGTGTACAGTCAATTTGGACCTTAACACTAATACCAACATAGATGTTTGGAGGAAAATTTGGGAGGGGGGCAAGGTCCTCTTACTTCATCCTGTACACGTGGGTCTGGTTCATATTTGAATAATCTGATGAAGCCCTTATCCATTGATATCTTTTCTTATGCTACATAAAAGCATAGTGTTAATGCATAAATCCACCCTAATTCATTTAATTTGTATGGATGGTACTGTTCTCCCCGTGTACAGATAAGCCCTCTGACCATTTTAGGAAAATGATTTGGATAGAGGGTCACCAAATGACAACTTAGAGTTACTTTTTAGTAGCATGACCACATATTATAACCCTTCTAGACAAAAAAATTAAAATAAAATGTGGTGTTCCCCATGGCCAAGACGCAAAGCTGTCATCTCAGCATGAAAGGCCTAGTGTTCTCCTCCTTGCAGATGTTTAAAATAAGAATTTTCAAAGCAGATTGGGTACATAGCTATTTTCATTTACCAACTTTCATTGATGACCTGCCAAAGAAACATAATTTCTGAATGTTTATTTTGTCTGGGCCGTGTTTTGACACCCCCCCCCCCATTCAAGCTAAATCCCTCCCATTACTCCTAGATTCTTTACTGAGTCATCTGTTTATTTATTTCAATTTGTATATTTAATCTAGCAAACTGGATCCTTCTAGCTGTTGTAGAGTAAAAACTTGGCAAAGTCATCAGCGGAACCCACAGCACAGTGCTGCTAATGCTAACAAAGTCCACCAGGCTCCTGGTAGGATTTTTCTGACACATAAGCAGATATACAAGGCATGGTCACTGAGTGAACACAAAGCCATAATTCTACTGGAAAGTGCCTTTTCTGCTGTCTTGAACAGTGGGGAGGCAGATGGAATTGCTCGTAATATAAACCATCCATCCATTTATGTGTTTCCAGTACGAAAGACTTGTATGCATTAAAGCTTACAATAAATATACCTGCTACACATACATGTTTAAGATGAACAGGATCTCTGGTTAATGAGATATTTCAGTGTTTCACAGTTTCTTCAGCTTGTTTATTAACCTTACCATAGTCATTTTATTACCCTCTAATTATACTTGGATACAGAGAACGTGTACTAATTTAATTAGTCTAGGACAATCATTTTGAATATAAGCACTCTAATGCTTTCTGATTATTGATGAAGTAATTAAAAATATTGGTATATGGTCCAGTTCTCATACCATGTGATTTTTTTTAATTCAGGAAAATATCCTTAAATATGTGTGAAGACTCTTATGTTTGAAATAGAATTGCAGATTATGAGGATCATCCTCAAACATTGGAAGCTTTTTAAATACTTTAATTGTTCTGAATTGGATTGCTAATTTTTTTGTACATTGATGTCCTCAGATATTTTTCTCATGGCGGCCTCCTTCCCCTTCTCCTCCCTACCCTGGCCCTTTCAAGCTATCAGACAGGGAAAAAAAAACTTATACGTGGGTTGCTTTTCTTGGTTATCTCAAACCTGCTGGGGAAGTTGGGGAAGAAGAGGGGGTAATGTGGCTTCCAGCACTGCCACTTGCCTGGCTTGCCTTCCTGACTCTCAAAGTATAGTGTGTTAATTAGAGATGGGCATTTCGGCCGAAGCAGCCATTCGCGCTTGAAGCAGCCAGCACCGCGCTGCGTGGGGAGGAGGGGAGGTGTGGATGCCCATGCCCATTCCTCCCCTCCCCCCCATGGCATGGTGCTGGCTGCTTCGGGCGTGAACGGCTGCTTCGGACGCCGAAGCGCCAACCCTAGTGTTAATCCAGTGTTTTAAACTGAATTGCAAATACTTTTCATGTTTTCACTCTGCTACTTGGGAACTGTCCTATAGATTTTGAGCATACATCAGCATGGTGAAAGACACTGGAAGATTGCACATGCTCAGTACAGGATATAGACTCCAAATATAGCTACCTTTAAGGTATACAAGGCCTGCCTATGATTATTCTAAACCAAGCATGGATCAGCCACTATACTGAGTTGCTGAAGCACAGATGGAAAAATGCTTGTAATGCCACTTGTAATTTTAAATGGACAAATCAGAATGTGATTTATAAAGTGTATGTTATATTTGCCAGTGACACCCCTGTTTGTGAAAACGGAGGCCCATTCCGCACAAGGACCAATGTTGCCAATTTGTTCCTGAAAGCAGAAACGTTATTTTTAATAGTGCAATCGCTGAGTTACGCATACCTGCCTTTGTAGTGGAATCCAGTAGCGTTTCAATCGTTTCCCACAGGTTTCCAGTCTTTCCAAAAATCGCTAGAAGGGAAGCGATTTTTTCCTGTGCTTTGAGAGCCAGTTTGGTGTAGTGGTTAGGAGTGCGGACTTCTAATCTGGCATGCCAGGTTCGATTCTGCCCTCCCCCACATGCAACCAGCTGGGTGACCTTGGGCTCGCCACGGCACTGATAAAACTGTTCTGACCGAGCAGTGATATCAGGGCTCTCTCAGCCTCACCCACCCCACAGGGTGTCTGTTGTGGGGAGAGGAATGGGAAGGCAACTGTGAGCCGCTTTGAGCCTCCTTCGGGTAGGGAAAAGCGGCATATAAGAACCAACTCTTCTTCTTCTTCTTCTTCTTGTCCCACCCCTGGCCGTCAATCAAACGAACAGCCAATGGGCGGCCGTTATCATGCTCCCGAAAAGCCCCTTTCCCTTTAAGAACAGGTTTAAAAATAATAATAAAAACACACGTTGCAATGAATATGCCTTGATTCCTCCTAACGTAGAGACCCATCTAGCTGACAGCTGGTGTGTGAGCTGGCGATTCATTGTTACCACGCTCCCCTGAGTGAAAAAAAATCCCCCCCCTGTACACGGGCGCGATTTTCAGCCAAAAATAAAGGGAACTTGCAAACGGGGCTATGTTGTGCTTAGTGACTTAGGGGACCTTTAAAGCAGCTCTGTGGAGGGACTGTAGCCAGAGAAGCCTCGCTGGGTAAATGAAGGCTCGCTGCTTTCTGTACTCGCTCTGAGAAAAAAAATGGCGATCGCTTTGCCGGAAGTTCGGAGGAGAGTGCCAGGGGGAGGGACTTGACTGGAACTGCAACATTGAAGTCGTGCGGAATGGTCCTGAATTATCTTTGGTATGACTATGCAAAGGTCACTTCTGACCCACTGGAGTAGGGAGTGGTGATCATAGAATCAGCCTACTTGGGAATAGTTGGGGCCATTTCGCACGGCTTCAAAGTAGCACAATGGTTGCTATTTGGAAACGCTACTAATTTGCCATAACCCACGACGTCGTAGACAATCTGCAACAATCCTGAAACCAATCAGCAAAAAGCGCTTCGTTGTGGCGCTTTCAGGGGAATCCAGAAAAGTGGATTCACCCTCCGGATAGCGATACACTCCTGCAACCAATCTGCAACAGTAGCGCTAAAGACCTGTGCGTTACCATTGTTGCTGGTTCTTCAAAGTCCCTCCCCCTGGCTCTCTCCTCCAAACTTCCGGCGAAGTGATCGCCATTTTTTTTCTCCGAGCGAGCGGGGATAAACGCACCGGCGAGCCTCTTTCTGTTTAGAGGCTTCCCTGGCTTCAGTCCTTCACCTTTAGTCACTAAGCACAAACCACTGAAAAGCCCGTTTGCTGAAATAAAGTCCCTTTATTTTTTACAAATAAATTCAGCCGAAAATCGGGCCCGTGAGAGGGGGGGGATTTTTTTTTTATCACTCGAGGCAGCGTGCAAACGATCATACAATCAAACGACAGCTCTCATTAGGCAGCTGGATGGGTCTCTCCGTAGCAACGAATCTACCTAGATTCGTTGCTATGGGTCGTTTTTTTTTTTTTAAACCTTTCTTAAAGGGAAAGGGGCTGTTTGGGAGCATGCTAACGGCTGCCCATTGGCTGCTTGACGGCCAGGGGCGGGACGAGCTTGGCAATAGCGCTTCCTTTCTAGCGATTTCTGCCGAGACCGGAAGCCTGTGGGAAACGCTAAAAAACGCAACTGATTCCACTACAAAGGCAGGTATGCATAACGACGAATTCCACTATTTTAAATGGCGATTTTTCATTCCGCAAACAATTTGCAACAAAGATCCCTGTGCGAAAAGGCCCTTGGTGTTGGGTGTGTGTGTGGGGGAGAGATTGTAGCTGCTGTATTGATGAGATGGAGTGGCTGGGAATGAAAGAAAGAAAAGAGGAGAGGAAGATGGATAATAGCGAGGTCAGTGATCGGGTGAGGATCCCTGTTATTGGGGTATGTTTGTGGTGTATTGTGGTGGGAGAAGGTCTTATAAATGAAGAGGTGGGAGGTATAGAAAGCTTACACCCTTTCTAACATTTGGCCCATCCTGAAATATGGGGGTGGCAGGGCAAGGAACAATAGCCTTTCTCTGATGTTGTGTTGTGCAGCGTCATGCACATGAATAATAAGACTGCTACTGTGCAAATTTCATTTTGAATATCAAAATATGGACCTGGCATGTGTTACTGAGACCTAGGTGCAAGAAGGCAAGACTGTCATCCTAAAACACCTGGCTCTACCTGGTTCCTCAGTCCTCTACCAGTCACAGACAAAAGGTCAGGGTGGGGAGGAGTTGCAATATTTATCTGGGAGTCTTTCTCCTTTATAACACTCACCAACCCAACAATCCCAGGTGTTGAATGTATGTACCTGGTGTGAAAATATAGTGGAGAATTTGGCCATCTGGTTGGTGCACTAACTGCCTGGCTCACCAACAAATGTTCTGCTGAATTTCCTGGTGCTGTTGGCAGATTGTGCCTTGCAGTTCCCTAGTCTAATAGTCCTGGGAGACTTCAATGTCTATGCAGAGAAAATTGGCACCATGCTGGTTCCATACAATCCCTCCCTGTGTAGGCAAAGAGCAAATTTATGCTTGCTCAAGGAGACTTGAGGATCTAATTGGCTCCCAAAACGTTCTGCGGGATCCAATGCCCCCTGGCAACTTGGTAGATTTTCTGGTGAAGGACTGGCATAGCCACCTATCTGAAGCCATTTATGAGTTTGCTCCTCAATGACCTTTCCACTACCAACCTAAGCCAGCTCCTTGGAGCTGCATGAACAGAAGCAGGAACTGAGCCAGCTCAAGTGAGTTTGGCAGAAAACTGGCAATGAGGCCTTAGAACATTCTATGTTTATGAGGGCTTGTGAGATGGCAATAAAGGCCACAAAGAAATATTACTCTGCAGACTCTATTGCCTCCACTAGCTCACACATGTTTATTTAAAACAATTTGATCCTTGACAACCACCATTTCAAAGTGAACTGGACACCAGTTGTGAGGCTTTTACAAGCTTTTTTGTGGAGAAAATCTTGTCACTCTGTGAGAATTTATCCACTGACTTTGATACAGTTAGGGAACTGAAGGCTCCTTAGCCATCTCAAGATTCAGTTTGGACTGTTTCAGTCCACTCTCCTTAGCAGATGTGGACAGGACCCTAGCAGCTATCTGGCCTCCCACATGCTCCCTTGACCCACCTCCTGGTTGGTGAAGGCCAGTGGTAAGGAGATCTTGGGTCCTCTCTAGGAAATTATTAATATGTCTCTAACTTCAGGGATTTTGCCAGAGAGAATGAAGGAGGCCATGGTCAGTCACTTTTCTGAAAAAATTACACTCTATCTACTTGACACAGCCAACTACTATCCAGTTTTGCAACTGCCATTTCTGAGTAAGATGGTTGAGTGTGCACTTGCAGAACAGTTAAAGAACTTCCTAGAAGAACCATCAGCCTTTGATCCATTCCAATCCAACTTCCAGCCTGGCCAAGGGGTGGAAATAGCTCTGGCTACCCTCACAGATGACCTTCAGAGACACTTAGATTGAACAATCAAAATCTGCTCAGGACCCGTTGTCCCAAAGAAATCAAATTGGTCTTTTTGGCCCCGGCCCTAGCCTAGTGGAATGCTCTGCCCAGTGAGATCAGGACCCTGTGGGACCTTAAGCAGTTCTGCAGGGTCTACAGCTATTCTGCCAGACCTATGTTTGAGACATGGAGTACATCAGAATTTAGCTGACCCAATGTCACCCTTATTTAAGGAGTTGACATCTTCTACACTAATAATGTGTAGAGTAATAATATATACATTAATAAAATGTTAATAAAACTAATAGGAAAACTAGTTATATCTAACCATCAGAAATTCAGTTTATACTATAGTTGCATTTGAGTTCCCTGTAATATGGTCTTACTACACGTAAAAATATAGCCCCAGAATAGCCTTTTTCATCAGGAAACAGTCTCATAACATAGTACATATTAAAAAAAAACATTTACTCTCTCTCACCATGCAACGATAATGAGTTTAATAATGTTATCTTTGTTCTAACAGAGAGGTGAGTAGTTGCCTGGTATCTCACAGCAATCCTACCCTGGGCAGGAAATGAAAATGAATGTGGTATATTCAGCCATATCTGTGAATAATATTTAGCTGAATGGACACATGGCCAAAATGTGGATTAACCCTCCTCCTCCTCTGATATGAGGCACAAGAAAAAGAGTTGGTTCTTATAGGCCTCTTTTCTCTATCAGATGGAGTCTCAAAGTGGCTTACAATCACCTTCCCTTTCTTCTCCCCACAACATACACCTTGTGAGATATGTAAGACTGAGAGAGCCCTGTTATTACTGCTTGGTCGGAACAGTTCTATCAGGGCTGTGATTTGCCCAAGGTCATCCAGCTGGCTGTATTTGGAGGCACAGGGAATCAAACCTGGCTCGCTAGATTAGAAGCTACCACTCCTAACCACTACACCAAGCTGGCTCTTTAGTTTTTTGTTACCTTTTCATCCATGACCATGTGTGGTTGTGAGGTTTTCCATCCTAGTCAATGCAATGTGATTTCTTGGCCTGATAATCCGCCAGGCCATTGGTTTGATACAATTTTGGAAACAAAATTGCTGTCACATGCTGGTCCAACATTCTTGGCCACACAGCAGCAATCCAACTGCCTGGAACCTCTTAGTCTCACCACTGAAACTTTGAGATCATATAGCCGCTCATCAAACTGGTAGGGAACTGCTCAAGCATGGATATAAACACCTAGAGACTTGGCTTTGATGGGAATTTTAGGAAACATACTAGCAGAAAAAAGGTCACATTGATCTTCAGGAAAACTACACTATTAGTTTATAGAATTATTTCAATGGAACAGAGAAATGGTAAAGTCAACTCAGCATGGCATTTTTTATCAACCTATAGGAATTATATGACATCTATTAGAGCTCACCACATCCTGGCTTGACCCACCATCTGAATATGTTCCAGTAGAAAAGAGCAAGGGTCCAGTAGCACCTTAAAGACTAACAAAATTGGTGGTAGAGTACATGCTTTCATGAGTCAATGCTCACTTCTTCAGATAACTGAAGTGAGCAGTGAGTCACAAAAGCTCATACAGTACCACAAAATTTATTAGTCTTTAGGGTGCTACTGGACCCTTGCTCATTTCTACTGCTACAGACAGACTAACATGGCTACCCACCTTAAAGATTTTTCCGGAATAAGATAAGATATAATATCAACTCATGCCAGAGCATTCACAAAAAAATAATAATGATTCTTCAAAAAGTGTCACTTAATGTGTCTGCTTCATGAGTTACCTCAGGGGTAGTCAAACTGCAGCCCTCCAGATGTCCATGGACTACAATTCCCATAAGCCCCTGCGAGCAACTACCCCTGAGTTATCAAAAATATTGCAGTCACATCACATCCCTTCCACTGTGTAGCTAGTGGAACAAAGGGGCCAGTCACTGTATGCAAAGAATACATGAGAAGACTCTCTAGGCTGTTGGGTGTCAATGTAGAGTCATTGGCTCCTACATTGTATCATATGCATGACGTGGGGGGGGGGGAGACATGCCTGCTTTATCATCAGGTGGACAGGAGTGCTTTCACATGTCACTAGGGCGTGGCAGTTCCATGCTCATCACCATCACTATTTCAAATAGTTCTGCAAGTTGTCCATTAAAAGCTCTAGGGATTTTAACATCAAAGTCACGTGATCCTAAGAAAAAAAGATGTGACAATATTAATTTGGTCAGTTCCCCTCTCTTGTTTCTTGCTCTTTGAGCATGCTTACTCTTCACCCTTTATACAATCTCTGAGCATGCCCAGTCTGCATGCTCAGGTTTTAGTTATAACAGCTTTTGTTCCTCAAATCCACTTCTCATGTATGTGTGTGCATGTATACACACACACAGAGCACACACATGAACTTATGGGTGGCCTTGGTCAAGTAGCTCTCCATGGCACAGTCTCTCTGCTTCCTAAGTTATATGGGAGGGTAAATGTTATGATCCTATCAGATCCAGAATCTAAGCATGGTTGGTATGTGGACAAGAGTCCACCAAGGAAAATGCTGCAGAGAAAAGCAAAAAGAACCCACCTCTGGTTATCATCCGCTTTGAAAGCACCATAAGTTGGTTGTGACTTGATGGCACATAGATACATGTCTCGTTGAATAGGAATCAGCATGAACCTGCTGATAACTAAAGTTCATCATGAATTGTGCGCAGTTCATGGTTTATAAAGCAATGTTTACAAACTAAAGAACCACCATGACTTATCATGAATTTTGATGCAGTTCATGACTGTTTGTAAAGAACAGAAGGCAGGAGTTTAAACCCCTGTTTTCTGCTCTTCAAGAAAAGCAACTGAGCAGCAAACCTTTTCTCTGTGCAGCTCAACTGTTTAAAGGGGCTTTTCTGGACAGCCAGCATTGGCCAAGAAAGCTCCTTTAAAAAGCTAAGCCACATGGAACAAACTCCTCCCATGCTCAGCTGTTTAAAGAGGCTGAGTTCAGCACCCAGACATTTAAACTAATGTTTTCTATTCTCTGTGGCTTTCTGCAGGGAGTGAAAAGCAGTGGCTTAAATAGCTCCTAGCTATTTACACCAAACAGTTGAGTGGTGGAATACCACTCAGCTATTTCCTTGAAATAACTCAGAGCTATTTAACCCCATTCTTTCTGCTCCCTGCCAAAAGCAGTGGGGAGCAGAAAGCAGGGGTCATGAACCCATTGGAACCGGTTCAGTTTGCAAACCAACCTCCTGGTTTCTATAGGTTCGTGGTTCTGTTCATGGCTCAGCCAAGAACTGAACCACAAAAACTGGGTTCATGCCCATCCCTACTGATGAGCTTTAATGTATGGACTTTTTCTGGCACTAGCTGTACCTTGGCACATTTTTCTAGAAACACGATAGTTTTTGCTACTAAAATAGTGAGGAAGTGGTAAGACTGAAAATCAAAGAAAATGGGTTTTCCAGTGAAGTCTAAACTTAGATCCAAATTATGCTAAAATTTGGGGCTAAGGATAGCTGTGAATCTCAAGTTCAGAACAAGTTTAATTACAAAATAAGACAAATCCTCTTGTAGCAATATGAACCAGAATTCTATAGCCAACTAATAAGCTAGTATACAACATTTGAAGCTGACATTACAATGGAATAAGAAAAATTAGTGTGACAGGAAAGAAGTGGTTTCCATTCAATACGAGGCACAAATGTGCTAAGAATTAGGAGTAATATTTTGCTGCACAAAAAATCTATAAATGTTTATATCATTTTCTAGAGCTGTGGTTAAGCAAGTCAGGCCACATAGAAAGTTCTTTTATTTAAAGAATGGTTCATGTATTTAAATAATATTCTCTATGGTCAATTGATATTCTAGGGTCTGTATCAATAAAAAAATATTAAGGTCATCCATATCCCAATTATAGCAATGACTTCATGATCCTTTTCAATATATTATGAACGAAATGTGGTTCAGTAAATATTCACATGACATAGGACTACTGTTAGACTTTGTCTTTTAGTAAAAGTCAGCTACTGACTGTCAGAAAAAGGGTTAACATTTTTGCTGACACTTGTTGCTGTGGGAGGCATTGTGGATCATGTGATATATTTATCGGTATTCAAAGTGTTTACCGCCAGTGGTAACATATCTAGTTTTCATGTATGCAAGTGACCAGAAGAGAAGCTCCACAAGGAGGGGAGAAGCCTCCAGTTTTCTTCCTGTGTTGCTTTTGCTGGCCAAAGCAACTAGGGGACAGATGTTTGTCTTTTGGGGCAGTGGTTCCCAACCTTTTTATCACTGGGGACCGGTCAACACTTTACAATTTTACTGAGGCCCGGGGGGGGTAGTCTTTTGCTGGGGGATGTCACCACCTGAGCCCCTGCTCCACTTGATTTCCCGCCGGCACCCCTGACTTCCCACCGCCCACTGGGGAGCGCTGCCAGCAGCAGCTGCGCAGTGCCACGCCAAGGGGGAACCTCAGCCATGGCGGCCGCTGGAGAGCACCAAAGGTGAGCCAGCAGCAGAGTGACTGGGCAGCCCCCGAGGCAGCAACCAGGGAAGAGGACAAGGAAGAGCTGTGGCCCGGTACCATCCACAGACCGGGACCGGTCCCCAGACTGGGGGTTGGGGACCACTGTTTTGGGAGACTTTGGGAGGACATGTAGAGCCAGAGAAAGGGGTGAATAGCCCCCCCCAACATTTCTGCTGGCAAAATATCACAAGAGAGAAACCAAAATCTTCCCCCCCGCTGCCATATCCTGGCAGGGGCCCAAGAGAGCTTGATTGGTTTGGTTTAGTCAGTTTAGATATGAGCCACTTCAAGTAGGTCTGGAGAAGTAGCATATAACTTTCCTAAGGACAGGTTACCCTTAAGTCTCAGATCAGACCTTTTGTTCACTAGTAGCAGTTCTGTTTTGTTGAGATTCAACTTTTGTTTATTAGCCTGCATCCACTTCAAGACTGCCCCCAGGCACCAGTTCAGGAGTTACTACAGCCTCCCTGGGATCAGCAGTAAGCACAACATAGCACTGAGTGTCATTGGCATATTGGTAAAAACCCAGCTAAAATCTCCAGATGTTCTCAGACTTTGGTTTCATGTAGATGTTAAAAAACATGGGGGACATGATGGAGCCTTGCAGGAACCCACAGGCCAGAGATCAAGGGGCTGAGCAACAGCCAAAGCACCACCAAATGGAAATTACCCTCCAGGTATAATGGTGTCTCAGCACTAGCAGTCCACCTCCTTCTGTAGACCAGATCCCAACAGGCCTCTGACCACCCAGAATAGCTTTACTGGCTTTCACAGTACAAACACAATGGTGGTGGAAAAATGTTTTTTCTTTGCTGCCATCACTGACATGGGATATGCTTGAGAATAAGCTTTTGCCCCTCTTTTATTGGATTCATCTTGAATCTTCCTATGCTCTGCACAGCTGAAAACTATTGTATTAAAAACAATGACCATTCAATGTAAAAAAGAAGTGATAAAACTGGGGGGGGCGGAATCATCATAGTAGTTTTTTCCTAACTGTAGTGGAAAGCATGGGTGAAATGGATAGACTTTGCCTTCTGAAGAAGTTGTAATTGATGGGCATGTGAAACAAGAGTAAGCAATCCTTAAGCCATTCTTGCTCCAGACCATTTAGGGAATTCTAAGTGATACATGGAACTGCATTTGGAAACAAACCAGAAGCCAAAGAAGTTTTCAGAGCTGGAGAAATATCTTTCATATGGCCAACCCCAATTAATAATCTGATTGCCGTATTCTAAAACAGCCAAAAATTTCAAACCATCTTTGAATATACAGTACATTGCTGCAAACAAGCCTGGAAGTTATAAGGGAATGGATAACAGCCTTTATTCATGACTTGTTCACCACTGTACAAAGAAACAAGGGCAATATCTCACCCCAGTGCAAATGCCATTTCATATCCCTTCTACGTGTACTTGAATTAGAAGCATGTATTGCTTCCCTCCTGCTTGGAGAATATGTAAGTAATGTCTGAAGGTAGGGCTAACTCAAATAAATTATTCTACTAGTATTTGACTTGTTATTAAATGCACCTCCTCCTTAGGCAGCCTATTCCACTGCTGAACTACTCTGACTATGAAAATTTTTTTCCTGATATCTAGCCTATATCGTTGTACTTGTAGTTTAAACCAATTACTGTGTGTCCTTTCCTCTGCAGCCAATGGGAACAGCATCCTAAAAGGTAAAGGTAAAGGTATCCCCTGTGCAAGCACCGAGTCATGTCTGACCCTTGGGGTGACGCCCTCCAGCATTTTCATGGCAGACTCAATACGGGGTGGTTTGCCAGTGCCTTCCCCAGTCATTACCGCTTACCCCCCAGCAAGCTGGGTACTCATTTGACCGACCTCGGAAGGATGGAAGGCAACCTTGGATGGAAGGCAACCTTGAGCCAGCTGCTGGGATCGAACTCCCAGCCTCATGGGCAAAGCTTTCAGACGGCTGCCTTACCACTCTGCGCCACAAGAGGCTCATTATCTAGCCTATATCGTTGTACTTATAGTTTAAACCCATTACTGTGTGTCCTTTCCTCTGCAGCCAATGGGAACAGCATCCTGCCCTCCTCCAAATGACAACCTTTCAAATACTTAAAGAGGGCTATCGTGTTGAACATGATATGTTCAAAGATGGTCATGATTAGAACAATGACCTGGTCTTTTGGTGCTGTTTGATAATATTCCATAACTACTCTTAAATTCTGGAGAGATGAAGAATCAGCACTTAATTCATGCTGGGGAGACAAAAAAGCAACTGTGGATGAACACAGAAGGCAAAGTATAATAAGTGCTCATAAAACATTTCCATCTACTTTAGTCTACAATGCTCTAAGTTAAAAGGGACCAGTACTCTACATAGTCATTTATACTGGCCATCACCATATAAAGCCTGAAACTGGTTACAATGTAATGATCTGCCTCATTGCAGACCCTTGGCAAAATAATAGAGGGAAATAATAGAAATATTGGCTGAAGAAAAAAAAATGAGAGAAAAACCTATCCCAAGGCTACTTCTAATGTTTTCAAAATTTATACAAAATAAAGAAAAGTTAAAAGTCTTTTATTTCTATGTTGCTTTATTGTAGGATCCAACCAGAACAATTTCTAGATATCTCCCGTTTTCAAAGGGTAATTTTCTTCAGTGGTTGTTCCTCTCACTTGTAAGTAAATTGGTACTTCAATACCTCTATTCAATTGTTTAAAGTATAACTCAGCTTTTGGCTCTGCACTGTAGGGATGCTAGTGATCCAACGGGTGAAACTGTTCTGGTTGGATCCTAAAATAAAGCAACAAAGAAAGAAGAGACTTTTTACTTCACTTTTCTTTATTTTTTATACATTTTGTTGTATAAGCCTTGGGATAGGTTTTTCTCTCTTTTTGATTGTAGACACCACAAACCATCCCTTTTCCTTGTATTTTCAAGGAAAAATGAGTCAAAGTAGGTCTTTTGCTTACCTGATCTTCTATTTGTTACTTTTGAACAAAATGTCTGATAAGCTTGGAGGAGATGAAGTACAGTTTTGTTTTTAAAAAATCTTAGTTACTATATAATGGGAGCACTGAAGACAGAAATTTCAACCCGAGCCAAAACTAGCCAAAATGGCTATTTCATCAAAGTCTACATTGTGCTTTCACTCAGCTGAAAAATTATCCACTGGAATGGTGCTTGGCTGATTGCACTGCTCATCAGATAAGAACGTTTTGCTCACACCCGACTAAGAGTAGAACTGAACATTCATATCACAAAGAAGAAAGCCAAAGACACCAAATTATTAATTAGAATATTTCAGAAAATAGAGATACATTTTCCCACATAATTGACAAGAATGCCCCTCTGTACTAACTTCTACCCTTGAGCCTGGCATTATACTTCTGCCTGTTTATTTGCATGTAGCTGTAGGCCATTATAAAATGGATTAACATTTTAAGCCTGGCATCATTATGAGGAAAAGACTAGAAATGATTTATTGTCCCCTTAATGTCATAGGTCAAACTCTTCACCTAAATATCGTTTTGTTATTTCCAGTGTAGAAGCATTTTTACTTATCCACAAGGTACTCAATTTGACAGTTCGATGAGGGAAACAAACACCAAACACCACCCCCTAAATCATAACCCATTTTATGGGTTTGGTGATGGGACAAGACCTTTGTGTGAGCAAAAGAAACATGGTGAAAAATAGTCTTGAAAACTGGATATTCCCTTCTTTTAATAACAGGAAAACAGAATTACAAGCTTTGGATAGCAAGTCAATTTCCAGCGAATATTTCGTAAACTTTGTTTTTCTTAACTTTTCTGTGGCTGAAGGTATTTGAAATCTGTGTGCTGTAGTTAACTATATGACTTCAGGAGAATAAAATGATTTCAGACCTCAACAATTGTTAGTTCCATTTAAGATATTTTTGGCAATATACAAATTGCTTTTCTTGGAACACCTTGAAATTCTTTGACTGGCTCCAAGGCTCTCAATTTATCTGGGGCATCTGTAGAGTTGTGTGAATTTATGTGCAATGAACCCCAGCCTTGGCCAAATATTGGGTTGGATTTGGTTTGGTACTTACTGCAAATATTAACCTCAGCATGGACTGGAACAAGGTTTATAAGCTGATGCTGAATGCTCAAGTTTGCATAACCTTCTTCATACTGTCAGCCAGTTCTCCTGAGCCCATATTCACAAGAAACCTCAATTCTATCAAAATATAAGGCAAAAGTTTCAAGGTTATAGTAGCCCTCATTCTTTCTTGTGAGGTCTTAATCTCCTGCTAGCCACATGTACCTTGCTCTGATCTTTAAAGGACAGTCACATAGATACCGTGAGTAGGGATGGATGATGAACAACTGTGTTTTATACCCCACTTTTAATTACCTGGAGGAGTCCCAAAGTGGCTTACAATCATCGTTCTCTTCCTCTCCCCCAACAGACACCCTGCAAAGTACGTAGGGCTAAGAGATCTCTAAGAGAACTCCTCTATGAGAACAGTTCTAAGAGAATGGTGACTAGCACAAGGTCACCAAGCTGGCTGCATGTGGAAGAGTGGGACACAAATTAGCTCACAAACTAAAGTTTGTGGCAAATTTTAGCTGGTTTGTGCTTCATGAAGTTCATGGCAAGTAAACTAGTGTGAACTTTCCATGAACTTTCAAGCTGTTTGTGGAACATCATGCTGGTTTGTGAATGGATACATTTCCAAGCAGACTACATTTGCTCAATCTAAATGTTTATAGAACTTCAAAGAACCATAACTTGGAACTCATGTGGAGGGCACTGTCCATGGGGCACTGTCTTTGGGGAACTGACCCATAAATCCAATCCTCACCAAACTTGGAGGGCAGGTAAAGGAAAGACAGTCAGGGATCCCCTGTGAGTTTGGTGTCCCTAGCATACAAGTCTCATATGGCTCCTAAAAAATTGTGATGATTTGTGGCATGCCATGAACTGTACCACATTTTCCTGGTTTGGGCCCAAGCACATAAGCAGGTCTGGTCTTCCTTGCTGATAGGGCTGTCTTCATCCATACTTTTACAAATGCTCCATCCTAATGTCCTGAAAAATATGTAAACAACTCTGACCCTTTGAGTCCATGCACAGGCCCAGAATTGTCAACCAAGAAGTGTGAGAGGGTGGTGGAAGAATGGCTTTTCAGCAAAAGACCTTCTTGGTGACCAGAAACATAATGCAGTCATGTAATTCTGCTCTACCCCTTTCCCCAATTCATTCCTTGCCATATGAAGGTGTGTGATGCAGAATAGTTTGAAAAGGCTATAAAACTGCAGGCCGAACACTGTCAAAGCCAGTTGCAGTGTATTTTTAGCTTTTCTGTTTTTGATATATTTGTTAGTGCTTATGTAAATGGAGAAAGATTAATCAGATTCTCGTTATACATACTTTAAAAACATTTTAAAAGCTTTTGGGATTTTTACCCAGAGAAGCCACGGTTTCTGCAGCTTGTCATGAAAGGTGAAATGGTTCGCTCTTTATAACTGTGTATTAAGCCTCCAAGAACATGGAACCGATCGTTTTCTTTAGTGATCACTCAGATAACCAAAATTCACCACTAGGTGAAATTGTTATCAATAATTTCCAGGAGAAGTGGTAAAAAAGTGGTAAAAAAGAAAGTCACTCTCCTGCATTAATGACCATAATAAGCTGCCCAATTTAAAAAAAAATGAATATTACACTTTCCAGGCAGAAAGTTATTTTCAAAAAGATTGATTAAAGTTTTTTCACGCAGGAAACAAGTCATGGAAAATGTTTCCTGTGACTCAAGCAAGTTTTTTGACCTGGCTTTTCCTGCAAGTACTTTGGGATTAGGTTATGGCAGTGACTTCAGTTTAATTTTAAACAAGCATGTTTTATGGTGATCAGAAGAAGGGCTTTTTTTGAGAGCCAGTTTGGTGTAGTGGTTAGGAGTGCGGACTTCTAATCTGGCATGCCAGGTTCAATTCTGCGCTCTCCCACATGTAACCAGCTGGGTGACCTTGGGCTCGCCACGGCACTGATAAAACTGTTCTGACTGAGCAGTGATATCAGGGCTCTCTCAGCCTCACCCACCCCACAGGGTGTCTGTTGTGGGGAGAGGAATGGGAAGGTGACTGTAAACTGCTTTGAGCCTCCTTCGGGTAGGGAAAAGCGGCATATAAGAACCAACTCTTCTTCTTCTTCTTCTTCTTCTTCTTCTTCTTCTTCTTCTTCTTCTTCTACTTCTACTTCTACTTCTACTAATAGTTCAGTAAAGTCCTGAGATTTACATGCCTTTCAGTCACATTACTATTTCAGCTTCTGAAAGCAGTGTCAACTTATGTGGCTCTCAGGTACATTAGACTGTAATGAATCACCAATGTGCACAATTCCCATGTGCACTGAACTCAGCCAGGCTCAGTTTCTGAATGCACTACTTCGAATGTTGATGTATTATAGCCCAATGTTTGAATTTGCCATGGAACCTTTCTGGATGTCTTTGGAACAGTCACATACTTCCATCTATATCACAAAATTGCTGTGAGGATAAAGTGCAGAAGGAGAGATTGTTAGATATCACTTTGGGTTACCGATGGGGAGAAAAGAGGGGCATAAATGAAATAAATAAATGATGGTCATGCAGCGACTCAATTTAAATTATTTTCTTGTGGCCTTTCTTGGACAACCAAACCAATGGGGTTTGCTTATTTGTTTTTGTTTGCTTATCTGTGTTCAATAGATGGACTACAATTTGTGCAGGTCATAAACAGACTAACATACTACTCAGTAACAACAGCAATGTGCTTGTTTGTGAAATTAGATGTTTCCAGATAACTTGAGCCCAAGCACTTTTAAAAAAAAAGGAAATTAAATATTGCTTGTAATATTACACTGATAACATAGGAGGTTCTTCAAATCATTATGTGAGAACAATGCGATTATTCACAAGGGAGCAGGATAAAAATCCCAAAACAAGCAAAAACCAAACAAGAATCATAGAGTTGGAAGGGACCTTCAGGTTCATCTAGTTCAACCCCCTGCAGAATGCAGGAAATTCACAACTACCTGTCCACCCACAGTGACCCCAATTCTATGTCCAGATGATGCTCCCCATAAAAAAACAACACAGAAACCTTGGCCAGTCTAGCCTGGAGGAAATTCACCTCCTAACTGCAAAGTGGTGAGTGGCATTTCCCTGGTCATGCAAGAAAGGGCTACAAGAGCCAAGCACTGAGACAATCCCTTCTGCCCACCCAGTTACAATCTGCCTAAATTCACAGAATCAGCATTTCTGTCAGATGGCTATCTAGCTTCTGCTTAAAAACTTCCAAAGAAGGAGAAGTCGCCACCTCCCATGGAAACTATTCCACCGAGGAACCGCTCTAACTGTCAGGAAGTTCTTCCAGATGTTCAGCTGAAAATACTTTTGAATTAATTTCATCTCATTGGTTCTGGTTCTACCCTCTGGGGCAACAGAAAACAACTGCTCCATCCTCATCCTATGTGGCAGCCCTTCAAGTGCTTGAAGATGGCTATCATATCACCTCTTAGTCAACTTCTGTCCAGGCTAAACAGATCAAGCTCTTGGTCTCTAAACCCCTCGCCATTTTAGTTGCCCTTCTCTTGATACTCCAGTGTGTCTACATCCTTCTTCAATTGTGGTGTCCAAAACTGAACACACTACTCTAAGTGAGGTCTAACCAGAGCAGAGTAAAATGTTTTGAAAGTCTTGGTCAAGATCCAGGCTGTGTCTCTGTGTCTGTGAAGTACACATGCATGGAGACAGGTAATTCTGATTTCTGATAATAGTACTTAATAGTTCTCCTCTGGATGAGAACTTCGTGAGTCTTAAGTACTATTATCAGAAATCAGAATTACCTACCTCTGGATGGTCTCCCTGACCCTCAAACAGCTTTTGTGGAGTTATGTGCAGTTGCTGCCAGTATGAGCAAACACTTCAATTCATATGGGTGGTCATTCATGGATTTCAGATCCTGACCATACTTCCAAAAGCTCATTATACACATTTCTGTCAAAATGTCTTCCCCTCACAGACAAAGGAGAAAAAAGAATCAGAAATAAATAGAAATCAAAATGCAATTAGGGTTGGTGTAACTGTATACCAGTTAGTAATTCAGTGGTCCAACCTACCATGTGTTATCTTTGGATCTTGTAACACTTCTCTTTGCAGAAAAATAGCCAAAGTGAACATTTTAACCTGAGTGTTGGTGGTTTTAATACAAACTTTGCCTTTCATATAAATTGATTGGAAATGTCCTTGGCAAATATTTTACTTTGTTAAAGATGAAAAAAAATATGGAGAGCTTCCAACGCATAGCACTTTTCAAGACTTTCTTTTCTTTTAAAGATGGGATAATTAACTATTCTCTAACTGACCTATGAATAACAGTGGCCCAAAAAGAAAAGAACACAAGCTCTGGAGGAGGTTCAAAACACTGAGATGATCAAAGGTCTGAATAAGCAAGAGGCTTAAATAAAGTTGCATTAATGAGCTTATGAGGAAGAAACATGGAATTTGGCAAACAGTGATTTCACCCCCAAGAGTTGCTGTACCAGTTCATGTATCATTAAGATGAGGATGCCAGTGGCTAGCGGCAACTGAACATTAACCTGGCATTAGATAGTCTCATCCCCATGCAAACATAGGGAACACAATGTATTTTACTCACCTACAGCAATGTAAAAAGGTGGAGTGCATTGCATGCATTTATTTATTTATATGCCACTTTTCACCCCATTTGGGACTCAAAGTGACTTACAACATCATTCTCCTATATATTTTCTCAGGTTGAGAATTTCCAATGAGCCCAAGATCACCCATCAGACCTCCATGGTGGAAGCAAAGATTCAAACTGGGGCATCCCAGAATCCTAGTCCAATACTCTACTGACTACACCAAGCTGGTGCTCTGTGATTTATTCTACTGTCAAATAAGGACTAATTCCACAAGCATTTCTTTTTCAAATTTCACGTCAACTAGGAATTTACTAGGTGGAAGATAAGAAAAAAAAATAAGCATCCAATAATGCTGATGGGCAATAGATTCAGGATGGATAAAAGGAATGAGTAAAATGTGGAATTAATTGCTAAGGAATTTAGTGATTACCACATTAATAGTTTTAAATGGGGATCAGATAGAGACATGGATAGGTCTATCAGTGATTACCAGCTATGGAGACTGATGGGAACCTCCACATTCAAAGGCACTAAACCACTGAATCCCAGAGCCAAGTATCAACATCAGGGGAAAATCTGGGCCTCTATGCGCTGTGGTTCGCTATGCAGAGGGATTGGCTGGCCACTGAGATTGAATGCTGAACTAGATGGTCCATTAATCTGATCCATCAAGGCTTTTCTTATGTTCTCAAGTCTTTGTGTTCAGAGGCAACATTCTCTGAGTACTGATGCAAGGAATTAACAATAGTTTGGGCACTTTCATAAGGTTCTGGTGGGTTAGCCTTGAAATCATAATGCTGGACTTGAAGACCATTGTATGCATGTATCTGGAAAGACACTTGTTTTCTCAATATAGATTGATCTGATTCACATGCCAGCATAGTCCCTCAACACCAGACTATCATCAGGATCCTGGAAATTACAAAAGAAGGAAACCCTAGTCTTCATGTCTCCATTCAAGCAGTCCATGGGAGAAATTCAAAGACCTGTGTTAATCAGATGTGTGATGGCTACAATGCCAATCAATAATTAGCCAAGACACTAAAAGTATAATTCTCTAAACTGTTTTTCCAATCTATTGAAATCAATGAATTCGAAATGGAATCACTCTGCAAATGATTGTATTAGTGGTCACAAAGAAATTTGCTATATTTTTTACTTTACCATAGAAAGAAATAGGTCCACATTAGCATGGCTACTGTTGCTCCCAGAATGCCTTGTGATTGTTTAGTTTAGTTTATTGAATTCCTATACTGCCAATTCCAAAGACCAGCTGGTGGTCTGGCTTCTGTTGCTTAAACCAGTGTTGGTATCTGTGGCAGGGGCATGTAGTGCCAGTTCAATGTAGGCTCTTGCTTAGGGTAACAGAGGCCCCAGACCATCCTCCTCCCTCCCTCATTTGTCTTTCTACTCAATTATGCATGGGAATTATATAGTATTTTGCTTTTAACTCATAACTCTAAAATTGATGCTAGAGTATCCCTCAAAACTATAATATACCCCACTGTAACCCAAATGTTCTTAGTTGTGCTCCAAACTAATGGCTTTCTTGCTCTACCTCTTTGACCTCTTGATTTCCTTTCTGGTGTAGAAAACATTGCACAACTTGGGTGGGTTTCTTGGAATATTTGGCTCTTAAAGTGAACATGCTAGAATATTATTGCTAAATGCTTGGTATTATTTTGATTGTTGGAGTGTGCAAATTCTCCAGGCCTGCTGCTTGTGTTATTGCCATTAATAAACCTTGTTTGTAAATTCCATTCCACCCAGATTATGGATATTCCTTCTAGGTTTGAAGAAGTTTTGAATGGGGTCAGTTTGGATGGGCCATTGCCCAGATATGGACTGTAAAATCTGAACAATAGACAAGAGAGCTGGAAGAAGGAAGGTTTCCTTTTTTCAGTCAGACTACTTCATCATGGATTTAGGACAAATTGGAAAGTCAGCTATATTCACACTGCCATATCCTGTGGGGGGAAAAAACCTGCACCAGTTAACTGCCATCAAATCCAGTTGTGCTTTCATGCCAATAGCACACTTATATAAGGCATTCTGTGATCAGGGAATAAATTAACTAGTGTTGGGCTGAAAAATCTTCTGCCCTGCAGGCCCTATTCCACCATGCCCTCCAAGGCATCTGGGCCAACCTGTTTCCCCCAACACATGGAGGGGCTTTCTTTGTCTTTAACTGCTGACACCACATGGCTTTTGTAGAAATTGCCCCCTTCTCAGTTCTGAGGCCGCATCTGTCCTATTATCCAGCACCTAGTTGCCACAGGGAAAGCTTACTACCTTGTACACCACTTTTGCACCACTTGCCAGCTGGCTACCCATCTCTAATCTCTTCTTTTTAAAACAGCATACCTGGAGTTCTGGATGTCTCAAGTGGTACAAAGAACTGCTACAAAATTTAAAAGTATATTCTCAGCACAGCACCAGATAGAGCAAGTAGTTTAAAAGTAACGGGTAACATGTAATTCCTCTGTCTCTCCTTCAGAACATGACATAGTGGGTTTCAGTATAATGCGGGCTCCTTTGTTTAAAAGGTTACAGTTTTCCTAAAGAGTTTAGCCTTCCACTGAGACTCAAATTGTGTAATGATCACGGCTGGCCATTCTCTCTTTTACAGTAAGATTTTCTAACTGTGACAGTTCCCCCTTTCAAAATAAAATATATTTTATTACAATAGATATAAAAGTTCTTAAGTTTGAAACAGAAGAACAAATGAAAAAAATGTATGATTAAATGGATGCAGAACATTTAGGGAGCAAATACCATGCACCAATGAGAAACAATTATGGGAAACAGAAATTAAGTTTACAGCTAATAAGACGCTAATAAGATATTAAGAGAAAATTGGTATAATTTTTTTTTCAGATGGCATATTATTCCAGAGTATATTGAGAAAGTAGACAAACTGTAAAGGAAAATGTTGGAAATGTCAAGATATAGATGGAAACTTTTACCATAAGTGGTGGGCTTGTAAAACAATTAAAAGAGGAAATATATGGGAAAATGTAGAATATATTAGAATTTAAACTCCCTATGGAAGCTAAGAGTATACTATTAGGAATATTACCTAACAAATTACCAAATGTTTGAAAGAGATATTTGCATATATGATGACAGTGGCTAGAATGATCACAGCAAAATGGAAATCAGATGTATGTCAAAGCATAGAAGAATGGGAAAATAAACTTGCTGACTATGCAGTAGAGGTAAAATTAAACATATTATAATGCAGAGGCAGAATGAGAACAACTTTTGAATATAAAGGTATAAGGAAGTGTATTTTGAACAAAAATATCCTTTATTTTTCATTGTGAGATATATAATACTTTTAAACCTGGGTATATTAAAAGCTAGAACTAATATATCAAAATTAAATAAATATGCAACAGAATATTAATAGTTAACAATATACTGTATTAATTAATATTACTTAATAATTAATTAATAATACATTGTAGAATATCTTAAAATTATAATGAAGGGGCTGTTGGGGAGAAATCTTTTTTGTTCGAAATACTCAGTGTGTGGGTGGGTGTGTATGGGTCGGACATGACTTCGCAACTAACTAACTAACTAACAACAACACACACACACACACATATGCACGCGCGCGCGTGTGTAAAATCCCTCATTTTCTGTTCCATCTTCTCTACATTAATTTGTTATTTAATATAAAAATATTATTATAATTGTTTAAGGCTTCACCATACATGAATTTTTGGATGCCAGCCAGTGACACAGGCTTGACTATATGCCCTTTCATTGTTTGACAATTGTTGGATTTGGACTGTATAGACTATAGAACCACTTTATACTCACATAGTTGTCTCAAGAAGCTCCAGAAGTAGCACAATTGTGCAGAATATGGTTGGGAAGCATAGCTGTGTACATGCCCATCAAAAGCCCCTCTCCTTCCTGTCAGACCCATCATTGGCCATCTTGGGAGGAGTGAGTGGGTCAACATGGCCATATATGGTCATATCACCTGCTAAATGTTTAACAAATTTAAAAAATATATACAAAATTAATTAACTCCCATCCATTTGGGAAACCCTTCCAGGGCCATCCAGAAATCCCAGGGTTTCATAAAACCCTGTTGAGAAAGCCTGGTTTAGACTGAGAAACACTGATTCTGGCACACAAGGCCACCAAGTCAGCTTCTAACAAAGAGAATGGATTTGAACCTGGGTCTCCCAGATCCTAGTTGGATATTCTGATCACTGTCCTATGCATCAAAATGCGTTTTCCATTCTTTGGAAAATCTTCACATAATTCGTTATGGTATATTTATATAAATAGTCCTTAGAAAGCAACATAGGAAGCTTTTAAAAAGACAAATATTCAACGGAATAATAAAAGAAAGTTTAAAGATAATATAAGCAGGTTGACTACAAAGCTATAGAAAGTAATAAAAGGCTAGTCAGAATAATGTAAATGTTAAAATAAAAAAATAGTGTCAGTGGCAATGAAAGAATCTGTGCATTCTCTCCAATAAAAGCATACTTTATTATAGACAAAAAATGTAGTTTGTTATTTTATACCTTGCTCTAATTTCCTGTAGTGTGAAATATACAAAATGTCAAATTTAAATGGGTCATGGCCTGTAAAACGCTCCAAAAGAAAATTATGGTGCTAGATGATTGATTCAAAGACAAATATTTTTGCTGACTTTTTGCAGTACTCTAGCTGGGTACCAAAACATGGCATTTTCTTCTTTCTCTCAAAAGTGACTATAGTTAAAGTTTCAGCTGTTGTTGTACTATGCAATGCATGAAAAGTGATTCTACAGCTGCTTTCCAGTTCTTTTGCATTTGAAATGTTTTCAGGAGTCATTTTGAAAATATATTTATTTCTGGAGAAGACACTTCCATAGGCTATTACATAGTCTATCAGGTGATAGCTGGGGGAATCAGACAGTGAGTGTACCATTCCATCAGCAGATTTCCAAAGCTTGCACTCCTGGGTGTTTTGTTCCATCTTGACTTCTTTATTGCCCTTCTGTTTTAAAGTGTATCCACATAAATAGTCCTCCTGTTTCTGCAATCCTCCCTGCTTTGCTGTGGGCTGTTTCTACAAAGAGATCCCTCCCCTGATAGAATACAACATGCCTCCATTTTATTTGGGAATTTCCACACAAAGCTGTACTCATTCGAAGTATGGCTTGTGGCACTATTGATGCTTTCCCTTCTAAGCTGTAGAAAAACCTCCTTTTGTTCTGACTTAAGGTGGGACTAGCACACCAGCTGCCAGTGGTGCCTTCACGTGGAAGTTTTTCTCACAGCCAATCCCTTTTGTAGCTTCAAAGGTCTTCCTCTTTAACTGTGCCATACCTCAGCTATGAGCAGCAGCTCAGTTGATAAGGGAGGTGATTGCTAGGTCTTAAAGGGACTTGACAATATTCTCATTGTATAGGTCCTTGTGCACCAATGTGATAAGGAGGAATGGGGTGGGGAAAGGAAGTACAGGGATGAGGCATGTGAATGACATCTTTTGCACTCTGTTGTGTTTCCCGTATGGAAGCAGAAAACAGGACAAAGGCCAGAATAACTATAGGAAAAGTGAGTTAAGAAGATTAATGCTGGTATCACTGATATCAACTCAAGTAGAAAGCCCTTTGGAACTAAAGAGATACTCCTCCTTTTAAAAGGGGTGCCATCTAATGTTTTTCTAGTGGCAGGAGTGTGGTGACTTAATCCTGAGTGAAAATAAGTTGCTGTCACCCCAAATACTACAGCTTCAAGGGTCAAGTTCAGTTTAAGTCATCAATCGGGCTTTAAATTCCAGATATATATCCATTCTGTCCATTCCATGTACATGTATAAGTAACAGCTTGGTGTAGAATATCCTAAACAGTTACAAAGTAAGCTAAAGTAGGACTCCCCTGAGCTTGGAAGAGGTTTTTTCATAGCAACTGTCTTTCTGCTAACCAGCCCACAGCATACCAACGAACAGTTTCAAGTTACTGCCTACAGTATATTTGTCAGTATTTTGGCTCTTAGTTGACATGGCTTTACAATGGAACACATCTATATTAGTCACGGACCTGTTCAACCCTCCCCAGCACAATTGTTTTGCCAATTTCTGCTCTAATTATTTAACTAACAAATGGGCAATTTTCTTCCCACTAGGAAAGTGTCTGATTTTGAGGTTTATCTGTGGAAATGCAAAGAGGGTCAAGTAACTGATACCAGCAAAACAACCAAGGGTAACATACTAGACTTGTGTCTGTGGAATTCCATTTCATGAACGTGGAAATTTCATTCTCCCAATCCTTGTAGAAGGGATATAAGCACCACCGTCTGTTCCTGTGTAGAATACAATTCTGTACAAATGAAATCCAGACTTGTAGTAATATAAGAAAATTAAGCAAATGTCCTTGTTTTACATAATATGTTCTGGCTCATAAAATCTGGAATAGAAGAATGGCTCCATGTAAATATCATGTGGTATAGCACTCTTGGCACTTCAGTTCTTCTGAATGCAAATGTAGATTGTTCAAATGAATGCTGTCTCATGGAGGGATAAAATGAGTCTTTTACTAGAGTTTGCCAAGTTATTGCAAACCAAATAACTGTCCCCTGACCACTTAGCCACAGTGATCCATGTGATGGTCATCTCCAGGCTAGATTTCTGTAACTCGCTCTATGTGGGCCTGCCCTTGTCATTGACCCAGAAATTGCAGCTGTTACAAAATACAGCTTGGAGGGCCTATATCCAGCCTGTGCTGAGGCAGCTGCATTGGCTGCCACTTGCAGCCAGGATAAAGTTCAAGGTTTTGGTTTGAACCTTCAAGGCCCTTCACGGTCTGGGCCCCACATGTCTGAGTGACCGCCAGTTGCCCTATGCACCCCGAAGGGCTTTACTCTCTGTGGGTACTGGTAGGTGATTCCTAGCCCTAGAGAAGCATGCCTGGCTTCAATTAGGGCCAGGGCTTCTTCGGACTTCAGGTCCGAAGCTTTGGGTTGAAGCTCCGGCTGAGCTTCGGGTCCTGCGGGAACTTACTGTGTGCTGCAAGACCTGCAAAATAGAGCTCTTCTACCAGGTCTATTGTTGAGGTCAGGGCAGTGAGGAAGATCGTTGCCCCCCCCCACACACACACACTAGTATTAGCATGTGGGTTGTTTTGCCAGCAAGGGCCCTCCCCCTTCCCTCCCCCATAGTAGGTTACTGGATTATTGGCGTGGGGATCGAGGTGTTTTTATCACCTTGTCTGCTGTGTTTTGCTGTATTTTTGAATGTCCTTTTAATGGGAGTTTTATTGGGTTTTTATCAAGGGCTTTGTGACTGGCCACAAGCCATTCTTGGGAGTGGCGGGAAATAAATAAGCAAACAAATAAATAAATAAATAATGTTTACTTTCATGTGTGGTAAATATATAGTAAATCAGAGGGTTACTACTAATTAGGGCCAATTTGAACATTCAGTTGCTAATGTGATACCTTCCCCTTGAAGCAATATGTTTGAGATTTCATCTTGGTAGTTTTGATTGAGGTGCTCCCACATCAAAAGCATACCCATGTGAAAAACTCATATGTCACAGAAAAGGATTTCAAGTAGTTAATGATTCAGATTTGAAGGCACTTTAGAATGAGCAATGTCTAAATCTTCCAAGTAGTGTCTGTACTAGAGGATTTTATGGTGCAGTCAGAAAACATTCTCACCTGCTTCCCACTGCCTCCGGTGAGCATATAAAAAATGCTTATGTCCAGTTAACATAGCATGCATGTTATTATGATGCCAGCAATCTTCTTCAAGCAGAATACAATTGTCAAGGCAGCACCTGCATCCCTTAGGCCATCTGTTATGCATCCAGTGGTTAGATGCTCAGTATATGAGCTCATAATTCATCGGTGTTGTGCCTTGAGATATTTCTGCTAATTGGTTTCTCGGTGCCACGGAACCTCTGTTAATTAGAGTTCTTATTACCCCACTGGGTAAAGACTATTGCATGAATGAAGGCACAGAATCCATACAGACTATTTTAGAAAGCCAACAAGAGTCCTGTTGAGAGCCACCCCTAAATTATTCCTGTGTTGGCCTTCACAAACACTTTGTCGGCAAACTCAGATCAGCTGTGTCCAAATAACTTCCACCTATATAGGAATCCACAAGTAAAACAAACAAACAAAAAATCAACCAACAATGATTCTCACTCCTTATGTGGAACCTCTTATGTGGAACCCCTCACCCCTTATGTGGAACATCCACATAAGAGGAGAGAATCCTTGCAAACTTCCTCTCCCGTGTTTTCACACTGCCTCATCCCGGCTTTTTGTCTCCTGTCGAGGTGGCAAGGGAAAACAATGCAAACTCCCCCTGCCCCTGCTCCGCAGCTTGTCAATCATCACAGGCCACCAATCCCTGCATAGCAGTTGTATCAGGGACTCAAACTTCCTTCCCCCCATCCAACCCTGAAATTAATTTTTTTTTTAAGTGCACTTCCTTGTTGCTATGGAGAAACACCACAACAACGAAACATTCTATCATATTTTGGGAATTCTTTGTGTAATGGTCTCCAAATTTTGGAGACACACCAGTTAAGAAGAGCATTTCTAGTAGCTCGCTTAAACAACTTTCCTTCAAATGTCACCCGAGGTAGATTTTTGAAGATCCCTCCTCAGGAGAGATACTGTTTACATGGATGTAGTGTCCCTGACATGTTGCACCATATACTTCTGGTGTGTCCTAAGTTTGAAGTATTTCGTCACCCGTTAGTTAATCATCTGAAGAAATTGAAATTCAGCTGTGTTAATGAGAAACACTGGATTAAAATGATACTAAATGTGAGGGACACAGCAACTATTATAAAAGTAGCAAAGTTTTACTGGCAATTTTAAATGAAAATCTTTTATGATAGATTTTACATCTGAAACTGTTTGAAATTTTCATTTTATGCTTTGCAATTTTATGCCAATAAAGGTACTCTGAATCTGATTCTGGTCTGCATTTATTTTTGGGTAGATTTCTGATAGGCTGGCCATGGTAACTGGACCCCAATGAGTGATTGTGTGTTCACAGTAAAGTTCAAAAACAAAGAACGGATGCCTAGCTGATTGGGAGAGGGCTGCTTCATCACATGTCCCCCCCTTTCCCGTTCAGACCCCACTGCCAGAAAACACAAATGAGAATGTATCTTGACTGCCCAATCCCAAAATTGACCATGCACAGTGAGGGGAACATTTCATTTTTACATGGGGAGCATAGCTTTGCAGTCTCACAACAATTTGGACTGCACCATTAAAAGAAAAAAATCATGAACAGGAAATGAAGAGGGGAGGGCGGGTGCAAGGGCAGGCAAAATGCTGCCGAGACTGTTGTGTATTTCTCCCTTCACACAGGCTTGCCCCTGTTTGCTACCCCGACTGAGATTTGACAATTTCCCTCATCATGGAGCAAATTTGACTAAAACTTGTGCCAGTCATTTGAGAGCTCCTGGTTGTTGCTGATGCCACGTGGAAGCGACATTAAAACACGAGAGCAATAAGAGGCTGACCTGGAGGCAAATTCCTCATGTGGAATCGGTCCCAGGAGACAATGGTAACACTTCAGCAACATTAACGCTGTGTGGAATGGCCTGCAGGCTAAGTCTACATCACTGGCACAAGCTATTCACCATACAGATATGTAACATTCACACAATACTCAGACTGCTCCTATATAGTGATTTGTTATATCAGATTGCTGGGCACAAACAATGGAGAAAGGAGTGAATCATTTGGGTATGGCTGTTGCTGTCAGAAACCAATTGCTGGATGAGTTGGATGCCTATCCTGATCCAAAAAGTCAATATGAACATTCTTAAAGAGCTTTTCAAGAACTTTTTTTTTTTTTGCTGCTGCTGCTGCTACTGCCAGGCCTTAATTGGGTCTCTAGAACTTTTTCCCCTGAACGGCTTATTTCTGACAATATATTAGCAATTAGGAAGAGAATACTTGTGTCTAGAATGTCATTTTTATGTCTCCCTACTCAGTGCCAAGTGTCTCACACTATTTGATTGTATTGCTTCACACTGAAAATTCACCTTGAGTCTTTGTGAGAATGGTAGTCTATAAATAAACATTTTATAAACAAGGGTGCCCAGGCCAAAAATGATGTCTTCCATGTGAAAAGTGTCCTAGCATATCTTCCATTGGAAAATAAGCATTTATTTTACAGAGCAAAGATATTGTACAATTTAAATAGTAGGATTTGATGAATCTCTATTCCAATCCAGATGCTCAGATATTGAGGTAAAAAGTGTCTATAGCAGAGGCAGTCAAACTGCAGCCCTCCAGATGTCCATGGACTACAATTCCCATGAGCCCCTGCCAGTGTTTTCTGGCAGGGACTCATGGGAATTGTAGTCCATGGACATCTGGAGGGCTGCAGTTTTGACTACCCCTGGTCCATAGGTATGTCAAGGATGAATTGATAGGGGCTCTTTAATTGTCCTAACTTTTTCTGCATCAGAAGGCCTGCTGTTCATTATTGTTGTTGCTGTCTGCACTATAAGCAGTGGTTCCCCAACCCCCGGTCCAGAAAACCGGTTCTGGTCTGTAGATCAGTTGGTACCGGGCCGCGGCTCTTCCTCATCCTCCTCCTTGGCTGCTGCCCTGCCACTCTGCCTCCGGCTCACCTTTGGTGCTTTCTGGCAGCCGCCATGGCTGGGGCTCCCCCTAGGTGTGGCACTGCACAGCTGCTACTGGCAGTGCCCCACAGCAGGCGGCGGGTACTCAGGGGCGCCGGCGGGAAAGCAAGTGGAACAGGAGCTCAGGCGGCGGCATCCCTCGGCAAAAAACTACCCCTCCAGGCCTCAGAAAAATTGTCGTGTTGACCGGCTCCCGGTGATAAAAAGGTTGGGGACCACTGTGTTAGAGTACATATTGCATCAAATTTTGCTTTCAGAACGGCATGTGTGCTGTGGTATGTTAATGTCACAAAAGTTACAGTGATTATGACAGTTGTTCAGGACAAGGAGTGCAAGTTGCTGGATAAAGAAGGGGGTTCTTCCACTTTTTAACTCATGCATACTTGTAAAAATTGAGAATGCGTCTAAACGAACATTAAAAAAAAAGAAGAGCACCTGGTCTTTGTAAAAGTTTTTCTTGGCTGGAGTCTTGCCTAGTTATTTCACCTTTTGTTACAGAGTCACTGATGGGATTGGCTTGTGGAGCTCCTAAACCTTGACTGAGTCTTACTCAGTGCTGTCACTTCTCCCATAATCCATGGCAGCTTTACTGCTAATGGTTCTCACTATCCTTATAGTTTACAACTTGTTCCTTTTCACTGAAGGCCTTGATTCTATGAGGCCTTCAGATGGCTTTCACTGAACAGACTTCAAGCTTGATACTCATAGAACAAAATGGTGCCTTGTACGATCTTTTGATAGTTAGCTTACCTGATATCAGATCAGAAATTAATTAGTTAGATGGATCTTCATGTGTATCTTTTGTTTCCCCCCCACACAACTATCAGGCAAATTTTGTGTTATGTATAGATGTAATATTAACCTTGTATTTTAAAATAGTAAGTTCTTTGAAGAGGCTGTACTATTTTTCTTGGTTTGAAACAAGCATTCACTAGCAATTTTAGATATAAATGTTATACAAATGAAAATTCTCCAAGGAGACCTCCAGTTGGTCTCTCCTTGTACATTTGGATGAGTCAAGCTTAGATATTATCTAAATTTAATTCAAATCACATGAACCTTCTTCCTACTTTTGCCATGTTCTGCATTTCCTCTTGATTTTGGCAAACGTCTATACCAAGCTCCCTCACTTGAATAAAATACAGGTTTTTAAAAGCTTATAATTGGCAGTGAATTAAATATCCAAAACTCATTGAGAATTATTAAGAAAAATAAAGCACAAACCCAGCATTCTTTTACAAAAAAAATTAAAAGAACCTTGATGCATTAAATTCCTCTGTAACTCTTGATCAAACAAAATTATAAAATATGGTGTTTGAAAAAGGAATGCATGTCATAAAAGCATCCATACCTTCAAAAAGTAAAATCGGCAGCTAATATGGTAGTAAGTCGCAGTAAGTGATGCCTCTGCATTTCCAGTTTGGGAGGGGGCTCATTATTGACTAGCAGGTGGCGACTGTCCCAGTAACGACGCAGACCCAATTCTGGCAACAAATTGGCCGCAGCCGTTTTATTAACCTGGGCCCCTCTGACCAGAGGGTTGGCCCGCATGTGGTAAGGGAGCCTGAGCCTTGTCAGCCAGCCGGCTGACCACCACAAACCGCGGCGCTCCGGCTCTGCACCTCACTCCCAGCCAGGAGGATGGGATGCCTTCCGCTGCGGGATCCCTGGGAAGCGCCGTTGGAGGACCCAACAGGCGTCCGCCTCCATTGGGTCCCCACGTTCGCTTGGCCCCGGGCCCCTGGCCTCCCAGGCGGGTAGGCCGCGCCCGGTTAAGGCCCGTCTCCTTAACAAGACCCCCTACTCTGGGGAGTCCTGTACGCAGATGGGCTCCCCGCCAACAGGCTCCTTACCTTGCATGACCTGCGACTGCGACGAAAAATTATAACAAACAGGGAGGGACGGGAGGGAAGCTGTTCGGGCAGCGTGGTCCTGGGGAAAGAGGGTGGGCTGCTCGCACGCGGCCGTTTAAGGCTGTCAGCCCTGCCCTTCCCTCCCAGCGCGCCCCGGCGCGGCCGGCTGACGTAGCCGGGTCTGCGTCGCTCCCAGGCGCCTGCGCCGCATCAACGGCGGCCACGTTCAATCGTGGCCGCTATTTTCTTAAAATGTTTATGTACCCATTTATACCTTAAGTCAGGGGTAGTTAACTTGTGGTTCTCCAGATGTTCATGGAGTACAATTCCCATGAGCCCCTGCCAGTGTTTGCTGGCAGGGGCTCATGGGGATTGTCGTCTATGAACATCTGGAGGACCACAGGTTGACTTCCCCTGCCTTAAGTGTTTCTGGGCCCAAGTTCTTAATATCTTACCATTTTGAGTCCCAGAACACTGAGCCTAACTCAAAATGGAACTCACATCTGCCTCAATGCAGCTACTCAACCTAGAACTGCTAGTTCCCCCTTTCAAAGTCACAAGATCTTACCTTAGGACAAGAGGAAAATAGGTTCCTTTGAACTCTGGTTCTGGAGATTTCATGGAACTAAAAAGTCACGAACAAGAAAATACTAGAACATAAATGAGATCATGACATGAGAACAAGCAGGAGGGTGAAAAAGGAAGCATTTTCCTGTTTTGATCATGCTATTAAACAATTGCATTATTGCACATGCTTAGATTTAACAAAAGGAAGGGAAGCAAGGCAATCACCTCTACAGACAACCAGGCAATCACAAAGAGACAGAAGACAGGACCAGTTTTCTCTACCCTGATTTCCCTCCCCATGATGAAAGCATGTTTACGATGGAGGTCATTTGCTCTTATAACACACAGACTCAACTGTAGCCTCATTCCAATTCACCATGTATGAGCACAGTATGTACATAAGGAATACCATAGTAGATCAGCCTGCACATAAATACCCACACAAAAAATATTCAGAGTAATTTTCAGTATCACACTTTTTAATGGAGAAGGGTGTTGGGACTAGTATCTCAGAGACCCAGATTGTTGTTATTAGGTAGACCCCATGGACAATGATCCTCCAGGCTTTCCTGTCCTCTACCATTCCTCGAAGTCCATTTAAGTTTACACCAACTGCTTCAGTGACTCCATCCAGCCACCTCATTCTCTGTCGTCCCCTTCTTCTTTTGCCCTCAATTGTTCCCAGCATTAGGTTCTTCTCCAGGGAGTCCTTCCTTCTCATGAGGTGGCCAAAGTATTTCAGTTTCATCTTCAGGATCTGGCCTTCTAAGGAGCAGTCAGGGCTGATCTCTTCTAGGACTGACCGATTTGTTCACCTTGCAGTCCAAGGGACTTGCAAGAGTCTTCTCCAGCACCAGAGTTCAAAAGCCTCAATTCTTTGACACTTGGCCTTCCTTATGGTCCAACTTTTACAGCCATACATTGCAACTGGGAAGACCATAGCCTTGACTGGACACACTTTCGTTGGCAGGGTGATGTCTCTGCTTTTTAGGATGCTGTCTAGATTTGCCATAGCTTTTCTCCCCAGGAGTGTCTTTTAATTTCTTTGCTGCAGTCCCCATCAACAGTGATCTTGGAGCCCAGGGAAATAAAATCTGTCACTACCTCCATTTCTTCCCCATCCGTTTGCCAGGAATTGAGAGGGCCACATGCCATGATCTTCGTTTTCTTGATGCTGAGTTTCAAGCCAACTTTTGCACTCTCCTCCTTCACCCGCATCAACAGGCTCTTTAGTTCCTCTTCACTTTCTGCCATTAGAGTGGTATCATCTGCATATCTGAGGTTGTTGATATTTCTCCCTGCAATCTTGATCCCAATTTGTGACTCATCTAACCCCGCCTTTCTCATGATGTGCTCCGCATACAAGTTAAATAGGCAAGGCCTTGCCGAACTCCTTTCTCAATTTTGAACCAATCCATGCCTGGTTCTTACTGTTGATTCTTGACCTGCATATAGGTTTCTCAAGAGACAGATAAGATGCTCTGGTATTCCCATCTCTATAAGAATTTGCCACAATTTGTTATGCTCTACACAATCAAAGGCTTTAGCATAGTCAATGAAACAGAAGTAAATGTTCTTCTGGAACTCCCTAGCTTTCTCTATGATCCAGCATATGTTGGCAATTTGATCTCTAGTTCCTCTGCCTCTTCTGGAAGTTCTCGGTCCACATATTGCTGGAACCTAGCTTGTAGGATTTTGAGCATAACTTTGCTTGTATGAGAAATTAGTGTAATGGTGCGGTAATTTGAACATTCTTTGGTGTTGTCCTTCTTTGGGATTGGAATGTAAACTGACCTTTTCTAATCCTGTGGCCACTGCTGAGTTTTCCAAATTTGCTGGCATATTAAGTGTAGCACTTTTACTGCATCATCTTTTAAGATTTTGAATTGGAGACCCAGGTATGAATACTCATTTGTGCCATAAAAACTTGCTGAGTGTCCTTGGGCCAGTCATACTCTCTTGAGTCTAACTTACCTCACAGGGTTGTCATGAGGATACAATGAGAGGAAAATTGTATAAGCTGCTTTGGCTCCATTGGATAAAAAGGCAGGATAAACATGAATTAAACAAACAATTATTTCCACTATCTGAGGATGTTCACTCTGTCCTGAGAATGTTTTTGTTTGCCCTGTATATTTTGACCTGTTGAGTATTTGGTGCCTCATGAAGTCAGTATTTTTCCAGTTATTTGTTCTCCCTTATGCCTTTTTCAATTCTTCTGTGAACACTATTTTTTAAATTCCCGTCAACTATATTGCATTGGAATCACAGCCTCTCATTAATTCCCATTTTAGCGTGTTTATACCGCTGTTCCAGTGGAATGTGGCTTCTACTGTTTCTTAGAAATAGCCATTTTTATTCAACTAAGATGAGGCCAACACTTCCTAATTGAGAATACTTTTGTGTTGACCAGGTTATATTCCCAGGGAAATTGTCTAACAATTACTTTAAAACACATTCTATCCTGCACAACCAAGCTGTAACTATGTGGGGTTTTTTGCATTATGATTTTATTACTTGAAATATGAGTCACAGCATGCAAATTTATGAGTTATCTGTCTGGCTCAGCTTATGGTCCTATTAGTACATTAACAAAAAGATGTAGGTGGCCAGACTGACACAAGTAATGCATAAAAGCATGATATGATGGCTGATGATTTCTATTGGGATTGACTTGAAATGGGGGAAATGGTGACTTGAAAACATTTGTACTTAAAGAAATTCAGAATATGAAGTTAATAGGTTTACCTGCTTTTGTCTTTTTAAACTGAATGTAAATTATATGCAAATTATAACAGTACATGTAGCTGAGCATGAAAGGTACCATTTGGTCTCTGACATGTTGCTAATTTCCATTGTGAACTTTGACAGCAGAATGTCTTATTTTACAGATTATCACTGCATTAAAATATCATGATCGAGGGAAGATGGAGAAAAAATTGACAAAAAGACTAGTGAGGTTATTCACATCATGAACAGAAACAAAGGATTATTCCTACCATAGTTTCTTGGCTGTTTGGTCTCACCAATCATGAGCCACAAGTCAACCTGTTGTGTATAAAAATAATATTTGTGATAAAATCTGATGATTAACTTGATTGGCTTGTTAAGAATTCAGATGTGTTCCCCTAAAGCATAACAAATGGTTAGCACAACTGAATGGGCAGTTGTGGAGAAATGCCTTTATTTGTTCCAGCTCTCAATAAAATAACCTGTGATGTTGATGAATTGCATGTATGACCGAAGAACTATTTTCAAATTAAATCAGTGGGGACTTTTTTTTTTTTTTTGGATACTCTGAAAACAATATTGTCAGCGTATCATAAATTACTTTGGAACATTCCGGCTGATGGTAATTACATTTGAGTGAAGGAGTTTGTGCTCGGCAGAGAGTCAGAGTTTTAGGTAGCCTGTGAAACTGGTCAGCTGAAAGCTTTCAAGTGGACCTCTGGCAGTGACAAACTTGCTGTTTATAAAGAGGCTTTGTCCCACACCGAAGACTAATAATGTTTGCAATTATCTGAGAACCTATAATCACTTGCTTACTTTCATCTTGTGTGCAAATGAAGCTGGGAACCAAGGTGAATTTAGAATCTAGTTATACATAAGGTTTAATCATGCACTCTTTAGTTCTTTGATGTCAGTGGGAATTTTGTATGACTAAGGGAATACACGATAAGACTGCTGAGGCTAACCTGTCACTGCCTTTCGCAAGTAGAGTAGCCAAGCAAATAGTTTTTACTGTAATACAGAAACTTATTCTAGGCAAATCTCAAAGGCAAGAAATCCTATGGACAGGAAATAGAGAGCCTGAAGGACTGAACATGGGCCATGGAGAAAGCAGAGTATAAGGAAATAATTTCATCATTATGTTCTGGACTATGAAACAGCTAGTTATAATGCTGGACAGTCTGGTAGAATGAGAGAATAGGCACCGCTTTTCCTAGGCATATATACATTCTTGCAGATGATAGCACATTCTTCTGGCATAAGGATATTTTTTTCCAGCACAAGAGGCTTTTCTGCCAATAGTACTACTGTCGAATGTACAGAGAGGTAAGATGAGACCTAACATCAACATCTTAGACATTTCCTAACAATCTTTGACTCAGTGGGAATGTGATGATTAGACCTATAGGTCTCGATCCTACACTGGATATATCCTGGCAATTGGCAGGGGATGAAGAGGCCAGTTTAGGCTAGCATTGAAGATGGTGTCAGTTCTGATGCACAACAGCAGTCATGTCATGGCAACCGGGGGATGCAATGGTATTTGGGCAAAACCTCTGTAGAAGAAGTTAATTTCACCACAGAATTTTTACCCAAATACCAGAGTGTCCCTTATTGCTGGTGATGTGATGATGTCACTTCTGGTGTATGAAGGAAGGACATTGCCACACTGGCAGCAACACCAGCCTCCCTTGGTCGCTAATAAGTCACCCCACTAGTCAGTTCATTGGGAGTAAGGGGAGGAGCACTGGGGTAAATAAAATGTCCTATACTTACAGTGCCATTGCTGTAAACTTATGAATACCAGATTAATGTCAACATTGGGGGAACATTGGCCCGCATGCCCTGTTTGTTGGCCCTTCAGGGCAATGCTTGGCTACAAAGTAAAAATAGGACACTGGACTAGATAGACTGCTAGGTTGATTCAGCTGCTGTGCCATGGCATAAGATCACTCAGGAAGTACTTGACAACTGGAGGTCAAACTGCCTCTCAGCACTGAAAGGCACACCTGAAGTATCAGCTCATTGAGGCTTGCAGTAGCTAGATATTTTAAAGACCAGGTGACCAGACTGATGTTAAATAAGGCATTTAGTGTGGAGGAAGGGAAGTGTAAAAACTGCCTGCCAGTGAATGATTTTGCAATAGAAATAAGATGATTATAAGTATTTGAATGGCTTTGCTGGAAAATCTAGGTCTGGAGTGCTATGGTGTATCTCTTTGATATACTTTTAAAAAGAAATAAACCGTGGCTCCTTTCATGCTGAATTCTTTCTTTTCTTTTTTTAAACAAGAATGTTCTTCAAGTAGCTTTCAACCAACACGGCTTTGTGTATCTGCCCTACTGGGGTCATGCCTTCTAGTATAAACTGTTCTGTCTCCTGACATGAGCTGTATATTTCTGTTGTAATAACACTGAGGGTACAAAGCTCCTCTCTGTGCCCAGTTTCTTCCACAGAGTAAGCTACACTGTGAAACAGCCTATCGTGCAATTTCAATTAAAGTATTTTGAAATGGGGTTTCTCCCCAACACACACTTCATGTGAAATGTGAATAGATCCCAATACAGACATATGCACATGTGTATATCATGCATTAAATTGCCCTATTACCAATTTTTGCTTCTTCAGAGTTTCACTTTTGTTTGTCAGGGGATCTTTTGTTTTAAAACCCTGTCCCCTGCAGATGTGCTCATTTGGTGGATTCCAGTATGCATACAGTAATCTCTGAAGGACTTTGACAAACCACAGCAAAGAATTTAGTTCCAAGGTGGGTGTTGGGATAATATATTAATACCACAGCAGTGAATGGAACAAAGATCCTTTTGTATGCTCATATAATGAGGCCAGTAAGGATGTGAGCAGAGAAGGTGCCACCTTGAATACTATGTATTGCTATATGGTAGTCATAAAAGAAAATGTATTTTTAAGCATGTGCTGAAATTAAATTTGGAAGAGATTAACCTTTAAGAGAAGAGTATGAAAGAGCATTTATGAAGGACTGAGTGTTATATGTCGCTAGCATTAAGTGGGCCAATTCATACGCTGAGGGAGAAAAAAGTCATGTGCAACGTGGTCTTCTGTCACCATTCCATTTCAGAATGGAGGAGGAGAATCATGTGTGCATGTTTACCCATATTACAAGCTGCCCACACAAATATTGCATGTTATTGGGAAGTCTAGGCTTCTGTACATGACATTCTAGCTTCTGTCTGCCAGAGGTAGGGATTGGCACAGACAGAAAAAAGGCAGTTCAGTTTGTGGTCCATGGACCACCAAACCCTGAATCAAACCAGATTAGGAAGTTTAGGACATGGCAGAATGACCCACTGGGCACAGACTTCAACATGCAGGGGTTCTCCATCTGACCCTAATTCAAACTGGTTTGGTGAAGATTGGATTACAGAGGCCTGAATTGGAACCTCCCAAAGAAGGTGCCCCCAAGAAAGAGCTGTGGAAGACCCTTTAAATGAGCTATGCAAGTGAGCCTGAGACAGCCAGGCTAGCACAAAGAAGCCTTCCTGCTTTCATCCACTGTGATTTGTGATTCATTGTGAGAAAGTCCTTGTGTGATTAAATCTCTCTGTTCTCTGAGGCTGTGAATGTGGGTAGGCTTTGCTTGTATCTGTTGAAAGGCATGGGGAAAAACAGAAGCAAAGGCCTGATTTTCAAAATAAGGAGGGATCGAGGCAGAGGCTTTATTTCCTCCCCCCTTAATAAGGCAGCAATGCCAAACAGTCTGCCTGCCTGGTGGACAGGCAGGGGGGTAAAAGAGGCACAGATCTATGGTTTGGTCCTATGCCACAAATGTTAGGCAATGCTAGCCATTCAGGAATCAGGGAAAAACAATTTCCTAGCATTAGATTGGTAGGACTGTACAGATTGAGAGGGACAAAGGCAGACAGCTCAGATTAGGCCATGTAAGAATCCAGATTGATGATGATGATGATGATATTTTGATTTATTGCCTGCCACTCTCGGCCTAGGCTGGCTCACAACAATTTACAGTTTAAAACCATAAAATAGAAGCAAGGATGAGCACGAATCAGATCATCCCTTGCAAGAATGAACTTTAGATACAGAATATGTTATTCTTCAGCAACTATACAAATCCTACCCCAGTACTCTTAGCCCTGATAGTGGGGATTATATGGACATCTCTGACTGTGAAGGTGGGGAGAGGGGGAGTGATGCAGGAACTAAACCTTGCCCCATCCTTCACCTTAGCTCATTGCTTTAACTTTTTTTTTTTCATGGAATGGCTAAACATATGGGAGCCTTGCTGGGAACAAATGATGAAAACCCAAAGATTAGAGAGATAAAACAAGTGGAAGGATTATGGATGGGCATAAACCTAGAGTAACATTTAGGCACCAAATGAACTGGTTTGGTGCATGAGGTTTGTGACATGGTAGACCCCCCAGCAAGCTAGAGACATCAACCTTGCAGAGGATCGTCAACTGTCTCTCCCCTGCTCGTCAAGTTTGGAGAGGACTGGGTTTACAGGGTTTAAGACCTCCCCCGCAAAAAAGTGCCACCAGGAAAATGACTTCTAGAGAAATGACAGCTGTAGGTTCAGGAGTATATCGAACTGACCTTGTGGAGGATAGAGACATCCAATTTGCAGGACAACTTCCCGTGATCCTCCTCTTACATGCATTTCTGGTTATGTGCACCAGTAGAGAGGTGGTGCACAGCCTCACAAGATAGCTACTCTGCTCCTCTCACCTGGAAAGGGCCTTTATTTTCTAGGAAGTGATAGCATGAAAAGGTTATGTGACCATCTCAAGATATATTAAAAGATATTTCTGTAGTTCAGGCATATCAATGGAGGATTAATATAGCAATAATAAAACTGTAATTCAATTATCCTTCCATTCCCAAATTGTCTACCCAGTACATTAAACCAGAGCTTTGCTTACTTATTTAATGAGCTTCCCTCTTGGCTGAATCTATCACTGTCAATTACATTTATTATGCAATAATGAACAATGCAGGATCTACACCCAGCCAGTCTTCACTTTAATGGATCATTAAGTTTTCAGATCTAGCCTTTCCTTTTCTTCTCACTGCTATTTTTGCACATTGCCAGAATGTTCATTATCTCAGCTATTAATCTCATTATACAGTTTGCACTTTTAAAAGGCTGTGAATGGTCACACAAAATAAGAGTGTATCATAGAAGAGCAGAATACATTGCCAGGTTTTTGAGATAAGTCTCTCTGGTTCTTTCGGAAGGCTGCTATAGCATACTGACTACTATGGACTGAGCAAGGATCAAGGAAATCCCCCATTCAGATTTTACCTCTGCCCTTAGGCAAGTATTTCTCTCAGCTGCCATTGCTCCTCCCCAATTGGCAATATGGGGATAATGATACTGCCCAATATTGCAGGGCTTTCCTGAGAATTGAAATAGATAATGTGCATGCAACGTTCTGAAGTCTAAAAACACTGCACAAGTACTAAATAAATCTAATATATAATTTTTAATCAGTAATTCCAAGGCAACTTAAAAAGATAGGGCAGAAAGAAAGCGCTGTATGTTAGAGAAGAAAGAAAAGAATAAAAGTACAAAGAATAGACATATCAAACTAATTACAATTGATTTTGATTTCAGTCTTCCGTATCATAAGGCATCACTTACTAATTCAAACTTATCTTTTATATCTAAATAATGTCTATATATCTATATCTCTTAATATAAGTAACTTCTTATGGATGTCTTGCAACACAGAGATAAAAATAATTTGCTGATGTGCTTTTAGAGACTAAATTTATTTAGTTGGACTTTTATTATTAGAGACTGGGCATTTTTTTTAATCTCATGATTAAATGTTGCTTAGGAAAATAAAATATTAAAAGTTGCTTAACAAAGTATAATCATCTTATGTTTTCTAAATGTCCCCATTGAGCTGAAATGATTTGTGGCTTCGTTTTGAAGAAGAGAGGAACTGGCCCTCTTTCCTCTGTGCCAGCCATATGAGGGCTTCCCCCTCATTCCGGTTGCATTATTACGGTTTCATAATCCTGAACATTATGAGCCACACCCTTTCCTTGCATTTTTTGGCTCAGCATTTCAAAATAGGAATGGGTTCCACTATGAAGTATCAGATGTGTGAGATGTGAGATAGTATGTGGTGCCTTGTTCATGCACTTCTTCTTTTGAAGAAACACTTCTTTTGATGTTGAGGTCTGTGAGCACTTTCTTGGGAGATAATGTGACTCAATTAAGTCATGGTTCAGTTATAGGCTTACAGAGAGAGTTATTTTCATAATATGGGATTGGTCTTGTAAATTAACTAACCATATAAGGCTGCTGGATCCACAGCTTGCATCTCTATTAAGATCTTCCCACTCTCCTCTTTTCTCTCCCACTTATCCTTGGCTATCTGTGTCTTGTGTATTTGTGTACATGTGTATACATGCACCAATCAACTACATACTTACAGTACATCCTTTATTAACATCAGGAGGACCAATTCTGTCTGGATAAGAACTTTTTTCACATACTTTTATTATTGCCACCTGGAAAACATAAAATATAGTTGATGAAATGCTGAAGTTTCATCCTAAACAACTAAAAATCTAGGATTGTAGCTTTTAAAACTGTATCTGTTTAAATGCTATGGTTTATGGGTGTCATTGCTACTAAAATTAATCTAAATTATTAGCTGGCTCTTTTTTTAAAAGAGGAAAGGAAGCAGACTGCTGGGTATGGTATGCATGAACTTTGTGAACAGCAGTGACACAGTTGGGGTTATACTATGGCAGGAATCCAGAAAACAGGCATGAGCACTGTAGTGAGATGTCACCTCAGACCACAAATAACCTTTGTTACACTCGCAGCTTTGGAGGACAAATGTATAATTTGCACTCCATTGATGTTCATAGAATAGTTTAAAACTTCCTCTCCAGGTACAACAAATACCTGTGAGTCTAGATTTTCCAGATTAAATTTCAGAAGGAAACCCAACTGTTTTGGCAGGGAATGCACTGATATATTAACGGCTAGCTTGGGCAAGACAAAATGTTCTAATGAGAGTGATAGCAGAGTTTTACATTCACAGTGGACCCTAGAAGCAACTAGATTCTCCTGTAAAAAGTCTACCAAACAGAGGCCATTGCAAGTGTTAGCCAGTTTATCAAAACTACAGGGACTGTGTTATCACCAGTTATTGCTATTGTGAATGATTATTGCCTTGCAGGAGGGCATTTTGGGCTCAAGGAAGACACGCACACATTTACATTGGCTTAAACAAGGCCACAGCTTTATTAATACTCCACAGGAGTGTTGGCACAGCATGGGAACTTGCAGTTAGAAGACCACAAGGACCCGGACCCAGAAGCACCCTGGAGTCCATCCGGATCCCCCGCTGGAAACACAGATCTCTGCTAATGGGATCCCATCCACAGGAAGAGCCAGTGAAGCCCTGGGGCCCACCCGGTTCCCCCACCAGGAATGTGGGTCCCCTTACCACTGGATTCCCACCATAGGGAACTGTTCACCTGGGGCACCTAGAGGAAGCACCCACTTCCCTTGACACCGCCCCAGGCCACCCGGAACTGTAAGCCCTGGGGTACCAAGGAGAGGCACCTACCTCCTTCTTGGTCCCAACCCAGGCTACCTGGCACTGTGAGCCCCAAGCCTCTCCAGCCGGATTGACCCTGCTCACAGACCTGCCACCTCATACGGAGGTCCCCAACCTGAGGAGTCCAATGTGCAGACCGAACTCCCCCCAAACAGGCTCTATCCCATGCCAAAATCACCAGCTGTGACAAAATGCAGTGGCCATACAGACATAAGCTTAACAGCCAACAAAACGGTGGGTGGGAGGAAAGCTGCTCAGGCGGAGAGCCTGGTGCAAGAGGCTGGGCTCCTCTATGTGGCACCTTTTAAGGTGCCCTGAGCCCATGCCGAGGTGCCAACCAGGCTAGTGCAATCCTCTCGTGCAGTGCTGCCCTTCCTGCCGCCTTAGAACTCCCCCCCCACGTGTCTTCTTGCCACTCGCTCCTCCGCTGCATCACTGGCGGCGGCTGCTAAGTCTTCGCCACTTTTTATTACTAGTCTTGATTGCATTTAAATATTATAGAATAATCTCAGGTGCTGGAACAAGTTGTCTTTTCTCTTTTTGTGCTCTGTACCAAACATGTACCAAACAAGTAGGTCAGCTATCTAAAGCAGGGGTAGTCAAACTGCGGCCCTCCAGATGTCCATGGACTACAATTTCCAGGAGCCCCCTGCCAGCGAATGCTGGCAGGGGACTCATGGGAATTGTAGTCCATGGACATCTGGAGGGCCGCAGTTTGACTACCCCTGATCTAAAGAGTCACATCATACATCTGAGGAAGAGGATTTTAGTCCACAAAAGCCTCTTCTGGAATAAAAACTGTTTGTTTTTAAGGTACCATAGAATTCGCTTTTTTCCCTGCAAAAGATTAACATGGCTTTCCCCTATGGAATTTGTTACCAGGTAGGTGTTGAGAAAAGGGAAGAGAAATCCCTTGTTTGAGGGAACAAAGAAGAATTTCAAGAATGAGAGGAGATTCCATGAGAGGCTGCTTAGGGGAAGATAGAAGACTCAGGGCTTGATTACATGAGACATAAGCAAACACATAGAACTGGCAACAGGATAAACAGCCCCCTCATCCCAGTCATTTTTTCTTTCAGAAGCAGGTGGAGTGAAAGGGAGGGAATGGTTAATCTTCTCCAGCAATGGTACCATGCTTCAGAGCCAATTTGCCCCCCTCCCACCACCACCATTTTTAAGGTAAGTATCTGATCATGTATCAAATGTGAGTTGAGTTGGAGGCTTCCCCAGCCTGACTCCTATTTCATGCCTTGTGTAATCAGACCCTTAAAGCCATGCAGTAATAAACAACTATGTAGTTCTCAAAAAGTTTTCTGTTGCAGTTGATAGAACTGGGCTATCAGAGAATAGCTCATTGAAGCCTGGTAACTTGGGTAATTTCCTGGGAAAAAAAAAGAAAAGAACAAGTTTTAAAGCCCGCTTTCCCAATAAACACTCTAATCTGGGGGAGGGATGGTGGCACTGCAATAAAGGGGGGAGAGAGAGAGCTTGAAAGAAACGGCTGGAATAACTAAGAAATTCTGAAACATGTTTAGTTTTAGGCCATGCTTCAGACTTTTTGCACTGTTTTCTTGCTGTACATGCAGTAGCATTGTCTGCCCATTCTAGTGCTACATTTATGTATTTCAGTTTCCCTCCAAATTTCATTTTTTCTTTAAAAAAAATTGCTCCCTCTAATAGCTTCAGACTTTCTGGAAATTTTGTGCCTATAATGTGGCACCTTAAAGACTGATAAATCTGCAGTAGCATTTGTTTTTATGGCTGCCTTGCATTTCAGCAGATGCCTGAAGTAAAAGGGCAGTTTCAGTGTGGATCTCCTCTGCAGCTATCTAGCCAAGTAAAATGATTAATCAGATAATTCTCCAGAAATCCCTTTAAAAAAGAGATTGTTTATTTACATGTTTTGTCAGTTAACTTTATCTAGTCCTGAGAATCAGCGATAAAGGCGGATTATAAATATATAAAACTAAGTAAATGAAGAGTACAGGGTTGGTGTGTGTTGCATGTATGTAAATCTGCACGAGTCCAGCCAGAAATACCATTTAGGGACTTACAAATCCAGAAGAAATAATGTGGGGGTAAATCCAGCACATACACACCGAAGAACAACCAACAATGGCCTCCAGTGGCGATTACACATGTCTGTAGGGGACTCAGCAGAGAGATAATTCAATAGAATGTGCCCTCTGAAGGACCATTTCCTTCAGGGGAGAATAACTCTGTACTATGGAGATAAGTTGTAATTTGGGGAGAATGCCAGGTTCCACCTGGAGATCGGCAACCCTGGGAGAGGAGCAAACTGGAGCTGCTAGAAGTGAGCTGGTTGGGGCTGGGGGCAGGAGCTGGCAGGGCTCCCCTCTCCCTTGTAAGTCCTGGCACACCCCATTGTTGTCATCCATATCAATAAATGACATCCCTGTGTGTGCAGCGCAAACTGCCACATTGCTTTCTTCCTTTTTATTGCAGACATAATGGCATTATTTGTTCAAATCAAATCATTTTATACCAGTTTAATTGTACGTGGGGCAGAACTCTACAGCAAGGAGGCAGAAAACAGGTAGCTGTTCCAGTTGTGTAATGGGACTGATTACAGCTTCACTTTAAAATATAAAGCAGCCTTAACATCTGGTCAGATTTTCTCATCATGAACACACCTGAATGAAAGGCACTTCTTGTTCTGTAGAGCAGATCCAGCTGCATGATGGGCTAAGATAGGCTCTCCACGCTCTTCTATGCAAGAATTCCTTCCCTGTATTTCAATAGCTAAATTAGAAGTAACATGAGAGTTAAATATGCAGGCAGCCTCAGGGTACATCATATATTCCTTTATCCTGGAGTCTTTCCATAATTAAAAATGAAACCTAATTGCCCTTACAATTTATTCTTTTTCTAAAATGTAAAAAAAAAGGGTTTCTGCTCACTGATGAAAAGTCTAAGATGTTTTAAAATAATAATTTACGAGGATTAAACACACACACACACCCAGCATGCTATGAACTTCAGCCATGTTGATTCATAGATCAAGTTTTGTCTTGGTGGAATCTTTCAACAAATAAAGAGATGCCGAGTTCTATCTTTATCATGCCATTCAATCTTGGTCAGTGTTACTGAATTCTGACAGCTCATCAATGCTGCCCTCTGTAGTCTCACAAAGAGAAAAACAACCTCCCTAGAGAGGTGTACAGAAGAAAAACTCAGACTGGAGGAGCAAAGCACAAACGGGCAGCTTCCATCCAAATAATATCCAAATAATATATATGTAAATTTTGTTCTATTTTTTAAATATCTGACATGTGAAACTGTTTTCATCATTGGCTTTAGTGATACTTCCACTGTTAAGGAATGCTTGAGAAGGTCTTGAGAATGTTTTGCTAAGCAGGTAGTAGCAAAAAGTTACTAACAAAGGCGAATTCCCTGGATCTTTGGTAGCCAAAGAATAAATTCCTCTGACGGAGAGTCCAGTTTCTACCCCTGACTCTGATATTTGGTCTGATAAAATGGTTCCGGTTAAAAGAGTAGTTATTTACAATAACGAACATTAGAAATAGGCAGAACAAATTACAGGACGTCAGTAAAGTCACCAGATGTTCAAATGCAACATCCTGTTGACAAGCTGGATTACACAACTTGAGATGCTGCATCCAAGAGATGGAGGTTTTGGTGCTCTTTTAAACTTTTCTGCTTACAAGATGGACAACTAGTAATTACATTGGAAATAATTGAAGCAAAGTATCTCTTGATGCCTGTTATGGATGGGCTGCTATCTTTGCTGATGGGGTGATTAAGGGAACATAATACCCACCTGTCTGTGCCTCCCACTCCCACCCAGTGCTACTGCTTTGCCTTTGGCTGGAAGTTTAGAGACTGGGATTGGCACAGAAAGATCACATGATAAAATCCTACTTTCCATTTTTATTGAAGTAGCACACATGGAGTCTCACATTAAGTAATTAATCTACACATGAGAACCCTACACAGTTGTCTTCATGTGCCAGCATAAATCTCTGCATAGTTAGGACTTTGATTACTGGCAAATGTTCACTTCTGTCATTTCCCTTTCCGTAAAACTTCTTTAAACATGGTAATAAAATCTGGACATCCATCATTTCATTTATGGTTAAATTGGATATCAAGGCCTTGCATTATAGTTTATGGCTTAGATCCCATGGAGTATTTCTGCAGGTAGTGGAATATACACTCATGGAACACAGTTTTCTTAATGCCCCACTGACATAACAGCCTGAACTAGCTCTCCAGGAACAAGATTTCAAGAGACATTTCAGGCTGCCTGCAGAAATATTCCATGGAATCTGACCCTTTCTTCTTTCCTTAACTTTCTATTCAATTATTCGAGACTTTTATATCTTTTTCTAGGATACCGTTGCAGGATGATATTTGGGAAACTGATTCTAGATCCAGTTTTAATCTGAAAAGAAAAAAAAATACCAAGGGTTCAGGTTTCTGTTACCTTAGAATATGTGATTTTTGCACCATGCTCTGTATATTGGTAATCATACTACATAAAAAGTTTATGGTCCTTCCAACAACATACCAGGCCTCTAGCCATCACTGGGGAACATACCCCCAATAGGGTGATAGCAGCCAATCAGGGGCTTTCCCCTGCCTTCTCCTCCTCCTCCTCTGTGCTGCTTCCCAACATTTGGCATGAAAAGGAAGAGCTGGCAGGAGGTAAGCCAGGGAGATGGAGACGGCCATCCAGGGTGTTTCCTGTGCCTTTTCAGAACAGATACTGGCAACAGTGGCACGGCAGGCAAATGAGGAAGAGGAGCTACCTTCAAAGTCAGGCCTTCCTTACAGACTTTCCTCAGCAATCTATGAGGCACTAATGCTGTGTTCAGGGGAGGAAGAGCCAGCAACACTGTGACAGGCAGAGGAGAAGGCCTAATGAGGAGTGTGTCATACAGCAACCTTGCAACACAGACCATGGATTTAAGTATTAGAGAGAGATATGGTAGGTTACTTTAAATTTGTGGTGATTACCTGGCCCAGGGTGTTCCAATATCTTCATTTCTGGCACAGTAACTCCCATCATCAACTTGACATTGATGGCCAACTTTCAAACACCTAGCATTGTTTTCTATTAGGTTTTGCTTGTCACAGAGAAGCTTAGCATCTTCTCTATAATGGTGCACAGTTAGGGTCTGTTTTAGATGTTAGTGTACCTTTTTAAAAAAAAATTTGAGACCATAAAGATCTTTTTGCTTTTCTGCTGCATTCAGCCTTACAGATATAGCTGGGGAAAGGATTGATAAAGACTTTCCTTTTATACTCTTAAAGACAAATTCCTGTGGGTTTTTTTAAAGAATAATTTGCAAAATGACAAGAAAGAATGTGATATTTTTGCATAGATTTACTTTTAGAATCCATTAAACTCTAAGAAGCAGAGAACACAAATGGGGCTATCATTTGTTGTTGCAGGAAGCAAAACCTGTCAATCATAGCTGTGACTTCCCTCACCATCAGAGAACAAGGAGATGGAATAAGAGGTACCTTTCCATTGAAGAAATTATACAGAAAATAATTTGTGAGATTGTCTTGATCTGAGATGGAGAGAGAGAGACAGAGAGAGAGAGACAGAGAGAGAGAGAGAGAATGAATATCAATCCAGGCCAGCTAATGGACCAAATGAGTACAGAGAATTCCTAGAGATTTGAGAATGATCCCTAGGGACAAGAACTGTGGAGAAGAGAGGAAGCCCAGGGATGATGATAAGCCAGTTTGTCCTTCTGGAGATCAGATGTAGTTCCATAAAGGTTCTGCTCACAGTCTCTTCACCAGTTTGTACACCTGTTTGCTGTGACTCTTGGGCAGGATTGCTAGTCATGATGTACAATGCATACATGTCACCCTCCACCCTCCATCCCAGACTTTGGATGATTGGATGATTACATACCCACTTGCCAGTCTGGGGACGATGCCAACCACCAAGACCAAGGAAGAGTTGCCAATGCTTTTAACAGGCATTAGGAGCACTGGGAAGGGTCCTCTGGATGGGAACCAGGAAGTGGTGGGTGAGGGACCCAGGAAGGAGGGAACTTGGATGCCTGGATTTACCTGGAATGAGAGGGTGTGGCTCCAGCTAGGCACCCAAGGCAGGGCATGACCCAAGCAAGGCCTGTGACAGAAATCGCAGAAGGTGAGCCTTAGCCAGCTCAGCCATGGGGATAGAGACGATTTAGATGCCTGAAGCAACCCAGACTCCTACAGCCCTAAAGATGGGCCAGCAAGGAAGTGATTGGTTTGAGGACAATAAGGGGACAATATGCCTTTTTGTGTATGTGCATTTCCATATAATACCATTGAGTTCTATTGACCTCCTTACTTACTGCATAACTTCTCTGTTCAATGAGAAACAGACCATTATATCGCTCAAAAGTCATAAATAAATGTTGTGTTTTAATAAAATCCTCCACCCCATTGCATGTCTAAGTAGACTCTAGGGATGTTAATGGGTGTTACTTGTTTTAGATTGGCAGCATCTTTGCACATGTCCACAGCTGCAAAAATATGATGCAAAACTTTTTGCAGGTGTTTGTAGCTGTTTGGCACGATCCAAACAGACTGGGTGATTAGCTCATGTCTGATCAACACCTTTGATTCTTTTATGTTCAGCTGTCAAATATGGCCATGGCAAAATTGGTGGTATCCAGAATTCTAGAAGAAGTCCAGGCCCCCACTTTGGAGTTGGTAATCCTGTTGGAGAAGCATACTCAGATTCTAAGGTGGACTGGGAATCACAAACAGCCCTATAAAAAAGGGTCTGCACCTCTGCTCTGCCTCTACTTCAGCCCCTAGAGGAGCAGGGAGGAGCACAAGCCGACTCTCTTGTCATGGCTCCTGCATGCCTGGCCCACAGAAGTTCCATCCCGTCAGCTTGCTTGTGACAGTGTCTTCTTGCCTGCCCCATCTCACCAGAGTAGTGTCTGCAAGGGCTCCTGGTTTGCCCCATGGCTACTCCAAAGAGGGTGAAGGCAACACCTTGCTGATTGTCTTCTGATACTTCTTATAATGCATTCATTATCATTTGTCCCTAGTTTCAACAGAGCATCAAGGAAAAAAATAAATCTTACACTTGAGTTTGTAATCATGCAGAACTCATTCACACATTAAGACTGGTTCACAGGAAGCTTTCTTTTACATGAGATCATTTGTAGGATCACGAAGGAGAGTGTAAGGTATAAATAAGTACTGAAACATTATTTCACAAGGCTAGGATCGTACAATTTGTATGGATGCAGAATTCCTTTGGACGAGGTTGATAAACATCTGGTTTCTTTGACTGTGTGAAGTGGCCCTAAACAGGAAACTAAACTATGTGGTCCAATATGGCATTTCAATAAAGTGAGCCTAATTCTCTAAGTACTTCTGACTGAAAGATGTTTCAGTCGGTCAGCCTCGTTAAGATTTCCATTTTGTTTTTATTTATTTTGTTGATATTTCAGTGAGAGACAAATATGGTTTTAATTATAACTATTCTGAAGGATGGAATTTATGTTTTTCAAGGCCTGCCTAGCTGTTAATTATAGATTTTCCTTATAAAGGGCCATCTGTGGCCTGAAAAGCATTAGACTTGTTAAGCAGAATTGTGTTGTATTTTTAAATATGGAATAAATCTATTTCTTTTCTGGCTCCAGTGGCAAGAGGATGAAGCAGAATCGGTAGCTGAGTACTGGATCCGGTCTCGAGCTATAGCAAACTACCATATAAATTGGTGGAACCAGCAAGACATCCAGCTTTGCTCAAGCTTCAAGAAACCTGGAGGGCAAGAGGCCCCATTTTTCCTGGGCATCATATGCCCAGATCTTGATTGAGCCTTAGTCCTGCAAATCTGGATGTTAACTTTCACAGTAGGTTAACTTAGTAGCTGGAATGCTGGTTGCTAGCTTGGCATGTGCTTGTCACTAAATGGACTACTTACAGGCCTGCCTTGTAGGTCCACTATCTGTTGTTCCTGCCAGATGGAGGGAAGAATTTGGGCAACTAATAGTCTAGGATCTGGTCCCAAAGGAAGGGGACTGGCTGCCCTGGTATTTGGCATTTTGGCAGCATTATCTAGAGCTAAGCCTTTACGGGCAGATCCTTCAACTGTGGATCCAGGGACTCTCTGGATCTGGAGAAATCCAATGGTATCAGTTTTTTCCCTGAGGTTCCTGGTCTTTCCCCAGAGTGATCTCTGGGTTATCATCTGAAGTATCTGTTCGTGATTTCGACTCAGGAGGGTACATGACAGTGTCTACATTCTGATGTGGAATGTGCTGTGGGCTTCACCATAGTTAGTACTGACCCTCAGGGTCAATGCAACTGGGAGATCTATGCTGGATATTCCCAGCATTTCTACATGGCCCCTTTCCACATGGCCCCCTGATTCAGACTTTTAAAACCCTGAACTAGTTCAGCAACTGAAATTGTGTGTGGAGAGTGGTGTGAACAGTGTTGTGTGATGCTAGGTATCACTTTCAGTTGAAAATCCAGAAGTGACATTGCAGTGTCATTCAATGCCACTGTGTTTGTCAGACCACTATGGTAAAAACCATAGAAATGTGGGAAATATGAGGTAATGATCGTCAGGAGATCCATCAGCCTTCCTAATAGCAGCCTGCAGTTTGAAGGAGCAGACTTGAGAGTTCTGTGTCTTCTCATCCTATTTGGAGGCAGAAATTCCAAAGGCCATTTCAGGCAACAGAACAGAGGTTCGAGTGGGATCCCCCCCCCCCCCGGTTGGCTACAATTTGAAGACAAGTCTGCACAAGTGCTCCTAATTAGATTTTAGCATGAAGCAGCATCTACTTAAATATAAACAAAAGGCCACAATTTCATTTCAAGGGGGTGTTTTCTCAACCCAAAAAAGCCTTTGAACACAACTGAGGACGTTAAAAGGGAAGACGTCTAACATGTGTAATTACTCAGCATCTCTTTACAACTGTGAACACATGTTTGCATGTGAGGAAAAATTATAGTTGTGGATGCCACCTGGTAAACTTGCCCTCAACTCCCTCCCCTTGCTCTAATTCTTCTGCTGTCTTTCATGAAGCTCTGAGACTGTGCAGGGCCCATGCCAGCTGCAGCAAATTTAAGGGACAGAGCATACAAGAAAGGCCAGGTCAGGACAATTTTTTTTTTTTAACTCAACAAACCTTTTCCTCTCCCAGGCTATTCTTTTTACCTAAAAAATGAAATTCAGGCATCTATATCTAATAAAAATGGGCATGTTCCTGGTCTCTTTCTCTTGACGAGTGCCCCATGTATCCTTAAACTGGTTCTGATGCTATGGACCCCACAAATTCCTGAACAACTCCTGATGGAGAGTCTTCTTTTCATGGCCAGTAGCTAAGCCCAGTGATCCTTTGGCTTGTTTTTTCAGGAGAGAGCAGCTGTGGCAGAACTTTTTTTTGTCAGCCCTCCCATTTCTCCATGTTCTTCTGCTAATGTTGAAAACACAGCACAAACAGGGATAGACATTTCACATGTGCCTGTAACAAAGAAAAGACTACTGGGGCTGGAAGAAATGCAAGTCCTACCACTTTCACATTAAGAGAAACATGAAGAAGAAAAGGCACAAATGTGGAGCTGCAGCTGGATGTAGAAGCATAATCCACTGTTGCTCTTGAGGATAGTCATATGAGAGGCGCACTATATATTGTCTGTTGCATTGTAACACTCACTTTGCATTCATTGAACTAACTGCCCCCTCTTCACCTTTTCCCTTGTGAATTCATTTTTAATCCAGTTATGTTTCTTCTTACAGGGCAGAATACACTATTTCAGGAGATGGGCGGAGTGTAGAAAGAAAGGAAAAAGAAGACATGTAGAATAATGATAGCAAACTATTATCCACCTAAGATAAGGCATTTATCTTTAATGTTGAATACAGTCTGTGACAGTATTAAGCTGTCAAAGGCTTGGCAGGTACTTCCATATTTAGAGAGGTTTGGATGTTGCTTGAACTTTTCACCACATTTCAGTTGTATAAATATTCCGCCAAATTCATTATTGTGTACATTTCAACTGGATCAGCTAACACATACAAAGTGACATGTATAGAAGTATTTTAAAGTTTTTCAATAGTGTGTACAGGAACTAAAAGAGATTAAACTTCTCCCGAGCTGTATATGGGTCTCTTGGAGCCAGATGGCATGTGGCGTGCTGATAGTTTATGAAAAAGAGGAAGCTGGATTAAATTCTCTCATTTTTAGATTTTCTTGGGTCTCCTTGTAACAACTACTTCAACTTTCCCAGAGTAGGATATAGCTATATTTAATCTTGTTTTTAATCAAAAGATCTGTGTCTGGCAACTTGTACTTCTATGCTGTTCCTTTTTATTTTGAAAGTATTTATGGGAATTGAAAACTTAGATATAGATAGTAAAATTTTAAAAGTTGATGGAATAAAAACATTTTAATATCTTAATCAAGGAGACTAAATTAGTAAGCAAAATGTCAAATGGAAGTGATGGCAGTCTTTTCTTGAAATCATCAAAACCTCTATGATGTTACCAGAGAGTTTCTGATGATTCCCCAAGAGGAAGTCTGGATCCGAATCCTTTCTGGTCCATGGAAGAAAATTCATTCTGAACTTGAATGTTTTGGGCCAGGATTGCAAATGGAAGAGTTTGTTGCTATAAGTCTTTTTCTTAACCTTTATCTTAACCTTTATCTTTAGTGCAGTGGTTTGCATAATAGAAACTATTTCTTTTGCTGTATAATGCATTTAGAAAGATTATACAATATAGAGAAATACCTGTATCTAGCTCTTCTTTTCTGAGAGTCCATGACTATATCCTGACATTATGAAATGAAAAGATTACAAAATCACTGAAGTACTCATTTCTGGTAATTACCTGTCCTGTACTTTTAAAAGATTCCAACTTCCCAGAAGAAGATTCTTGGTAAAAGACTTCCTAGGAAAACATGAATTGGAAAGTGTCCTAAAACTGGCATACACCCTGCATTGTTCTGTACTATCTTAAGATAATCAATGATACTGTATACCTTGTAGTATTTATAGTTTCCTCCTTTTTTGTTCTATTTTCAAATACTGTTCCCTATTCCCTATGTTTGATATTTCTTTGATAGTGAATGCCTATATATGGCTATGTGTTCTTAAATCTTTAGATTAAGAATCAAGTTAGTGATTCTTTATTCAAAAGAGTAATTACTAGTCGCATCTGTCTTTGCACAGAAAACATCCTTGCTTAAGTAAAATATTTTTTAGACTTGCAAAGGAACACTATGTTTTGCACAAGGCAGATAATTCAGTTATGGTTCATGATTCTCTCCATCTTCCTAACACAAATAAAATCTGTTTTGTGCCTGTACACAAACTTTGTTATCATATTTGTAGTAGTAAACAAAGTAGCTTACTGCTGAAAATCCTGTGGTAGGTAGACCACCCATATGAGAACATTTAAGACATGTTTTAAAAGCTCTCTAGTAAAGCCAGAAGTGTGACTGAACTTCCTGGAAGTTGGCTCTTCATTTTACTAGGCAGGGGAAACAAAAACAAAAAACAGTATCCTCTTTGTTTAGAGCATGTGTTTAAGATGCATTTTCCTTATGGATTTTCTGAAATCTCAGTGCAAGAGATTTTAATATAATGAAACATTATATTTAGTATACTTCAAAAGCCAACTGTATCCAAGTATGTTAAAATGCAAATATTCCCTTGAGTGAAAAATTCAAAACCTGTTTCTGTCAACATACAGTACATCTAGTATACGGTGACCAGATTTTAACATTGGTAAAGCGGGACACCATTGACCGGGGGGGGGGGGTCTTGATTAAAATTTGGTCTATATGGAGCAACAAAAATGTTCATAAAACGCATAGAATGCAAAAATAGTATTGTAATATATATATATATATATTTTAAATTTCAACATAAGTATAATTTGCCAGGTGCCCCTGGATGTTCCTCCAAAAGTGGGACAATCTGGTCACCTTAATCTAGTAAGTGAAGCTACAGGTAATATAGTAAGTTTTATTTTCATTCTTCTTTTCTCTAGTCCAAAGGATAAGGAAACCATTTACTATTACTTGAGGCAGACATCCAGTGTGAGAAAGACTGGTATGGTTTTATTACACCTATAAGTATCCTAAAGTTTTCACCAGTACAACCATGACAGGAAGTTGTAGACGGCTGTATACCTGAAAGAATTTGATCTCCTTAAATCTTCTGACTCTTGCCCATATATACGAGCCGCAAGGGAGTGGCGGGCTATAAATATAATAATAATAATAATAATAATAATAATAATAATAATAATAATAATAATAATAATAATATGGTCCCTCACAATCAATGATAAAATAATGGTTCCTTTTTTGTCTTGTGATTAGAGGGGTATTATGCTAGAATCAATCAGAAATCTGTTTGAAGCAGCAAAAAGAAAGACTGAGACAGAACACTCCATGAAGAAATATTAACATTTTGTGGCCACTATGAAAAGCTAAAAGAATAATTGAATTTTGTATTACAAAAGATGAGAAAAATGGGAAAATGTAACTGTAGACAATGAATCTCAATATATTCCTCTTCTTAAGCCAATTAACAGACATATAGCTGCATAAGTAACTCAGTAACTCAATAAAAAAGTGATGTTGATTCAGCCTTCTAAGATTATTGCATGTTTGTGTATTTCTAACTTGCTGAACATTAAGTTACAATTATGTAACCTGTTTGCGTGTGTGTGTGTGTATATATATATATATATATATATATATACACATACATACATACATGCACGCACGCACGCACGCACACACACACTAGCTTCAAAGCCCATTCCTAAGAACAGGCCTTGAAAGGGTCCCCTCCCCTGGCCAGGCAGATTAAGGTGACTTTGGGCCACAGTTTGCAGCCGGATCAAGTGGGGCAGGCGGGGGCTGGACAGCTCTTTAGCAGGGCCAGGACAGAGCTCCTTAGCAGGAAGTCAGCAAGCCGGGAGGCCCTCGTTAGCAGGCCCAGCCTAGCAGGCCAAGAGGCCCTCATTAGCAGGGCAAGAGGTCCTCGTTAGCAGGCCGTCCACCATGACCCTTTACCTAGGGCCCTCTCCCCTTACCTGCTGTTGGCTCTAGGCACTGAGGTGCCTTTGAGAGCAAAGAGGCTAGAGTCCAGGGACAGAGGGATGGAACTGCAGGGGCACTGCCAATCACCCTGATTGGCCCTATTCCAACTTGGACAGCCAGACACGTTCCACCCTCCAGGCTGTTCCACAAATATATAGAGGAACCAGATCCAGCAACCAGTTATGAGGAAGAATATGGTTTCAGAATTGATTTATTCCAAATCATTGGAACAAATTAAAGTTCATCAAAAGAACTCCTGATCATCAATGGTGTAACTTCAAGTTCATTAGGAGAGGAAAAGCTAAAGTGCATCTGACTTGAGAACTCCAGGTTGCTTTGCAATCCAACTCTCAAATCAGTTAAGTGTTGCTTGGATTTAAGCCAATCATTGGAACCTTGCGCTGTATCATCTGTAATCAAAGCTAATTAACAAAAAGTATTTTTTCAGAAGTTGTAAATTAAAATGCACTATATATTTGCCAGTCATATTGTGGTAGACAGTCAGTATTATTAATGGGTGAATATAGTTCCAGGAGTGGGGAAGAGGTGAAGGAGAATGAGAGGAGAAGGAGGCATAAAATGAGTTTAGATAACTAGGTGCTTGGCTCTCTGGTATTTTTTTTTTACAGTGAAAATTAATACTAGAAGCAGATAATTGAAATTATGCAGCATCCTTTAGTTTCATCACTGGAGCAGTGATTGGCCCACTGGCTCTAAGCATTGCATGAAGCAACAGAGAAAATTCTAAGATGTTCAATTTGTCTAAACATTCCTTATTTCCCTTTGAGCATCAACAGAAAGACATATGAATGTTTTATAATGTTAAATCTGGCATAATGTTTAAACTTCAGAAAAACCAGAAACTTGTTATAGTTCTTAAAATTAGTTCTAATCCTTTCTTTGAAGTTTAACATATTTTCACCATATGACATGCATTTTCATTTTCCCTTGATCCTTTTTTAAAGGACATTGAAGCTTTTTTGACTCTTATTCCCAAAGACTATTTCAGACTTAAAACTGAATCCAAGTCTCTCCAAGGGGTAAAATATTTGTATGAATGTTCAGCAATCCTTTAGCAAAGGCAATGAACAAGTGGATTTCTGAGTAAGTCTTTTGAAACAAACAAGAGTTCCATAAGATATCCTTTTGGCGATCCAATTTTTTGAATGGGTCTTTTGAAGGAAAAGCTTCTACCAGATGGTGGTGGTGAAAAGTGCCACCAAATTGCAATGGATGTATGGTGACCCCATAGGGTTTTCAAAGCCAGAGACAATCAGTGGATGTTTGACAGTGTCTGCCTCTGTGTGACAACCCTGGACTTCTATGGTGGTCTCCCATGTAAGTACTAACCAGGGGTGATCCTGCTTAGCTTCCAAGATTTGATGAGATTGGGTCAGGGCTTATCAGATTGTACATCTGTGGTAGTTCATTTTTTTGGTTTTGACTCCAAAACTCTTTGAGTCAGAAAGAATTGTTTTATATTTTGGCACATTCATTACTCCTTTAGTACCTGAAATCTCATAACTTTGCAATTAAAATATTTGACTCTTTGGCTCAATGGCTATTTCCTTAGAGATTTTAGGAATATATCCTACCAATATCATATTGGGAGGTGAGAGTAGTTATGCTGTGATAGATGAAACAAGCAAGGAATATGGCCTCATTATGAAGTTCAATAGCCAGAAGATGGGTGCTAGGCAAGACGTAGACTTCTGGATGCCTCCATGAAATACTAATTAAAAGGTACTTCCTAGTATATTACCTTTAAGCATTCTTGAAAGCATTCTCTTTGGCAGTCCAAATAGCTGATACAATAAGGACAGTGCACATCTGCTCCATTTTTCAGCCTTTCCTTTCCTAATATGAACTGTCCTATGATATTCTTTCAATATATCCTTGTTACACTAACCACCATTCTGATACTAACCAGCATACTTTTTCAGACTATAATGAGAAACCATTTAGAAGCAATTATTCTATAAAAAGCTTCAAGCATTAATGAATTGAGTAAAATAGTTCACTATTGTGAGAAAAAGGTTAGAAGGCTGAGGGAAATAGAAACAGGGTTGAGAACCTCTACATTCTTCAGTGTTCAGCATGTAACTTAATTGATCTTTTGATGAAAGAAGATAGATGTGATCCATTGAACAGAATGGTCCTGATACACTTTTAATTTCTTTGTTCAACTGACACTCCTCAAAATATGATTATGCCAATACAAGAAGTACATTCCATAAATTTGCTATTAAATGAAATATTTTCACCCTCTGGCTCAATGGCTAATTCTCAGCTGTAACCTAATAAGTACTTTATCTAAAGAAAGGGTTTAAGTTACCTGGAAGGGAACTTTTCCCTCCTGACAAGATAAATTATGCCTCCTGGATATCTAAAACAAAAAAAAAAAAACACAAAAACTGGCAACATGTGTTTTTATTAAATTAGATGTTCTGAATTCCCCAAAGGCTGTTTGCATAGGTGGGAACCCTGCAGTTATTTTTATTAATTAAATTACTATGACAACACCATGATTGTGAAATTTAAAAACATCATTATGTATTTCTTTGAAGAAAACATCCACACTGCAAAAAAGAAAGTGGGAGACTTAAGCTTTAGCCTGTCTTAAGGTCTGTATGCGTGTCCTCCCATCAATTGCACTTCCCAAATATTAAGGGTCCTATCTGAAACAACTGGGGAAGGCACTGGCAAACCACCCCGTATTGAGTCTGCCATGAAAACGCTAGAGGGCGTCACCCCAAGGGTCAGACATGACTCGGTGCTTGCACAGGGGATACCTTTACCTTTACCTTTTATCTGAAACAAGCAAGGGACGATGACCTCAGTATGAAGTTTAATAGCCAGAAGAAGGATGCTAGGCAAGAGATAGACTTCTGGAGCCTTCAATTAAATTTTAATTAAAAATAGGTAAAGGTAAAGGTATCCCCTTGCCATTCCCTTCCCCAGTCATTAACGTTTACCCCCCAGCAAGCTGGGTACTCATTTTACCGACCTCGGAAGGATGGAAGCCTTGAGCCGGCTGCTGGGATTGAACTCCCAGCCTCATGGGCAGAGCTTTCAGACTGCATGTCTGCTGCCTTATCACTTTGCGCCACAAGAGGCTCAATTAAAAATACTTCCTGGTATATTACCTTTAAGCATTCTTGAATGTTGATGAATGCTCATTAATGACCAGAACATATTCCCTGGTAGGGCATTCTAGTATGTAAACTATCAAATTTCCTCCAGTGGATTCAGAAGCCTGTGTAGTTTCCCCCACTTGTTTTCCAGCAATCCTGCATGGATGTTACAGAGAGGTGGAAAGGGGGGAGCACTGATCCCAGGGCAAATAACTTGTACAGATAACCTGTATAGAAATCGCCTGATCTTGTATTGTTGCTGCTCATCATTACTTAATGAATGCTCAATGATTTCTTTTGAAGCCTTCATAATGTTCCATCTTGTACGCTCCAATCTCCAGTATGTACATGTGCAACACTGAAGTGAGGTACATTAGCAATCAAAAGACAGAGCCAATCCATGGAGCAATAACACAGTGGAATAGGGGCTATCTTCTAAATGCTATTCTTTAAATTGAGTTATTTATTGGCTTTTAGGCTGCCCGTTTCCAAAATGGTCTTGGGGCAGCTTGCAACAATGTGTAAAAACAGTCTAAGTTCCAATCACATATAAAACCTTAACAATTTCCTGCTAAAATTATTTACACTACACCTCATTACCTAATCACTCCATCCTTGGATTGTTCCCTAATGAGCCAAGGCACACAATTGATGGTATTCTGCTGTCCAGCTTGGCTCAGGATGGGGGCAAACAACTTGGGTGAAATCCCCAGGTGTAGGATGAGGCAGGGGGCCCATATAGATGGTAAAGGTGTGAACCTTGGTCTCGGCCAAATGCCTGGTGGAAGAGTGCCATTTTGCAGTCCCTTCTAAACTTTGAATGTTCCATAAGGACCCGTGTCTCTTGATAAATGATGCTGAATCTATAATCCTTTGTTATTAGTTTCTCTTTGTAAACCTTCTTGTGATGTTACATTTGCCCCCTGGTTACTCTTTAGTTTATTTATTAAAAACATTTATAAAGTTCTCAAGACCACTTGCAATGTTCTATGACAATACAATAGACTTGCTATTTTTTATTATTTGTATTACTGGAATCTGTAGTTTTCTTTTGATATCAGTGAAGGAGACAGAGATGGAGGAAGTGAGCCCCATCTAAGAATCTTGCCTCAAAATTAAAGTTAAAATTATTACACTTTCCATTCTTAGACATTTTGCACCATCAGCTAAGATGTTTGTACAATTTCCTGTAATATTTTTCTACTACTGCAGACTCTCTGCTGATTAGTCCTTTCTCCTATAACAGTGGTCTCCGAGGAGGGGGGGGGGAGACACAGGTAGGAGAGTATCTCCTATCTGGCTCTGAAGCACTTCTTAGTATTTCTATAAATTGCATATTCCTTTGGCACATCAACAAAAATGTGAGAATATTCTGATAATTCTGTAATTGACACTATATCCTGTTCCTTGGGAGGAAGATTTAATATTAAGATTAAGAAAATGAACAACAGTCTTCTCTTCAGCTTCATTTTTTACTTGCTTGTGGTATTTGAAAAAATATTTATTCCAGCAACTAAGTCCCAGTAGGAATTCCATTTCAATATTATAATAATGCCCAGCTCCGCATAACTTTCTCAACTGTTTGATATGTATGCTTTCCATCAGAGGCAAAATAATGCAATTTATTTTCATTCTCTTAACGATGCTATTTTACGTCTTAGAATTTCAAACTAATTCAGTTGTCTTTCCTTAACATTAATTAAATACGAGCTGGGCACCTATAAGAAATTGGTGAGGGGAAAAGAACAGTTTGGAAATATTATTCTGACCCACAAATCTCCTATAAAACATTATGAGCTTTCAGGGACTGGCTGATTTCCTCTCCCAGTCTCTTCTCCTTTAACGGACACTCAGCTCAGCATTCCAGTCTCTTGAGAATACTTTCAACCCCCATTTGGCCACTTTTGCCTGGATTGACCTCTTAGCAACCACAGGCTTTCTTGTAAATTATGTTCCATTACTCATCATGTTCCTGTTTTGGCTCATTTTTGCCCCTTGCACTACTGGTGCTCAATGTTACAGTTCTTCTGGGTGTAACAGGCCAAGAATTTTGGGGGGTGACCATCGATGCCTCATTAATACTCAAGGTGCAGGCCAAGAGGGTAGCTAGCCAGGTATTTTTCCATCTTTGCCAGGCTTGGCTACTAGCACCCTACCTGTCGTCCGAACACCTGGCCACAGTGATCTATACAACGGTCATCTTCAGAATAAATTTCTGTAACCTGTTCTATGCTGGCCTGCCCCTGGGCTTGCTCCAGAAACTGCAGCTGGTGCAAAATGCAGTTGCTAGGGTCCTCACCGGCACATCTTGGAGGGCCTACATCCAGCCTGTGCTGAGACAGCTGCATTGGTTGCCAGTTGTTCTCCAGATCCAGTTCATGGTTTTTGTTTTGACCTGTAAGACCATACACGGTCTGGGCCCAGCATATTTGAGGGACTGCCTTTCACCCTAATGCCCCCCGCAGGGCCTTAAGTTCTGCGGGTACTAATTTATTGGTCATTCCCAACCCCAGGCCAGATTTTTTCAGTCCTGGCCCCACCTGGTGGAATAAGATCCCAGAGGAGCTGTGGGCCCTGCAGGAGCTTTCAGCATTCCACAGGGCCTGCAAAATGGAGCTCTTCTGCCAGGTCTATGGTTGAGGTCGGGAGGCAAGGAAGATCATGGCCCACCCATTGGAGTGGCAGTGGCAAATGTTATCGGCACCCTCTGTTCATCTTTCCCCTCTGGAATTAGTATTGGGAGGTTTTGGGGGCTAAGAGGAGGTTTTTCTTTTGTGATGCAGTATCTTTGTTTTTATGGGGTTGTTTATTCTATTGTGGTTTTATATTGGTTTTAAGGGTTTGTATAGGGTTTTCATGAATGTTGTAACCTGCCTTGAGCCTTCGGGGGGAGGTGGGTAAGAAATTAAATAACAACAACAACAACAATAACAACATCCTGTCAGTATGAAGGTATTGCTACACCAACATGGATCTTTTTCCTCTGTAGTAATGCTCTGCTTCAGCAAAACAGGTGAACAACTCTAGGGTAGGATTAAACTTCAAAGCATGCAAATAGACAGGTATGAGATTGAGTGTGGTGGAAGCACAGGGGATTGTATGCTGAGGAATGCACTTACTCACAAGTGTGTGAGAGTAAAATGCAGTCAATTTATGGTGAACCCAAAGGATTTTCAAGGCAGAAGACTAACAAAGGAGGCGTTTTGCGGCACACCAACTCAGGAGTTCCTTGGTGGTCTCCTCTCTAAATACTAATCACAGCTGACCTTGTTTAGCTTTTGAAATCTGGCAAGATTGGGCTAGCTTGACTCATCAGTCAGGGCTACCCACAAGTGCAAAAATAATTATAAAGAGTTCAAATGTATTCAATCTGCACCATGAATATGGGCAGCTGTTTTTATCAGCCACTGAACCCACACTATGCATCAGACTTCTTGCAAACCTCAGACATTTCTGCCTGCTGCAGAGTATAGTGTTTCATCTCAACTGGCCTTGGCATCAAGCCTTGTCTCTGCTCCATCTCCATTGTGACTTCTGCAACCTCTAGTCCTGCTCTTTGGGGCTGGTCTGTCAGTGTCCTTAGCATGCTGGTCCTTCTGTTCCCCCTGGGAGCCTCAGTCTGGCTTCCTTCCACCCCTCAGAGCATTGTCCTTGCTCTCTGGGGTATTCGTTGCTGGCTGCCCACACCTACAACCCTGTCTCTGCCACCATCTTCCAGACTGGTGTTTTTTGACTCCTCAGGCATAAGTGAGGCATCAGTGAGGCATCACTCACAGAACAAATGATTTTCCCTCTGGCTGGGTCACAGGTGGCCTCCTGCCATTGTTCAGCCTCCATAGAGCTGCTCTTGAGACCACATCTTCACAGAGCAAGCTTCTATCAGTATGGATGAAAGGTTATTCAAAAGCTCCTGTACTATGTAAAAAACGTAGCACAGTACTCATTTGCTCTATAGATCCTTAAGTTTTTCAAGTATTGCCAGGGATTGTTGATTCTCTTTCAATCTATTTCAGTCTTTGTTCATTTTTTTTAAACGTCCACAGATTTAAATTCAGTTGTTGTTTATCTCAGGATCATATTAAACTTTAAAATATCAGTTCTGCAGCTCCTAGAGAGCAGAGATAATTCCTGCCCCCTACTGTGTTGATTTGGGGAAATGGTGCGAAGGGGAAGGAAGAAACTCATGCAATGGCTCTGAGCTGAATCAGGCCACTTTAAAAACAACTTTCCTTATAGCTGCTGCAAGGCTATACAGAGAACAAGTCAGGGCCAGTTAGAAAACATATTGTATACTTTGGCCCTTAGGTTAACTGACCAAGTAAACAGATGCTTAGAGGCAAACATTATTTACATTTCTGCAGTGTAAAATGTGAAAATTTTAATAGTTGTTTCTGTCTCTAGTACCTGCTGTCAAAATAGATAGGAATGGAAACAGCATGTGTTTATCTTTGAGGATCTCCAGTACAAAATTTTATGTTTATTTCCCCCTGTGTTTTTGGAAGAGAACATTCAGTTTGCTTCTCTGGAGATGACCTGCCTCACTGGAGTGCTCCCTGTAAGAGTAAGGGCCATTTCGCACGGCTTCAAAATAGCACAATGGTTACTAATTGGAAACGCTACTAATTTGCCATAACCCACGACGTCGTATACAATCTGCAACAATCCTGAAACCGACCCGCAAAAAGCGCTTCGTTGTAGCGCTTTCAGGGGAATCCAGAAAAGTGGATTCACCCTCCGGATAGCGATACACTCCTGCAACCAATCTGCAACAGTAGCGCTAAAGACCTGTGTGTTACCATTGTTGCTGGTTCTTCAAAGTCCCTCCTCCTGAGCCTGTCCTCCAAATTTCCGGCGAAGTGATCGCCATTTTTTTTTCTCCGAGCGAGCGGGGATAAACGCACCAGCGAGCCTCTTTCTGTTTAGAGGCTTCCCTGGCTTCAGTCCTTCACCTTTAGTCACTAAGCACAAACCACATAAAAGCCCGTTTGCTGAAATAAAGTCCCTTTATTTTTTACACATAAATTCAGCCGAAAATCGGGCCCGTGAGAGGGGGGGGGGATTTTTTTTTTATCACTCGAGGCAGCGTGCCAACGATCATACAATCAAACGACAGCTCACATTAGGCAGCTGGATGGGTCTCTCTGTTGCAACGAATCTACCTAGATTCGTTGCTATGGGTCTGTTTTTTTTTTTAAACCTTTCTTAAAGGGAAAGGGGCTGTTTGGGAGCATGCTAACGGCTGCCCATTGGCTGCTTGACGGCCAGGGGCGGGACGAGCTTGGCAATAGCGCTTCCTTTCTAGCGATTTCTGCCGAGACCGGAAGCCTGTGGGAAACGCTAAAAAACGCAACTGATTCCACTACAAAGGCAGGTATGCATAACAACGAATTCCACTATTTTAAATGGCGATTTTTCAATCCGCAAACAATTTGCAACAAAGATCCCCGTGCGAAAAGGCCCCCAAGACTTCAGGGAGAACTACCTAAGCAATCCAGTAGGCTCCAGTAATATTAGCAGAACTTTGTCTAGTAAAGTGTAAAGCCTACATTAGGCTTCTTTTCTTGGATGCCTGGTTGCATTCTGGAGTGCTTTTCTGTAATCCAATTACTATATTCTTAGCATCAGATGCATGCAGAATTAGCACAAACAATCCGTATATTGATGGATATTGTGCCACTGAAATTATTAGCATCCTAGATTTCTCATCTATACAGATGGTTCTGCTTAGTTATGGGCAAGAATCGTTTCCTCTCTTTTTTCATCGATGTCATGGCAACATGCCATTATTTCACCATCGCCATCTGCTTTTCTCTCTGCCAAAACTAAATGCTTTCATAGATTCCACAGAGGTTCAAGAACCCTGTTTATAGATTTGCACTTGCTTGCTATTGTTAGGTGCGAAGTTGTGTCTGACCCATCACGACCCCATGGACAATGATCCTCCAGGCCTTCCTGTCCTCTACCATTCCCCAGAGTCCATGTAAGCTCATACCGCTTCACTGACTCCATCCAGCTACCTCATTCTCTGTCGTCCCCTTCTTCTTTTGCCCTCAATTGCTCCCAGCATTAGGCTCTTCTCCAGGGAGTCCTTCCTTCTCATGAGTTGGCCAAAGTATTTGAATTTCATCTTCAGGATCTGGCTTTCTAAAGAGCAGTCAGGGCTGATCTCCTCTAGGACTGACTGATTTGTTCGCCTTGCAGTCCAAGGGACTTGCAAGAGTCTTCTCCAGCAGCAGAGTTCAAAAGCCTCAATTCGTTGATGCTCAGCCTTCTTTATGGTCCATCTATCACAGCCATACATTGCAACTGGGAAGACCATAGCCCTGACTAGACGCCCTTTTGTTGCACTTGCTACAGGAGGCTTTACCTTCAACCAGCCATATTATCTGGCTGTAGAGGGATGCTGTAGAGTAAGAATAGCAAAAACCCAGAAAACTTTGTTGTTAGTTGCATAGTCGTGTCCGAACCATCGCGACCCAATGGAAAATAATTTTCCAGGCCTTCCTGTCCTCTACCATTCCCCGGAGTCCATTTTAGTTCGCACCGACTGCTTTAGGGACTCCAGCCAGCCAACGCATTCTCTGTCATCCCCTTCTTCTTTTGCCCTCAATCACTCCCAGCATTAGGCTCTTCTCCAGGGAGTCCTTCCTTTTCATGAGGTGGACAAAGTATTTGAGTTTCATCTTCAGGATCTGGCCTTCTAAAGGGCTGTCAGGACTGATCTCCTCTAAGACAGACTTTGTTGTCCTTAAAGAACTACTGCTGGTTGACTGGCAGGATGGCATTATGGGCGTGAATACAGACACAAATCCTGTATGTCGTTAACATGGCTATAGATTTTATCATAGCCTGGAGTGTTGGCATGACACAAGAGTTGGAGCATAATGTCAGCCATCTGGCTGCTCAAACCAGGACTCTGAAAGTTCCCTGTAGCCCACAGCATTCCCACCTGGGACAATGGGGATCCTTGCTTCCTGGGATCCCTATACCATCTGGAAAGTGGCCAAAAGTGGGCCAATGGGCTTCCATATCATTTTGTTACCCACAGCCACCTGGCACACGAGCCTGGCCTCCCAGCCAGGTCAACAATGCTCGTCTCCCTGCCAGCCTCTTATTGAGGCCCGCCCAACCCCTGGGGAGTCTGATACGCAAACTGGGCTCCCTGCGAACGACTCCCTGTTATGCCCTAAACTGCAGCTGTAACATGTAACTATAACTTATTTAACAACTCAGTAACCATATGGAACCACACATAACAATAACTTTATAATGATAAACAATCCAAATTGCACAGAGTGGGTGGGAGGGAAGCTGTTCCAGCAGCAATACGGATGGAGAAGCAGATGACTTCCAAGTGGCAGACATATATAGCCACCTTACCTCGTCTCCCTCCCCTGACACCATTGACACTGGTGCATGCGCTGCCATGACAGGGACACTGTGTCTTCTCCAGCCCACCAACTGTAGTGTCAACCAGCATCCCTGGTGAGTCACAGCCATGTATGTTGCTTGGGGAGAGGGTGCATTCTTCATAGTAACCATGGTTTCCATGGTATCCCTACAACTCCTTTACCACACCTTGATATTCTGATTTAGAATACCATGAAAATGATTGTGCTTGATGCTTCTGTCAATGGGAATCCCTTGAGGGAGTCCAGTTCTGTGGAAAAAATACTGACCATTACTATTTACCATCAGATGTTGCCTCCTATATGGTGATGGAAGGTCACTGGCTGGAGAAATTGGTAATAGATGACCTTTTTACCCCTGATAAAACCCTCAAACCTTTATAAAGCACTGTTCTTTTTGCCATAAATTATTTGTTTTCCAGGAGTATTGGTGCTGTCTCATCATTCCACAACATTTGCAATTATGGGTTGAAATTGCATGCCTTTCTATGGGGCTGTGTGTCTGTTTATTAGAGGTTCAGTATGCATGTGTAGATTCAGGGATAGTGATTTACATCCTGGATTTCCTGGATCACCATGATTACATTGGTATCTTCCAGACAGGATTAATGTTTCAGTTTTCTTTCCCTTGGTGACTGTTATTCTCCCCCTCCCCCATCTCTAAAATTTGTTTCCAAAATGCATAAATGCCCAAAGCCTATCAATATATAGATCAATGTACATGTGGATTAAGAGCCTCTTGTGGCGCAGAGTGGTAAGGCAGCAGACATGCAGTCTGAAAGCTCTGCCCATGAGGCTGGGAGTTCAATCCCAGAAGCCGGCTCAAGGTTGACTCAGCCTTCCATCCTTCCAAGGTCGGTAAAATGAGTACCCAGCTTCCTGGGGGGTAAACGGTAATGACTGGGGAAGGCACTGGCAAACCACCCCGTATTGAGTCTGCCATGAAAATACTGGAGGGCGTCACCCCAAGGGTCAGACATGACCTGGTGCTTGCACAAGGGAAACCTTTTACCTTATAAGTTCCCCTGGAGAAAATGGCAGCTTCAAAGGGCAAACTCTATGGTATAGCCTAGATACAAGGTGAAATATCCAAAATTCCTGCCTTCATATGTATCACCTCCAAATCTCCATCAATTTCCCTGGTTAGAGTTAGCAACCTTAGAACTTATCCCCCATAATCTTCTCCAAGAAAATTTGCTTGGTAGCCATTTCCTATAACCTTTTATCAAGACAGTTATATCTTTTTATTTTGTATAATGAATCTGATATCTCTAAAGTAAAAAGCATAGTATAACTCTGGTCTCTCCCCTACCCAGGACTGAGAAGATAAAAATAATTTTTTTAGCTTTGCTTCAAAACAATTTTTCCTCAACATAAGCATTGGCACAGGTAAAACTTGATGGGTTTTTTAAAATATGTTACTGAGATGTTTGTCTTCTGAACTAAAGGCAAAACAAATTGTTCCAGCATAAAATATTTGTTTTGCACTGGCCTCTGCAAATATTGTCTCTTCAGTTTGTATGAATCAACTATCAATTTGAGATTAGATACTCTAATTCTATAGGCTGTCTAGAAATGTGATGATGAGGTCCTAGAAGCCAGATGAATTTCCTTTCTCATAAGTGATCCCCTTTGTTATGTTGCTCTCTCACAAAGTTTGCTTGATCACTTTAAAGCCTGATATAATAACAAGACCTGAAAAAGCAATAGAAAATCCTAAAAATGTTCAGTATATTGTTCATTTCTGCCTTAATTTCTGCTTTGCTTTCTTGGCCTTCAAAGATCAGAAACTGTTTGCAGAGTTTTAATATGCATCTGAAGGAAAAGACTGCTTAAAAGAATAAAACAATTTTATTTAGAAGAGAAACAACTCTGTATAGAAAGAAGAGAGATTTCTAGATGTCTTTCTAACATTTGTTCAGTCTGTTGTAGAGGCAAGCAGAGAAGAAGCATGCTCAAAGGAGCAGGAAGTCTCTTGTTGAGCCAATTAGGATACAGGAGGAGAGTATTTGAAAATATCAGGAGATTCCTATTATATGTTAAATACAGATCTCTTCCAATGCCCCCTGTAGGACAGTTTTCATATACTCTTGAATCATGCACATTATAGATCTTGCGTATTCCAACAGAAACTTCTTCTAGCACAGGTAGGTAAATAGATAGATGATAGATTAGATGATAGATAAATAGATGATGGGTGATTAATAGATAGATGCTTCAGTATGTTTTCCAATAAAGTCATGGGCCTTTCCCCAGCTTAGGTGGTACACCAATTTATGTGTGTTTGTTACAATTATATTTATTTACTTATTTACTTATTTACTTATTTACTTATTTACTTATTTACTTATTTACTTATTTACTTATTTACTTATTTACTTATTTACTTATTTATATTTTTATTTATTTTATTTATATTTTTATTTACTTATTATATTTATATACCGCCCTCCCCGGGGGCTCAGGTATCCCACTGGAAGGCAGAGTATACAGGAGTTCACAAGAAAGTCTCCCATCCCGGAGCTGATCAGACAGACTGATTCATCAGGATCCAGATTATCATGCCGTTTATCTTCAGACTGGACCCTGGGACAATTCTAGTGCTACCAATTCGGGCTAAATGGTGTGGACTCACATTGATCATATTTCACTGCAAATACAAAGTATAATAACAGAAAGGGCTAGAAAGAAGGATTCTGGCTTAAGCTTCTCTGTGAAATACTAGTTTTCTACGTGCAGGGGACTGGATCCTACCACTTTACTCAGTCCTTCAACCTATGGACCTATCCCCCAATTCAAGTGACTCATCTACTGAAGGCCTCATATAGCACAAAGGTCTCCAAATGTGATGTTTAAAACATTCTATTTAATCATAGGTTGCCTGGCAGTGTGGTAAGCAGCCAATAAAGACGCAACACCTTTACTTGGCGTAAAAAATGCCACAACTTTATTAACTGCCCCATAACGCAGGGGTTGGCTTGGCACGAGGTGAGGAGTGATCCCCATGCAGCTGTCCGGCTGCTGACATGGGCTAAGGGGCGCCCTGGGTCCTCCTCCCTCCCAGCCGGAAGAAAGGCTCCCTTGCCCCTTGAATGCCCTCCCCTGGGAGGAGGCCGGTTAATGCTTGTCGGGCATCTACCGTGTACAACCATCCCTGCCTCCTGGCCCCGAGCCCCTGACCTTCCCAGACGGGCAAGGCTGCACTCGTTATAGCCGGTCTCTTATTGTGACCCCAACCCCAAACTACTCCGCCTCACGCAGTTGTGATGAAAACTAAATGTCCGGGTGGGAGGGTGGGTGACCGGCTCTTCCCGAGGCAAAGGGGTGAGTGCCCAGCCTCGTGGCACTTAAGTACTGCGCCCGAGGCCCGCCCCTTGCCCCAGCCATTTTTGGACACATCCCTATGGATAGTGATTTACATCCTGGATTTCCTGGATCACCATGATTACATTGGTATCTTCCAGACAGGATTAACGTTCCAGTTTTCTTTCCCTTGGTGACTGTTATTCTCCCCCTTCCCCATCTCTAAAATTTATTTCCAATCCCTTGTCCCCTGTTTTTTCTCCAACCTATTTTCCCCAATCTTTTTTTTTCTGAAATGGCTTATTTTTTTTCATCGGTCTCTAATACCGTTGCTGTTTCATATTGCTCCACCCACCTCAGCATTTTGTGTAGGTATGATGTAGACAGCAAGTTTCTGAGTTTTCATATCTTTCCAAGTAGCCACCTGTGGAAAACCGCATGACAATTCTGCATACATAATAATCATTGTTGCATTTTTTCGCATTCTACTATAGGTGCATGTACTGAAATGTACATATTTGCAGTCTTCATTATGCGGCAGTATATGTGAAACCTAACTGCTACTTCTTACAGAGAAGTACTAACCATTTCTGGGGGTTTGAAACAGCAGTAACAAGTCTTGTGGTTTCACAAAGGTGTAATAAAATGAACTGAAACATTATCAGGAGTGGTGAAATTGAAATATTCTTCCATATGGGCATGTTGTAAATAAGAAATCCTACCTGGATTGCCACAGTTTTTTTTTTACTTATGCTTTTTATATTCTTGTCTATTCTGTTCATACATCAACATAGATCCTAAGGGAACACATTGGCCTGACTTCAGCTGAGAAATGCCTTATTGGTGAATGCAAATAAAAAAGATGAAATGCCTTTTATAGTAATGAACTTGCACAGCTGCTTCACAGAGAAAGGGGAGGGGAAGCAAGCAGAAATAGGTAGATAAAGGCACACACTCACAAATTGGCTTTAAAACTGCTGATAGATGCCTTTGGGTTATTAATTTTAGAGATGCATTAATGAGGATTTAAAGCAAGTTGTAAGCCACCTCTTCAAGTTGCAGAAGAGATGACTTAGAAAGATGGTAAATAAAAATGGCTATTTATAATTTCTCTTTGCAAAGCTTATCCTTGTGTTCATTCTAGTTTAATTGGCACTACTGCTTAATTTGTTAGAAAAAAATAATGCTGAGCATTCAATCCATCAAGAAACACAACAATCTCACCTGGAAGCTCCCCTCCCACCCCCACCCCACCTCTATTCAACAATGTATAAGGGATTTCTCTAAATAATGTTGAAGGACTTGAAATAACTTGAGGGAAATATACTCTGAACCATATTCTGGGATTGAGTCTTGGCATTAAAAACAGATGCCTTGGTACAAATTAACTCCTAGCTGGCACATTCCTAACACAGAAAAAAAAATTATGGGTAAACAGACAAACCACATGGACAAGATGTGTGACTTCACATTACAGAAAGAATAGCTGGTTGTGGTATGCAGCAGGCCTAAGGCTTTCCGAATTATACCTTGTCTCTAGGCAGTTTGGCATTAACTCCATGCAATTATATTTATCCTTCGAAGATTTAAGTTGCTTTGATGTATGTTTTAAAAACAAATTAGTTTAAACAGGGCCTTGTTTAAGCAAGTTCAAATGTTTAGCCTGCTCTGGGTTTTGCAGGCTGTTCCATTACTCATTAACTGGACATCAGCTTAAAATTCAACCTCAGTAAGTAGTGCAAAACAAGGGAGAAAGCTCATAGCTACAAAATGGACTCTTTACACAGTTGTACCTCATCTGAGTTGTACCTCTTGTGGCGCAGAGTGGTAAGGCAGCTGTCTGAAAGCTTTGCCCATGAGGCTGGGAGTTCAATCCCAGCAGCCGGCTCAAGGTTGACTCAGCCTTCCATCCTTCCGAGGTCGGTAAAATGAGTACCCAGCTTGCTGGGGGGTAAACGGTCATGACTGGGGAAGGCACTGGCAAACCACCCCGTATTGAGTCTGCCATGAAAACGCTAGAGGGCGTCACCCCAAGGGTCAGACATGACTCGGTGCTTGCACAGGGGATACCTTTACCTTTACCTTTACCTCATCTGATTAGGCATGTAATCTTAAAGTATCTGAAGGGCTATCATATAGAGTAGTAGTTCTCAACCTTCCTAATGCCGCAACCCTTTAATACAATTCCTCATGTTGTGGTGACCCCCAACTATGTTCTTTCACAGAAATTAAACCAAAACTGACCAATGGCGTGAAGATCCATTGTTCATGATTGTATATAAATTGGTTTCCCCCCCGGGGTTTCTCAGTTCAGTTCTGCCTCTTGTCCCGCTGAGCTGTGGCACCACCTGGAGCGCTTGGTAGGAGACTGCGCTGTGCTGGAGACACTGCTAGAGCAGCTGGTGGCCGGAGGTGCGGCAACAGTGGCAGTGCCCCCCCCCCGACCAAGGGCCATTCGACCCCAAAGGGGTCCCGACCCTCAGATTGAGAACCATTGATATAGAGGATGGAGTGAATTTGTTTTCTGCTACCCAGAAGGCTAGACTAGAACCAATGGATTGAAATCAAGAAGAAGAGTTGGTACTTATATGCTGCTTTTCCCCACCTGAAGAAGTCTCAAAGTGGCTTACAGTCACCTTCCCTTTCCTCTCCCCCCAACAGACACCCTGTGTGGTAGGTGAGGCTGAGAGAGCCCTGATATTACTGCTCGGTCAGAACAGCTTTATCAGGGCTGTGGTGAGCCCAAGGTCACCCAGATGGTTGCATATGGGGGAGTGGGGAATCAAGCCCAGCTCACCAGATTAGAAGTCCGCACCCCTAACCACTATACCAAGCTATCTCTCTTAAGTCAAAAGAGGCTTTGCTCAACATTAGGAATAACTTCCTGATAATTAGAGGGGTTCCTCAGTGAAACTGGCTTCCTCAGGAGGTGGTGTGCTCTCCTTTGGGGGGGGGGTTATAAGCAGAGGCTAGATGGCCCACTGACAGCGATGCTGATTTAAGCCGAATGTGAGAGGGAGGGCAGGAAGAGATAAGTTATTGCTTGGCTCTTGTGGCCCCATTTTTACATGTCCAGGGTAATATTGATTGCCACTTTGGGGTCTGGAAGGAGTTTTTATCCAGGCCAGATTGGCCAGGGATCCTGGAAGGTTGTTTTTTTTTTTTTTGCCTTCCTCTGGTCATCAAGTATGGGTCACCGGAGGAGTGTGGGGAGACAGTTGTGAATTTCCCCTATTGTGAGGGTTGGACTAGGTGAAGATTGAGGCCCCTTCCAGCTCAATGTTTCTACGCTATTAGAAGCTGTACAGATATTGATGAACCATGTGTGTGCACTTAAAACATAATGGTGAGGATATGGAAAACTGGATGGAGATGATACGAAAAAACTGATTACAGAATTAGAGCAACAGGGGCTGGGGCACATTGGATGATAAGATCATTAGGTTTGAATCTAGCAGATGTCCTGTGTTCCTATAAACCTTTGATGGTGGAAAGTGCCATCTAGTCACAGCTGACTTTAGGATTTTCAGTACAGAGTTACAATGAGCTTCCCATACATTCTTTTGTTAGGTGCACAATCCTATAGAACTTGTACACCACAAGAAATTATTTATTTTCACAGAACATTTTAATGAAATATGAACACAGTTGATCTTTGAGTATCCTCTGTTTTCAATTTGATTTTCAGCTTAAGAAGTCTCATTTCTCATTTTTATACTGCTAGAAATTTATCTGACAAAGATATTTCAGCAGCATTATAACCGGGATAGCTGAACACTGGCCTTTTGTACATGCAAATAAATATTGTAGCTACATTACCAACAGGCTGGTCTTAAGTACAACACTGCCCCTTTCAGTTGCTCTGGTGAAGTGGTTGGAAAGGATTGAGACATAACAGCTGGCCAATGGTGGAGAAAGGAAAAGCTTGTAAAAACATGAACAAACATTCAGGCTTCAGTGTCTTATAAAAAAAGACACAATGGAGACAACTTGAAACAGGTATCTTAGGAAAGCTTTGTGCCTGAATATAGGTATCACAACAATTATTCCATTATTATGTCACTTCCTGAATTTAGATTGAAATTAGAGATGTTGCCATCCTTCTGTTTCACCTCATTCAGGATAAGGATTTAGATGGCTGATAATGTTTATGTTCAATCTGAGGCCAGCATTACAGTTCTGGATTGAAGTCTAAACTGGAGAGGAACTCTGGCCTTCCTGACTTTCTACTTCTTTTTTACATGTTCATTAGACAAGATGGAGATCACATCTCAGGATCACAGTATGGACATCACATGCTCCTTGCCAGATGCCAGCATTAGAGACCAAAAGGAACCAAAGAGGCTAAGAAATCTAAACATTAATATTATGAAAATATATTAAATACATGTTTTATTGCCTAGTGCTAAACAAGGCCAAAAATATGCCACAGATACCAAAACAACCTGACACATTTTGATCCAATTGAAGAAGATCCAATTGAATCAAAACACATCCAGTCATTTTGCTATTTTAATGTATTGTCTTTAATTGATTTTGTTTAGCACTGTGCAATAAAATGTGTATTTATTTTTAAAACAATAGATTTCTTTTTGGTTCCTAGCTTGTTTCACAGGTTGGGTTTGTTTCTTTCTCCTTCCCTTTTTCATTTTCTTTATTGTTGTTGTTGTTGTTGTTGTTGTTGTTGTTGTTGTTGTTATTGTTATTGTTATTGTTATTGTTGTTGTTATTATATTGATTTCCCGTCTCTCCCGACAGGCTCGAGGTGGGTCACAACAACTAACCCCATTAAAATTCGGATTAAAACATTAAACTACTAACATGATGGCTAAAAATCTCATCCCTCCCCCAATTATCAAAGAGGTGAAGAGGAAAGGATGGGGGAGTAGCGTACACTCCAACTCCTGGGGGGGGGGAGTGATGTCCCTGATTCACTGACCCCAGCCTCAACCATAGACCTGGTAACTTACCTTAAAATGTAAGTTATTCTACAGGCTACCTATCTCAGAGTTCCTTGTACCAAGTAGTAGTGTTCTCGAGATAGTGTCCATGGCCCACCTCTGTTAGGAAGTAAGGTTCCACTACTACTTCCCAGATAAAAAAAGAGACAGGCTAGGAAACCATTTGAGGGAATTTCAGATCCTGTGATGCTCTGAAGTATGCAATCAGGAACAAAATGGAATCTATATGTTTGAACTGGGCTTGAGGAAAACTGTTTTCTACTTTAGAAGGAAAGATGGTTCCTATAAGCCCAGTTCCAAATCTAGCTGGGAGAGTTCAGCTATCACTGAAAAAAATATCTGAGGGTTGCTTTGCACTTTCAAGAGAAGCAGCAGGAAATACTGAATAAGTAGGTTGCCCTGCTTCTCTCCCCACTTCCAGATTTCATGAGAAAAGAGGCACACAAGTCCATTATGAGGAGTGTTTTCCCAGTACTGGGACAGATAGATCTCTATCTTTTCATAAAACCTAGAAACACAGGAGAGAGGAAACATAATGCAGTATGCTGCCTCACAGATTACTGCTCTCAGACTTGTTTAACAGTCTTAAAAAAAACCCTTATATGCCACTATTTTGTATTGACTCAGTTAATCTACTGGATGACATGGCTGAGAATTATAAATGTGGAACAGATGCTCATATGATCTCCTGACAAAATCCATTGCTGTATACAGGATTCCTTTTCTCAAATGGAAGGTCCAAGGTTGACATGGGGGCTGACATATATGCCAGTGAGGGGGAATGGTGAGCTCCCCCTCACTGGCAGTCTTCAAGCAAAGGTTGGATACACACTTTTCTTTGCTTTAGGATCCTTTGGGCTGATCCTGCATTGAGCAGGGGATTGGACTAGATGGCCTGTATGGCCCCTTCCAACTCTATGATTCTATGATTCATATTGCTATCACTGCTTTCACTTCTATATAGAGGCAGTTATGTACCCAACTTTCATAATGGATCAATTGAAGTGAGCAGGCAACATATTAAAATGAAGGACACTGCTGTTTCCATCTACCTTGGAGTACTCAAGGGTGCTTGGGACAAGAGCCAATGACTTTTGATGAAAAAAATATTTAGTGATTTAGTATTATGTAACTTGATTGATTTGCTGAACTTCCTGAGTTCAAAGTAAAGAATTTCCTCCCAGTTAATTCTGTGAAAAGATTGTGAGTTACAAAATACCTTTTTGCAACCCCCACTTTCCGATGTATTTTCCTGTCAATAATAAATTAAAAAATCCTGCATCAAAGCTCTCTTTCTCACTTTCCTTGCTTTATCATAAACATGCTGAGTGATCTAGCTTATGTATGCATTTCAATTGCAGCAGTCACTGGTGCATGAGAGTCTAGCAGAAAGCTTTTAACTTTGTTTGAAATGCTGGTGCCTCTGTAAGCAAGACTGTAAACCAGTTGATTCTTGTCTTGAAGCAGGAGATTTAAGACATGGAGGGGTGATGTCATGTTTACCAAAAGGGCAAGTCCACAAAGAACCTTTCAGTTAGTATTTAGACAGAAAAAGGATTTTACCCCACCCAGGATCTCTAGAAATTTGACAATACAGATCACAGACAACCAGTTTTGCTTTTCAAAATATGTCGGTATTCCTTCTTCCATCAATCATACACATGCCTATAGGGAAATACTTATTACTAAACTATGTGGCCATGCAACATACACAACTATGAGATACGGCTTCTTGACAGACCTCAAACTTGGAGCATTATGCATCAACAAAATTATTAGAGAAGTCAAATGAGTTTTGATAGTAGTATAATTTTCTCAAGGAGGCCTTGAAGACCTCTATCTTTTACCTTAGAATGGTTTTAAAAATATATTAACTGTGTACCAATCCAAGAATTCACAGCAGCAATGGGAACAGAGAGAACTTTCATGATAGGAAATATTTTCTGTTGGTTATCCAAAAAAAACCCCAAACAAACAAAAAACAAAACATTGTGATATTCCTCAATCCAGCCTCACAAAATCCACAACAGAAAAACTTCATTGGAAGGTGGAAATAAAAGGTATCATCCCTGTGTTGTTGGTCTAACTACAAATGCAAGCACAGGGCTGAGTTTCCTTACAAATCTTAATAAAGTAAGAAAAAAATCTTAATAAGAAAAGAATAAATAATATTTTGCCAGGTGTTGCAATTCAGAATGTGACACATAGTGGAAAACTTCCACAAACAAAAGAGTTTACAGAATTAGCTACCAAAAGCAATCTTCCACCAATTCACCCAAATGGCAGGTGCTAAGAAAACAAAAATAAATAAGAAGATAAATCCAATTCTTTGCCGGTATTCTGGAACATTCGTCCTTGTCTCCCTATGAAAGCACTGCAATTTGCATTTGTCCTATTTGTATGTACAAGACTTTAGGGCATTTGAAACATGAGGCCAAAGAATGGCTGCAGGAGTAGAATTGGAGGGGGCTAGGTAGACTGCAGCAAGAAGTGAAGCAGAAAAATCCTGCCTCATGAGCTATATAGCACTGGTCCAGTCCATGATGGGCAGTGAACATGTGATGTTTCTATGAAACCAGGATGGTTTCTGAACCTTACCGTACAAGTATGAACCATCACCAATGTTAGCAAGCTGCCTCCTCCTCCCACTGAGGGACACCCTTCTTAGTATCACCCCAATCTTTCAAGTGCAGGACTCAGCCTAGGCCAAAATAGAGCAAGATGGATTCCAGACCAGCATCATCTTGGGAAACCATTTTCAAGGTGCAAGTCAGAGTGGCTGACTGCCTACTAACTCCTCCTGGCCCTGAAGAGATGCAGGACTTTAGAACACCCAAGGCCTATTGATTTACTCAGTATAATCCCATCAATACCTAGTCTAGTGCCCTGTCTCCCATTGCCCTTGATTAAGTAATGAGAGATCAACATTAAGTCTATTCACCTTTCCAACTTCCCTTCCCATCAGTGGCTTGTCCAGCTATCAAATCTCTGCTATCTATTTGTTTACTTCTGGCAGAACCATCAGTTCATTAGCCTCTGGCAGTGAGTCACCCTCACTGGGGGGAAAGAGTTTAAAATAATTATGCAAAGTACCCATAAAAAAGCCTACTTTAACCCATGTTTAGGTGTCTCATGTCTTCACTCAGGTTTGTGAGAAAACATTTGAAACTGCCAATCACTGAACACCTTGGTGGAACATGACATGATTTCAAAACACATTTCTTTCCATTGTTCTTGATTTTAGTGGCAAGACTTGGGAAGATAAAACTGTGCCACGTTGTATATTAGAGAGTTCTTTCAATAACAATTCCAATGAATAAGTAGATTTGTTAAGCTTTTTTAAAAAAGAAATATACATGCTAATGAAAAGGTAGATTTGAAGGTAGTAATCTGTAGCATTCCCCGTTTATAGAAGAATTAGAACATTTTCTCTATTATCTTGAAAAATATAACATATTTCCATTTTTCCAAGAGGCGTGTTTAAAAAAATGCAACCCACATGCAAACATCCTCATGTACATTCCAGATGAATTCAAGCTGTACGATTGGTAGGTTGAAGCCATTGAACCATGTTGTTCAAAACAAGCAATGGAATGAAATCATCAGAAGATAAACAAAGAATTAACCATGGACATATTAAAAAGCCAGCTGTGTTATGAAATAAATCAACAGCCTAGAGAACAAAACTAAGGTACTCTGGCATATTCACTGCTTTGTAGCTGAATCAAATAGTCATATGAGCTTCCTGAATTTCTGTTTAAAATTTAAAGGGCATCTGTTTACATACTCCTTTAAGAAGAATCATGCCTGGGATCAATGTATCAGAATGCCTCAACCTAGTGGAATGAGCTCCCCAATAAGATCAAAGTCCTATTGGAACTTAAACAGTTCTGTATGGCCTGCAAAATGGAGCTGTTCCAGCAGGCTTTTGGATAAGACCAGCAATGAGGACCCTATCACTGACTTCATTGCTAGGAAATGTAACATCAACTTCTAATACGTCCCTTTCATACATTATATTGTTCTTGTTAATTTGCAATGTATTGGTTACCTGCAATTATCTTACTCTTTGTTTGAAATGGTTATGAGACTTCATAAACGGTGGTAGTATATAATCCTAAACAAACAAACAAACAAACAAAGAAATAAACAAACAAATAAATAACTGAATGAATGAATGAAAGAATGAATGAAATGTTTCTTTTCTTATGTATTTAGGAACAGTGAGATATTGGAAGGCCAGGAATGTTGTTGGGTCTACAGATCTTGTGTAGGCATTGCTGTGTGAAGAAGCCAGTTGTTCATTTATCCATTGGGATATGCATAACTTCTCTCTTTGTCCAGGTTCCTAGAAGCATAGATAGAAATTTATATAAGATACTCAGACGTTGTTGGTTGTTGCTTTTTTATATTTTGTGAATCAACCCTGTGATTGTGAGGTGGAGCAAGCTGGGCAAAGGCTAGCATGCCATCCTCTAGGGAGGAGGAACCAAGAAGTCACATGACACAAACAATAACTATTTCCAACTAGTTTGACTCCTGTTTCCATAAACTGCATAGCTACAAAGCTGCAGGCCCCTCTGGGCAAGAGAAGTTATATCATTTGGCCCCTGGCCTAATCCAACCCTAAATTCTGATGCACCAACTTTTAAAAACCATGCCTGAGTATGCATGCTTGCCTTTGGACTGTGCTTGACCACCTGTGCCCTTCAGCTCCTACCAATCCCTCATTACCCAAAGGCTAATCAGGTGTTAGAGCTGTCAGGGGCACCATCTTGTTCTTTTAGGGGTAACTTGTTGTGTCTAATGCAGGGGTGGCCAAACTGTGGATCTCCAGATGTCCATGGACTACAATTTCCATTAATCCCTGCCCGTACTGAGTTCTTCAGTGTGTAAACTCATTATGGGCAGTCAGGTATTAACGGATATTTGTTTTTCTTTTCATTTGTTGGCGTTGATTTGTGGGTTTGTCTCTTTTTCTTCAATTTACAGCATTGTAAACAACTGTGTGCCCATATGAAGAAAGTGGGAGGACTGGCAAATACTCCGGAAGATAGAGACAGAGTTCAATGAGATCTGAACACAATGGAAAAATGGGCAAATAAGAACAAGATGCAATTTAATAAAGATAAGTGTAAAGTTCTGCATCTGGGTCAGAAAAATGAAAAGCATGCCTACTGGATGGGGGATACGCTTCTAGGTAACACTGTGTGTGAATGAGACCTTGGGGTACTTGTGGATTGTAGACTAAACATGAGCAGGCAGTGTGATGCAGCGGTAAAAAAGGCAAATGCAATTTTGGGCTGTATCAACAGAGACATCATATCAAAATCACAAGATGTCATAGTCCCATTGTATACGGCACTGGTCAGACCACACCTGGAGTACTGTGTACAGTTCTGGAGGCCTCACTTCAAGAAGGACGTAGATAAAATTGAAAGGGTACAGAGGAGAGCGACGAAGATGATCTGGGGCCAAGGGACCAAGCCCTATGAAGATAGGTTGAGGGACTTGGGAATGTTCAGACTGGAGAAAAGGTTGAGAGGGTACATGATAGCCCTCTAAGTATTTGAAAGGTTGTCGTGTGGAGGAGGGCAGGATGCTGTTTCTGTTGGCTGCAGAGGAGAGGACGCGCAGTAATGGGTTTAAACTTAAAGTACAACGATATAGGCTAGATATCAGGGGGAAAAATTTCACAGTCAGAGTAGTTCAGCAGTGGAATAGGTTGCCTAAGGAGGTGGTGAGCTCCCCCTCACTGGCAGTCTTCAAGCAACGGTTGGATACACACTTTTCTTGGATGCTTTAGGATGCTCGGGCTAATCCTGCGTTGAGCAGGGGGTTGGACTGGATGGCCTGTATGGCCCCTTCCAACTGTATGATTCTATGATTCTATGATTCTAAGTGGCATAAAACAATTTAAATAAATATGTTCTAAGACAGGCAACTCAACAGAGGACAGATTGGCAGGTTTCTAAATACCATTATTGTTAATTTTTCATTTGAAATTAGTTGAGACAAGAGGGGGGGGGGCTGTGAAATCTGCATGGGGTAATCCCATCTGCCCCCATCACCTCCCAGTGAGACTCACCTTGAAGCTCAGGCACAGCAGTAGTGGTGTCTGGAAGCTGCTCCAAGCCCAGAACGGTTCCTGGCATCTGCTGCCATCATGGCTGGACCTGGGACAGCTTCCAGTGTCTACCCACACCTCAACCAGACTCCTGCTGACTGCTGCTTTTGCAGCAGGGCCCAGCGCAACTCCCAGCTTTGACACCACCACAGCTGGGTGCCCTGATGGCTTCCAGGCTCTGCTGTGGCTGGGTCCCTGGCCTTTACCATCATTGTTAGCAGCCACTGCAGAACACCTCTTCAGCTGCCCAATGGTAAGAAGTGCACTGTCTGCATAGGTATTTATTTAATTTGTGGAGGGGGTGGATTTAATTTGCCAGTAATTTTTATTTTTTACCTTTTCTGGTTGGTTTTAAAATCAGCAGATTTGTTGAGAAATCTGTTTTGGGTAGTTGTGGCCCTGATCCACAGATTTAGCTATCCGCAAATGGGGCCACACTTGAAAATAGATATATAGATAACAATAGTAAGAAATGGTAGATTTCACTTTAGGGTTTAGATTAATCAATTTGTAAGTTTGGAGAACTGTAGGTCTATCTCTGATAGAATGTACTGCTGTAGCATAGGGAATACTACAATTCTGCAAAACATGCTTTTAATAACTATGCTACTACAAACTTTCAAAGGAAAAAAAAGGAATACTGAGATTCATAATGTTCCAAATGTGTCTGAATCATATATCACACAGAAGTTGATGTAGGATGATGCCCATATGACTATATAAGCCAGTCACAGTGGTGGGATAGGGCTGGAGTCTGCAATGCTAAAACCAGTGGGCAAAGAGGGCAGCATGTGGGAGGGAGCCACTAACCTGATTAATTCTTAACAACCATTAATAAGGGAATCCCTGCTATTTAAGGAATGCTTTCATTCTTCCCTACTGATTTATTTGTACGGAATATTAATTGTCTTGGAAATAATGCCCTTCCTATGCAATTTGGTTGTCAAGATGGCTATACTTGGTATTTTGCTTTGCAGGCACATAAAAAAGTGGTCAAGAAATCCAGTGATTCATATGGTCATCAGATGCCAGGAATCTCCTGGCAACTAGTTTCTGAGGTAGACCACTAGAAGCATTTAACTTTATAATTATAGGAAAGGCATTATTTGAAAATGTAGGCAAATGGTTATTTTGATGACTATTTTCCAAAGTAATGGCCATTGGTATGTCCTCCCAGTTGTGGTTTTCTTCTCACAAAATCTCAGCATCTTCAATTGAGTGAAAAGTCATGATTAATTCCTGCCTCCTCCACACCATTCTAGTAAGCATTAAGGAACTTAATTATCATGAACAAGTACTTGAAAAATTGTGTATGATCTCTCACAATGAAATGGCATCTTGGTTATATATTTCCTTAGAAATATTTTGCAAACATTAAAAAGCAATTTTTGTCTAGAACATCTCACAATGAAAGTTCTTAGGTACAGTGCTATAAATGGACATGAACACTCAAGGATACCTTAACAACCTTTCTTCTCTGTTCTAGGAGGAAATGGTTTTATGATACATCTCACTGAATTTCAGGGAAGTTGCTATTGAGGTAAGCTTCAGTTTTACATCAGGTAAATGTGGTTAATGGATGTAGTCCACCATTACTAGAGATTTCCTGTTTCTTCACAAAGAAATCCCTTTACAAACTTTTATAGTCCTAACTTCTAAGTGGTTTGCTACCAGTCAAGTCTCCTTTCTATCTGAAGCACTGTCTCTTGGACTTCTTCTCTACTGTCCTTATGAGAACTGCCTACTTCCAAAAGGACTGTGATTTCCCCCCTTTTATATTTGCCATCTCATTGGTGAAGCTGTCTCCTCTCTTTCTTTCTGTTCCCTCACTGTTCTCCTCTTTCTTGTAATGCCCTGATCTCCTGTTTTCTTTCCCAGTCCTCTGTCAATGCTGGCTACCGCCTTCACTATCAGGAACTACTGTTCTTGTTCTGCTGCTTGTCTTCTATTTTGAGTTGGCTGGGAGAGTTGGGAGGCTGTCCTCAGGTTCCTGGAGAGCCAAATCAGTTGAGAGGAGAATGGCCCAATGAGTTTCATTCCCATCCTATTCTTCCCACTTCTTTTGCAGAGCTTCTCCCTTTCATCTGTGTCCCAGTATTGTATTAACCTCCTTGGGAGCATGGGAGGAGGTAGTGCTGTCAGGATTTCCATCAAAGCAATTTATTCCCTGTCTTTTGCTTCCTCACATTTGTACAAGATGCCAGATATACTAAATAGCTCTCAGTTATTTATCTCCAATACATACTGTCATTTTCAGTCAAATATACTTTTATGCAGGCTTAAAAAACACTATTGGTCAGAGGTAGGCTTGCCACTGGCCTGCCTAGGGCATGCAATCCCCTGCCTTCAGCCTCACCCCCCCCCCCCGTCCTTTATGATCTGAGCAGGCGAATAAAAAGTGGGATAGCATAGATAGGGATGCTCAGTTTCTATGATACAGACTATTCAGATTGTAGGGATTCCTAGACAGTCACTAGGAAATGATGTCACAGTCTCCACCCTTCAACCTGGAAGTGACACCCTTCCTCTGTAGCTAAGGCTGTTATATCTGTGTTGGGAAATTCTTGGATATTTGGGAATGAAACCTACGGAAGGTGGGATTTGTGGAAAGGAGGGACGTCACCAGGATATAATGTCATAGTATTTACCCTCTAAAGCTACCATTTTATCCAGGGAAACTGATCTCCTGTAGTCTGGAGACACCTTGTAAAACTGGGAGATCAGCTCCCAGCTAGAGGTTTGCAACATTCTCTGTTTTAGGTGAGAAACCATGTTCTGCAGTAGAAGAGCAATCTTTGAGTAGAACCTTAAAGATCAACGGGATTTCCAGGGTATAAGCTTTTGAGAGTCAAAGCTCCTTTTTTTAGGAACTTTGCCTTTCGAAAGCTTAAACCCTAGCAATCCTGCTGGTTTTTAAGGTGCTACCAGACTCAAATCTAACTCTGTGATGCTGTAGACAAGGATTATAAAAATTGAATTTTTCTTTTGAATATATGCTAAACAACTAGCACTGTACATACAATACATTGACCACTCTAAAACATTCAACTGTCAGTCTTTCCATTTTATTTTTAATGATAGTGAAGCAAACCTTCAAGAGATGGCAAAGACATTCTGTTTATTGCTTAACACAGTCATCCCAGTGATTACTTTCATCTGACCCTTATCAGCGTCAAACCAGAACGTTTACTTAAACTGTTTAACTTACAAACATGAGCCCCCGTAGTCACAGACATGCTGATACACAGGCAGACAAATAAACATTTCTAAACATTTCTGGGTGGGTGAAAACTGTTTCTGAGAAACAGATCAGAAAGAACCCCCACATGCACAGGAAGTGAAGAAGCAATCTAAACATAGAATTCTCCCCCTAAGAATAGAAAACTATACACTGTCATCAGGAAGAAGGCAATGTGCAATGTCTGTGGTTGAAAGAATAAACCTTGTTTTTTGGCTGCTGGAGGAACCTCATCTCCACTTACCCACATGTACAGTGTGTCTCCTGGGAACTGGTGAACCTCTAAGAATCACATGCCTATAGTTCAAGGGCTGAAGAATCATTTCCCATCTAAATTAGCATCTAAGTGAAATGTGTGGAGTATTCAGAAATTGATGTGACATCATGATGTGAGCAAGAGTTTATTCTAATAACCCTGAGAGGAGAGAGAACTCTGTTTTGTGTTGCATCAGATATGTGCTCTACCACACGATGCTGACATGTTCTTAAGGTAGCCACCATCAAACATGTTTGTAGCACCCCATTCCTCCACTTCTGACTGCCTAGTATGTCTGTGAATGGATCTTTACAGAAGATTTGAACCTAGCCATTAAGGGTGTCATAAGAGGGAGCAGGTGAGTTTTTTTTTTATACTTCCCCCTCTGCCATTTCCTGGAACTTCCTCTTTTCCTTGGTTGTTATTAGTACTGGGAGAGAAAAAGATAGGCATAGAAGGAGCAAGGGAAAGGTTTTAAACAGCTATATTGGCTTGTACAAAATTCAGACCTGTAAAGAAACAGTGCTGTACCAAGGGTGGGGTGGGAGAGGTGTTTTACCCCACGTGCAACTTGAAGGAGGGCCCTTGAAGTTAGTGTTATGCTGCATGCAGCCAAACATTTCTCTTTTTTTAATGCAATTCTGGCTTCAGTCACTAGGGGCACAGGGAAGTCTGCTCATAGCAAAAACCCAGCTGAGTCTTACCTTGGCCGAACATTGACGCAGAGGAAGGCTTGCTGAGAGGAAGAGGCGACCACCCAGAGGACCTCTAGTGTGTGTGCTGCCAGAATGCAGCGTGCACAGCATCAAGCACAGGGCAGGACCCGTGGTAGCTATTTAAGTTGCCATGTGCATGGGCCTCGCCCCCTTCACCAGGAGCGCCACAGGAGCTACTTTCCTCCCTCCCACCCTATGTTGTAGTATACAGCATTGTTCAGGGATTCGAGGTGGATGTTTTGTTCAATAAGTGCCACAGCTGCGGGTTTGCATGGGATGGAGCGTGTTGGTAGGCAGTCCGGTGTACTTACTGCCGATTGAACCAGCTAGAGGTCAATCATTCAACAACAAAGATTATGGTTTTTGGTAACAAACCTAAAACATATACATGGCATCTCAATTCATCACACATAGAACAGGTCAGATTTTACAAATATCTGGGAGTACTATTCCAATCAAATGGCCGTAGAAACTCCCATATATCATATATTTCCTCAAATGGCCAGAGAAGCTCAGGTGCCATTCAGAAATATTTCTGGCACAAAGGTGGGCGTGATGTTCCCCCAGCCCTTAAGCTGTTCAAGGCAAAACCTCTAGCACAGATGATGTATGGGGCCCCATTGTGTATAAATGCCAATATTTCCAGCCTAGAAAAGACCCATCTTAAATTTTTAAGATCCCTGCTCCATGTACCAACCAGCATTTCCAACGCTTCAATCTGGGTGGAAACAGGAATGTATTCTGTCCATACCAGAATATGTATATCTACGTCCATATACTGGTTAAAATTGCTTTTTTCCACAAAGGGTTTGCTTTACCTAATGATGTCTGAATCATTGGTTGTCCCGTGGGTATCCACTCTTGAGAAAAAACTTTGCTCATATGGTCTATCCAAACAGTTAATACTGTCCCTGGGTTTCAACCGAGCAAAGGAAACGATAAAACAAAGAATCCTAAATATCCATCGCCAACAGGATTTCAATCAAGTAAAAAATCCACTTTTTCCAATGCCTCCACTTAATAATTTGAGGCCATTACCTTATTTATCTAATCTTGTTTTCCCAGAACATAGGAGATCATTTACTCTCTTACGATATAACATGCTCCCATCCGCTTTTAGGGAAAAAAATACCCATCTGTGATCGTTTATGCATCTGCCAGGATGGGAGCATTGAGACATCTGAACATGTATTACTCCAATGTAAGCTATACGATCAATTCAGGGGAGAACTTATATCTTCCCTATTGAATAAGCCCAACTCAGAGGCAATCACAGACATGTTGTCAGACAAAAGCACAGAAATAACTTCTGTTGTGGCCAGATTTGCTTGGAGAGCAATTAAAACAAGGAAGAGCTGGTTGGATTTGGAGCAACTTAGGTAGAGATAGTCTCAATTGCTTGAGATAATGCTTGTGAGTTTTAAAACCAGATTGATTCTTATAGCTGGAATGTTTTTATCTTTTATAATATTTAAGTTATCAATTATTCTTTTATCTTGTTAATGCCAGATGTTTTTATGTACCTTGTAATTTGACCACTGGTCTAGTACTGTAATAATAAAGACTTGACTTGACTTGAGGTGGCCAAAGTATTTGAGTTTCATCTTCAGGATCTGGCCTTCTAAGGAGCAGTCAGGGCTGATCTCCTCTAGGACTGACCGGTTTGTTTGCCTTGCAGTCCAAGGGACTCGCAAGAGTCTTCTCCAGCACCAAAGTTCAAAAGCCTCAATTCTTTGACGCTCGGCCATCCTTATGGTCCAACTTTTGCAGCCATACATTGCAACTGGGAATACCATAGCCTTGACTAAACGCACTTTTGTTGGCAGGGTGATGTCTCTGCTTTTTAAGATGCTGTCTAGATTTGCCATAGCTTTCCTCCATAGGAGCAAGTGTCTTTTAATTTCTTTGCTGCAGTCCCCATCTGCAGTGCCGCATCTTATTCCAGCGCATAATGCCCTCCTGCAAGTCAAAAAGCTCCGTAGGATCAGCTAAGCTTCCCTTTGTATTTGTATTTTATTTACTGATGTACACCATCCGAGACCATTCATGGAGAGGGGTGGTTTAGTATGTTTCTTAACATCTAGTCTGAAAATTGCCATAACTATTTTATGGTGTTTTGGTTAGTTTTAGACAGTAAAAGTTAGTACAAAGTCAGACTCCTAGGTCTCCAAAATGCCTTGTATATGTTTGAGATGATCAATTCTTGGGCTTCAAAATGGAGAACAGAAGCCCCCTCAATTGTCTGCTCAGAACCCAACTGGAGCAATGGAATTTGCTGTGATGGAGCAGCATGCTGGAATTTGAATTCTTTTTTACTGACATGATTATGCATATGAAGTTAAATAAAATAAACTTTTCACTGTCTGCGTTTTTTGCAGACCCTTGGTCCAGTGACACCCGTAAGACTGAACTTTGTCCTGCTGCTTCAAACCAACATGGCTACCCACCTGAAACTTTTTTCCAGCTATTATTATTATTACTTTTATTTCATGAATTTCTAGACATAATTTTGTTGTATAGAGGTGGCAGGCAATGACAAACCACCTCCAAATATCTATTGCCTTGATAATCCTGTGGTGTCACTGTAAATCAGCTGTGACTTGATGCCAAATAGGCTGGGCATGCCACTGGAAAGAAACTACATGTCATATTTTCATAAGGGCCAAGCAAGCATAAAGTTTTCATGAGGCAAGAATGGCAAACAATTTTAAAAGTTATCGCACATCAAGCTTCCATGGGAGCCCTGTCACATTTTGAGGACCTGTTGAGCGGCAGTCTGAATTACTGCGTGAGCATGGGGCAGGGGGCAATGTGCTCATTAGGTGATATCACTTAGGAAACAAGCCCTAAAATAAATGCATATCCGTCAGTTTGTCTACTTAAGTAGAATTGGTATTTAGTTTATTAAACAGATCACCTATATTTACTCCAATAGTTGGCACTCAGAACAACATACAATAATCCATGCATGTTTTAAAAAATACATCTATAATAACTAGCATTGCTCTTAGAGTTGCTGGGCTATAGTTATTAGCTTGCTGTTGTTTTTCCATTTATGTATTTTTAAAATTCATTAGTCACCTTTCCAGGAAGCCCTTCCCATAGAAATATACAACAAACTAATGAAAAAGCAATTAAATTCAAACAATTGCCTGGACTAGGTCCACCTAGCGAAAAGTATTCAGTTCATTGCCCAAAAGGTGATTTCTAAAGGAAAGCTGTCACTTGCCTTCCAAAACCAGATAAAGAAGGAATCCAGCAAAGTTTGTGCTTGTGTGTGTGTGTGTGTGTGGGGGGGGTGTCTCCCCAGAGTCAATGATTCCTCCTGTTCCAACTCTTGACCTGATCCTTTAGCTGTTCATTTAACATCTGTTTGATAGGTAGCAATTAGCAGTAATGATTCTAGGTAAATACAGATTATCTTGGTTATCTTTAACCAAATAGAAATTTATTACCACATTCTTCTAACTACTTGGTAAGCAGGTCACCTGTGTTGTTATGTCAAGAAATTAGAATAATTTTACTACTTCATGGAAGTACTTCATGGAAGTACTGCACTTATCTGTACCATGTACTGTACCATGCAGTACTTCATGGAAGTACTGCACTTATCAAGTGCAGAAGTATGGTAGGATTTTCCTTAGTACTTGGCTGGGGAATACATATGACAAGCTTACTATGGTTAAGTTATAATTTAGAAAATAACGACACTTAGCATGTATATAGCACTTTATATACATTTTGTTATGATCTTCCAAATTCCCTATGCTGCAGATCAGAGGGAAAGGGCTGAAAATGATAAAGGAAGTGACTTGGCCAATGTTCATCTGCATGATATAAATTACTTCACCTGATAATTCCTGCATAATGAACAGCTGCCAGTTTAATAAAATCATTTGTATGTCCCAGCTTCATGAAGAAGAAGCTAACAACCTAGGAGGACATTTTAATAAAAACAATTTGTCTAGTTGGGGTTTCTGAGGAATAAAAACTGGGACATTAAAATTAGCCCTGTAGCAAATTAAGGCAAGTTGCCCCAGTGGTCCTGGTATTAGTTCAGGGGTATATCTAGTGGACCTAGGCTGTGGCCACAGTAGATGTAGGTAGAGCTCATCCACTCATTCTTATCATGGCTCACTGGGCTCAGTTGCCCAACAGTTTGGTAGTAGTGCAGGGATTGCTAGGCTCAGTTTGCTTCTGGCCACCAGCAGTCACTCAGTTCACTCTCCACCAGTTATTTTCCCAGAAAATTAAAGGAAAGGCTACCAATGTTAACCTCTAGGTTGGGCCTGAAGTGTTCCCAGAACTGTTATTTATCTCCAGGCTATAGAAAATGGCAGCTTCAGAGGATGTTCTTTCTGGCATCACATCTCTGCTGAGTTCCCTTTTGTACTCAAACTGTCTCCTGGACTCCATCTCGCAATCTCCAGAAATTTCCCAACCTAGAGTTGGCAGCCTATTCAAGATCTTCAATATAGGAAGGAATTACAGTACTCTGACTTAGACATTACTAGGATATATGTTAAAGGCACAATACCAGGCTATGCCAGCTTTGTTCCTCATGTCAGTTTCCAACTTTATACCTTGTGGGAGGGGGACCATATCTCAACTGGTGTCCTAGCAAGGAAGTATTTCTATGTGACAATCGTTAATAGCTGATGAAGCAAAACGTTTGAGGTAACTTTTTTTTTGGGGGGGGAGGCAGGAAACATGGTGCCTTTTGCAGAGCTACCAGACATGTTCATTTTAGCATACATGGATGATATTCAGATATATTTGAAGGAAAGGACAATCTCCTGTTTTAAAAATGCACAATTTAAATCAAATGAGAGGAGGTTTTGTTGTTGTCCCGTTGTCATCAGTGCTGGCTGAATCAGTGACCTTGCCACACTATGGTGCTTTTTTTTTAGTGCCAGAGGCTCTGGCAGATCAAAGGAGCCATCACTTCAAACAGCTTGTGGCTTATCAAATGCTTATCCTGGCACTGCTGACCTCTCAGTCATCTATTAACAAATGTACTCTTTTTTCCATCCAATAATCTCTCCTCCCCCAATTTAGTTTGAGTATAATAGTTTAGGCAGTTTTAAACAGTTTACAGAAAATGACAGATCCAGACCTTCCTTGATTCACCCAGTTTCCCCCCTTTTAAAGAGGATTAATTTGAAGAAACAAATCCAGTTTGTAGCTAAAAATATGTTCAAAATAGGAAATGACTTGCAAGACCCAATTAGTTTAATGACATGGCAAACAACTGGTGTTGCAGTTATTGGTTATGCATTCCTAGCATGCTTTACAGAAAATGTTTTAAGGAAATATTAGCTGAGATATCAAACAGGAAGAGAAAAATTCCGGTACTTACAATACTAGGGCCAATTCACATGACCTGAAACCAACCCAGAGCATGCAGCAAACTCTGTGTGCACTGCGACAGCCCATTCTATGTATTTTAGTTCAGGACAATGAAATCAGTTGCTGAAAAAGACCAGTTCTCCATCGAGACTGTAAGTTCAAGCATGCTAGCATCAAACTATGCAGTACAAGATTGTATAGGTATTTAGGCAATGGCAATGTTTGCTGACTGCTTTTAAGCAGGTTTATCAGGCCTGAGCAACTTACTGAATAAATGAACTTTTATCTGTTTTTAATTATCTACATTTCTATATATATATCTTTATTTTTAGATTATTTAGTGTCTGCTTTTGGCAGGTAAGAGGCAATTGTGAGGAAAGAAGATGCGACTCAGTATTCTGGCATTTAAATGGCCAAAGCCTTTATTCAACAACCCAATAGAGGGTTGGGGCAACAAGGAAATGAACCTGGCCTAACAGTCCGCTGACTGCGATACCCGCTTGCAGACCCACAAATGAGCCCATCAATTTCCCCACCGGGAGTACGGGTCTCACCTGTGGACCTGCCTAAACCTGGGAGATGACTCGGATAGAGGGCCAAAGGGCGCAAACCTCCTTGGTAACCTCATGAGTCATCCGGTCACTAACAAGCCAGTCAAGCTAACCCCGCTGGGCCTGCTCATGGCTTGTTATCACCACCCCCTTAAGGAGGCCCCATTCACTGTGGGGAGGCCGATCGCACACCGGCTCCCCTGAACAGGTTCATTCACTTCTGCCAAAAATCGCCGTGACTAAGTACAACCAACAAATAACAACCAATAAAACAATGGGAAGGGTGGGTGGGTAGCTTGCCCGCTATACCAGCGAAGAGGCGGGAAGAAGGCAGGCAGCGTCTCAAAAGGACGCTTTTAGCCCCGCCTCCAGCCACGCGCCTGCTGCCGAAGCAGCCCGTCGGCCCCGCTGGCGGCTTGCCAGCCAGAGTCGGCGCTCTTCTTCCCAGCCCTCCTCCCGCCAAAAGGCGACCCGGTTAAGTCCAAGATGCCCATTCTCAGTGGGACTCAAGGCAGATTACACATAGTGGGTCAGTACAGCGAACCAAATGGTATGTTCAATAACATTCATTAGGATTTTAGTAGCTTAGGACCACTAGAAAGATCCGAAGCATAGGACAAGTATTCACAAGAAACATTAAACAGTATAATAATTACATAATAGGGTCCTATCTACAATAAGCTGCATGCAACAGCATAGACCACAGTCTCAATCATTTATTCAAGTAAGTGTGGGAGCCATTTTGTACTGTGTAACCCAGTTACCTGTATGGAGAAGCCCTCTTGAACAATTCAATTTTGCATAGTTTGTGGGAACCCAGCAGAGCACAGGCTTTCCTGACTTCCTCAAGCCCTTCCATAAGGTGGGAGCCACAATGGAGGAAGTACATGTATGGGCAGTTGGTTTTTTATCCCATTCAAAGACTGGTACCTGTGGAAACCCCTGTTGACATGAGTGAAGTTATATTATTATTATTATTATTATTATTATTATTATTATTATATAAATTCAGTAACATTTCAATACTGCCACTCCAGCCATCTCAGAGTCCTTGAGTTATCCTGGAGTGGATTGCCAACTTATTTAGTGTCAGCCTAAACAGATTCACATCATATTAAGCCCATTGACTTCTATGGATTTAGAAGGATTTGGCTCTGTTTAGGATTGCAGTGTTATTGGCTCAGGCTTTCCTTTCAACTTCCTCTTACTCTGTGTCTTTTCAAAGTCCTGCCACTGCTTCACCTTTGCAAGCTGAATGGCTAAAATACTTCACAAGTCAGCTCTGAAATTCTTTCAACTACTGTTGCGACCGCCTGGCTGGTGTTGAACAATGGTTTGGAACAAGCACAGCATTTCTGTGAGCTGAACAATTTCTATCCACAAAGCATGACTTTTTCACCTTATCCTTCCCTCTGCAGTCCAAACAGCCCTCTGATAACTGTTCCCAGGGTTTCTCTGTCTTCCAGGAGTAGCATGGGAGGGCATTTTGGGCAGCAGAAGAAAAGAGAAAGCAAGAAAGTAATATTCTGCAGGAAGACATCCTGCTGCCCATGGAAATGCTGTGCTGATTTTAAGGGACTGCCAAGCATTTATCCAATACTATAAAAATACTATAGAATCGCCGGGGGTCGGACACGACTGAATGGAAAATGTCATCATCATCATAATCAAAGTTAGACAATCTGAAAATATATAATCACTAGTAATATGGCCTGTTGTGACAATAGGCTGTGAGGCCGGTGGGCAGAAGAGAAGGCAGTCAGCAGACACACAGTGGCAGCTGGCCCTGAAGTTGCCCCTGCACTGGCTGAAGCTTGGTTGAGAGGGAGTCCATTCTTCTGGGCCTCCAGAGCCCCAACCTTGGAAGGAGGGGAGATGAATCCAGGAAGCTTACAATCAGAGGGAGAGGAAAGTGCTCTTTCCCTGAGAGTGGCAAGGGCCTTTCCCTCAGGGTCTGAAGTGGGGGAAGGGGGTACTTGGCCATGCATGAAAACACACACACAACGTGTCAAATGGCAAAAGAAAGGCAAGATGAGTTTTATTATGCAGAAAGAATGGCATTTTACATGTGTTAGGTTAGCTAAAAATCTCTGGTGAATCCGATCTGTATTGAAAATGTAGTTAAGAGAATGGGACATTGTTCCATTTTTGGAAGACTTGCATGTTGGTAAAGAAATGTTGAAATATAGTCCATAAAGAAACAGTGAATGTTTGAGGAGATTCTTTGGATTTATCACCAATAATGTATCTAATAGGTAGGGTACTACATGGAATCAGAAAACCACATGGAATTCTGCTCAAATATTTAGTTATTAAGAACATAGGATGAGATCTACTTGAACCCACCAATGTTCCATCTGTTCCTGCATCCCATTTCACACAATGTCCAACCACTTGCAATGGAGGGCCAAAAGTAGGGTCTATAGACCAAGGCATTTCAATGATGTTGCCTCCTGAGACTGGCACTCAGAGAGTTACTCTTTGTGAATGTGGAGGTTCACTTTAGTCCTCAGAGTTTATTTATTTGATTTTTATATCGCCCTTCCATATGACTCAGGGCGGTTTCTTAGAGGGGTCAGCTGTTTGTCAGGCTGTGCCCTATAGCCAGCTGATATGCAAGCCCCAAGTCCACCCTGTCCAATCCAAGTCTGTGGCTGGTTCCAAAAGTGTCCCCACACCTACTTCCCCTCCCTGATCAATGCCAACAACACTTTAAAGTTTAGGACGGCAAGGGATGGGGTCACTATGCCTCCCTTCATCATCCCAAGCCAGCAGCCAGCTCCAGGAGGGTTGGGGAGGGCAGATACAGGATGGACATGTCCACCTCACATCCAGCCCACCTGATCCCAGCTGGCAGCTGACTCCTAAAGGTTTGGGGATGGTGCCTCTTCCCCCACCACAGACCCTTCCAGGTAGCAAAGATCAAGGGGAAAGTGGAGGCATTTAAAGAGCCCTCAAACTGCTGATCCTGAGGATCAGCTGTTTGGTGGGTTTATTGTCAATGGCAAATTGAACCTGCTGAATCAAGACTGAATTGTTCTGAGCTTCTATGATTTGGCTCCAATAAATCCAGAAAATACCTGAATCAGCATATGAGATGAATCATGCATCCCTGTTCTCAAATGTTCGCTTTCCAAATGAGAATCTTTCTTTAGTACTTTAATTTTCTAAAATTAGCAAGTATGGCTAAGACTACTGTCATTTTTACCAGCACTAATACTCTCATTAAGGGCAAAAATTGTGCAATATGAAGCAGAATTATATTAACTTAGTCACTGGCTTAGAAGGGAGTATTTTTAGAAGCATATTATCTTTCTTCAGGAACAAGACCCACTTCCTTAAGTTTCATTGAACTTTTGGCTCTGAATGAGCATTTAATGCACTTTTGAATTCTGAATTTAAGAGAGGTGAGGCCATTTTTATATTCAATCATATCATTTTGTCTACATAAAATATCTGAACTAGGGTTGATGTTTAAAATTCTTTTGAATTAAATAATTCAATCTTGGCTAAAACATGTGCATTGTGCAGGGACTTGGAGTAGATGACCCTGGAGTTCCCTTACAACTCCATGATTCTATGATTCGATATATAATTTTAACATTTCACCACTTCCTGTTTAGAAACTTACATGCTGATCAAATTACATTAATAATGAGTAGCACTCACCCATCAGAGTTACCTGTATTGGATTGGGGCCATTATTTCCATCACTGCTTTAAATGAGTAATTTATATCTCCACAGGCAGCTGGCTTCAAAGACTCACATATCGTATTCTATGGCACTCACATTATCACTTTTAGTTGACCGTCCGTTGTCATTTCCATTCAAAACCCTCATTTTTCACGGCCGTATAATTTGATGCCTTGAATTTCATGGGGCTTAGACTTTACTTCTTGCTCTTTATTTCCCAAAAGCATGACAGTTCCAGAATTAAGCTTCCTTCATTACAAAGACCTTTTAGGAATAAGCCAGCATACAGAAGACTTGTTTTTTGAAAGGTCACTTAAAATAATATATGGGTTTAATTTGTTTTATAAATGTGCAGCTGAGCTAGTATAACTAACCTAAGCAGGAAAGATGAAAGCAGGAAATTCTTGGTGGAGGGATTTTAAGAGGTTTTTAAAACCAAGGGTTTACTAGCTTTCATTTTTGTGTTATAAGATTTAAATATCAATGGTTTACAAAATATGTTTTTCTATTGTCCATTCTATGCCATTATTAATGGGCAGCTCATTAACTCACTCCTTTCTAAATGTCATGGATTTGATGACTAGCGTTAGATAATTTTCTTATACTGAAACAAAAAGTCTCTTTTTGTCAAGTTTCTATAGCTGGCTATGAGATATCATAATTATAGTACAATCAATGTTCAATAATGTATGTTTCTGTTTTCTTTTTTGTATGCCAATAAAGGTCTTCTGATGTAAATATTCATTCTGCAGTCCATAGACTCACTAAGATATTCTTCTTCATAAATGAAGCAAAAAGCAAGCAAACAAACAAAAATACATGGCAGTGGACTAACCTAGGTCCCATTAACTTCACTAGCCTATATACAGAAAATTTGCTGTGGGATAGTGCTTGCATATTGTCTTGGTAATGGTCACCTTCAGGTGCCATGGTAACCTTTTTATTTATGACTGGTTGTCTTGCTTTTAGAAGAAGAAGAAGAAGAAGAAGAAGAAGAAGAAGAAGAAGAAGAAGAAGAAGAAGAGTTGGTTCTTATATGCTGCTTTTCTCTGCATGAAGGAATCTCAAAGTGGCTTAAAATCACCTTCCCTTTCCTCTCCCCACAACAGACACAATGTGAGGTGTTTGTAAACCACTTTGAGACTACTTTTGGTAGTAAACAGCAGGGTATAAAAATCCAGCTCTTCTTCTAAGGGGCAACAGTGAAAGAAGCATGTGGGCACATAACATTATATCAGCAGTAAAAAAAATGGAGATAGAAGGAGCAGGGTGGACACCTGTGTACTGTGACTACCCCATGTGGATTAGGGCAGTGAGACATTTTGGTCTCTGTAGCCTAATTCACACAATAAATGAGGTTGAATGCAGAACTGGGAGGAACTGGTTGCCATGTAATCTCCCCCTAAAAAGAGTCTCCAGTCTGATTTTTCCTTTACATATCTGAAGACATGGCTCTGGAAAGCTCATCTGTAACCACTATACCACAATTCCCAAAGGTCAGTCCTCTCCCATACTCAACTAACATTCCAAACCACAGGTTCTTGACACCCATCTCTCCACACCCATGCCCTCATTTGTCACCACACCACTACAACCCCCCACACAACACACATATTCAACCTCATGCCCTTACAGACTAGACAACCCCTCCCCTTACTCTTCCCACCAGCAAGCTCTATATTAATCCCTCTCTACCTTTCTACCTCCCTCTCTCTTTGCTATTTTCCCCCTCCCCCCTGCTAGCACCCGTTGTATCAGCTACAACATGCTTTAATTCTAGTATATATATATATATAAAGAAAAAAACCTACTGCAAAAACACCGCCATCTTAAAGGTGACACCTTTCATGCTTTTTGAAATAAAACAGTTTGTGAAACAGTCCATTTTAAGAAGAAGAAGAAGAGTTGGTTCTTATATGCCGCTTTTCCCTACCCGAAGGAGGCTCAAAGCAGCTTACAGTCACCTTCCCATTCCTCTCCCCACAACAGACACCCTGTGGGGTGGGTGAGGCTGAGAGAGCCCTGATATCACTGCTCGGTCAGAACAGTTTTATCAGTGCCGTGGCGAGCCCAAAGTCACCCAGCTGGCTGCATGTGGGGGAGTGCAGAATCAAACCCGGCATGCCAGATTAGAAGTCCGTACTCCTAACCACTACACCGCACTCCTAACCACTACACCAAACTGGCTCACTTTAGAAAGCAATATATGTGTATGCAGTGCTAAATGTTCTGAAAGTTTCCACCAGCCCAAGTAGATGCAGCATGTAAATCACCAGGTTTACACAAAAATCTCAAAATGTAATTTAAAATATACTGGACCCTCTGGACCCAGACACCTACCGCCCGGTGTCGCATTTGGCATTCCTGGGCAAGGTAGTTGAAAGGGCCGTGGCAGACCAGCTCCTGGTATTCTTGGAAGAAACTTCGGCACTCGATCCATATCAGTCTGGCTTCCGACCTGGCCACGGGGTCGAGACGGTGTTGGTCGACCTGTTGGATGACCTCCGTCGCCAGCTGGATAGAGGCGGGTCGGTAGTGCTGGTTCTTCTGGACCTGTCGGCCGCTTTTGACACCGTGGACCACGAACTACTGGTCCACCGCCTCGCCGAAACGGGGATACAGGGCACAGCTTTACGCTGGATACGCTCCTTTCTCCAGGACCGGACCCCGAGGGTAGCAGTGGGAGATAAGCTCTCGCGCCCCTACAGACTTCCTTGTGGAGTCCCACAGGGCGCGGTCCTCTCTCCCACATTGTTCAACGTCTTTATGCGCCCTCTGGTGCGGAGTTTTGGTCTGGGTTTCCACCAGTACGCTGATGACACCCAGCTCTATCTCCTCATGGACGGCCGCCCGGACTCTCCCCCGGAACCATTTGCCAGATGTTTGGAAGCGGTGACAGAATGGTTCGAGCAGAGTCGCCTGAAACTCAACCCCTCCAAGACGGAGGTCCTGTGGTTGGGACGTAGGGGGCGGGAACAGGAAGCGCGTTTACCCACCCTGGGAGGGACGCACCTTACCATCGCGTCCCAGGCCAGGAATTTGGGTGTGATCATTGACGCCTCCCTGACCTTGGAGGCGCAGGTCAAAAGAGTAGCGGGCCAGGCATTTTTCCAGCTTCGCCAGGCCCGACTACTAGCGCCCTACCTGTCCCCCGAACACCTAGCCACAGTGATCCATGCAACGGTCACCTCCAGAATAGATTTCTGTAACTCGCTCTACGCGGGCCTTCCCTTGTCCTTGGTCCGGAAACTCCAGCTAGTGCAAAATGCAGCTGCCAGGGTCCTCACTGGTACACCTTGGAGGGCCCACATTCAGCCAGTGCTGAGGCAGCTGCACTGGTTGCCAATTGCTGCCCGGATCCGGTTCAAGGTTTTGGTTTTAACCTTCAAGGCTTTACGCGAGTTGGGACCCACATACCTGAGGGACCGTCTATCGCCCTATGCCCCCCGCAGAGCCTTACGTTCTGCGGGAGAAAATCTGCTGGTCGTTCCCGGCCCCAGGGAAGCACGCCTGGCCTCGACCAGGGCCAGGGCCTTTTTGGTCCTGGCCCCTACCTGGTGGAATGAGCTCCCGGGAGAGCTGCGGGCCCTGCAAGATCTTCCATCATTCCGCAGGGCCTGCAAGACGGAGCTCTTCCGCCAGGTTTACGGTTGAGGCCGAGGCTAACATCTATGCCCCCCCGGGGACCCGGGACCCGGGACCCGGGACCTGGGATTGAGATTGGGGATTAGTACCATCAGTAGCCCCTCTCCACCTGCTTGTAGTAGGAGGGGGAGGTTGATTAGCCTATCTTGCCAGGTTAGCTTGCTAACCGATAATGTTATTTTGTAATTGTTGTTGAGGGATTTTAATGGATTTTATTGGGGTTTTTAAAATGTTGCAACCCGCCACGAGCCGTAAGGGTGTGGCGGGCAATAAATCGAAAGATAATAATAATAATAATAATAATAATAATAATAATAATAATAATAATAATAATAATAATATGTTATGAGATCTTGGATGCCATTTTGAGGAAGCAAAAGGAAAAAAGAGCTGCCACTGCTGTCACCACCACCACCATCACCTCATAAGTCAGATAGGGAGTGGCAGCATCGTGGCTCGGGTAGAAGCCAGAGTTGCCATGGCCATAACAGAGGCAGCCATTGTGGCTACCCCCCACAGATACCAAAAAAGGCAAACAGAGGCAGAGCCACAGCAGATAATCAGGTGGGAGGGCAGAGTGAAAACTGTTAGGGGATCATTTGTGGAATCCTGAGTTATACTATGAGCCAGATATGTGGCAGCACTGTGGGTGGGGGAACTGGGAGATGCCTCCCCATATCCCTGCTGCCACCACAGTTACAGGCTGCTACATAAGCCATGGGGACAGGTAAGATGGCACTTATGATTGGTGGGATGCTCATGAAGTGGCCAAGCAGGCAAGGGGGGAGGGCGAAATCCCTGTGCAAGTCTTGTGGATCATAAATCTGTAACATGCATACCCTTGGGCTATTTTTCTACAGATCTGGGGAAACTCTTAGGTTGGCATAAAATGAATTTCAAAAGCTGAGGGAAGATTAAAATTTCCCCCAAATGAAGAAGACTGACTGAGGTCTCATGAAAGTTCATGCAATCTGAGTTAGGCACTGTGGTGTTGGTTTAGGCAAGTTAGGCAGCTCCTGCTTGACTGCAGCTGGGTGTGTGTGTGTGGAGGAGAAGACAGCTGGATGGGGATGAAAAATAGGAGGGTCTCAGGGGAAAGAAAGCTGTTCAGAGAGAAGAAGTGAAAAACATGGAGAAGAAAAGCTGTTAAGAAGTGAAAAATGTGAGGATGGAAACAAAGAAAAAGTTTTTGGGAGTTTTTGGGAGTTTTGGGTGAGAAACTGTTAAAAGAGGGAATAGCAGAGTTGAGGGTAGAATTTTCCTTTTCTGTGAGTTTTTCGGGTCCCAACTTGTCACCATGGTGTTCACTGTATAGTTTTCTACTGAGGCCAGGTATATAGAATGATCTCATGGCATGGTGAATTGTGATTTATATTTCATTCACTTTCACTCTTGGCATGGCATTGCCCATGAAGATTCCCTTGGACTCGGGCATGTATTATTTTCTTCATTTGTTCATCTTCTGTTCATGTTGCTGGGAGGTTTACAAACCAATAAAAGGTCCTGACCAAGCGTCCAGTGTGTATTTAAGGGATGTACTGAATTGCTCAGTATCTAATATGGTGAATTGTGCCTTTGCAGGACTGATAAGGACAAATCACATGTCAAAGCTCTCTGGGCCATAAATAGTGGAGATACATTTCTTTTTAAGGTTACATTTTGTTTATGTTCATTTGCACTCAGCTGATCTTTCATCACTGACAATGGCCCGCTGCAGTTACATTGACCTTAAGCCATGAAACATTCTGAAAGGTGTCTGCCTCCCTATAAACAACACCTGCAGAGCAGAGAGTCTCCCAGCAGCTGCTGCAGCCTCTTTATTGCTTTCTTATCTTTTTCTTTTATAATATCGAAAACAGGATTGCTGAGTCCAACTTGTAGACTGTTGGGCTTTGCAGATGGCTGGCAGTTGAGTTTATAGCTTTTACAGTTATATTAACTGCACACAAAGAACTGATATGAGAGTAAACACATCTTGGTTTTACATAACTGTGTTTTGGTACGGTAGTCCATATCTTGAAATTGTTTCACTGTTGCCTCTCATATGCTTGTTTCATGGGTGTTAAAGATGACTGTTAAAGATTTATGCCCACAGAATGGGAGATGAACACTTTCTTTCCTGTGTTGTTTTTCTAACCAGGAATGATTCCTTTTAGCCCTAACCCTGGCACTCTTGCTTCTTGTGTGTTGAGAACTTTTTGTTCAGAGAACTGGTGTTCTTTCCTGTTTTCATTTTGTATGAAAAGCTTTTTCTACCTGAGGATTTTGACTGATGTGGCCAGCCGGATGTCCCTGATTTGGGGCAGAGGGAAGTGATGTTCCTGTTGGCTGCAGAGGAGAGGACCCACAGTAATGGGTTTAAACTACAAGTACAACGATATAGGCTAGATATCAGGAAAAAATATTCATAGTCAGAGTAGTTCAGCAGTGGAATTGTCTGCCTAAGGAAGCGGTGAGCTCCCCTTCACTGAGAATCTTCAAGCAGCAGCTGGATGGATATTTATCCTGGATGCTTTAGGCTGATCCTGCATTGAGCAGGAGATTGGACTAGATGGCCTGTATGGCCCCTTCCAGCTCTATGATTCTTACTCTGTGCTCACTCTGAGAATACAGTTGGGCTCCCAGGACTTTACCCTTTAAGTTAGGAAAAAATGATATTTTTTCCTTTGCTTCTGTTTAAAGGGGCGGGGGGAGAAAAAAACATTCTCTGTGCTAACAAAGAGAAAGGTGCAGAATAGTCTGGATTAATTCAAGAAAATCTCCATGTATCACCTGGAGGTTTAAAAAATGCTGACAGGCTACCAGTTGTAGAATCAAATAACCACTTTTATTTTCATGGAGTTATGTCATAACATGGACCAGTTATGAAACATGTTTTCATATCAATTTCTTCCGTGACATAACTGTAAAATGTAAAATGAAATGAAATATACACATGTATGTGATCCTTCACTATGAATAAATGAATGCAACTGTATTCAATTGTCTGTTACTTACACATTTGACAATATACATGATTCACATATGAAAACCAGCTCTGTTTCTTTTTGGTTTTAAGTGTGTGATGTATTGGAACTACTAAGAAGCTTTACTTATTACCATTTCATCAACTTGTACATAGTGGTTATTTGATTCTTCAAAGGTGGTTATTTGAATCTACTGCTAGCCTAGCTGTCAGCATTTTTTCATTACCTATTCTGCTTGCAGTTGACTGACAGGTTGCTTTCTCTGTTACCACCTGGAGATTGGCATCCCTACACTTAGGTGTGTGGATGTGAATTGGATGAGTGCTTGGCAGCACCCTACAGAGTTGTGATTTGACCCACTATGTAAGAACTCTGCCCGCACCCAATCTGATGAGAAAGGAGATGGAGGGATGTTGGGAAACCAAAAGGTGAGGGGGGAAAGGAGTCTCTCTTTGTGTGTATATGTGTGTTTGCAAGGGAGGGAGGGGGCCCTGAACAAGTAGCCCACCCCAGAGCAGGAATTTTCCACATACCCTCTGAGAGTCAGACTGTCAGTAGATTTTTTACTATCTGTCCCAGGCATGACAACTCATGCTCTACCTCTCTGCCAAGGTGATCTATGCAATGGTCACCTCTAGACTAGGCTTCTGCAACTTGATCTATGCAGGGCTTCCCTTGAGACTGCTATGAAAACTAACTGGTTCAGAATGTGGCAGCACATGTCCTTACTGCAACTAGGCAGAGGATGCACATGACATCAATGCTCTCCCAGTTTCATTGGCTCCAGATTGGAGGTTGTATCAAGTTCAAGGTTTTGGTATTAACCTTTAAAGCCCTGAATGGTCTGAGACCGGCATATCTACCAGACTGGGTTTTCCATTACACCCTGCAAAGGCCATTAAAGTCATGGGACCAAAGCCTGCTGAGGATTCCTGGCCTAAAGGAAGTGAAACTGGCCTTGACCAGGGCCTTTTTGGCCTTGGTCCCAACCTGGTGGGACACTCTAACAAGAGAGATCAGTTCTGTAGGGCCTGCAAGACAGAGCTGTTGCTCCAGGCCTACAGTCAGGGTCCTGATGGATCTGTAAGAAGTGCTGGCCTCACCACCAGAGAGAGAAGACTTGCCTTAAAGAATGGACCTTCCCCCAATCAAAACCCAGAGGTAGTTAAGGGCTATAGATTTACAATGGTTTTATGGTATGTATATTTTATTTTATAATTTTATTGATTGTGGAATTTATATCATTACCCACCTTGAGTGTTAGGAAAGGCGGGTTATAAAAATAAAGGGGTACAAATCAAAAGATAAATCAATAAATATATAATTTAATTTTTTCCATAAAGGATTATACATTTATATCTTGCAGTCTAAGTCTTAGCAGTCTAGTGTCCTTCCCTTCCTTCTTAGAGTAAAAGTGTCTGCATGATGGCTCTGGGGGAGCCACTGGAAAAGCATCATTTCCACTGTTGACAATGCACTAAGTCATTTTAATGGATAAAATAGCTCTTTCTCCCATGCTGAGAGTCTCCTAACCTCACCCTCTGGCTGACACCTGCCTTCATCAACTGACCGTTTTTCTCTGCTAACCATGCATGGAATTCATGCCCTGCCTGCAGCATACAACT